>NC_089495.1:199246346-199876846 GCF_036850765.1 Saccopteryx bilineata | reverse complement strand
GAGCCTCCCTTTGGGGTGGATGAGGTTTCTGTCCTTACCGACAAGGCTGCAGTAAATGCCCTTGATCTTAGCACACAAGTGTGCTTCTATCCATGGGATAAATTCTGAAAGGAGAAGTTGTTGAATATCAGGTTGATGCATTTACGGTTTGCAGATTTGGTGAAGTTGTCTTACCAAAAGGAGGCACCAGCTGTGTACATAAAAGTGCCTGTTTCTCCTGACCTTAGCCCCTCTGTACACCCTCTAGCTAGCGCACGCGCGCGCACGCACACACACACACACACACTCACACACACTCACACCTTTCTTTCTTTTTTTTTAAGACTTTATTTATTCATTTTAGACAGGAAAGAGAGAGAGAGAGAGAAGGGAGGAGCAGGAAGCATCAACTCCCATATGTGCACTGACCAGGCAAGCCCAGGGTTTTGAACCGCGACCTCAGCATTCCAGGTCGATGCTTTATCCACTGCGCCACCACAGGTCAGGCCTCACACCTTTCTTTATATATGCTTTGACCGAGCTAGGAGAGTCACCCGCACCCCCGGCCACCTGGAGCTCTTCCTGGCTGGAGGGAGGGCAGGTTCAGGTCGCGCTGCTGCTGTGTGCAGGAAGCACAGCCGACCCAGAACACTAAGTGTACGTGTCTCCCCAGCTCCAGCAGCTCAGGGTTTGGGGAGAACAGCCCACAGGGTCAGGTGGGGGCGCTGCTGGGGCCGTCAGACACACAGGATCCATTTGAGGGTCTCTGGAGCCCTTGAAGCCCTTGCCCGGACATGTCTCTGGGGCCCCCCCTAAACCCTGGAATCCGGAGGGCCAGTGCCTCACCCGCTACCACCATCCCCTTCAACCCTCAGTGTCACCATCAGCAGAGCTGGAACCAGCAACCTGGACATACGGTGCTAGGTGTACATCGTGTGCCGGGCAGTTCCGGTGCTTGGCCTGTATTAGCCCGCTGAGCCCTCACAACCACCCCTGAAGGCGGGCAAGGTTTGCATTGAAATGATAGAGAAGCGGGGACTCAGAGAGGTTAAGGCACTTGCCTAATGTCACACAACCCAAGTGGCAGAGCCCCAGGCCTCTGGGAGTCCCTGCATCACACAAGGCGGGCCAGTGCTGTGGTAGCGAGTGGCAGCTGCTCAGCGGGGTAGAAAGGCAGGGAGGAAATGTGAGCACATAACATGTGACCCTGGGAGCCTCCTGGGTCCGAGGCGCATGGGATGCTCTTGGCAACAACGAGTGGGTGGGCGGGAGCACACGCAGGCTGCCTAGCAAGGTACTGGCCCGCGGCCAGGTGCAGGGCCACCAGGCCTGAGTCACTCACTGTGACCTAACCGGCGTGGCCGATACTCTGGGGCTGGGACCCAACCCGGCCAGCCGGGGCTGAGGAATGCGCCCTAGTGAGGAGTGTGGACACACTCCACTTCATGCGCATCCACGCGGCTCTGCAGGAAGCCGAGAGGCGCTGCTTCCTTAAACAAGCCTGAAAGTGCAGTTCCTTCGAGAGCCGAGAGCCGGGCTGCTCTCCCCTCCTCTTGCTTGCTTCCCGAGGGCTCCCCACACCACGGGAGGGGATGTTAGGTTTTCTGTCCTGCACTGGAAGTTCACTTCCTCAGGTATGCATGCGTGTGCTCAAGTGTCTATTTCTCTATTCATACCCTCATTTACTTATCCACCCCTTCACCTAATGGCTCACTGACTCATTCATTCGTTTGTTCATTCATTCTTTCACTCCCTCATGTTCACACATTCATGTACACATCCATTCACTTTCAACTATCTATCCATCCAGCCATTCATCCTTCATCCATTTATATCCATCCATCCATCCATCCATTCATTTATATTCATCCATCCTTCATCCATTTGTATCCATCCATCCAACCTATGTGAAGTACCTAGCATATTTTCCACACAAAGCTTCCTTTTCCCCCCAAAGTACTTTTTCACCCCCTCGTACTGCTATTTGAACTTACCTAGTGGAAGGGGGGCCTCTGCACCAGTGGGACCCCCGAACACTTGGTGTTAGGGTTTCAGAGTTCCTCCTCTTGGGAGATGTGGACAGGCAAAGGCACAGCCCCAGTCTGCAGGTGGGAGCCAGTGATAGTCACCTGAGACTTGGGCTCTCGAGAGCCCTTTGCCCCGCGGGCCCCGTCTCTTTGATGCCAAGACTAGACCTATCCCTGGGCACTCTGGCTCCAGTGGGCGCTTTTCAGTTACTGCGCTCCACTTCTTGCATCCCCCAGGACAAAGTAGACCGTAGTGACCCATAGACTTGAGCCCCTCCTCGAGGACCACCCTTGGGCTGCTCTTCTTAGTATAAAAGCAGAGACTTAGACGAGGCAGGGTGGGCCAGGGCTCCTGGAGTGGGGGGTTCCCTGCATTCTGTCCTGGCCAGAGAGCAAGGGTGGGGACCCCTGGTCTATAACAGATACAGAAATAGGACACAAGCCAGAGAGCCAGGAGGAACGTCCCTTTCTTGTCCCTGTTCCTTCACGTTCCAGGCTAAAAATCAAATCCCAGGGAGGCTCCTCTGGACCCCCACATTCGGCCACTTCCATTCCCTCCTCCCTCAGCGTCCTTCCTGCCCCCACCATGCCCTGCCCTCTCACACCCTCAACACACTCCTGCCCGCTTGCTTTACTGTCTCCTGGCAAATGTCACCATTTCACCGGGAAGGAAACGAAGGCTCAGAGAAGACGGGAGACCTGCTCACAGGCGCAGAGGCTGTGTGGCCAAGCGGGGTGAAGACCTCTGGGTCACAGCTGCGTTTTTTCCCCATCCACACCAGCCAGGTACTTTATTGATAGTTTCATTTCCAGTTGAACGGCTGTAGGTAATAATAATGGCAATACCAATTATATTTCATGACTGGTTTTTACAGGTGCCGTTTCCTTTACCTTTGCTGTGCGGGCAGGTGGGCAGGGCTCAGGGTGTGTGTGTGTGTGCGTGCATGTGTGTGTGTGTGTGTGTGTGTGCGTGTGTGCGTGCGTGTGTGATTGCCCGTGTGTGCGGATGCCTGGAGGTGGCCCTCACTGAGCCAGCCCCGCCCGGGAGGAGGCTGGAGGTGGCCCTCACTGAGCCAGCCCCGCCCGGGAGGAGGCTGGAGGTGGCCCTGGCTGAGCCAGCCCCGCCCGGGAGGAGGTTGGACGTCTGTCCTGGTGAGGAGGTGTCTGGGAACCGGGCATGCAGCCTTCCTCCCGCTCACATCACTGAGTCAGACCCACGGCGGCAGCAGGAGCAGCAGCAGCAACATGGGAGCTCCCCTGTGAGCTCTAAGGTGCCAGCTCATGGCAGAGCCTGCCCTTCTCCCTGCCACCCAGATGGAGAGGCTGGCCCCTGTGTCCCTGGCCACGCCGTGTCCCCGGATCCCACGGGCCCACATCGCCAGGCGCTGTGCCCGGCGCCGGATGGACCTGGGCAGCAGGTACCGGAATCACAGGAGGAGATGGGGGAGGTTTGGGCCACTAGTGTCTCAGGGCCAAGGCTGAAGAATGAGGGGACCACCTTGAAGACCTACTCTGTGCTGGGGGTGAATGCCATCTCAGTTCTTACATCACCCCTCTGAAGCAAGAATTCCCCTCCCATCCTGCGCACGAGGACACAGAAGCCCTGAGACGCCAAGTAAATGGCCCAAGTGGTGGTGGCATGTGTCAAACCTGGGTCCCTGGGGCCCCAAACCCAGCTTCTTCCTGGGACACCACACTGCCCTGGACTCGGGTAGGGGCCGCCGATTTTCAGATTATGATAGACTGTGAGCGACCCTCAGTATGCGCTGTTTCCCCTTCTGGATATAGGAAGTTTTAGGGACCCTGGGGCTTCTTTGGGGCTCGGGATTCAGGACCTTAACCTATGGAATCTCGGCTGGATCAATGTGGCCGTGTGGTCACCTGGGTTGACCACTGTGTCACTCCTCCTTCCTGCTCGGGTGCCTCTGACAGCCAGACCAGAATTTTTAAAGTCATTTCTTTCTCCTCATGGATGATTAATACGATTATTGTAGAGATTCAAGCAGCGCAGAAGTACAGACACCTGCTCCTCAGAACTCACTGCTGTCACAGTTTTGGTGTATACACTTGGAAAGAATTTTTTGGCGTACGCAAACCGATACTTGTCTAGTTCTACACAAAGAGGAGCAGGCTCCCATGTGCGTCTAGGCTTCCCTCGAGCCCTTCATTTAAGGCTACGGACGCCTTTACATGTCAGTAACGTAAAGAGCTAATGCATTTGTTCTAATCCCACCCCCCCCCCCCCCCCCCCGCCGAATCCAGCTTTACAGATGTCCTTTGGTTAATTTGGAACCAATTGCTGGCTAACGGGCGTTTAGATTGGTTCCAGTGTTTAACAACTGTAAGCAGTTCTTCAGTGAACGTGCTTGGGGATTTGTGTGGGTACAACTCACTCCTAGACAGGGGATTGCAAGTGTAAAAGGAACAATTAGAATCTTGATAGATCCTACCCGATCGATCGCCCTCCACCACTGTTCATGCCGACAGCAGGGAGGCCCCCGCTGTCCCCCTCACTTCCACCCGGGACGGCAGCCCGGCAGTGGCCTGGATGTGGAGAGCAGATCTGGGGAGGGTGAGATTCTGACCCTAGAACCACGGAGCCCACAGAACACCCTGATGCAGGAGTGAGGGCGAGGCTGGGGGTTCTGACCCTAAAACCACGGAGCCCACGAGCACCCTGATGCGGGAGTGAGGGCGAGGCTGGGGGAGAGGCAGGGGGCTCATTTCCCTCACTCAGCATGTTCACTGAGCTCCTGCGGCTGGGGGGCTCCGTCCCATCCTCGGCAAAAACTACTCAGTCCCTAGGATTTTATTTTATCCATCTCAATAAGCCACTGACATGTTTACCTGTCTCTCTCTCTCTCTCTTTACCCATCCACCCACCAACCTACCTACCTATCTATCATGGCTGCTCCCCTGTCCTCCCTCAATTTCTTGGTTCCTTGTGACCCCGAGGCCTTTAATACCGACTTCCCTATAAGAGTACCTGACCCACTGAGTGTGCTCTATGCTTACTGGATGGATGAACAAATGAATTTCGTTGCATTCCCTTTGTTCCTTCAAACATAACAAAAATAACACTCTTAACTTCCAGAACAATAGTTTTTCAAACTCCCAGAGTCCTGTAAGCCTTTCCTCGGAATTCAGTCGTGATTATAGTTTTGAGTATTGAAAACTGAGTGAAGGCATCGCCTCCCCCGAGTGTGTTCTACCCCAAATGCTTTTTGGCCACAAGATCCTATAGATCGCGTGATCCGTAAATGCTTTAAATTGAATTTGTGGGTTTACAATGGCATCATTGTTCTCTGTTTTGTTTATTGAAAAACGATTCCACTGCCAAAAAAAATAATGTGGAAACTACTTCCCTGAGACAGGGCTGGTTTGTCTGCTCCGGGCCGGGCCTGGCGTGTATCGGGTGACAAGGTCACTGGGTCAGTTCTTCCTCCCCTCTGAGGTCGTTCATCTCACTGGTCACTCACACTCACTGTCAGCCATTTATTTATTCAACAGCATAAGCTCCCAGATGCCAGGCCATATCTGTTTTGTTCACTGGTCCATCTCCAGCACCGAGGGCATTGTAGGTGCTCACAAAACACTGGTTCGATGGATGAAATGCTCACTGCCTCTGTGTGAAGTCCCATGATGGGCATGGGGACATGGGGGTGAATAAGATGCTCCCAGCCCTTAGGATGTGCACAAGCTGGTCCTAAATGCTGATCAGAAAGGTCTGAGCAGGGGTGACTGACTAGAGTCAGGGGTGTTGTCATCAAATGGAACTTCCCATAGAGTTAATGGGACACCGAGTTCTCACTCTATGTGGACTGAATTTTTTTTTTTATCTTTTTTTATTTTTCTGAAGTGAGAAGTGGAGAGGCAAAAAGACAGTCTCCCACATGTGCCTGACCGGGATCCACCCGGGCATGCCTACCAGCGGGTGATGCTCTGCCCATCTGGGGCGTTGCTCCGCTGTAACTGGGGCCATTCTGCACCTGAGGCAGAGGCCATGGAGCCATCCTCAGTGCCCGGGCCAACTTTGCTCCAATGGAGCCTTGGCTGCAGGAAGGGAAGAGAGAGATAGAGAGAAAGGAGAGGGGAAAGGGTAGAGAGCAGATGGGTGTTTCTGTTTGCACAGGCCGAGGATCGAACCCTGGACTTCCACACGCTGGGCCGACGCTCTACCACTGAGCCAACAAGCCACGGGCCTGGACTGAATCTTAAAATAAAGCAATGTTGCCCTTGGGAGGGGTCTTCATGACCCAACCTTAGCAAGGTGACTCTGTAAGGCATTCTCTCCAACCTCACTCCTAAATCAAAATATATTTTCTTTTAATTCATGATTGCTATAAAAATGCAAAAAAAAAAATAGCAAGTGAAATCCATCTCCCCCTCCCACTGCCAACAGACAAGAATAGTAGCTGTGAACAGTTCAGTGTAAATCCTATCAGACTTTGTGCTTCATAAATATACTATATATTTACATAAATGTATGAGGAAAAGATGTATGATCTAATTCATGTGTGTAACACTTCTATACCTGTAGCATTTTGTGTTTGTAGTATTCCCTGTGAAAATATCTTTTCAAGGAAATACAGAGATCTATATTATTCTCTTTAAAGGCGGCATGATGTTTCATTTTAACTGTACTTCAGTGAATTCCCCTCCTGTGATGGATGTTTAGATTGTTTCCTTTTCTTTGGGCGTAGGTTGCTATTTGTATGAACTATATTACATTGTCTTGGAGACATACCTTTGGGCACTTACCTTAGGATAAATATCCCAGAATAGAAATCATTGCATCCAAACACTTTGAAACACATTGGAAAGTGGTTTCCCAGGAAGGTTGTATCCAATTACAGACTCTCTTAGTGGGTGCCAGCTTTTGTTTGTTTATATTCTTGACAATCTTGACAGGGCAGTTTGGCTCTTTTTAGTGTTTGCTAATTCTATCTTGGTGTGTTTTTTTTGTGTGTTTTTTTTTTTTATAGAGACAGAGAGAGAGTCAGAGAGAGGGATAAACAGACAGGAATGGAGAGAGGTGAGAAGCATCAATCATTAGTTTTTCATTGTGACACCTTAGTTGTTCATTGATTGCTTTCTCATATGTGCCTTGACTGTGGGGCTACAGCAGACCAAGTAACCCCTTGCTGGAGCCAGCGACCTTGGGTCCAAGCTGGTGAGCTTTGCTCAAACCAGATGAGCCCGCGCTCAAGCTGGTGACCTCAGGGTTTCGAACCTGGGCCCTCCGCATCCCAGTCCAACACTCTATCCACTGCGCCACCACCTGGTCAGGCTAATTGTATCTTGTTTTAATTCACTTTTCTTGTTAGTCTAGATCAGGGGTAGTCAACCATTTTATACCTACCGCCCACTTTTGTATCTCTGTTAATAGTAAATTTTCTAACCGCCCTCTGGTTCCACAGTAATGGTGATTTATAAAGTAGGGAAGTAACTTTATAAAATTTATAAAGCAGAGTTACAGCAAGTTAAAGCATATAATAATAATTACTTAACAAGTACTTTTTTTTTTTAATTTATTTATTTATTCATTTTAGAGAGGAGAGGGAGAGACAGAGAGAGAGAGAAAGAGAGAGGAGAGAAGGAGCTGGAAGCATCAACTCCCATATGTGCCTTGACCGGGCAAGCCCAGGGTTTCGAACCGGCAACCTCAGCATTTCCAGGTCGACGCTTTATCCACTGCGCCACACAGGTCAGGCTTAACAAGTACTTTATGTCAGATTTTCGCTGTTTGGCAGAATAAATCTTTATAAAACAACTTATTATAGTTAAATCTATCTTTTTATTTATACTTTGGTTGCTCCGCTACCGCCCACCATGAAAGCCGGAACGCCCACTAGTGGGCGGTAGGGACCAGGTTGACCACCACTGGTGTAGATGAACGTCTTTTCACAGGCTGACTAATAGATTAAAAAGGCAGGAAGACCGAAGGAAAGAGTTCCTTAATAACAGGCTCAGCCACTTGAATGTCAACCTAGCTTTCCAGGTATCAATGTATCTTTCAGCCCCCAAACACACAGCCCTGTATGTGACCTCGAGCCCAGATTGGATCACCTGCACACCATTTAAATGTATCAATGGTAGAGGACAGACTGCTTCTCAAAGCCCAGTTGCACCCTTTTCGTGGCTGTAGGACTCTGAGGGAGTTACCTAACTTCTCTGAGCTTCAGTTTCCTTTTCTGCGCAGAACAGGAAATGGCTGCAAATGACAGCTCCTGCCTCGTCAGAGGTAAAAATGAAGTGAATGCATGAGAAGCCCTTAGCGCAGTGGGAGTAAAGAGGCCTGTACATTACATGCCAGACATGGCGGTCCAAGGGAAAGATTCGGGAGCTAACTCTTTTTTTTTTTTTTCAGGTCACGTCAGAATATCTTTTTTTTTATATATATATAAAGTTTTATTAATTTTAATGGGGTGATATCAATAAATCAGGGTACATATATTCAAAGAAAACATGTCCAGGTTATCTCGTCATTCAATTATGTTGCATAGCCATCACCCAAAGTCAGATTGTCCTCCATCACCTTCTATCTAGTTTTCCTTTGTGCTCCTCCCCCTCCCCCTCCCCCTCTCCCTCCCCCTCTCCCTCCTTCCCTTCCCCCCTCCGTAACCACCACGCTCTTGTCCATATCTCTTAGTCTTGTGTTTATGTCCCACCAATGTATGGAATCATGCAGTTCTTAGTTTTTTCTGATTTACTTATTTCACTCCCAATGTTATCAAGATCTCATCATTTTGTTGTAAATGATCCGATGTCATCATTTCTTATAGCTGAGTAGTATTCCATAGTGTGTATGTGCCACATCTTCTTTATCCAGTCATATATATATACATATACACACACACACACACACACATATATATATATATATATATATATTTTTTTTTTTTTTTACTGTGATTAAAGCCTTTAAGCAAACTCTTGGCCAATACAATTAGGAGCTGACTCTTAACAGTACAGGTTTATTTCCATATGATATGGTGAACCCAAGGCCTCCTGGTGCTTAGAGCGGTAGAAAGACCTGCATTTGAGCCTCAGACCCTCCACTTACCAACGTCTCTGAGCCCGTTCCTTTATTTGCAAAGTGTGTGATTAGGTTTTTTTTTTTTACTTTAAATTATTTTTTATTTCTCAGTTACAGTTGACACATAATATCCTGTAGTTTCAGGTGTACAACCCAGTCGTTCTAATCATAGGCACAGTCAAGTCTTCCCAACCTCCAGCACGGACTGCCACCTGGTGCTGCAGTCTGGGGCCTGGAGGATCCGGGGACAGGCTGCAGCTTTGCCGGAAAGGCCCTTGCAGGCAAATTCTCTCCCCAGGAGGGACCTGACACCGGCCTGGCTGTCCCTTGCAATCCCAAAAGGGCAGGTCCCTCCTGACAGGGCTTCCTGCTCCCTCTCCTGCCTCACAAGGGAGCAGAGGGAAAAGGCTGTAATTACACAGTGGGCTTAGGCTGCTCCCTTCACGACTCTGGGAATCTCCACCCCTGTCACCCGCCTGCCCCAACCCAGGCATTGCTGACCCCCCCCCCCCCCCCAGCTTGGCCAGCAGATGCTTAGAGAACATGAGCATGTCCTGTCCTTGTCACTTATCAACCCTGGGTATCCTCATTCGTTTTTGTGCTTGCCAATCTAGCAGATGAAAATATAGAGTTCCTGGTTTTAATTTGTGTTTCCCGGATGACTTGTGAGCTTCCGCCGTCCTTTCCTATCGAGTATTCTGTATTTTTTCTTCGGTGATTGTTGATCCTTCTCTGCTGTTTACTTTTTCTGTTGGATTTTGGAGGGCATAATTTCCTCCCTTATGGATTTCTAGGAACTCTTGGTATAGACTAGGTAGTAACGCTCTATCTTTTCTTGCAGATATTTTCTCTCCACTGATGCTGGTTTTGTTCATTTGTCTGTGGTGTTTTTGTTATGCAGAAGTTTAAGAGTTTGCTGTTAATCAAACCTCAGGCATTTTCGGTCATAGCTTCCAGATGATAGTTTGTTTGGGGAGATGTTCTCCTCCGCCCCCTTATTTCTTCCTGACTTCCTTCTCATCAAACACTAAAAGCAGCCTCCTATCCACCCACCATTCTGACCACCATAGTCACCTGCTCCCCTTCCTGTGAGCTCTGCCTGTGTCCCTCCCTCCCTGACATTCCTTCAAAACTGAGTTGCAACATCACCTCCTCCAGGAAGCCTTCTCTCCCCAGCCCCATCCTGCTCTGTCCCTTGGGCTGTTTGCTCCGTCTCAGGTGTGCACAGCGTTGCTTTAAAGTGTTTGTTAGAGCACTTACTATGGGCTGAATGTTTGCATGTATCGCATCCTTACACCCTTGTGTGTACTACTCTCATCATCACCTCCATTCTGTAGGGTGGGAGAGGGAAGAAGACGATACTTTCCCAGTGGCCACACATCAGGAGGACAGACCCGGACCCAGCCAGCCTGACTCCAGGGCAGGGCCATTAGCCACCGTGTTAAATGTCTCATGTCACTGCCCTAACAAATTGCCGCCACTTTGGTGTCTTAAGCAATACAGATGTATTATCTTAGTGTTTTGTGGCCCGGAGGCCGCCATGAGTCTCCCTGGGCTAAAATCAAGGTGTTGGTAGGGTTCTGGTTCTTTTTGGCGACTCTAGGGGAGATTCCACCATCCAGCTTCCGGAGGCCACCTGCCTCCCTTAGAGGGCGACCCCTTCCGGTCTCAGAGCCAGCAGCGGCCGGCCGAGTCCTTCCCACACGACCGTCTCCCCGGTCTTCACCCTCCGCCTCCCACGCCCCTGTGATTACACGGGGCCCACCCAGAGAGGCCAGGATGCCCTGCCCCCCTCGGGGTCAGTGATCAGTAACCATATTCCATCTGCACCTTAAACCCCCATGCCGTGTAGCACCACATGTTCACAGAGTCCAGGGATTGTGTCCTAAGCACCTTTATTTTGGGGGGGGGGTGAGGGTAAGGTAGGACGGGAGGAGGGGTATTCTGCCTACCACAGCCTCTCTTTCATACTGCGTCTCCAAAGCTTAATCAGCCGCCCCCCACCCCACCCCCCGGGGAAGCTGGGTTAGACGGGCGCATCAGACTTGCCTGCCCGGAAGACTTGTTTCAACCCAGACTGCTCTGCCCACTCCCAGAGTTTCCCATTCAGTGGCTCTCGGGCAAGGACTAAGCATCTGCAGAGTAGATGCACATGGCCAAGTTTTCGAGTAACTGAATGTAGCATCCATCTTGAATTTAAATTAGTTAGAATGAAATTTTTTTAAAAAACCAGTCCTTCTGTCATTCTAACCACATTTCAAGTGCTCGGTAGCCACACGTGACTAGTGGCCACCGTATCAGCTGACACGTTGCCCAGTATAGAGAATGATCTGCTTAAGTGACTCAGGCAGGGGACACGCTAACATCTATGACACTGTTCAAAGGAAGGGTCAGGGCAGGTCTCCGGGGCGCACTGCCCGCTGGAAGCCCGTTTGAAGGGTCTGTCAACACTTGGCACCAGCCAGTCACTGTCACGTAGGGACAGGGGCCCCACCAGCCAGTCACTGTCACGTAGGGACAGGGGCCCCGGGATTATTCTCTCACTTGTTTGTTTTGAGAATGTTGGACCTAGAGAATTCTAAAATGAATCCTCACATTCAGATGACGGCAAGCTCTCTGAAATGTGTTAACATCCGATGGGGCAGCCACTCTGCTGCTTCCCGCGGCGATGGGCTGCGCCTGACCTTCCTTCCGGTCGGGAGCATGTGTCATCGCAGAGGTCATGGGCCCTCCGTCTCCTCCAGCCCTCTCAGCAATGCAGGCGGCCCCTCCCAGCAGGGCCCTGTGAAGAATGTCAGCGCAAATCCATGCATTCCCGCCCCACCCTTGAAAACTTTTGTGCAATCTCTGAACCCCGGCCGCCTAGCCTAACGATGCTCCCGACAGTGCTTCCCAAGGCTGGCCTGGCCGTGCAGTGCTGGTCTGGGGTGTGGCCTGGGCACTGGGTGATTTAAAGGCACAGTCAGGGTTGGGAACCACTGGTCTATAGGCCTGGTCTCCACGCCCAGAATGCAGCTCCTTGGCTCAGCGGGTCTCATATCTGGTTCTCGTCCACCTGGGCCAGCTGCAGGGAGCATCCACGCCTACCTTTGCCTTTCTCTGTCTCCTGGCCCCGCCTCTGATCTGATTCAGGAAGCGGAATTGCATAGGTTACATTTCAAAGTGTGTTTATTCTCGTCGTCAATAACACAAAATAGTCATGCTTAAAAATGTGCCGGTGCCCTCTTCGACATCAGGGAGGGTTGTGACAGGGTGTGGCCGGGTTCCTTTGCATATTCAGCATTCAACTGTCCCCGTCCCACGCTGAACCAGAGGCTGGTGATGGCATTTCAACACATCGCCTCTAAAACATCCCAACTGCTAAGGCAGCGGCTGGCTATGTTGATTTGCTGAATGTCTGGAGAGGAGACCAAAGACAAGGTCCCATCACACACCACACAGCCATTCCTCCCATGGTGACCATCACTGACCATCAACACATCCCCTTCTGTCCCTCCTTTCTCTTCACCCCCAGCTCCTTACCTGCCCCTGTCTTCCCCACTCAACCAAGTCAAGCTGGGCAATTCCCCATAGTGATCGCCTGGCCCTCCTCCAGCCTGCCCCACTGGGGAGTTACCTCGGTCCGTCTTGCCACCGCAGATCCTCCCCCAACAACAATTCTGAGAAGGGGTGGGGACCTTCAAGAATCGGAGCAACCTGCGGCACATGGGACAGGGAGAGAGACCTCAGCTCACAAGAGACAGAGCCAGGGCCAAGTTCGGGCTGGCGGTATTCCCTCACGAATCCCATGTGCATCCGACCAGTGAGGGGAAAAGTCACAATTAAGGGGAAACAGTTGCACAAGAAGCTCACTCACTGCCTCGTGGTTGAGAACATGGGCTGTGGAGCCGGACTTCCTGGGTCCGAGGTTCAGTCCCGCCTTTTACTGGCCAAGCACCTCGGGCTATGTTCGTGAGGCTTGGACCAGCTTTGGTGGATGTGCGGAGGCCTGTTCTCTGGCCGCATGGGGGCCTCGTTGCCGCGCTGCACAGTGTGACCTGGGAACAGGGCCACCGTTAGAACTGTGAGGGTTTTAGTTCATCCCTTTCCTGCCCCCCTTGTCCGAGCCCCTCGAGAGCTTCACCCACAGCAACGATGGCACCCCTCTCGCTGCTTCGCCGTCCCAGTGGTGACACACTTGACAACTTTTTTTGGGGGGTTTTTTTTTCATTTTCAGAGAGGACAGAGAGAGGGAGAGAGAGAAACAGAGAGAGAGAAGGGGAGGAAGAGCTGGAAGCATCAACTCCCATATGTGCCTTGACCAGGCAAGCCCAGGGTTTCTAACCGGCGACCTCAACACTTAACAACTTTTGTTTTGGTTTACTCACTGCGGGTTTTCAAACTGTCACAGAAACACACAGATGCCAGTAATTTCCAAGCGCGTGACAAAGCCCCCGAGGAACCCAGGCTGCACACCAGCACGGGGGTGGGGGGGGGAGGGAACAACAGACTCTCAGGAGGCCTGCTGACGAGCGGTTTTCCCAAAAAGCATAAATAGAGCGGCACAGCCAATTTTATAATTAACTGGGACTCGGTCTCCGGTGAAGCTTCTGCTTGGTGAAAACAGCCAAGCTGGTGCCCGGAAAGGGGCTGTGTGCCCGCCTCTTCCTCTGGGCCCTGGCGGCCTGTGGTTCTTTGTTTCACCACATTTGAATGTGTTTCCTGATGGAGGCATTTGGAATTTGGAATCAAGCTCAGTATGCGGGCAGGACACTTGGGGGAAAGGCAGAGGCCAGGGTCTCTGGGTCTCAGCTGGCAGGACCAGGTCACGTGCAAAATGAACGAGGGGGGTGGGCCCTTGTTAAAAATGACCACGGATTTCAACATGGTAATGTCAGAGCACTAAGCCAGGGACATGCCCTCCTAAGCAGGATCACACAGGTCACCCACCTATGACACGGGCCTGGGTACTGATCCCGCCTCTAGAAGTTGGGGGAACATCTCTGGATGGGGTCTCGAGCTATGAGGAAAATACAGCCCCAGGGACTCCAGGGCCCAGAACCCCCCCCCCCCAACGGCTCTGGCCCCACCATCTTCACATGGCTTCCCAGGTCACAAACCTGACACTGACCCCCTCTATCTCTTGGTTCAGACCTTGAGAGTACCGGGTTGGCTCACGTGATGGATGGTACTTCCGTGCTCCAGTACTTGGCTCTGTTCGGATCTGGCTGCAGGAGAGTGGGGACCGAGGCGGTCACGTGTGATAAATGGGGAAACCAGGGCGGTGGAAGTCGGACTCACAAATAAGGGGGGCCAGGTGGGGAGGAGATCGCTGACATTTTGGGTAAAAACTCAGCGAGGTGAGTCACGAGGTGCGCTGTGACTTCCTCACTGTCCTGGTGCTCGGTCCCTTCTTCTCGGTGATCACTCTAACATGTGGGGCCCAGGATTGGCCGCTTTGTCCAAGAAAGTGGAAAAAAGCAGAGCTTCCTCCATCCTCTGCAGCATCCTTTGTTCCCACGGGACTCTGAGGCGGCGATGCGTAAACTGGTCCATTTGCCGAGACTAGCCCTGTGTCTGTCGCCCCTTCGTCTGTCGCCCCTGGGAAGGGTGCTGGGGAGGCTCGCCAGCTCCCAGGAGCCCCAGGCCGATTTCTGGAGATCCACGAAGCCTCCGGACAAACCTTGTCGTGAGCAGAGCTTTGCCTGACTTTTCTCTTCCCTCCCCACCTGCTGCAGCCCAGGCCCCTCGTTAGGCCAAACGAATCAGCTTCCGCAGAAGAGCCCCCCGCGGGCACGCCCTGCCCTAGGCGCCCACTCCCGCCTGTCCCCTGCGGAGGGCTTGTCCATGGATGGCTTTTGGACCGAGGTGGAGCGGATCCAACAGAGGGACGAGCTGAGAGAAGACACAGGCGACGGGGGTGAAGGCCGGCCACCCGAGGGTAAGGACCCCTATGGGGCCGCTGGGCGGCAGGGAGGCCCTCGTCACAGGGGGGTGACACGTGCCAGGTCCGGACACGAGTCAGAACGTGAAGGGGCTTTGTCTCCCTCTTAGATCGTTGCAGCACCCTCTTCACTGGTCTCCCTGCTCCACCTTTTCTCCCTGCCATCCGTCACTATTTAGATCATGTCCCTCCTCAGATTAGGTCATTCGGCACATGGTTATAAGTGCCCGTGTCTTGCCAGGCACTGTTTTAGGCACTGGGGATACAACAGTGGACACAAAACAGTCTCCCCTGTGGAGCTAACATTTGAATGGGATTCTGAGTCCTCGCTCCACATCCCCATTTCAGAAAATGCTGTTTTGGTGGGTTGTTGTTTGAAAAACAGATCTCGTGGGTCCAGGAGAGAAGCAGGCCCTGGTCATCACAGTAGAAGCAGTGCCTTCACCAGCCAGCACAGGTTAGGGGAGGACCAAGAAGTTGTAGCTGCCTTGGAAACGTTCGTTTGGTTCCCAAGTGCAGGGGCAATGTTGGAGGGAAACTTCCACGTCCGGCTTATCTGCGCAATTCAGGCTGCTGGAAAAGCCGTGTTGATATTTTGAATCACCAGCCTCAGCACCTGGTTGACCAGGCTCAACTAGATACACCCTACCCATCAGCTCACACATGAGCACAACTTCATCCCCCAAATTCTCATCTGTTTTCCCTGTAATAGGGAAGGAACTCTCCATTGCTTCCCAAGTGTGATCTGAAGTCTCCGTTGTATGAGAATCATCTGGGCGGGGAGGAAGGGGCTTCCGGTGCAGATTCTCAGATCTTGTCTCCGTTGAAGGCTGTGGTTGCTGTTAGCGGGTCTCATGATCAGATGTGTGGATGTTTCTTGCATCCACGTAAGTGTGTGTTTCTGTGTGTGGCTTTAGTTAGGGCGTGTGGCTGAGTGCATACATAGCATGTGTGTTCATCTGGGTGGCCTCCCTCTGTTGGCAGAAGGAGAAACTGAGACCCAGTGGCTGCAGGACACAGGCCTGTTGGACCTCCTTGGTGGCCTGGGCTTGGACAGTCACCACCGGGGGCTCCTGTCCACACTTACGCGGACCCAGGTGGCCGCCGTACGCCGCCGGCTTGACATCTACACCCGCTCGGCCCGAAGACGCCACAAGGCTCCTGTTAGAGATGTCAGGGAGATTTTTGGGGCTCTCAATTCAGGGGTAAGTCGGTGGCACTGGGCATCCAGGTGACTGTGGGCCCTGTCTGCCAGAGCCCGCTTTTAGGCTTCCACATCGTAAGTGAAACAGTGGTTCTGCTGCCAGGCTGTGTTGGCGTGGGCCCGCATGCCACCGTGTCCCCATGTTGCCTGAAGGTCTGTGTGCTGTGTACGCTGATGCGTATTTGCCTGTGGCCACTCTGTATCCTTGCGTGGATGCTCAGGTTCTCTTTCTCTATAACTCTGATCAGTACAATCATAACGGTTTCTATTATCATGTCTATATCCTGCTGACACTTGTCACCTGACAGGTTATGGGCATTTGATTCTTTCTTGGAATATTTTGAAGTGGTCTGACATGATTAGTATGATAGGCATTGAGGGCAGACTGACCTGGGCCCAGTACCCCCACCCCCACTCAGCAGCTGTGGGATCTCAGGCAAGGTCTCTGAGCTTCAGCTGCTCCATCTGTGAAGATGGGCTCATGAATGGCTCCTAGTCCCCAGGGTTGGGAAATAGAACTGACTGGACATTGTCATTTGCTTAGGAAATATCTTCCGAGAATGGGGATTCGGGTATACAATGGAGCCAGCTCAGTTCCAGGACTCCTGAGTCTCCTCTAGGTAAGTGGCTTCCGTTTCCAGGGCCCTGGGAATCCTCCGGGCTGCACGAGGGGACTGCTCTGCTCCGTAGAATCAGAGAAGGTGCACACCTCAGAGCACTTTCCTCTTCCTGCTGGTTCCTTCCCTTCCCTGTGTGAGGGCAGGAGGAAGGAATCCCAAGGGACAAGGTGAGACCTTGAGTGGGGTTTTCCCTTCAGACCCACAGAGCTCACCCTGGAAAATTACTTACTGGGGCAATGAGCCTTAGCTAGAAAACTGCTTCCTGGAGCAATGGGCTTTAGCTAGAAAATTACTTCCTAGGGCAATGGATCTGATCCCTAACAGTATTGATTTGATCCTGGGGTTTGGAGCTTGAGCCTGAGAAATCACTTTGTGAGGCAAAGGGTCTGAGTCCTCAGCGTAGGAATTTGCTTCCTGAGGTCATCATCTCATCCCTCCTAATCTTAGACAATTGCAACTGGGTTTACTTGTGCCCAAGTTTAGCTTGGGCGCGAGCCGGAGCAATTGCTGCTCCCCGGGGCTCTGGGTTGGAGGAGGTAGTGAGGTGGCAGGTCCTGAGCGCCTCTCTGTTCTGTTTCCCTGGCAGCAGCAGAGCCTGAGGGGCCGCAGGCACAGACCGGTAGGGAGGAAGCCTTCCACATGGACGCTGCCTACTCAGAACAAGCCACACTGCTCCTGCAGAGGGGCAGGCAGCCCCCGGGAGGCGCCTGTGTCTGGGGCGAGGGCTCGCTGCCGGTGAGGATGCCGCCCAGAGGGCTGGTGGCCAGCCCCCCCCCCCCACGCACCATTACCCTCTACTCCTTAGCAAATTTACAGTAACCTCTACTCCAGTGTGAAAGTGCTTTCATTCACTCAAATAGAACTTTTCTATTTATTTTGAAATAATTTTAGAGTCACAAGGAGTTGCGAAAGTAGCAGAGTGTCCATGTACTATTATTCACCTAGTGTCTCCCAGTGGTAACATCTTACATAATCTCAGTTCATCAAATAGGGTTTTTTTTGTGTGTGTTTTTTTTTTGTTGTTTTTTTTTTTTTGCATTTTTCTGAAGCTGGAAACAGGGAGAGACAGTCAGACAGACTCCCGCATGCGCCCGACCGGGATCCACCCGGCACGCCCACCAGGGGCGACGCTCTGCCCACCAGGGGGCGATGCTCTGCCCATCCTGGGCATCGCCATGTTGCGACCAGAGCCACTCTAGCGCCTGGGGCAGAGGCCACAGAGCCATCCCCAGCGCCCGGGTCATCTTTGCTCCAATGGAGCCTTGGCTGCGGGAGGGGAAGAGAGAGACAGAGAGGAAGGCGCGGCGGAGGGGTGGAGAAGCAAATGGGCACTTCTCCTATGTGCCCTGGCCGGGAATCGAACCCGGGTCCTCCGCACGCTAGGCCGACGCTCTACCGCTGAGCCAACCGGCCAGGGCCATCAAATAGGGTTTTTAAAGAACGACTTTCTATTTCTAAAGCATCAGAGATAATTAATGTTCAACATTATCTTATCTTTTACCCTTGATGATATGATTTCCTCCATTAAATTATGAGTGATAATAATTAATAATGCTGAAGATACCCATATATTGAACTGTCGCCATAAGCCAGGCATTATACCGAGTCCCGTACATACATGGTTTAATTTAATTGTTATGTTGGCGGAAATTGTGTAAATACTTAAAAATAGTAATGGTTATAATAATTGAGGACTCACTGTGTGCCAGGCACTGTGTTTTATATGCTTTATCAAATTTAATCTTCCCCTAAAACTCTGCGAAGTGGATACTGTATTAGCCCGATGCTACAGGTAAGAAAGTTGATATGCAGAAAAGTAAAAGTATTTACCAAAATTCACAGGCAAAGTCAAAACCGGAACCCAGAACATTTGACTCCAGGCATAGCCCATACAGCAAGCACTGGGCTGTACGATAGCCATAGCATTGTTACCTGCCACGGCATGCTTCCTTTCCCGTGTTAGAGCCCTCAATGGCCATGGGACATCATCTGGTCAAGTCCTCCTGGCAAATAATTCAGCACATTGGCTCCTCACTCTTGCTGTGTCTCACCTTGGAATACCTGGGGCTGCCTGCAGATCCCACACTTGCCTCTAGATGACAAGTTGAGCATCATTTATTTTTCTTTTTTGAGACAGACAGGGACAGACAGACAGGAATGGAAAGAGATGAGAAGCATCAATCATTAGTTTTTCATTGCGCGTTGCAACACCTTAGTTGTTCATTGATTGCTTTCTCATATGTGCCTTGACCACGGGCCTTCAGCAGACCAAGTAACCCTTTGCTAGAGCCAGCGACCTTGGGTTCAAGCTGGTGGGCTTTTTGCTCAAACCAGATGAGCCGGCGCTCAAGCTGGCGACTTTGGGGTTTCGAACCTGGGTCCTCTGCATCCCAGTCCGACACTCTATCCACTGTGCCACCGCCTGGTCAGGCTATTTTTCAATTAATATTCTATCCTTCAGCATGAGGAAGAGGAGCATTGGAGTGTGTGTGTGTGTGTGTGTGTGTCGGGGGGAAGGTGGCGCAGCCAAGGGTATGGACAGATGGGGTTAGGGAGAGCAACAAAGGACCCAAACAGAAGCAATAGAGGGAGTGAGCCCTCTCTTCCAGCCTCTCAGATTGGGAGACAGGCCATGAAAACAGCTTCCTTTTCCTGGGGCCTAGCCACGTGCTTGGCACCCTTTGTACCCCTTAGCCCCTTTTCCCCCCTCACAAAAACTATGAGGTAAGCACTATTTTATGATTACAAATGGGGAATAAAAGGCTCAGAATAAGATGCAGTCAGAGGTAGAGTTTGAACTTGAAGCTGGGATGGAATCCAGCCACCCCCCTCCCCCATCCACTCTGCTCCTCCTCCTCCTACCTACCCCCACCTGAGGGTAGAGGGTGGGATGGGTAAAAAAGTGGGCGGGGGCAGAGCCTCAGCACACTTACCCATCATGCCGCTTGACACTCTGTCTCTACTTCCCTCCCTAGAAGTTCAGGGTCCCCAAAGGCAGACTGGGCTTGACGAGGATTGGAGATCTGTCCTCGCAGGACATGAGGAAGATCCCTGCTTTGGCCCTCATCGAGCTGACTGCGCTCTGTGACGTCCTTGGCTTGGACCTGAAGAGGAGCAAGGCAGGGAAGCAGAAGGCAACAGGTCAGCAGCCCAGCGCGTCACAACCCCCGTGGCTGACGTCCTGGCTCTCAGCAAGGGCGTTGCTCGGGGAATCTTGCGACTGGCTGGCTGGCTGGCAAGGAGTGAGGTTGCATTTTCTGCTTCTTTAATGGGCAGAATTGCAAATGGACAGAGCAGAGGCTGTGGATTAAAGCAGGGGCAATGAAGTTGGAACAACATTATCATTTCCTACAACTCTTAAACCTTCTTTGAAAACATGATTTTTAATCAGGGTACTATTCCCCTCCTTATGGAGACATCCTGATTTATTTAATCATTTCTCTGTTGGCGGGCATTTATTATTTCCATGTTTTTTTCTATTATGAAACGCAATCACTATTTACACACATACAACCTTTGAATGCATCTTAAATTGTTTTAGAACACACCGATGAGGCCCTGGCCGGTTGGCTCAATGGTAGAGCGTCGGCCTGGCGTGCGGAAGTCCCGGGTTCGATTCCTGGCCAGGGCACACAGGAGAGGCGCCCATCTGCTTCTCCACCCCTCCCCCTCCCCTTCTTCTCTGTCTCTCTCTTCCCCTCCCGCAGCCGAGGCTCCATTGGAGCAAAAGATGGCCCGGGCGCTGGGGATGGCTCCTTGGCCTCTGCCCCAGGCACTAGAGTGGCTCTGGTCGCGACAGAGCTGGATAGGCAGAGCATCGCCCCTTGGTGGACATGCTGGGTGGATCCCGGTCAGTCGGGCACATGCAGGAGTCTGTCTGATTGCCTCCCCATTTCCAGCTTCAGAAAAATACAAAAAAAAAAAAAAAAAAGAACACACTGGTGAGTGAGTCCTTGGTGTTTATTACCCGTCGGTAGTGTAGGAGAGTGTTCATCTCACTGCATCACTGCCAACATTAGGCATTGCAATTTTTCTTTGCTTGTTTATTTTTTTAAAGACAAGAAGATGGTGGATAAGGTAGACCAGGAGTAGGGGTTTAGCAAGAAAAGGCTAGGCAGGTGACTGGAGAAGGAAGGACCTTGCAGAGTGGATTTGGAAGGAGGAGTTCACCCGCTAAGACTGCTTGAGAAGTCCTGGGAAGAGCATCCCTTTGGAACTTGGTCCATCCCTGCAAAGCACAGCTCTCCAGCCCAGATCAAGGCTACTTTGGGCACCCGGTGCTCCCTGGGGCAGCAGCCTGTGCTCCCTCAACGCCTCTCTGTCCGGCTGAGAGTTTCTGCCCTAATGTTTTCACTGTTGCTGAGCCCACGTGTTCTTCCTGAGAGCAGTTTGCACTGAGCCGGTCTCCAGAGAGCCCAGTCCTCACGCAGGGAGAGGAGTCCAATTCTCGTCGCCAGGGAGACCTTGCAGGGTGGTGCCCAGTTGTCATTCCAGGAAGTGAAATGGCCCCTCTGCTCTCTGGACTCCCCGCAGAAACTGGCCTTTTCGGCGTGCCCCTCGAAGCCCTCCTCGAAGCCGACCGCAAAGCCTGCCCCAGCGCCCAGGTGCCGCTGCTGCTTCAAGCTGTAAGTCACCCCCAGACTGGGCTCCTGTCACCAGTGAGAGGCTGTAGAGGCTGGCTCGGGGCACCATTGATGGCTAGCCTGGGGGATATGAGGGTGGACTTTAGAATCAGGAGACCAGGGTTCAAATCCTGGCTTGGACACATGCTAGCTGAGAGGCTTGGGGTGAGTTGTTTAGCCTCTATGAGCCTGCCTTTCAGCACCTGTGAAGTGGGTTATAATAACAGTACCCTCTTATTAAAGACTGAATGAGAAAAATGCATATTTAGGAAAAGCGCTCAGAACAATCCCTGGCTCATGGAAGTGGCCAAGAAAGCTAGTATTCTCTAAGCTCTGTCCTTGTTTTCATGGGAGACAAACATTCCGGTTTGTGTCCCACTTTCCAGTGGTTGCTGGTTTCAACGATGGGTTCTTTTTTCTCATAGCTGCTGTCCTGTTTGGAAAAGAGAGGGATGGATGCAGAAGGCCTTCTCAGGGTGCCTGGGTCGCAGGCCAGGGTCAAGGTAAGGTTTGGCTTCTCCCATCCAACCGGGGCGGCCCCTCCCAGCATCCTCACATGTGAGTTATCCGGGAGAATCCGGGTCGCCGGCTGTCAGTGTTCCGTCCTTGGTCTCTGTTAGGGTCGTGGATTCGGGAGGGGTTGAAGAGGTAGAGGCTGTCCAATATAGCATAGGAGCCAGTATAGCAAATGTCGACATTTGTTGAGTGACTTACACACATTAGGCCATTGAATCCTTATAAAAACCCTACAAGGTGAGTGCTGTTATTGTCCCCACTTTGCAGATGAGGAAACCGAGGCCCAGAGAAGTGGTGGAACGGCTTTTCCTGGAGCCTTGAGCCAACTTCTCATTAGTGTTCTTCCTTCCTTCAGGGGCTGGAACAAAAGCTGGAGAGAGATTTCTACACTGGCCTGTTCAGCTGGGACGAGGTCCACCACAATGATGCATCTGATTTGCTCAAAAGGTTTATCCGGGAGCTGCCGGCACCTCTGCTCACTACTGAGTACCTCCCGGCCTTCGCTGTGGTGCCCAGTGAGTGTCCCCAGCCCTTCTCCTTTGGGAGGGGAGCGTTCGATGGCCTGGGCTGGAGGGGAGGGGAAGTGGGGGGGAAGGTGGGGCTACCTGTTCCCTGTGCTTTCAAGCGGACGGGGGAGGAAGTGCATGTGTGTGTATGAGTACGTGCGTGAATGTATGTGTGTGCTTATGTGAAGATGCATGTGTGTACACACACGTGTGCACATGTATTATGTGTATCTGGTATGTTTGTGTGTGGATACATGTATACATGTGTATGATGTGTTGGTGTGTTTGTAGGTGTGTGCACGTGTATGATATGTATCTGGTGTGTTTGCATGTGTGTCCATGTGTGTCCATGTGTATGATGTGTATCGGTGTTGCACGTGTGTGAACATGTATATATGTGCATGTATATGATGTGTGTCAGTGTGTGTATGCATGTATAGTGTGTGTGTGTTGTAGATGTACGTGCTTATTCACATGCTGTAGAGATGGAGCCTGTGACCAGGCCTGCTTGGGACGCTGTCTGAGCTGGCACAAGCCCCGGAAACAGTGCCAGGCCTCACAAAGGAGGGTCGCCTGGCTGGCCCTGGCCTTCGGGCTCTGTAGTCTCCCCTCTCCAAGAGGCAGCCCCAGACGGAGGGAGGGCCAGCCTCTGCGCCTCCCTGGGAGCCCTGCGACCACACTCCAGCCGTCTCCCCTCTCCCCTCAGCCATCCCCGACCCCAGGCAGCGCCTGCAGGCCCTCCACCTGCTCGTCCTGGTCCTCCCGGAGCCCAACAGGAACACCCTGAAGGTGAGAGTCACCTCCAGCCACCTCCACTCTGTCATCTGGGCCTGCAGCCTCAGTAATGGCCCCAGAGGTGCCCACTCGTTCACTCACTCATTCAATCGACAGCTCTGCCCGGGGCTGGCCAGGGCTTCCTGGAGACTTTCTCCCTAAAGCAAGCAGACTGGGCCTGGAAGGGCACAGCGTTTCCTGCAGTGTGCGCTGCTGGGCGCCATTGTCCGCGCTGCCCGGGAGAAGCGCTCTGTGCACGGATAAGATGGGCGGACACTGGGTTAGTGCAGTGTGCTGAGGATCACTCTTCCCTACACGACTTCTCAGAGCTTGCTGTGCTAAGGCCTGTGGATCTCCGAGTGGGACGAGGTGTGTAGCAGTTTCCTGAGGGTAGTTGTTCAGGGGCCTCTCCTGTTACAAAAGCACTGCCTGGCACTGGGTCTGTGGGGCACCGGTGTGGGAAATGCTCTCAGGGAACTCTCACTGTGTGTTATGTGACTGGGTGCTCAGGACTGGGGGTGGGGCCCGGCCGGGGCACAGCCTGGCCTTCGCTCCCGCACCCTCCTGGCTGTCCTTGGTGTTAAGCCCAATCCGGAGGGACCCGAAACATTGAAGACTCGAACAAGGTCCGCCGATTACACACCAAAGCTTTATTGTCTAGCTTGGCCAAGCGGCGGCACTTCCGACAGAAATCTGAGGGAGAGCACGCTGGCCCTTTGTTCTACCTAGTTTTTATAGTTTTTTAAGTGGGAAGTACAGAAGCAAAAATTGTAATTAGGAGCCCTTTACCACTATTGGTTAGAGTCATATGTCCTTTAACATGATAGGACCATGTTCAATTTGTAAGCCATACATCCTTTTGGAGAAAACAAAATTTACAAATTAACACAATGGTAGAAAGATGTCTCTTTACATATTAAAAGGCATTCTTATATTTTCTAGTGTTCATCCACCATCTCTCTGTCCAGAGTCACACATATTAACCACATGCATTTACATAGGAGAGATAGTTTCCGTGGGGACAAATGCCCGCAAATGGCTCATTGCTATAAGAAAAGGTTTATTTTGGCTTTTCTCTTCCTGCACCTGGCTAGCCATTCACCCCTTTCCCCACAGGCGGGTGGAATGTCTGGGAATTCATGTTTTCCTTCCCTTTGCATTTACAATACAGGATGCCAAGGGCCATCCTGGTTTTATGCCAATCACACAGTACAGAAACTATTCTCACAATTTCTCTGCACACCTTAACCCAAATTGATAAAATGTTCTTCAAGCCTCTTAAAATATTAATATTAATTCTGTAGTTTTTGGTACCTTACAACACCTGCGGGTGAAGTGACACAGTGGCTCCTCACTTGGGTCAAATCCCCAACTTCCGCCAGCGTGAGGCTGTGAGGGGCCCCAGGTCCACTGGAATCCTTGTCCGGTGTGGATGCAGGAGGCTCCGAGGAGTGTTTATGACCAGATAGAGCTGGGCTCCAGTGACCTTCCCTCCTTGTGCTTCAGCTTTGTTAAAGAGACAGCCTCTTTGAATACCTGGTTCCTTTTCAGTAACTGAGGATAATGATAGCATCTGTGTGCCGTTGTGTCTGGGGAGTACAAGAGCTAATACATGAGGAGTCTCAGAGCAGAAACTGTGGTACTCAGCAAGTGTTCAGTACATGCCTGCCGCCTTCCTGCCTTCCTCCCTCCCTCTCTCCCTTCCTCCTGCCCTCTCCCTCCCTTCCTCCCACCCTTTCCCTCCCTCCCTTCTTTCTTCCTTCCTTCCTTCCTTCCTTCCTTCCTTCCTCCCTCTCTCCCTCCCTCCCTCCTTTCCTCCCTCCCTCCCTTCCTCCCACCCTTTCCCTCCCTTCTCCTTTCTTTCTTTCTTTCTTTCTTTCTTTCTTTCTTTTTTCTTTCTTTCTTTCTCCTTCCTTCCTTCCTTCCTTCCTTCCTTCCTTCTTTTCTTCCTTCCTTTCTTCCTCCCTTTATTCCTTCCACCTGCTTTCCTTTCATCTATTCTCATCATCCATCCATCCATCCATCCATCCATCCATCCATCTTTTCATCCTTCTATTCCCCCCTCCTCTTGTTCATCCTCACTGGCTATGTGGCTTTGGACACATTCTCCTTGCCACAGTTTCCTTCTCTGTACAATGGGTACAAGTGGTGGAACCCACTTTACAGAGTTGTGAGGATTAGATGAGATGACAGATGCAGGCAAGATGCTAACTGAGGGGCCAGGAACACACAGGACACTTAGCAAGCAGCAGCTGTCACCACCGCGCCCTCCCTTCCCACGGTGTCTGCCCCCCTAGTCTTCCCTTGCATTGTGGGCAGAGTCAGACTCCCCAGATCCAGAGAAAGGAGCTGTCTTGGGCTCGCCTGGAAAAGACCCGCTTCCCAGACCGGTGGCTCTTTTCTGCCTGGAAGTCTGGCCCAGCTGTCTCATTACCCTCTGAGGGAGCAGTGATGGGGACAAATTTGGGCCACATTTTGCAGAGCAGGAAACAGACACAAAGAGGTCCTGGGGTGGGCTGGTGGCAAAGCTGGAACTAAAACCCCGATTCCAGCCCCTGGCTCCTTCCAAGCCCCCCAGTCGCACAGCCAGATATTCTGGGGGACAGCGGGGGACACCAGGGTCATGCTGAGGTTTGAAGATCTGAGGGGGTCCTGTGCTCTTCCTCAGGCACTCTTGGAGTTCCTCAGGAAGGTGGTGGCCCGGGAGCAGAGCAACAAGATGACACTGTGGAATGTCTCCACGGTAATGGCCCCTAACCTCTTCCTGCACCAGGGGCAGCCCCCCAAACTGCCCCAGGGCAGGGAGAAGCAGCTGGCGGCGGGCGCAGCTGAGGTGGTGCAGATGCTGGTGCACTACCAGGATCTGCTCTGGACGGTGAGTGCTGGGGGCCGCCTGCAGGTGGGGCCTATTTGGGGAAGTGTCTGCTCAGGTCCTTTGCCCATTTCTTTCTTTCTTTCTTTCTTTCTTTCTTTCTTTCTTTCTTTCTTTCTTTCAAGTGAGAAGCAGGGAGGCAGAGAGATAGACTCCTCGCCTGACCGGGATCCACCTGGCATGCCCACTAGGGGGCGATGCTCTGCCCATCTAGGGCATTGCTCCATTTCAACCAGAGCCATTCCATTGCCAGAGGTGGAGGCTATGGAGCCGTCCTCAGCACCCGGGGCCAACTTTGCTCCAATGGAGCCTTAGCTGCGGGAGGGGAAGAGAGAGATAGAGAGAAAGGAGAGGGGGTGGGGTGGAGAAGCAGATGGGCGCTTCTCCTGTGTGCCCTGCCCAGGAATCAAACCCGGGACTTCCCCACACCGGGCCATTGCTCTACCACTGAGCTAGCTGTCCAGGGCCTCCTTTGTCCATTTCTTAATTTTTCTTTGGGGAGTGGGTTGGTGTTGACCTTCTACTTATTCTTCAAGACCTGTATATTTCAAGGGTCAGCTCCTCGGTGGAAAGCCCTGCCCCTCCCCCATGCCCCTTATTATCAGGGTCCATGGAGACACGACTCCTCTGACTCCCTCTGCTGGCGTCTGATTGAGAGAAGGGAATGAATGGGTCGATCTGAGGGTCTTTGTGGGCATTTGCCAATGCAGGGCTGTCTGGGGGTTCTCCAAGCATCAGCCCGCTCCAGGTGTGTGTGTTTGGGGGACATCCCTGCCTCAGTGTGGCCATGAGCAGCCATCCCACAACAGGTGTAGGACCCTCCAGCCTCTGTCTGGGGAGACCGCTGTCCGCTAAACCTGAGGGTGGGCTCTCTCGATGGCTTCTATGTATTGGCAAGTCCCGTATGGGGTGCTGGGACAAGGAAGACGCCACAGTGACTCTGGCGGGCTCTGCCTCTCGCCCTGGCAGCCCCGTGCCCCTGCTGAGACCGGATTCTTTCCGGCCAGGTCTCCTCTTTCTTGGTCGCCCAGGTGCGAAAACTGAACGACAGCAGCAGCCGGCGTCCCCAGCTCTGCGACGGGGGCCTCAAGACCTGGCTGCGAAGGATACATGCAGACAAAGACAAGTCGGAGGGTGGCCGTGAGGCGGTGAGTGCCCACCCACACCCCACACGTCACACCCCACACCCCACACCCCGCACCCCGCACCCTCAGACTGATGGAGAAAGAGGCAGCGGGACCTAACTAAGTACATCCTCCAGGTACGCCTTTACCAGGCGGTCAGGAACGGCGCTGCCGATTGCAGCCACCAGGGGGCGCGCCAGCCCCACCGCAGCGAGCGAGGAGCAGATGTCTCAGAAGTCAGGGAGATGGCTAGTCTAAGGAGGAACCTGGTGCCTGCCCGTTTTTTTAGGCAGCCCTATGTGTGCCTGACCGAGGGTTGGGAACGTGAGGGTTGCTTTGTGGGATGTGGGGTGATCTGGAGCGGGACGAGGTAAGAGAAGGGAAAAGCCTTCCAAGAATATTGATGGCTCCTGGGATGAGTCCTGAACAGGTTCCGTATTAGAGTCCCAAACAGTATTGTGTTGTGCATGATGATCACGGGTGATGGGTGTTTATATAAACCTATGTGCATGTGTTTGTGGGTGCATTTCATGCACTCCTGTTGTGTGTACCAGTGTGAATGCACATGCACGCATGTTTCTATGCCTTTGTTTGTGTGTGCACACCGAGGATGCGTTCTGTATGTGGACCAGGTATGATCTGTGCACAAGCGGCTGGTGTGTTGTGTATGCTGTGTTGTGTATGTATCTTTAGCGCATTTGTGTAAGTGCACGTGCGTGCATATTTATGCGCGTACATTTAAACTCCAGGCAGGCACCTGTGTGCCCATGCATGCGCCTCCTTCTCTCTCTGCAGACTCCCAAAGTGGCAAAGATCCAGGTGGCCTGGCTCATCAAAGACACCCTGGAGGTGCCCCTGACCCCCAGCACCAAAGTGGCTCATGCCCTCAGGCAGTTCACAAGGCACCTCAGCTCCAGTTTACAGGCTCAAGAGGGCAGTGAGGACAAGGAGAGCCTCCTCCCACGGTAAGGGGCACCTCCCAAGACAGGAGCCTCTCCCTGCAGGGAGCAGGTCCAAGGAGGGGTCAGCACCTCGGAGTTGAAGGCCGTCACGGGGCGTGGCACAGGCTGCTGGCCTTTCCCTTCGTGGGGTGGTTGGAACTGGGTTCTCCAACCTTCTTAGAGAGCTTCTTGGCCTCAACTAATAATGATAAAAGCATTCATTTGTTCAATTTAACAGGTATTTAAGTGAATGCCTGCTATAGGCCGTGTACTATGTGGAATGCTAGAATCACAATGAAAAGAACAGATGGGACTCTGGACTTACAAGGTCATAGCCCTGTGGAAGAGACAGATATAATTCAAAGTGCCACAAAGTCAATATAAAGTTGCAAACTATATTCGGTTTTATAAGAAATACAGGGAACAATGTGAATGCAAAAGAAGGTACCTGGTATAGGGGATGAGGTAAGACTTCCAGGCACAGAAAACTGCAAGTGCAAGGGTCCTGAGGCAGCATGGCCAAAGAGCTGCAAGAGGATCAGAGGGGCTGATATGCAACTATCATTACAGTATACCAGGAACAGCTTGAGCTCTTGGGAGCCTCCTTGATGGAGTTGGCAGGAAAGCCTCTTGAACTGTCCATTACTAGCCAGTGCTTGTACAGATGGGAAAATTAAGGCCCAGAGAGCGGAAGAGGCTTGCCCAGAGCCACAAGGCAAATTGGGAACAGATTGTGTAACTGAACTCACATGATACTTATATGATAGCTATAATTATCACACATAATCACACAATATCCACAATTCATTTTGACCCTAAATTTGCCCTTCACAGCCGACTCCTGTGTCCACATGTCACGCCCCCACCCCACCCTCATAGCTTCCATTCTGATGCCCACCGCCCGGAGGCCTTGTGGTGGGGGCCCATGGCTGGCAGTCCCTGAGTGCTGCCCACCTGCCTCTTCCATGTCTCTAGGGCTGGGCTCCTGCATGGCTCCAGCCTTCTCAGGAGGGTCCGTGTGTCTCATCTCCCGGCTGGGACCAAAGATTAGTGAGGACCGCCCCTTGCAGGCCTGGGGTCCTTACGCAGTGCTGGTCTGGCAGCCAGGAGCAGAAGAGGTTGGTGATTTTCTCCTCTCTGTCTTGCTCTTGCAGCAGCAGGTTGAGGAAGTCAGCTGACTTCTTCCTCTACGAAGTCGGAGGGAATATCAGTAAGTTTCCATGGGGAGTGGGTCTGAGCCCAGGTCCCTGGGGCTCTCTGACCTTGAGGGCTCAGGGGGGTCCCTCTGGGGGAGGCCAGAGCCCACCTGGGTGGAGCCTTTCCTGCCAGGGCCTGTTTCCCATGAAACCAGGTGGAACCCTGCTGTGAGGTCAAGGGTCAGCCACACCTTAGGATTCCGTCTTGGAGTCTGGAGTGTGGCCTGGAGTGGCCCCCAGCGTGGCGAGGCCGAATTTTTGTTTAGTGTGATGGTCATCCGTACCACCAGTGAAAGTGCTGCCTCTGGGCCACCCTAGACGAAGTGGACCTGCTCGTGGGCCTATGGCCATGGGTTCCTTCCGTCCAGCTCCAGAGGCCCCTGCGTCGTGGGAACTGAGGATGCAAGGCTGTCTGCAGCTGCGCTCTCTATAGCGATTCTCAAACTTTAGGGCTGGGGCCGAGTCACCTGGAGAACTGTTAAGAAACAGGCGGCAGGGCCCTGAGAATCTGCATTTCTAACAAGGTCCCAGCAGCTGTTGATGCTGCTGGTGCTGGGGCCGCCCGTTGAGAGCCCCAGGCCGAGGAGCAGAGGCTAAGACAAGGCTTGCGGAGTGGTGATGCGTGGAGGCGGGGTGCTGCTTAGAAAGAGCCTAAAAGGGAGGGAAGGACAAGGGTGAAGTATAGCCTTGGTCACAAGGGGGCGCTGGAGCGCCGAGTGCATCAGCGTGGCTCCGTAGAGGCTGCTGGGAGGACGGTCTTCTTACCTCTGTATCAGTCAGTCGTTGGCTGGGGGCGGCCCTGGGGGCCGGGCCGTAACCTCCGCGGCAGCCAGGCATCGGACCAAAGCGAAGGGTAGCTGTGAGACACAGCGGCCAAGACTGACACAGCCCGGGCAGTGCGCTGGCCCCGGGAGGGGCTTTGGGCAGGCCAGCATCCTCCATCGACACTGCCGTCAACCTCCTTGTCCCCTGCTTCCCACAGGTGAGCATCGCCTGGACCCAGACGCCTACCTCTTAGATCTGTACCGCGCCAACCCCCATGGCGAGTGGGTCATCAAACAGAGCCCCACCTAAGCCCCGGTCTGTAAGGAGCAGCCCTGGATGCCGGGTCTGTAAGGAGCGCGCCCCTGTGCGGTGTAGCCGACGTGGGAGCACAGCTGCTTAAGGGGGAGGTGTAGCCCTTCCTGCAAGGCGTCTTCTCTGCAATGCCCCTCAGGCCCTCCCTGTAGACCCCTAGCCCCATGCCCTCCCTGGCCCCCAGGACGGTCCTACACCGCTCTTGATTATGACCGCCCCACTTGGGCGACCAATTTTTGTCCGTGATTTCCAGCCCCGAGGAGAATAAAATATGCAACACCTCTATCAAGAGGCAGGTGTTATTTTTGTTTCCAGGGGGGAAAATTGTTTTCAAGGAGCCCTACATGGAGAGTGGGACAGACATGGAGAAAGGCCAGGAGAGCTCTGTGGCCTTGGGCCAGCCCCTGGCGGTCTCTGAACCCCCTGGAAAGCTGAAGGGTGTTGGGCCTCAGGAGGGGAAGGCTAACACTGGGGCCATGCACGACCCTCAGACAACAGGGAAGAAGACAAACCTTCCTTCACAGCTCTCATGCGTGCAATTTTGCTTTGGGCAAGCTTGTCATTTTGTAATGTGATATTTAAATTCTGTTTGGATATTAAAGATGCAAGTTAAACGTCGCTTTTTCCTTCAAGTTTTTCCCTTCCCCAGCCCAGCGCTCCGTGGGCTGGGCGGGGCGTGGGCCGTTGTCCTTGCAGTGAGTTAATATCGGAGCTTGGGGTTGAGAACGCCTTCTGCTGTTTCTCAACTTGGTCTGGCCACACCTTGGACCTGCAGCCACGTGGAGGAGCCCAAGGGGAAGAATGAAGTCATAAGAACAGTCGTTGGGGACGGGCACTGCAGGGACAGCTTCTCTGAGATCCTGTCCTCACCCCCTTATCTCCTGTGGTCCCAGGTCCCCTTCCTTCTTTCCTCTATCCCGGGTCTGTCTCCTCCGGGCAGGGGAAGCCTCACTCACTCATTTGTTCAACAATGAATGTCTAATATTTGCCAAGAGTTTTACAAGTTTAATTTTCACAATAACCCAGCGCCTCTGTCTGTGTAAGAAGCAGGGTCTGGAAGAGTGGATGAATGAATGCACCCCTCTCTGCCCCCCCCCTCAGGGCCCTGCAGGAACTGTTCCCACCCCACCTGACTTGGTTTGATGTGTGAAAACGAGGCAATACCCCTGAAGTACCTACAGCAAGTGCTCATTCAGTGCCGTCATTAGTTTGAGTGATTATTAACAAGAGTCAGGCAACCTGGAATGGTGGCTAATGAATCCATGTGCCCCATGCTTCCCAGCATGTGTGCTGGTCCCCTGACGTGCCCCACTGCATCACTTCCAGGGCCAGGGTGACAGGGAGCTGTGTGGTTGGAGGAACAATCCTTCAGCGTGGGCAGGAAGAGGGACAGGAGCCCCACTGGGTGCCCGGAGCCTGGCCTGGCTGTGCTCACTGTGCACGCAGAGCAGGTCGTCAGCTACCAGCAGAGGGTCCCAGTTTAATCACATGTCAGTGTGTCCATTCATCTTCGCGCTATCTGAGGGCTCATCGTTTCCCCCCCATGGCATCCTGGTGATTGATGATCCTGCACCAGCCCCGCTGCTGGGTTAGCACAGCTCACAGTGAGCGCTCAGCTTCTCTGGGCTCTTTGCAGGCTGGGGCCAGTGAAGGCTGGGATCATGTTTCTTTTGTGAATGCCTGTAGGCCCTGGCTGGTTGGCTCAGTGGTAGAGTGTCGGCCCAGCGTGGATGTCCTGGGTTCGGTTCCTGGTCAGAGCACACAGGAGAAGCGCCCATCTGCTTCTCCAACCCCCCCCCCCCTCGCTTCTCTCTTTCCCTCTCTTCTCCTTTCCTCCTGTAGCTATGGCTCGATTAGAGCAAGTTGGCCCCAGGTGCTGAGGATGGCTCCATGGCCTTCACTTTAGGTGCTAAAAATCTCTAGTTGCAACAGAGTAAGGGCCCCAAATGGGCATAGCATTGCCCCCTAGTGGGCTTACCGGGTGGATCCCAGTGGGGGCGCATGCGGGAGTCTGTCTCTGCCTCCCTTTCTCTCACTAAAAAAAAAAAAAAAAAAAGTATGCCTGTTAAGGACTAAATCGTGCACCATCCCCCCAAATTCACATGTTGATGTTGGAGCCCTAGCCCCCAAGGCGACTGACTGTATTTGGAGATGGGGCTCTTAAAGAAGTAATTAAGGTTAAAGGAGGTCATGAGGGTAGGGCCCTAACCCCATAGGACTAGTGTCCTTACAAGAAGACAGTGAGACAACAGAATGCCCTCTTTCGTGCACACATGTGAGGACACAGTGAGAAGGCGGCCACCTGCAAGCCAGGGAGAGAGTCCTCACCAGAAGCCAAAACTCACAGCGCTTTGATCTTGGACTTCTAGCCCTCAGAACCGTGAGAAAATAAATGGCTGCTGTTTAAACCCCTGAGCAGACTGACGAGCTCTCGCTGCCTCCAGCTACTGGGGGGAGGGAGTTTGGAAAGATGCCACCAATGGAAATGTTTTCTTGAGCAAAGGGCAGAAATGACCCCTGAACCAAGGAAGTACTTCACCTGGCACTCAGGTGAGTGCCTCTTGGGAAGAGTCAGCTTTTAGAGGTGGTCACACGAGGCTGCAAGGCAGACCCCGGGCTCCAATCCACCTCGGTGGGGCAGCAGGTAACCTGCCCAATCTCCCTCTGCTCCCAGAGGTTCAACCTGCTGTCCCTCCATCACCACAGAGGGCGGGGAGGGAGACACGAGGGAATCTGCAGTCACTTGACAATGACATTAAGTGCCCACCATGAGCCCCGCCCTGGGTTAGGCTGGACCGGAGCAATAATCAAGACAGAACGGGTTCCATCCCTCGTGGAACTCACAGACTATCGAGAGAGACCCAGTGACTTAGAAACCCAATGATCTCACATCGTGATAAATTCTGCGGATAAAGAAAAGCACAGAGAGGGGAGGCGGGTGTGTGGGCAACGTGGGTGGACCTTGGTTTCGACTGGCCAGGCAAGGGTCTCAAATTGGAGGCCCCCAGGAGACTGCTCTGGGGGCTGGCTGGGCCCCCTCACTGCCCCAGGCCCTCCAGAGGAGTCTCATACATTCTTTGAGGCCTTCATTTAAGTTCCCCCTCTGAGAAGCCCTCTAACGTGAAATCAGAAGGAAGCTCCGCCTCCCGTGACCTCCCCAGCACTTTCCTCTTTGGCGTCTGCTGGGCCCTGGGAGCAAGGCGAACGTTCCGCAGGCTGCCGCTAGGGGCGGGGCAGCCCGGCCTCCGGCTGGGGGTGCGGCCGGGGGGGGGGGGGGGGGGGCGTGGCGCCTGCGCCTGGCTGTGGACACGTGACTCTCCTGCCGTGCCCAAGAGTCCCTTCTCCCTGCCTGTCTCTCACACCTGAGACCGCAGAACACGTGTAACTGGGATCCTGAGGGGGGTCTGCAAGAACTCCATCCGCAGGCTCAGAGGTCTCGGGTCTTGGTTCTCAGGCCTGGATAGGGAACAAGAGAATGTCGCTGCTGTGCTTTGCAAGTCCCTGGAACCAAGGCTGGGGTGAGGGAAGGAAACCCTTCCTGCTGGTCCCCTGTCCCTGGGATGGGGAAGGTCCGGGGCGGGAAGGGGGGGTACTGAGATGTCATCTTTTGAGATCGTCACCCCCCACCCCCTGCCACCTTGCATTCTGTAGGAAGGGAATGGGAGCCACTTATCATTGTCCCTGAATACTGGCTGGCAGGAGGCCCAGGGAGGGGCGTCCCCAATAGGAAATCTGCAGCTGCCTGTCTTTAAGGTAAAATTACCGTAATTATTCCAATTACCAAATCCATCAAGAGCTTTGCACAGAGGAGGCCGGTGAACAATCGGGTCTGAGAAGCGTGACTCCTGCGGGTGGGGGCATAGAGTATGGGAGGGGGCGGCGACTGATGTGAGGCCAGGCTCTGGACTGGGGTGGGGGTGGGGAAACGCAGAGAAATCATGATTAGCTGAGACCCCACTCTGCTCCCCCAGTGAGATTTCCCTCCGGTACTGAAAAGAAAAAAAGAAAGCTCTGGCTCCTCTTCTTTTCCAGAACTCCGAGCCCAACGGCGAACGGACTTGGACCCCTTTACCTTCTCCGAGAGCCCGAGTAAGAAAGCCAAGAGCGAGGCCAGCATCTCGGACTCTTGCTCTGCCCCAGGCCCAGTGCAAAGAGCTTCCCCGGCTTCACCCTTTCATTCCGTGAGGCAAGTTCAGCCCCATTTTGCAGACATGGGTGTTGTGCTTGTCCGCGTGGCCTGGGTCCTCGGGAAACCAGACCCTGGGCACGATGTGCCCCTGTGTTCCTCGCCCGAGCTCCACCCGGCAAACCTGTGCTTGGTGCACACTCAAGGGATGTTTGTTAAAAGGAAATGGATTGGGTGGGTTACGGCGAAAACCACCTAAGTGGACATATCCCCTTAACTCACCCCCACCCCTTCTTGTGACTTCTCCTTCCAACCTGTGGCTTGGACCCTGGTAAACGGGGCTCCTGGTGGGACTCACCCAGCATGGGATAGGGCTGTGACTGCCAGGCCACCCCACTGAGACAGCGGGTGACGCTGACCACCCGTACAGATGATTTCAGTGCTGTGGAGTGGTGTATACTTTACCACAACTATAAATAATCACATAACATAAAATTTACCATTTTAAGTATTTTTAAGCGTACAGTTCAGTGGCATTAAGTACATTCACATTGCTGGGTAGCCATCACCAGCTCCCAGCTCCAGAATTTTTTATCTTCCCGAATAGAAACTCCACTCATTGGGCAAACAAGTCCCTCTTCCTTCTTTCTCCCCCTCCTACTACAACCACCGTGCCATTTTCTGTGTTTGTGAATTTGACCGCTCTAAGGCACCTCCTATAAGTGGAATCATACACTTTCCTTTTGTGACTGGCGTATTCACTAACTATAACATCTTCAATGTACACATTTGCCCAACTCAAACTGTCCACTGAAAATGGGCGGGTTTTACTGCATGTAATCGATACCAGTAAAAGAAAAACTCCAAACCTTACCTCAAAGGGTTAAAACTAAGGTTCAAGTTTGCCTGTTGTCAAGAGTAAATGAGTTCATGCCTGCAAAACGCTCCGATTGGAGCCTGGCATAGAGTAAGTGTGCAAGTCAACGGTAGCCTAAAAACAAGACTTTTGCTCCGTAAATGGGGCAAGAGAGAAATAAACACAGAAGGTACATACGGGGAGGGTGACAGGGGAAGCGGATGCTGGGATCTTGGCTTCCTGGGGTCGGTGGTTCTCTGTTGGCCCAGGGGAGTGGGCCCATTGCATGTCAGTGTCTTCTGGGCCCAGGGACAAGCCACCTGCAACAGGTCCCTGCTTAGCCCTGTCCTGGTGTTCCTCATCCACCCACCAAACATGCACACTGGGCCATCACCCAGTATGACAAAGCACAGGAATAGCTGCTTCCATTTACTGAGTGCGTCTTATGTGTGGGATGCTGCTCAGTGCTTGACGTTTTAGGGTGAACCAAATAAAAGCACCGATATTTGACCCAGCTTTCAGCCCCAGAAGGAGCAGCTTACTATAGGGTTCAACCTCATGTGTGATCGCTTTCGTCCCAGTGGCAGGCCTGTAGAGGAGATAGTGTTGTTCTACCTGCTGTGGCTGCGAAGACTGAGGCTCAGGAAGGTGGCAAGACCAGCCTGTCACACAGCTGTAAGTGGCTGGATTGGAACCCAGGTCTGACTCTGAAACCCTTATGTTACATGTTCCTTGCACTCGAAGTCATGCTAGTGGGGAGATAAATGCATGTATCTCTCTGGGTCTCCCCGCACCCCTACTACTGAGCAGCCTCTGACTCCCCAGACAGGCTTCCTGCGGTTCTTCAGACACTGGAGATGAGTCCTTGGCCATCCAAGGATGACAAGGTCCTGCCACCCCCTGCACATGCCTCTCCACCCACCAGGGAGTCTTATTCTCTCCTGACCTGCTTCTCCCTGAAGCTTGGGGGGCTTGATGTGCGGGCTGGGCCCTGGCCGGGTGGTATTTGTGCTTCTCTGTTGCCCCAGGAGCTGGCCTCATTCTGCCCATCTTGTCCTCCCTGGAAGCCAGCTCTTCCTCCTTAAAGCCTCCCTCAGATTGGGGTTTGTCTTAATTCTCAGCTCATTAGCAGATCAAAGCGGACGGAGATGCCCTGCTTCTAAGGGATCCTCAGGCAGCCCCCTCCTCACTCTGCGTAAGGCGCCCCCACTTGGCAGGAGGGAAGGGTCTTCCCTTTGGTTGTTCTTTGTGGAGCCGGAGAGGGGCTGGGACCCGGCTCCAGTTTCTGCCATCCACAACTGGGCCAGAGATGCAGCTGGCAGGGGCTGAGGCCCGGGCGCTGGGAGGCAGCAGCCCCCTCCTCCAGAGCCTGAGCAGGACAAGGACAGTTAATTCCTCTAGTGTTATCAGCTGGGCACAGGCACTGGTTGCATAGCAACCCAGATTGCTCTCTGTCTCCACTGCTCAAAAAAAAAAAAAAAATCAGCATTTTTCTCCAACTCCACATCAGTAGGTTGGAAATGGGCTGGGGGCAACCCAGACTCCCTGCCCCCAAGTGTGGCTCATTTGCAAGGAGCCCCCACCCATACCCATTGGCAGGGTACTCAATCATCAGGCCAGCACCTCCTCTTGTGTCCTATGTCTGGCGGGAGGGGGAGGGGGGAATTCACCAAAATTCACCAAGCACCCTACAGCTGCTGCGTGGAGCTCAGTCAGGAGCGAGGTCTGAGTTTGTACAAGGGAATGCTGGGCAGGCTTGGGATATGGGTGACCTGGTGTGAACTGGGGAGCCCCAGCCAATCTTGGCAATGAAATAGATTTACTCATTCATTAAGGAATACTTATTGAGCACCTACTGGGAGCCATAACCCTAAACTCCCCAGATTTGGTTGGATAAAGGTGGCTGCAAATACTTTTGGCTTCCTTTAGGATCAGAGGTGACGCAGTAACCATTTTGACCAGTAGAACGTGACAATAGTGACACTGTGTAACTCTGAGGCTGGGTCCTAAGAGATTAGCAGCTTCTGCCTATACTACTTGGAATGTTCCTTGTAGGAACGTAACCACCACGATGTGAGGAAGTCCAAGCAGCCACGTGGAAAGGTCTTCTTGAAGTCCGGATCGTTTGCCAGCCATGTGAGAAAGATATGCGATGCCATGTAAACAGAGCCCCGACCAAACCCTTGACCCACGGAATCACAAGCAAATAAAGTCATTCACTTTAAGATAGTAACTTTTGGAGTTGCTTGCTATGCAATAACAACCAAGACACTGGGAGAGCTTACTTTTCCATTCAGAGACTCTCGGATATTAAGAAACATTAGGTTTAAGTACCAAATGTGTGCTGCTAGGCACTGTGCTAAGCTCCAAAGCAAAATGCCACTCAAGAGAGCCGACGTCTAAAATGCCAAGGGGTTGGGGGTTATGGGGGACAGGACAGAGGTGGGAGAATGGAACCAAGAGACCAGACACAGAAGGAGATAAAGAAATATGAGCAATTTGCAACGAACGGGGTCAAAAAAGAGGTGGGAAAGGCAACCTCAGTTCCTGGTAAGGTGGTTGGAATTCAAGCACCAGCTCTGTTTATTTAGACAGGGCTGCCTGGAGCTTAACGGGAAAGATTCTGAGGCTCCGTCTGAGCTCCAGGGCAAAGAGAGTGTGATTGATCAGTGATTTCTGCAGTGGGCGGGGCCAAGCGAATCTAGGCACATGCGCTGTACACGTGCCCCTTGCAGGCACACTGTTTGGCCCCGTGACCCCGTCTCCTTTGCCTGCTTCGGTCACACTTTCTTGATTCTTGCTGCATATTGAAACCACCTGGCAACTGTTTTGAATCCTGAGTTTGGGCAACTGGCATGGGGTGGGCCAAAGGTGTGGGGTGTAGGGGCATGGGATAGAATTAGAGGAGACGAGGCTGGGGAACTAGGTTCTTGAAGTGTGGTCTACGAACCAGCAGCATCTGCAACCTGGCAGCCTGTAAGGAATGCAAGTTCTCGGGCCCCACTCCAAAGCTACTGGATCAGAAATAGTTCAGGGGGGGCTAACAGGTCCTTTTGGTGGTGCTGACGCATGCTCAAGTTTGAGAAGCCCTGGGCTGGGGGAGCAGAAGGAGAGAGCCACGGGGGTCCAGTGGGTGACATGGAGGTACACCAGGGAGCCAGCCAGTCCAGGGTTCCTCCTTGCTGCCTCCACTCTTCCTCCTTCATGGGGGCCATTTTCTCACTCCCTTTAGGCAGCACCTGATTCTAACATCTGTCCTTGTCTGTCTCTCCTTCTGGAGAACTCTTTTGTCATATATTGCAACATCAGTCACAACGACATAATCGTGGGTACTTGTGGGCAATTCCCTAGTCATGAGCCTGTGTTGTGTACAAGTGTCACATAACACAGCCCTACAGGTCAGTCCCTGAGCCCTGATTTCTGGGAGAGCTGGCCAGCTTCATGTGTGTGGTGAGTGGAGAGGGCTCAGCCAAGCACAGATGAATTTGCTGATGGGACATCTATGGAGAAGGATTCCCCTGGAAGCAACCCCAACCCCTTCACCCCAGTCTTTGTCTGACAAATTCATTCTTACCCTTAGCCTTCCTGAGTTGCCACTTCTTCCATGAAGCCCTCTCTGCCTCTCACTTCCCCCTGCCCACATGTGGATTATGCCCCTTATCACTGTGAGCCGACAGCCCCCTCAGCTTTCCCTATTATAGCCCCTCTGATGCTCCTCTCTTGTTTAACTGTCTCTTGCTCTACCACAAGGCTGTGACTGTGTGCTTCTTACTCAGCGTGATGTCCCCAGCACCCTGTTCAGTGTCACTGCTGTTCCAGCAACTGGTCATCCCATTACGGTGCCAAGGGGCTACAGGGCACTGTGTCATTTAAACTTGATAATGGCGCTGCTCTTTTCTTCCCTGTTTTACAGATAAGGTGACTGAATCACAGGAAGTAAAATCCACAGGGCTGGTGAGCCACAGGTAGCCTGACTCCAACAGGTGAACACACTTTGTTTTTGTGAGTGCTGTTCATATTTTTGTTATTGTTCCAGGGAGGGAGGGAAAGATGAGAAATTTCCTGAGCCTCTTCCCCACCCTTGGAGTCTGCAGCCCCTCTGACCACTGGCCTGAGGTCCCTTAACTCTGAGGGACACTGAGGAAAAACCTGGCAGAGCTGAGTCTTGTCCTGAACCAGGAGCCTCTATTTTGGGGACAAGGAGCAGCGTCTCTACCTAGACCCAGCCAGGGTCCAGGGATCTCCAGGGAACTGTCCCTGCAGGGCCTGGCTGACAGCACCGTTCAGCTCCTCACTCAGAGCTGTAGCCTGTTAGGGCTGCAAATTAGCATTGTAATTGCCTTTTAACTATTCATAGCTGGAGAGAGAACAAGTCGGCCCGCCTCTCCCCCACCCCCTCCCTGCTCAGCAAGCCGTGCTGGATTCATTCCCCTGCCTGCAACACCCGAGCCTCAGTTTCTCCGTCGCCTAAGTGAGGGCGATGATCCCAGCCTCAAAGGCGTATTGTGAAGTATGTAAAATGCCCGACAGTTCCTGGCACACGGTAAGCTCTGTCGCATTATCGTGGCATTGTTGTTGCTGTTTGGAGACTCAGGGAGGGCAAGAATCTGTAAGTCAGCAGCACGAACAGGGCTAGCGCTCAAGTCCTCGTCGCTCTGGGCGCAGGGCTCTTCTTGTCCCACTGTGCCGACTCCTTAACTTTATCTTTCCCTGCCCATGATGACAAGATGACTTGTATTCATGTGAGCAGACAGTAAACAAGGCTTTGCCTAAGGGCATTCACCTTTCTCATCATAGACGGTTTTTTGCTATAGAACAGTCAGAACTTAATTAAGCGAGGAGACTTACTCTAGCTGTGTTGCAACTACTGGGCCATCTATATATTCCATCCACTATAAATGTGGAGATACAGTGGAGTAGTGGGTCAGGAGACTGATGCTGAAGCCCGGCTGACTGGGTCCAAATCCAGTTCTGTGACTCCCTACGGTGTGACCTAGGCCCAGTTACTTAACCTCTCTGTGCTTCCGTTTCCTTCTCTGCAAACAGAAGATAAAGATAACTTTCCTGTAAGGTTGCTGTGAGACATAAACCAGTCAATAGAGGTGTGGTGACTAGAACGGCACTAAGACATAGTAAGTCCCGGGTGTTTGTTCTTCCTACTTATGAGGCATCTTCGTGTGTACTTGCTTGTGTGGCTTCTGAACTGCTTTTAGGAGGCAGTTTCTGCATTGATGGTTAGTGAGATGCTCCGAGGCCAGTCACCATCACAGGGACAAAGCGCTTTCTTCCCCTTGGTTTCCACTCGAATGGGATGGCACAGCTCTACCGTGCCAGCTGCTCAGAGCCTAAGGAAGGCTGTGTCTGGGTGAGGACAAGAAAGTAGAGGGAGATGCGGGAGGGAGAGAAGGAGGAGAACTTGAGACATGCCAGGTACTCAGCTGGGTAATTGACAAAGGCGTAGTGAACAAGAAAGAGGCACCCCCTGTTCTTATGAAGCTTTAAATCAACACCTGATTACACATTTGGATGCATGCCTTGAAAGAGAAGGAAATGAAGAGGGAGATATAGAGACTAACCGGGGTGGGCGGGTTCCACTTCCAGTAGGACGGTCAGGGAGGGCTTCTGGAAGGAGGGGATATTTAACCTGAGATGGAAGGAGCCAGCCAGGCAAAGAATAGGTCAGTAACCTTCCAGGCAGAGGGGACAGCAGGTGCAAAACCATGGGGACAGGAAAGTGACTGATTTGTCCGAGAAACAGAAAGGAGGACGCTGGATGTGTGAGGGACATTTAGGGGCACGGTGGTACTGGATGGGTCGGAGCAGCGGCAGGGCCGCACCGCACAGGGTTGAGGGTTTTATTCAACTCAAGTATCCAGATAGGGCACTGTGTGTCTGGAAATAGTCAAGGCTGGGCCCAGGCGGGAAGGGCCCTGGGGCTCTTGGGGGCCCCTTCTCAGGCCGCGGGATAGCTCCTTCGCCTTCCAGCTCCCCAGCTCTCCAAGGGCAGGGCGGGAGGGGACGCTCTCGGCCGGGCCATCGGCATCCTGGCCCCTTCCTCCATTGTTCAGTCGCGGCGCTCTCATTTTCTCGGCAATAGGCAATTTTCTGCGCGGCTCCGCGCTGGCCAGCAAATGCAAAGCAGGGCTGCTCCTCGTCGGCTGATGACAGCGGAGCGGGCGCCGCGCAGCTGGGAACAGGCACGTGGGCCGCCGGCCTCATTACCCACCCGCGTTCGCGGCCGCTGGCGGGGGACGGGCGGCCATCCCATATCCCGGGAACCCCCTCCGAGACCCCGACACAGACCCACGGTCCCGGAGTCCCCGGCCCGTGGCGGGTACCCGCCCCGCGCAGGCGCAGAGTGCGGCTGTGGCGGCGGGCCCGGCCCGGACGGGGGGGGGGGGGGGGGGGGGGGGGCGGCAGTCCTGCTCCCGCTGCGGTGCTCTCGGCTCTTTGTTCTTGAGGCCCCGGGGCCGAGCCCTGAGATGCCAGTGGTCGCGGGCGGTGAGCCTCCGGCCCAGCCCCTTCTCCTGCCCAAGGTGGTGGGTGGGAAGGGATTTTAAGTTGAGTTTTGCGCAATCCTATGCCAGACTCCGGGGCTCTGGGTCTCTGACTCCCCGCCCTGTGCTCGCCCGCTCCATCCGTTCCTTCATTCAGTGTGACACCCATATTTAAGATTGAGGAGGCTCTCAGGCACTCCGGGAGCCCCAGAGCAGAGCCCCCAAACTCAGCCTGTGGGATCCGGAAGGCCTCCTGGTGGAGGAAGGGGAGGAGGAGGAGGAGGAGGAGGAGGAAGAAGAGGAGGAGGAGGAAGGGGAGGAGGAAGGGGAGGAGGAGGAGGGGGGAGGAAGAGGGGGAAGGAGGAGGGGGAGGAGGAGGGGGAGGGAGGAGGGGGAGGAGGAGGAGGGGGAAGGGAGGAGGAGGGGGAGGGGGAGGGGGAGGAGGAGGAAGAGGAGGGGGAGGGGAGGGGGAGGGGAGGGGGAGGGGGAGGAGGGGGGAGAGGGAGGGGGGAGGAGGGGGAGGAGGAGGAGGGGGAGAGGGAGGAGGAGGGGGAGGAGGGGGGAGGGGAGGGGGAGGAGGAGGAAGAGGAGGGGGAGGGGAGGGGGAGGGGGAGGGGGAGGAGGAGGAGGAGGAGGGGGAGGAGGAGGGGGAGAGTCCACAAAGCCCAGAGCCTGGGTGGGTGAGGTTAGGTCTTGGAGACCCACCCGAAGGCAGCAGGGATCCGCAGGGAGACGGTGGTGGAGGTGGATAGGGGGTCTTGATCTCACATTTGTATTCTAGAAAAATCCCTCAGGTTTGGGGGACTGGAGGCCAGGGGACCAGGGAGGAGGCCACTGCTATTATGCAGGTGGAAAAGGATGCTGTGACCGGGGCAGGGTACATCTGGGGGACAGAGAAGACTTGAAGAGCTATTTAGGAAGTAACATCTACAGGGGAGGAGGGAGGAGAACTTGAGGACACTTCAGGACTGTGACTTCGGTGACCACTCCTGTGAAGCAAGGAAGATGCAGGGTTTTGCTGGATTCAGCAGAACCGTCTCCATGGCTCCTGATGCCCTTCCCCTGCCCACTGTTCCTTCAGAGCCGTGACCACCTGGAGTTGTATTTGGACTTGTCCATTGGTTTCTTGTCTGTCTTCCTGGCTAGACTGTAAGCTCCTTGTCTGTCTGTCTCCCTGGCTAGACTGTAAGCTCCTTGTCTGTCTGTCTCCCTGGCTAGACCGGAGCTTGTCGAGGACAGAGGCTTTATTCCCTTCTCCGCTGTGTCTCCAGGTCTTGGAGCAGCATTGGCTGGTATTTGTTGAATGAATGTATGCATGAGGCAGTGTAGGGACCAGGTCTTACAGGTATATCACTGCATCCTGGACCCAACACTCAATGGCAGGTTCTTCTGTGATTGCGCGAATGAATGTGTCCTCCAGTGAGCAATCGCTCCAAAATCTAGCAGATAAAATCTAGAGTCAGAATGTGAGAAGTGGTGCTATAAGGTACCATTGGGGATAATAGATGAATAACAGTTGGTGTTAATGGGGCACCTTCTTCACCCTAGGGCTGTCCCACCGGCTGCAATAATAATCTCATTTAGCCTTCCCATGGACCCTCTGAACTAAGCATTGTTGGGGGTCCTGTTATACAAATGAGGAAACTAGGGCTTAGAGAGAGAGAGAGTAATGTACCCAAATTCACAAAGCTAGTAAGTGGCAAGGCCAGGATTTGAACCCAAGAAGTTGGCTGCAGAGGCTACATGATTACCAAGTCACAGAACAGTAGGTGAATGCTATGGCTTGTTGGAAAGGGTCAAAGTCATTCTCACAGCCCCATGCAAAGCTCCCCCCAGCAAATATGATCTCTTCCCAAGGGATCAGAGGCCCCATGTTGCCCCCACCCAGGCCCAGAAAGTCAGGACAAGTCTGAGTAAGAGGAAACACTGGTACCAACCAAGTTAGCTGGCCCGGCCCCCACTGGGACCAAGCTCAGTGAAATTCCACTGTTATCATTATCCCCATTTTCCAGAAGGAGAAAATTAGGCATGGTGAGGTTAGCCAGCTTATCTGAGGCCACAGAGCTCCCACGTAGGCAAGCTGGTGTCCAGACCCAGGCAGGCTGGCTCCCGGTTCCACAGTCTACACAGACCACAGCGGGGGGCCATGCACAGTGGGTGTCGCCCGCCCAGTCCAGCCAATCATTCTTTGTGCCAGGTGAGGGCCGCCAGGTGTGGCTGGAGCAACATTTGTTCTGTGGCCATCCTGCCTCTGCTCAGTGATGGAGCAGCCCCTAGGAGCACTGCAAACCCAGCCGAGGCTGAACCACGATAGCGATCGCATCCTCCATCCCATCATCGGACATCCTGTATTCAATCACCCACATATTCATTTCTTTCCATCGTTCTCTTCTTGACTGTGATAAAGTCATTTTTATAGCGCCAAGAACGTGCGTTTCATTTGAATTAAGCGTGCTGAAAGTGGATCAGTTTTGTCAGAGAATAGGCTGATAAAGGAGGACATATTTCAATGATTCCCTTTCTTTTAACTGATTGTTCTCTGGGGCACTCTTATAAGAGTCTCCTTCAGGGAGTGTATGTATTGATATGTGACAATCTGCATACCCACTGCTAGAATTCTGGATGCTAAGGAAAGCTTGGAGCCTCCAGAGTGAGGGACGGCTATCACATGTGTGATTGTGCATGTGTGTGCATGCATTTTGTGCCCTGTTATGAATGTGCATGGGTGTGTGCATGTGTGGTATACACTCTGTGTGTGTTCTGTGCATGTCTCTGCATATGTGTGTGAGTCATGTATGTGTACCTGTCCCAATCCCAACTCCTGTGTGACGACAGGAACTGGGACCCTTGGATAATGGGGGAACTCCTCCTCCCACCTCACCTACTCTGACAGCAACGGGACTTGTATGTTGGCTGAGGACTATACTTCTGTAGGAAGGACCAGCCACTGGGTGTCCCAGGAAGCCCTAGTCAGAGCCTGGTGTTGGCTGCTTCTCTACCTCAGAATTCTCCTGCATGGTCAGATGGAGACAGTGACAACCTTGGTTTATCTGTCTGAAGGGACAGAGCAGCCCTGGCCCCAGTCTGTGCAGTATTCTAGTGTCTCTCTTCTATGGGCCACTGACTGCTTCTCTTGCTTCCACCAGTGGGGGAAGGGCATCCATCCTGCAGGAGGCCAGCAGTTTTCATCTGCCTCTCCTAAGACTTTAGAAAACTCATTCCACCTCTCTGAGCCTCACATCTCTTATGAGAGAGAAAACCTCACAAGACTGTTGAGAATTGCATAAAATTAAATCCTGTGCAAAATGAGAAACTGCCCTCTGATTGGGGCATCTCCTGAAGGCCTGGGCCATGTGTTTTTCCCTTTGTTTCTAGTACTTTGTAGGGAGACCTGATGAAATGCAAGCTCTTAGCTTATGTTTCCTGGGTGCATGAATGAATGATGAAGGAAGAATAGTGTCTGAAACACAGTGGGCACACAATAAAAGTTTGTTTTAATTCCCCCACTTTAAGGCTGAATTTCTTAACTGTGTTCCATAGAGCATTACTGTTCCTTGAGGATAAATATGGGGGAAAATCATTGTGAAGGACTACTCTATGGTTAAATGATTTTGGAACATGGAAGGTCTTAGAGCTTTCCAACACTAGTCAATTAATTCACTACACTTTTATTGAGCATCTACTATATGTCTGACACCATTCTGGGTGTTGGGGTTAGATAGAGCTTTCTTTAATTCAATATTTTTTAGTATTTCCATATTTTACCCTTTTTAATGAGTGAAAATGTGATCTTGTCTCATTTCTCATTACCTGTCCCACTCCCAACTCAAAGAAGGGCTATGGAATATAGCAATTAAAATAACCAGTTCTAAAGTCAGTCTACCAGGGTTCTAAATCACATCCCCACCACTTACTAGCCACGTGACCCTTTCTTCAAGTGTAAAATGGCATTAATAGCAAGGATCGGCCCTGGCCAGTTGGCTCAGTGGTAGAGCGTTGGCCTGGCGTACGGGGGACCCGGGTTCGATTCCCAGCCAGGGCACACAGGAGAAGCGCCCATTTGCTTCTCCACCCACCCTCCCTCCTTCCTCTCTGTCTCTTTCTTCACCTCTCACAGCCAAGGCTCCATTGGAGCAAAGATGGCCCGGGCACTGGGGATGGCTCCTTGGCCTCTGCTCCAGGCGCTAGAGTGGCTCTGGTCACGGCAGAGCGACACCCTGGAGGGGCAGAGCGTCGCCCCTGGTGGGCAGAGCGTCGCCCCTGGTGGGCGTGCCGGGTGGATCCCGGTCGGGCGCATGCGGGAGTCTGACTGTCTCTCCCTGTTTCCAGCTTAAAAAAAATAGCAAGGATTAAATGAGGTGATACTACATCTTCAATGCTCAGTAGTTTGCCTGGTATGTAGTATTATTTTAAATAATATTTATCACTATAAATCCTCTCAAAATCTATACAATAATGGTCAAGTCCCCTACCTAGTTCCTCATGCTCTTCTTACCTCACCAGAGGCATCTGAAATAATTCTTCTTCCTAATACCTGGTCATTTAGAGCCACTTACCAATCTCCATGGCTTCCAAACAGTCCCCAGTTGGTATATCCATTTGCTCACATGCTGCTGTTTCTCACTAAAATGTTCTTCTCAGTGCTGCCCACCTGGGAGACACAACTTTAGACCTATGCTTGGCATCTTCTCCTCCATTAAATTCATACTCAATGGCTGACCCTCCAGCCCCAAGGGCTCCACTAGCTGGTTGCAGTTGCATGAATTTCTCAGGCAAGGCTAGTAGAAGAATTGTTCAATCAGCAGAATAGCAATAAACAATTATTGCTTTATACCTCTAAGGTTTGGAGGGGGTTTGTTATGCAGCAGTGCAAACCTAATAAAAGCTCTTTGAAGCCAGCAACAACTGGCTTCTATTCATCTTCATCTTGACCATTGACATGCAGAGTACACAAGCTATCCCTAGAGCCGCTGCTGAAGCCAGTGATGTCCTGGCTTATCCCCACTCCCAATGATAGCTGCCATAAGTGAGGGACCTCCTGTAAATCCTGTAAATCATCAATGGAAGGACTCTAGTAAGCGTGAGAATTGTCTGAAAGTGTACCTACCGACGGGGTCAATGGCAGATGCTATGAGCTGTCCAGGGTGCTGAATCTAGGGGAACCCAGTACTATTTTCTGTACCTGGTCCCTGCTGCTGCTCCAGGGTCATCCTTCTTAACCCTTAACCTAGGTTTGACAACCTCCATTCAAATAAAATTTAAGTAGAACGTTTGCATCTTCAGCCTCCCTTATCCCTTCCACCCTCCCTCTCAGGAACCATCTGACCATTATAATAAAAATCCAGCTTTATGTAAATACCCTATTCTCCAAGTAATAAATGCCATTAGCTGAGGCTGTCTGAGCAACTGCAGGCTTTTAAACATCCATTTGAAGATCTTTGAAAGCTCTCTCGAGGCCCTTGCTCATAATTCACTAAGTGGGAGTTGGTAATAACTGTGTTAAATGGCCAGACCCAGCAACTCGCAGGAGGTGTGTCTGTTTGTGTGTTGTTATTGGTGGTGGTGGGGTGTGCGCTGAGAAGAGGATGCCCTTCCTTCCATGCTGATCAGTTACTTAGTTTTAAGAGTCCCCCTGGGAGCTCACAGTCCTTTGATGAGCTACTAATGAAAAAGCCAGATCTGACAATTAATTTCCACAGAGTTATTATTTATTGTTTTGGCAACAATTCTCTGAAAAGCCTTAATACTCACCTTGGCTTTCTCAATGGTTGAAGGGAGCCATGAGTTGAGGGGATTCCATTTGTTTTTTTATTAGTCACATGTTGAACACCTACTGTGTGTCAGGCACTGTGCTAGATCAAGGTACACCCCCTGCTTGCAGAGAGCCCTCAGTCTGGTATGTGCACACGTGCTTGTGTGTGTGTGTGGGTAAGACAGGCAAGTGTATAATAGGAAGTTACAATACAGTATGATACATACTATGAAGGAGATGATGTAGGGGCTATGGGAGTATGAGAGGCACATAACTCAAATTTAAGTAGTCAGGGAAGGTTTCCAGGAGGAATAATCCTTAATGATCACCTAGTAGCAAGATAATAATAAAAAAAAAACCCTAGGAAAATAAATGTTCTTAGGGGAAAAAATAAGCATATCCAAAGACTTTGAGAAGAGAATGCATATCTGGAAAATTTTGGAGAGAATTTCAAGTACAGTACTAAGACTTCTAAGTCACTGCTGGTGTGAGTGTAAATTTGTACATTTTAGGAAACATCTGACCATTATCAAGCAAAGTGGGAGATAGGCAAGCCCTGAAACCCCGAAATTCCATATCTTTCTAGAGATACTGTGTAAGTAGACATACACACAGTGATCCTACCAGCATGGATGATAAAGGGATACCAATATTCATGATAGGAACAACCCCAAACACCCATCAAGTATAGAAGGATTAATTGTGGTGTCATCACATAACAAAATACTATACGGCTGTGAAAATGAATGAACTACAGCTACTCAGAGCAACATGGATCAAATTATATCATTACTCTATAACTTGACATTTCACATTACAATATACTAAAGACAGGATCAGTGCTTCCAGATGAATAGATCCCCCCCCCCATAACTATGGAATATTCTTCAATTTAGATGTAGCACAATTTACTCAAGCAGTCCCTTGTTAATAGGCTTTTAAGTAATTTTCTACTCTTGCCACTAAAAAATAATGTCATAAATGTCCATTGCTTATATCCATATGTCTTGATACTTTTTTTCTGTAGAATAGCTTCTCAAAGTCAAATTGCTGAGAGAAACATGTACTTTTAATTTTAATAAATTATGACATTACCTTATCTAAATATTATAGTCATCCCCACTTTTACCAGCAATGTAAGGGAATCTTTATTTGTTCACTCCCTTTCCAACAATGGGTGTCATCAGTTCACACAAGGTTTCCTCCTTCCAATATGATAAACAAGTGGGTAAAAGAAGAAAAAAAAATAGAGATCAAAACAAAGAAACTACCTAACAACAACAACAACAACTGTAATTGTTATTTTTATTTGCATTTACCTGGCCATTCTCAAATATTTGTTCATCATTTGTATTTTCTTCTCCAGGAAATGCTTGTTCATACCACTCGTCCATCTTTGTATCAGGTGGTTGGTCCTTTTATTATTGATTTACAGAAGATCTTTGCATGTTAAGAGTAATCCACTATCCACCACATAGTCCTTCATTCATGATGGTAGAGAAGATGTAACACAAAGGGGAAGTGAGTCACCTGAAGACACCAGAATGCATGTGTCAGAGCTAGACAGAGTCCCACTTTCTAGATTCCCCCGCACAAGGTTGCATCTCTAGCTCCATAGCTTAGACTTTTGTGGTAAAATTTCTTGAAATTGCTGGAACAAACTTCCTCTGAGTATGATTTCCCTTCATCAAAATTATCTGATGCTTCATTAACATTCAGATATTGAGACTATCCCCAAAACCGATTGAGTCAGAATCCCTAAAACGCTCAAAGAATCTGCTTAAGAGAGTTTTTAAAATAATTTTTTCTTGTATTTACTAAAATTAGAGATCCTCACCCTAAAAGCTCAAAGTTCTTACATGAGCACAAAGGGTGCTGTCTGGGAAGATGGGGTGGAGAAGTCCAGGGGAAAATGGTTATTACAGTAACTCTTCCCCACCCCACCATCAGCAGCTGGAGAGAGAGCCCTTAAGGCTGAACCATTGAAACAGAGCTATCACTGGGGACCTGTTGGCCTCATCCTGCCCTTAAGCCAAAAGCAAGCTTTTGTGGCAATAGGGGTGAATCTAATATATCACTTTCTTGCTTGTATAAAGGTGTAACTGTCAATTTCTTCTCGTTTTTGAGAAGATTTGACAAAGCACTTAGAGCAACACCCATTTTAATCAACAAAGCAGCCAGAAAGATCACAGGGGGGCAAGTGTATCATATCCTATCTGAGCTGTGGGTGGATTTGAAAATTGCACTTTTAATTAAAATTGGCATTTCGGAAGCCCGGGTTGGAGCTGACCATTTTGCTGGGGAATTGCAGGCAGTGAGGCAAATAATCTGAGAGGGAGGTTTAAATGAGCAAAGAAGAAGGCTTGTGTATGAACAAGATATGCTTGTTTAAATAATGAAGCAGAGAAAAGATAATGTAAAAATGCCTTTGTGTTTAGTTAGGTGTCCTCAGAGACCCACATAATTATAGCTGAGCTGTCCGAGGTGCTGACATCTGGGTAAGAGGATTTCTTGCCAGAGCTAAATGTCTGGTCTAGACTTCTCTGCCCATCCAGTTTGACCTCTTTCATCAGTTTCCTTAAACACACTGTCAGATGTTATACCACAACATCATTCATTCATTTGACCCACAAAAGTTACCAATTACCTACTATGTATAGTGGATGGTGCTCTGAAGAATGGGGAGAAAAGAGAGTCAACACAGAATCACTGGATCCTGCTTATTTATTGTAAATAATGCAATAAACCTTGAAGTTAATATTAATACAATAGTTAAGGATTTTGCAAACCAGTAAAGTTTAAAAACAAGCAAGGACAATGCCAAGCACTGAAGGCATTTAAGAACATCAACTACCACCTCCTCTCACCATCTTTTAATAAAAAACAAAAGAAATTATAAGTGAAAAAGTAAAAAGGACATACTCTCAGTAATGTAAGTAAATAAATAATAGTTGTTGGGAATGGCTTTATAAAAACTCACTTCATTTGACTAAGAGCCACAGACAATGTCACTACACACTGCCATCAGTTTCAAAATTGGCATTTGGGAGTAATTGAGGCATCACTCAGGTCATCAGGAAATAAACAGAATCTCTCTATAAATGTCCTGATCAGTGGTCACCTCGCTTCTGGATGCACATATGACCTCTATAGTCAGCCTGTTGAACAGTCTTGGTATAAAGTACTTCCTTTTCCATAGTTATAGCACCTGAAACATGGATGGGGCAAGTGTCTATGGGAGTGAGTGGAGGCAGATGGAATGAACACTTGTTGACCCACTATGTGTCATAACTGTGATTGTGACAAATGCTATACTTTATCTCACATGATCTGATCATCACACTCATTTTGCAGGGTGGGCATCATTAGCATCCAAAATTTTGAGATGTGTTATGTGTAAAAATTTAATTTTATAATAAAATAACTTTTAAAGATCAATTTAGAGGGGAGCAGCTAGTCAATAAATGGTACAAGGATAATTGGTCAGAAAAACAATCTATTTCCACCTTCACACCAGAACAGTCATCAAGTAAATTCCAGATGAATTAAATACTTAAATATAAATAATACAAACATATAAAGTATTTTTAAAACAGAAAACATGAAGTTGAAACATTACCAAATCGCAGGAGGAAAATGAATTAGCAAAGCTTAGAAACAATCAAAAAATTTAAAAAGGAACGATGGAAAGAAGAATTCTACACTTTTAAATCCTCTTTTACAGAAGGTGATCATTTATAATTACGGACATTGAAGACTGAAGACCAAATCCCATACTGATCCCATACTGACTAATTCTTCAGAAGAGGAGTTGACCAGGAATCTTATAGGGAAACCATTCTCTATTTTGTTCTGGTGCAAATTGATCAAAAACTGGAAATATACTTGAGATTATTACAATTTACTGTGTATTAGGTGTACCTCGATTTTAAAAAAATTTAAAAAGTAAAATCCTATGTAAATGCAATACCTCAGTTTTAGACTAGGGATACTAAGTCCTTGTGGCAGTACAGCCTCATGAGGCCATTGTCTTTGTGTAAATTCAGACCAGACAATATTGACTTGATCCCAGTTCATATGAAAAAGATTTGGAGGTTTTAGTTTACCACAAACTTAAGAATGACAGCCACATTGTTCAGCTAATATCAAGAGAATGCACAACCCGAGTTTTTAGTTGTAAAGGCATAGTGCTCCCCTCACTCCAAACAAGGAAAGTAATAGACACCCAGCTAAGGGACCACTGCCCCACCAGACTGGCTAATGTTTGAATAAATTAATAAAACTGATTTACTGTCTTACATGGCAAAATGTAAGAAAGAAGGCAATCCTGACTGGGCTTTGGCATAATACTGGCCTGGGTTTGAATCCCAAACCTACCAAGTACATGTTGAATGATCTTGGGAAGATAATGTCACTTCTCTGAGCTCAGTCTTCTTTGCTGCAAAATGGGAATACCAATAGTACCAGCCTTGAAAGGCCATTGTACGAACTAAGTGAACGAAGTATGGAATCCACTTGGCATAGTGCCCAACATAATCCTCCTCCTCTGTGTTAGTTATTATTAGTGGTATTATCACCTATCAATTTCAGGGTGGGACCTCCTTGTATGTCATCTCTGTGGGGTGTCTGAGGAATTCCCTTCTTTAAGGAGCTGGGGAAGTTGTACAGTCATTTGCCAAGAGATCCAAGTTGCCTAGCATGCCCCCAACCCCTGCTACTGACCTAGAGGCACCCCAGAGCCCACGTGCTCTCATTTCTCTGCATGAGCTGCTGAAATCAATATCCAAGGCAGTGAGCAAGGCAGGGGAGGGGGCAGTGCAGGATCGAGAAGATGAAGAAATCGAGAAGCCGGTGCAGCGGCGACAGCAGCTCATTGACTCCCTGTCCCCAAGGGCCTGCTCGGCCAGCTGGGGAGGCCTGTCATTAACTCTCTTTATTGTCTACATTTTCTGCCTCACTGGCTCATCTGAGAAGGCAAATGGAACTGGCTTTAAGTCATCCCTTGCATGGACATTGCTTCATGGCTTCTGGAACTGGGAGGAGCTAGAATCACCAAAAACATCGACCGCCTGGGAGGCATTCCAATGTGTGAGATGGGAAAGTGGGTATGCACACAACTTGGGGTTTGTCCAGGGAATGCATCCTAAATGCATTGTGGTACTTGCCACTAAACTATGCCTTATTCTGAGCTCAGAGTCTCTGACTGCTGCTATAGAGAGGGGTAGACTTGTGCTTTCTGTACAGACTCATAAAGCTCACCCTTTGCATTGAAAAAAAAAGTGTCTAATTGGTATTTCCCCACAAGGGGAAGGGTATTGTAGCATAAACTTTGCATGTAGACATTGAAGTGCTACTTATTAGCTGTGAGGCCTTAGACTTTCTAAGCCTCAGTCACTTGTCTGTACAATGGGGTGATTACATCTGCCTTGAATTACTGGGTGCAGATAATAGCATTACTCTCCATATTGAGCATTTATCAGACCTGAAGTGCTTAAACACTAGTTATTTTAATCCAAACCTCAGAATAATCCAACAAGGTTGATACTGTTATCATCCCCATTTTGAGGATAAGGAAATTGAGACACGCAGAGTCTAAGCAACCTGTCCAAAGTACTGCACCTCTATCTCCCAGTCTCCCATAGGAGACTCATTCATTTCCATGGCTTTCAATATTTGCTAGAGACAATGAGTCCTATGTTTATTTTTCTAGCCCCATCCTTGCTTCTGCAGAATAGGTTTGTGCACCCAATGGCCTACTTGACTTGTCAACTTGGGGGTTAAGTAGATTTCTTATGCTTACCTGCCCTCAGACAGTTGAAGACACTGAAGGAATTTGCCCAAGGTCGAACAACTAGGAAGTCATCAAGCCATAATCTGAACCCAGGTATCTGTCTACAAAGCATAACTCTTGGGTGCATACTATCTATCTATGAATTGATTCTCTTTTCAAAATACTCCCCTCCGTTTCCTGGCTTACACCCTAAGTCACTTTAGCAGACCTTACCCCTGGACCACTATGATATTCACTAAACCACCCCAAATGCTCTCTCTTGTTCTCAAGTTAAAGAAGCCATGGATACCAGCCTCATGGGGTGCTGAGAAAGAAGTTTTCCATAAGGACAAAGAGGAACCCCAAACAGGGCTTATCAGAAAATCATGAGGACGAAGAGCTGTGAAGACATCTTAATTCCTTTCATCAAAAGTTATATCCATACACCCCCAGATCTGTGACTCAAGAATTATGTCCCTGAGAATTCCAGTGTATGTAGCATATTAGGGAGGATCTCAGAGCTTCCCTAAGAGTTAGAGTAAGTGGTCACTCTCATTGGTCCAGGCTTCTCCAGCCTTCTCCCCACTGCCCTGCACTTACCCCCTCATGCCCAGTGTTTTAAGCTATCCCATAGGAGATACTCTGTCATCTCCTTCTCCAGTTCCAGCCTCAGTGTGGAACACAGGCTCAGAGTCTCAGATGGGGCTATGCTACAACACAGTGAAGCCCGTCTTGACTTTCTAAAGAACATTAGGTAGAGAGAACTCACACTTACTCAATAATTATGCCAAGTGGCCCTGTTTAAAATTGTGAGGCCTCCACAATCTCCCTTTGTGGCATAGAGACAAGAAGCATTTTGCTCAGGGTCACTGACAATTGACAGCAAAGCCAGAGCTTGATCTTGGGTTTATATTGCTTTCTGACTACTCCTTTTGCATTGGATCAGCCAAAGACACATGGCCATTTCCTGAGACAAGCTTATACTTGACAATATCAAAGGTCTATTTACATGCATTTGAGCCTTGCCCCTCCTTGGGAATCAGCCACAGTGTGACCACGGGCAGCAAGTCAGACATCAGGGCCTTCCCTGGTCAGCTCTTTCTTTGCCTCAGAGCATGGAACCAAACCATGCACTCATTGGCTGATTCCAGCCCAGGAAAATCTAAAAGAGCTTTTTAAAGCTAAAAGATGAAATGCAGGACTCTCCTCTTGCAAACATGGGGATATATCAGCCACTTAGTTAAAGGGAGGCCAGCTTTGTATGAAAATTTCGAAGAGATACGGGCACTCAAAGTGGATGGAGGGGGGCCAGGAAGCGTGAGTGGAGGGGAAGCTAAACAGGGATTATTAGTCCCATTCTAGTCACAGGCATGCCATCTGCTGATAGTGTGACTTCAACTAGTTATTGAGTCTCTCTCATATTCTGTTCCATCATTTGTGATACGGAGGATATAATAGCATCTACATCACAAAGTTGGTAGGTGAATTATGTGAGTTGTGGCATATAAAGAACTTAGTACAGATGTCACAGTAAACTAACTTTATTATTGTTATTGTCACTTCCTTTAAGTGCCTTCTTTGGCCACTATGGTTGTGAGATATCTAATTGCCCCAAGTCCTGCTTGTCCAAGGTCAGAAGGCCTTCTAGCCTCACTCAGCCTGCTTTGAGCACTGGGCAAGTTGGAAAGTCCAAAGCCAGGAATAACACAGTATTATTTGGCCTGCAAAAAAATTTTCTCCTTTCCTTCCCCGTAATATTCTCTCCTCTCCCCTTTCCTCTTGGAAAGCTTTGCGATGCGCTGTCCTAGGTGCTGACTCATTTTCACCTAGTTCTGCGGGGGAAGGAAACTACAATATATATGTGCAAATGAAGAGGTGTAATGCCACACGACTAGCGAGTGTTGAAGCTGGGGACATTCCTCAAGCTAAATTCTGTGCCTTTGGTGTGGCCAAGGCTGCCTGAGCGACCTCAGGAAGGTACCCCGTGATGCTGACCTGGACCAGCCTGGAGGTTGCCCTTTCCCAACGTCATTGACTTCAGAGCTCAGCACACAGGCAGCTAACTAACGCCTTATCTGGGAGCCCCAGGGACTACTATTGGCACAGTGATGGCTCCCCTGGGACCCTGAACACGGAGCCCAAGCAGGATACACAGGCCAGAGATAAGGCCAAGAACAGATTCCCTTTGGCACTCAGGTGCTGTTCATCAGAAATCGACAGCCCCATAGCCCTGGCCAGTGACAGGCACAGGGTGATAACAACGTCATGTGATCAGCAGCCTTGGAGGACAGGCTGTCACTGGCTTCCAGAGATAAGGGAACAATGAGCAGCCCCTCCACTGAGGGAGGGGCCTGCACAGGGTCTCCAGGGCAAAGCATCAGGGGCTAAAGCTTGTCTCTGACCTCTATACCTCACCAGGACCCCTTCCTCCCAGCAGGTCCCTGGAGTTTCTTCCTGTCACCCAGGGAACTCTGGTCCTTATTATGTGCCCACTCTTCTGAGCCCTGTTCTCTGGAGTTAATCATGTTATCTCTAGAGCAGGTAGTAATGGACAATAACATTTAGGAAGTTCCCTTTCCACCTGCCTGTCCCACAGAGGCTGCTGACGGGCTGGAGTTGGGAGGCAGGAACAGAGCTTCCTCCGGATGGTTCCCCCAGGCTGTGGACACCTCATTAACAGCTGCTTTCCACAATCAGAGCCATCAAGTCAGCCTCAGAGGCCAACCTGAGACCAACCCGGGACTCTTGAGAAGTCAGACGAGTGGGCACGAAGGGGCTGCAAGCAACTTTCTGCTGTTTCGCCATTGCATGCTCTATGGAGCAAAACTGCCGATCCCACACTTGGGACCTAGTTTGGGAATAGGTTCTTCTGCCCCGGCTCAGCTCTACCCCTCCCACAGCTGCACACCCCCCTTCCCACCCCCCTTCCCACCACAGCCACCATGCAGGGCGGAGTCAGGATATCTGAGCTCTAGCCCTTTCCCTCACCTGACTTTGATGAGTGATCACAGGGAACACAGGTGAGTCACTTCACTCTCCGGCCTCAGTTTCCTCACCTGTAAATCGGGTTACTAATGTGTGACAATCAGATCTGCCAGTTGGCATAAAGTTCTAGTTGGGAGTTCTCCAGTTCTTCAGGGAGCACTTAGAGGGGGTCTGTGACTGAGCGCTGGGGAGCACTAGTATGTAAGGGGCAAGCCAGGAGAGTTTAGGGAGGAGATGAGAAGCGGCAAGCTAGGAGGCAGGAAGGAAATCAGGAGACAGGTGCATGCTTCTATCAGCTGTGGGAGGATAAAAATGGGCCCAAAAGCTGCAGAAGCCACCTAGTGATTGAGAAGCATGAGGGTGACATTGGAGGCCCTGATGAGGTCGTTTGGGAGATGTTGGGTGGGTCTCAGCTTACAGTGGGCTGGGAGATGATGAGAGATATGTCAGCAGGTGTAAACCACTCTTAGGAGAGGCTGGCTGTCAACCAAGGGGGAGGCTGCATGGTGAGTGCAGGGAGAGAGGGAGAAGGGCCACCCCAGCACAACATGAGTGACCCAGGACAGATCCCAGCCTGGCCCCACCTCTGGCCCAAACCAAGTCCGGTAAACTCTCCCTGGCAAAGGCTTATTCTCGATCGCAGAAGGAAACTCCACCCCCAGGGAGTACCAAGTGAGGCTTGAAGACACAAATATTTGCTGGGCTTCTGCCCTTCTTGTTCAAATAGGGCATTCGCTGTGGGGCTGGCGGCTGGCTGCCATGACAGGGAAGAGGGAAGTCAGTGAGTGTGGAGAGGATGAAGGAAGGGCATTCACTCCCGCGCCAATAATGAATCCCGCAGGCTCGGAGCTACTGGAATCCATCAGCTCATCAGAGCAGCTAAATAACATCCCAGTTCCTTTAGCAGACATCTGTTCAAACAAAGCCAACCTTTTCCCTCCTGTCAGCCACCATGGCACCCCATGCCTGCCCTCCTGGTTGGCTGTGGCTGAATCAGTCCAGTTGGATTGTATATAACATGGTTACAGTGAGACTGTAAGATGGTGTGTTATTCCTTTTAAAGACTTTATTCCATTTTTAGAAAGAAGAGAGAGAGAGAGAGGCAGGGGGGAGAGAGAAAGGGAGAAGGGGGAAGGAACAGGAAGCATCAACTCCCATATGTGCCTTGACCAGGCAAGCCCAGGGATTCGAACCGGCAACCTCAGCGTTCCAGGTTGACGCTTTATCTACTGCACCACCACAGGTCAAGCCGATGGTGTGTTATTTAAGCAGGGTATTGTTATGTTATAGCCATGACCTTGGCCATGGGTTCTCTGGGGCCATGCTCTGAGTGGGTTTCTTTTTGCCAGTATATAAAAGTCCATGTGCACTGCTGTATGTGTGTGCGTGCATGTGTGTGTCTGCCTTGCTGTACAAATGTATTGTGTAGTGTGTGGCTATGTCACCTTAAGACTCTAAAGTGTCTTTTTCCATGCTGTGACAATTTGTGTGCCCCTGTGTTATTGTGAGATGCTATGATGCTGTGTGTGACTTGGTGGTTCCCTGTGAGACATTTCCTCTGTGTGTGAGCACGAACTGTAAAATTGTTGCAGAGTTTGTACCTAGCTATGTGATGCCATCTGGTCACATACGAAGGTACTTGAATCACAGTATGACTGTGTATAACTCTGTGAGCCGGCTGTTATACTGCATATAGTCCAGTAGCTGGACAAGAGGATTCTGGAGAGAAGTGAGGTGGTCAGATGGTGGCAACCAAGCCCAAGAGGCAGGTGGTCAAGTAGGGGCAAGGGCGTGGCCTGGAGATTCCCACTGCCCAGCCAATGCCCATTGCCACCAGGATGTAGTGGATTAGACGAGCAGCTTCCGCACACATCAGAATCACTTGGGATATGTGTTTAAATATAGCTTCCTAGGCCCATAACCGAAGGTTTCGATTTAGTAGGGCTGGTGTCTACATTTTGAATAAGAATCCTGAATAGCTGCGCGAGCACACTTTCAGAAACACTGGATTCCAGGCACCTTAGGAAAAGATGCTGAGAGGATGCGGCACAAGGAGAATCTGGAGGTGAGAAGTGGAATGCAAAAGAGGAAACAAAGAAGAAAGGGGAGGAAGGATGGAGAGGGTGATGTACCAGGTGTGGTCAGTGCCCCGCCCCCGCCTATGTCTCCCAAGCACTGACCTGCTGACTCCCAGCCTCGCAGGTTGAGGATTACCCCCACCATTCCTGGCAATTCTCAGTATCCCCAGCACCGTTGCAGCCTTTGCCCCAGTGCTGGACAGTGGGGGCTCTGGGTCTGATCCATGGGTCCGGGGATCTTGGAATCCCCCATCCCAGCTTGCACTGAGTCCTGTGGGCTTCTCACCTGAGCCTGTGCTGCTCTGGAGTTATTGCCCTGCACAGAGCAGCCCTCGGCCGATGATAGGTGGGAGTGGAGAATAAGGAAACAGCCCACACCCTCATTCCTCTGCTGGTACAATCAGAGGAGAGCTCTGCCTCCCAGAGCCCCCCAGTGGGACTGAGCCCCAGCTGCCTTCAGCAAAACCTGCTCAACAGCCCCTCCCATTTGTGTGCCGGCCCCCCCCCCCCATCACTTGCCCCCAGCTGGTGCTTCCTGGAATCACCTGCCATCTAAGCTACCAGCACCCACATCCTGTTGGCTTCTCAGAGATCCCAGCTTAAGACAGCGAGGAGAAGGGACCCCAAAGCTCAGTGTGCAGAACCAGGGGTGCTGGATGGAGCTGGAGGAACAACAGGGGGGGAGAGTCCCGGGCTCCCCATTCCATTGGCCGTTTGAGACCTTTCTTGTTTGGGGAGGGGATGGACCACAGCTGCTCGTTAAGCCCTCTGAGGAACAAGTAGTGAAGCTTCTCTAGATAAACCTGCTTCCTCTCTGGTCTTTGAGGTGATGAATCAATTTGATTGATCCTTAGATGTCTCCACCTCCCAAATGTTTTGGAGGCCATCGTCTGTGGCCCCCCAGGCCAGGCAGCCAGCAGTTCCACTCAAAAGCAACTTCCAGAACCACCCTCGGAGCCCCTGGCCTGGGGAGGCAGCACCAGCCACGGGCGGGATCTGCCCCATCTGGACCGGTTCCTCCGCTCAGACCGCCCGGGAGCGGGATCTGCAGATGCCGCTGCTCTTTGGCAAACCCTGCCTCTGTCCCTGGGCAGCCCCGCCATCTGCCCTGGCAATCTCCTGCAGGAATGCACTGCATGAGAGAGACCCCCTCCACGAGGGGGCCCAGCTGCCCAAAGGTCAGCTCCTGGGAGTAGACAGTTGGGGCTTCGTTCTGGGGTCACGTCAATGACGGTCTCTGACAAATGCCCAGCGCGTCTCAGTCGACCCAGCACCGTTCCAGCCTTCCGCACCGTGGAATCAATACTTGACGTTCCCTGTTCCTGAACCTTGTCCTCAACTCTTTCAGGTGAGTGGACAAGAAGTGGCCCGACATGTCCCCTGTGCCACCGCAGCCTGTGCCCCGCGCAGAGAGGGCGGGGCTGGATGACCAGACACAGGGGGATGAGAGCCAAGACCCCGGCAAGGAAGTGAGATGAGCGTCCAGCTCCCACCTTTTGGTGCAGGAAGGACTCCCGTAAGCCCTGGCTTTGACTGGGTGAACTCCCCCCCCCCCCCGTGTCCTGTGGGCCCGGGGGACAGCAATGATAATGGTGATGGTGATGATCTTATTCAAAGATCTACCACATGGCTTGAGGCTTGAGAAGTAATATCAGCTACGTTATGTCTACAGCTCACACCTACTACTTTCAATGGTAGGTAGGCAATTGTATTATTCACGCCTCTTTAGGTTGTAAGTGACAGGAATTTTTTTTCTCCGACATGCTAGGAAAAAAAGGCCTCACAAAGAGTACTGATGTCGCCTGACCTGTGGTGGCGCAGTGGATAAAGCGTCTACCTGGAAATGCTGAGATCGCCAGTTCAAAACCCTGGGCTTGCCTGGTCAAGGCACATATGGGAGTTGATGCTTCCAGCTCCTCCCCCCTTCTCTCTCTCTGTCTCTCTCTCCTCTCTCTCCCTCTCTGTTTCTCTTCTCTAATAATGAATAAATAAATTAATTAATTTAAAAAAACACATTTTAAAAAGAGTACTGATGTCTAGGCCAGAGTCACATCTCTGTTCCTGGGGTCTGCAGGGTTGGCCCCACTGAAGTCATACATATTAAGGAGGATTATTATGAAATGAGGAGGAAAGCAGGTGATTCTGCAAAAGAACGGATTCCGGAGGTACAAAAACCTTAAGTTCACAAGAGTCCCCTCTGCCTCGTTTTTCAGAGGTTTGGTAGCTCAGAGACGGCAGACGCCTTGCCCAGAGTAACACAGCCACTAGGTGGAAAGCCAGGACAAGACCCAGCGTCCTAAAACTCCAAGTCTAGGATGCTTTTTCCTTCACTAGAGCTGCTCCTCAAAGGCTAAAGCAAAGCATCACTTACTACCTTTGAAGGAGCCCTTGAGACAGAGGCAACGCTGACCAGGACCAGAAGGTCTTGTTATCAAAGCGGACAGAGGACACCTCTACTCTGCCACGCTCCCTCCCCAGCTGGCCTGGGCACAGACTCAGAGGGGACAGTGGAGGCAGGATGCGCAGAGAGACTCCTCTCTCTGCTGTCAGCCAGCCCAGGCCATCCAGGAGGGGACTGTCCTGCATCCCACCACCCCCACCCAGGCGACAGCAGGAGTCCAAATAGACAATTAATTACTGCCTGGCGGGTGTTGGCTCCCTTCCCCTCTGTTCAGCCGAGTGTGTAATGGAAATGGGACCAAAACAGACTCCTCTGCCCAGAGGGACCCTGGCCCACTCAGCAGAGGGTAAGTTCCGGGGGAACCAAGCAAAGGGTAGAGACACACAAGTGACTTCATTAAAACAATGAGCTTCCCCTCCTCCCTCCCCTGTCCCCGACTCCTGGCTGCAGGCGTGCAACCTTCTCAGAGCCCTGCTCAGAAGTGGCCCTTTCCTGGCAGCCTGAGTGAAGTAGTATGTTTGATATTAATCTTAGATGATATTAATGGCAGTGTGAGGGGCAGTGTCCTACATACTTCACAAGCATTGTCTCTTTAAATCCTGACGTCAGGTCCCTTGATGTACTTTGTATCCGTTTTATACATGAGAAAGACTGAGGCCCCGAGAGGTGACAGGTGCTCTCAGAGCATGGTATCCTGTAGTGGTTGGAGCACAGGTTCTAAAATCAGACAGACCCACTCAGGTCCCTTGCTATTCATTTGCCCCGGGCAAGTTGCTGAACTTCTCCGTGCCTCAGTTTCCTCACCTAAGAAGTGGTGGTGATGGTCATACTCACTTCATAAGACTGCTAAGACACTGTGTGGTGCACAGCAGTCAGTAAGTGGTAGCAATGTGACTTCAGAGGGTAGGTGCTGTTATATCCTGTTTGACAATAGCCTAAAAAAATATTAAATGCGCTATTTTAAGGTGGATCCTGATATGAACATGCTACTTGTATCCTCCACACATGTATCAAGGAACGTTTCATTCACAAAACTTCAGGCATCTTCCGAGTCTTCTCCTTCTGCCTCTGTTCCCCCACCTGTCGACACCTCAGTTGGGCATCATTTTCTGTTTGTGTTTTTGTTGTTTGTATTAAGAATATAATGGGAATTTTTGCTTGTTCCTAGACAAACTATGTAAATTCTAATTATGAATTTTCTTTTATAAAACTCAGACGCCCTTGACAGAGATTCTTAGAAATTCCCCAACCTTGTTGGAAGGTTGTTGGAAGATCTTTGCCCTAAAATGGGGGAAGTTGACTTCCCCACAGCACCCCGATGGGCAGACTTACAGGCACTCAAGGGAAGAGAAGAGAAAAACCCAGCTCAGATCAATAGCGTGCGAAAGATAGGTCACACACAACAAAAGTGAGCCAGGGGTCACCCTCTCTTCCACTCCTGGCTTTCTGGAGTGCCTTGTCTCCCTGCAGCCTCTAAGCCCAAGCACAGGGGGCAGGGGCTGGGCTAGTTCATTTCTGCAACCCCCACACCCTGCATGGGATCCAGCACAGAGCTAAGTAAAGGAATGAATGAATGAATGAATGAATGAATGGCACATCTAAGCTGCAGAGTATAAAGAGGGAAGGAGAAATCATTAGAGAGTGCTGCCTATCCCTAGCACCTTTAGAATGCCAAATAATCTCTATATTCTTTGTCAAAGATCTCCAAAGGTAAATTAAGTGGAAAAAACAACCCCAATAGTGTACAAGGCATAGGATGTGTTACCTCTTGTGTAAAAAAAAGGAAGAGAGAGTGTGACTATGTATTTGCATTTGTTCATACACTCGTACTTGTTTAGGCCAATGGAAGGCCACTGAAGGAAGCTGTAAGGGTGCTTCAGGAGAGTCAGATGAGGGGTGGGTGGGAAACAGGAGTTAGGGAAAGACTTTTCACTTTATATTTATATATATATATATAGTATATATATATTTTTTAATTTCTGAACCACATGAAATAAAACAGGAAAAGAGAAAAGGAAAACAAAAAATATGTAGAAAAGTTCTGCTCCAAGAAAACATTGAATAAGAAGCCACCCCCTTCCCTGACGCCAGGGGAGAGACGGGGACGCTTAATTAATACCTCATCTTCTCAAGGACTTAGCTTAATTAAGGGCTTGGTGATCTCCTCACCTATTGATCTCGGACCAGAAAGCATTAGATACATTCCCCAAAGACCCGAGGTTCCCGAAATTGTTTCCATGTCTTTAGTCAGTAGCCCCTGCACCCTCCCAGATGGAGGAGGGATAGTCATTCGTAGCTACCGGGGATGGAATGGAGATGGCAGGAGAGAAATCTGCCTGCCTTTAATTAAGGGTGTGTTCTGAACCACAGAAGTGAGAGTCGGTGGGAGGGGGCTGGGAAGCGGCTCACCTCACTCTGAGTGGCGGTGGCAGTGGCAGTGGCAGTGGTGGGGACAGGGAACCAGTTGAACTGCTGGAGAGGCTGCTGAGGCCACATGGGGTCAGGAGGACACACAGGGCCTTGTAGGTTGTGAGTTGGGGAACTTGGGCTTCAGCGTGAGGGCCGATGGATGCTTGAGAAAGCCAGGTTTGGCTTTAGAGTCTAACCAAGTAAGCATCATGCCCAGAGATGCAGGCTCCAGTGGCTGGGATGTCAGTACGTAGGCCTGGAGGGCCCCCATGCCCTGGGTGGTAGGGTCTCTTCCTGAGCCCCCCTTACCTCTTTCAGTGCCCCCGCCTCGGGGCTCAACGCTGGAGAGAAAGAGCGGAGGAACTGGGTTTCCAGCCTATTTGCTCAGACCCTCTTCATCTTGAGTGAGGAGCAGGCTGGGGCTTCTCAGCCAATCACCGAGCCCACCCTAATGAGCCATAATGAGTCCTGATTGCTCCTTTGTGTCACTGGGCTGGCTCTCAGAGCCCCTTCCATCGGAGGCTGTAGGGAGGGGGGAGGGGGCCATGTGACTAATGTGCACCACTGGTTTCCTGTTTTAGGATGAACACATGTTGGGAGGAGGGGGACTGAGTCTCCCCACCCCCACTCTCAGAGATCCAAGTGCCAGGCATAGATGAGAAGGGGTGGGGGTGAAGGCAAATAGAACAAGTTCTCACAGTGGGCAGGACTTTCCAGTTTGCCAGACATATCTCTGACTATGGAGCAGAATAAAATCTCTATTTAACTGAGGCCCAGAGAAGGGTAAATGTACAATTACAGTAGACAATAGAACCAAGTGAGTTTCATTCATTGATTCAGTCAACAAACATTTATTGAACATCTACTATGTGTCCGGCACTGTGCTAGGCGTTACATATAAGCCCAGCGCTTTTCCAGTGGGGACAACAATAAGCATATAGCTAGCTTTTATTGAGCAAGGACTCTGGGCCGGGGGCTTCTCTGTCTACTGTTTGTGTGATGTCTCCTTTATCCTCCCCCAACACTGTGGAGCAGAGTGAAGCAGGTGCCCGGATGGGGCAGGAAGGGTTTCTCTCTGTCTCCATCCTGGAGGGTGGCATGTGCCCAAACTAGTTCACAAATAGGGGCATTTGGTGAGAACAGGAGCCGAGGAGCTGAGGAGGGGTGACCTCAAGATGAATGAGCCCTGGCTGGTTGGCTCAGCGGTAGAGCGTCCGCCTGGCGTGCAGGGGACCTGGGTTTGATTCCCAGCCAGGGCACATAGGAGAAGCGCCCATTTGCTTCTCCACCCCTCCCCCTCTCCTTCCTCTCTGTCTCTCTCTTCCCCTCCCGCAGCCAAGGCTCCATTGGAGCAAAGATGGCCCTGGCGCTGGAGATGGCTCCTTGGCCTCTGCCCCAGGCACTAGAGTGGCTCTGGTCGTCACAGAGCGACGCCCCAGAGGGGCAGAGCATCGCCCCCTGGTGGGCAGAGCTTCGCCCCTGGTGGGCGTGCCGGGTGGATCCCGGTTGGGCGCATGCGGGAGTCTGACTATCTCTCCCCATTTCCAGCTTCAGAAAAAAAAAAAAAAAAGATGAATGAAATGACCACATGGGTGACCCCAGGAGATCCAATCAGAGAGGTCACACCCTATCCCGAGGTGGATGGGGAGCTGATGAACCGATGTGAACCCACACCCACAAGCACGCACACACACACCCACAAGCACACACATGCGCATGCACACACGCAATGTACTGAAACATCCTACTTGAACATAAAGTAAAAGTATCCTCCACATCTTCCTTTGGATTTCACATGCAATTTTGTGCACGGACCGGTTTAATCAGGAGTGTCTCAACTTTTCCGTATCTGAAACATGGTTTTAGGACAATCATTTTTATCCCCATTTTACAGATGAATAAACTGAAGCTGAGACACCTCGAGTCGCATGCCCTGGTCACTCAACCAAGAGTGGCAGAGCTGACTCCTGAGCTAAAATCTGATCCAACCTCCAGCTGTCCCTGGGGCCATTGGTCCTGAGGCCAGCCTGGGTGCCCTTGGTTCCCGGCAGGCAAGGCAGTGGGTGGAACAGCCGAGCCCCTCACTGTCGACAAGAAAGCCCTTCCCCCTTCCTCCAGCCTCTCCTCCCACAGCCCAGCTCGGCTCAGAGCTATTAACCAGGTCATGCTGGCTTGTCCCAGTCCAATAGTTCCCTTAATTGCCTTTTTATACCACGTCGTACAACTGTTCATTACGCTGTCATATTTCCCCTCGAAGGCAACAGTGGGGGAGCAGAAGCGAGGACGGGGACCCATCCAGGTGGCGGGGGCTGTGTGCGGGGCGCCAATGTGTGAAGCTTATTTTCTACTTGGTCAGAATGAATTAAACGCATGCTTCTCACACTCGAGTAATACATGAGCCCTTTTTAAAGGGGAAAAATAAATCACAGCCCCCTCGCAACATCTGACAAATTAACTTTATTGCCATTTTACTAAAATAGGTACGCACACAAAGCTAGGTATAAAGCCTTACTTTACCCCTTCAGTTCTCTACAACTGGAAGGAGCTGAGAAAATGTACCGCTTGATACAAAGAAAGCTCCAAAATCAGACATTTCAAAATAACACGATTAATTTAACGTGATGGATGATGTGTTGCTAAAATTAAATCGCCACTTGCACAGTGAGCAGGGTTCTGTATGCTTCAGCATTTAGCCCCCCTCTGTTCTTTTGTCATGAGGCCCATGACAATCAAAGCAGTATTTGGTCATCCAGGAGACTTAGAATCTGCCGGTAGATTTTTTTTTTTTTTTTTTTTTTTTTTTTAGGTATAAAATTAAGCAACTCTGGGTCAGAGCTCACATATTCCAGGTTAGGAAACAATTCATGTCCCAGGAACGTTTATGGGCCATGCGGGGCTGTGCCATCCTGTGGGAAGAGCCATGTATTCTTGAGGCTGGAAAGGCCAGGACACAGAGTTCAGCCCTCCAGACTCCATGGAGACTTCAGTGAAATCCACAAGCACCTCTGAGCACCTGCTATCCACCTGGCCTGTGCCTCCCCACGCCCCTGTCCCAGAGGAGTTGCCCGTGTGGTCAGTAGGAAGATGAGGATCACCTGAACGAACACATATAGCGGTCAGTGCCGGGAGAACAGACGTGGAGACCTGTTTCACCAGCGGGAGTCAGATCGGGAGTGCAGCCTCTCCCTGGAGTCCAAGGTCCCAGCCCTTGCTGGCATCAGACTCACCTAGAGAGCTGAGGTTACAAGGGCAGCTCTGATCCTGGGTTCGCATCCTGGATCTGCCACTACTTAGCTGCGAGCCCAAGGGCAAATGAATGAACCTTTCTGTACTTCAGTGTCCTCCTCTGTGAACGGACATGAACCAGTCCAAGCTCACGGGACACTGTAAGGCAATAATGAGAGAACACATGTGAAGTACTTCTCCTAGAATCTGGCCTAGAATAAATATTTGTTAGATGTTAACATTGATATCTCACCTAAATCCAGCTCTCAGCGGAATTGGGAGAGAAAGAAAGTCCTCGATTGGGCCCTTAGGCTGGAGGCCATACAACCAACACAGGTGGGCTATCGAGGATTTGAAGCTGAGGATATTTTGAGGCTGTTTCTGGAGAGGGTCTTCAGTCTCATCAGATGTCCAAAGCGGTTGTGACCTAGAAGAATCTTTGGCCACTGAGCTAGTGCTGGTCAGGGGCTGGCGGAGGCACTCAGTGTCTTAGTCAGCCTGAGTTCCATAACAAAATACCACAGGCTAGGTCGCTTACACAATAGGCAGTTGTTTTTTCACAGTTCTGGAGGCTGGAAGTCCGAGATCGAGGTCTGGCGAGGACTCTCTTTCTGGCCTGCAGGTGGCTGGCTTCTTACCCTGCCTTCACATGGTGGAGAGAACAAGTAAGTTCTCTTCTGAAATCTCTTCTTATAAAGACACTAATCCTACACAACAGGGCCCCACCCTCATGACCTCATTCAACCCTAATTACTTCCTTAGAGACCATACCTCCAAAAACAGTCATATTGGGGGTTAAGGCTTCATCATAATGGATTTGGGGAAGGGGATACAATTTGGCCCAAAGCACTCAGTGGGGCAGGCAATTCTCAATCTGCGTGAGAGAGCAAAGGCTAACTCTTGATCCTTCTAAGCAAGGAACACCCACATCTTCCCTAGCCCAAATAACCCAACACCTCCACCCCCATCGCTGTCCCTCCAACCTCCCCTTTCCCCTGCTGGTGTTCATCCAACGCCACCTCCCATGTCTATGCCTGCAGTCTCTACCTGCAACCTCCAAACATGAAAAAGGACTAACCCAAGGACTGTATGAATTTAAGAAGATAATCCTGAGTGTTTTCAACAGGGCTTGGCCCACGAAGCGTACTCAGTAAAGTTTAGATCTGCACCAACAGCTCGGAGGATCCAGGAGGTCAAACCCACAGCAAACCCTCTACACTCCTGGAATCCAAGGTCCTTGTCACAGGGCTCAATGGAGTCACAGCCTCCTCAACACTGTCACTCTCAGCCGTTATAACTGGTGATCCACAGATTCCTAGGGGTGCAGAGCAGTCTTGAAAGGAGTGTCTGAGTCTGGGGTGTGGATCCTGAGCCTGATCTGAACAAAAATCACATTTCACACGGGTATGTATGAGTGGCTTTCAGTTGGGTAGACGGAATGTGAGCGTAAGTGGAAATTCCATTTGGAAGAGCTACAGAGCTCAGAATTCAGAGCTGACGTTGGCCATTGTGTCTGTGTGTTTCCTCCACCAATTATCCTAGAAGTTCATAGAGGAAAAGGGTTTTGTGATATCAATTTAATTCAAGCCCAAGAATATTTATTGAGTGTTTACTATGTGCTGGGGACCCAGTGGAGAAGGAAGTCACCATGCTGTCTGCTTCCCAGCATAATATGAGGCTGTGTTCTCAGAAAAGGGTGGAAACCATTGATCTAACCCACCAAGTCTGGTCCAGCTCCTCTTTCAGTTCCAAGCAGCTCTTCCTAGTTTCAAAGGCTTCTGAGGGCAGGCCTGGCTAACATCCCTGGCTGCCCTGGCCTTTCCTAGAGCCATGTGCACAGAAGGCTTGACCCTCAAGGCCCAGAAGTAGTGAAACCCAGCTTCCCTTGCCCTGAGGCAGGACTCACCGGGACGTGACCTCGGATGGGAAATCCAGCCTGTGTGCCTCCAGAGACGGGCTGCTCACTACCTCAGCAAGGGAAACGGCTAATGTTACAAAGTTGGATTTTGCTCTGTTTTACCCTGAACCAGCAGAGGCAGCACCTGCAGCCCCCGTGGTCCTGAGTTCTCCCACCAAAAGCAGAAGAATCAGGGTGTTTGTTCTGGGCCTGGGCTGCCCATGTGGCACCGTCAGCCTTGCTGCCCTTCTCTTCCCTTGTGCGTGTGGGCACAGGATGAAGCAATTGGGGTTTTGGTTTGGGGTAAGGTGGGCATGGTTTTCTCCAGGTGCGAGGAAACCCCACCAGTGCCCCAGCTGGACGGGGAGGTGGGTTGACGTTCAGAGCCAAGACCCGTCCGCTCAGCAGGAAAAGGCTCATGGACAGAACGTGCTTTGGGAAAGGAAGAGGAGGGGGGTGTCTGCCTGTGATCATTCAGCCCCGAAATGATGCTCATGATGTTGGCTTTCCAGGCCATTAATTCAAGGGCTCCATGCCCCATCCCCATCCCCCACGTTGCTGCCTGCTCTGGAAGATAAGCCCAGTTCTATTTAACCCTATTTATTCCCCCCAAATGGCCTCTATCTCCATTAGCCAGGCATTTAACCCCTTGGGTACCGAAGGCATCAAAAATAAAGAGCTTGATCTCGTGTGGGGAGATGGGTGTGCATTTCCCCTGGGCACAGGCTGCAGGACTGATCCAGAAAGCAGTCCTTGATTCATGGGGCTTAGCGGGAGTCCCAGGAGCCCCTCACCCACCCCTTTCAGGCAGCCCAGCCCCCACCTCCAGCCCAAGACAGTGGGAGGTTGTGTGGCCCTTGAGGAGAGCCTCTGTCCCTACTCAAAGGTCAGCAGCAGGGACAGCTCTGGCTCCCTCACCGCACATCCACCCAGCCTCCATTTTCTGTGTCACAGATCTGGGTGCTGGCATTGGCCCAGGGGAAGGCTGTGGCATCTCTGTGTCTTTTGTGCCCTGCTGCTGGCGCCTCTGCCCGGAGCTCTGTCTCCCTGCTGCCCTCTTCCAGCCTGTTCCTTTTATGTCTCCTCTGCCCCTTCCCTCCCTTTGTTCTCTGCTCTTTCCCCTTCCGTGATCATATAGGAATATTCTTGCATTTGTGGGTGCCCAACTGTTTGTCTCAATGTGGATCATGTGTGTGTGTGTGTGTGTGTGTGTGTGTGTGTGTGTGTGTTCCTGTGTCTGGGTATCTGTCACTGTGTGAATGAGTCCCCATGTCTATGCCTGTCCTCGCACTGCTGTGTGTCTAAGCCTGTGACCCAGTGGTTCTGCCTATGGGGACGGATCTAGGGGTGCCTCTCCTGGTTTCTTTGTGTGGCAGACAGTCTCAGGGCAAATCTTGCACGTGTCTGTTTGTGTGCCAGACCATCCTTGACCCGGGTGTGCTGCTCTGTCAATCTGTGTAAATCTGCTCATGTGCTTGAATCTGTGTATTGGCCTCATTTCTTTGTGCACCTGTCAGTTGGCTTGTCATTCTCTGTGAGTGTGTATGTGCATGTGTGTGTTGTGTTTCAACTCAGGGGGCCAGGCTGCTGCAAATTCTTCTCATGAGGGTGCCCCTAGAGGCGCTATTAGGAGAATTTGGGGGTTGATGGTTTCACCAGAGCACAGCCTAACTCATTACCAGCTAGGTAGGTTGTCCTGTTTGTCTCCTAGAGCTGTCTGCCAGGTCCCCTGCCCTCTGCCCTATTCCTGCCTTCCATTCTTTCCCCTTCAGGTCAGTGCAGGACTGGAGGGGTGAGGACAGGGGGTGGAGCGCCGGCAGAAGAGTGTATATTCCATCTCACACCCACTCTTAGACCAATCGCAGGCTTTATCTTGCACACTGACTTTCCCCAAAACAACGAGAAATGGCCATTGGATATAGCAATAGCAATAACAACAATAACAATAATAAAATAACTGCTTCCACATATTGGTCACTTGGCACATGCTGAGCATTTTATATGCAATATCTCATAGGAGCCTCTCAATGTGCAATTGTTATTATTTTCACATTTTATTGATGAGAAATGGAAGCTAAGAGAAGCTGGGTAAGTATTCCAATGTCACACAGCTAGTATAGGATGGAGCAGGACTTTGCAATGAGGGGTGGGTTCTGTCCAGGAGCTTGGCACCCAGGAATGAAGGGAAACAGAGGCATTCCTCCCCCAATGGCTGGCATCTGATTATAGCCAAAAGAATGAGTCTAATTTCAAATTTCATCATTTTTTTTTGACAGCAAAGTGGTCAGATACCAAGCAAGCAGGGAGAGGAGATGGGAAGGAGAAGATGGGTCATGGAAGGGAGGCACAGGAGGAGCATCAATCATGATTCCTGGGTCTTAGCTCAGCCCTACCCTCGACTCTCCCTGACCTTGAGCAGGGCACCCACAGCCAGGTCCGGATTTGCTTATCTGCACATGAAGGATGACAGTGAGGCTCTGCTAGGCGGTTTGGGGGATGGTTTAAGCATTGCAGAAAGGACGTTTGGATTGAATGTTCTCCGAGGTGGCCCCTAGACCCAAGAATAGGGGTGGAGAGCATAGACAGGGTCATCGTGGTGATTCCCACAACAGCCAGAAGAGAGCCACAGGCATCAGGCATCCTAGGGCTGTGATGAGGTTTGCTGAATGAATGAATAAATGAATGAATGAAGGAATGAGTGAATAATGAATTTCTCACTACTCAAAGAACTTCACAGTCCACCTTGAGTCCTACAGCAGCGACCATCATAAAGGAAAAGGAAAGAAAAGGTAAAAACACTTTGGACTCTCATAAAATCCTCATTTAGAAAATGAATTGGCCATGACCAGCTGATACCTGTCTGTCATTGGCTCACTTGTCAGAGGAGGCCTCGATGACCACCCTCAGGTCTGGGCGTGTCTGTGGGGCACTAAGGAACCCTAGTCTTTCCCCAGGTCAGCCGGTGGGGGCCAAAAGGGAAGTGGAGGGAATGGGGGGGGTCCATCCGCAGCGGTGAAGATCTTTGTCTTTAGGAATTTGGGTAGAAGGCTCTTTCCCCTCGGAATCTAGGGGGCTGGGGTGGGGAGGGGCTCTGTATAAAGGCAATCTCTGGGATGGGAGATCAGTTCTATTTCAAAGGCAATCTCCGGGATGGGAGATCAGTTCCTTTTCAAAGACTCTTTGGAGGAGAGTGTCTGTGGTAGGGAGGATCTCTGTCCTGTCTTTGTACTGAGTCCTGTCATGGTTCCGAGGGTTTGTGTTCGGGGAAGGTCCCGATGGAGAGCTCTCCTTTTCATAGTGAGGGTGGGGTGGTCTTCAGGTTCGAGGGAGGGTTTCTGTCTGGGTTTCCACCAGGCAGGCTCATGGGGGAATTGAAAGGGTATATTGGGAGGGATTAGGACCATCTCTGTACAAAGTGGCGGAGGCTTCCTAGCTGGAGAGGAGAATCTGGGAGACTGTGAGGCAGTGGAGAGTAGGGGAGGACTTTGGGGGTGGGAGCCTGTCTCGTCCTGGCAGCTCGGACACGCTGGTGGCTGGCTGAAGCCCTCGGGCCGCCCTACTTGTGCGCTGACGTGAGCTAATCTAGAAATACTGCAAGGGGAGAGAGAGCCTGGAGCTCTCCGAGAGTCAGAGCCTCTGGAAGGGAGAGACTGACAGGCCCCTTTCCTTCCTTCAGATGCTGCCAATTTCATTACACACACACAAACACACACACACACACACACACACAGTCACAGCTGCTAGTCCTCCTTCACCTGGGCTGGGACAAGAGGGTCACAAATGATGCTGTTTCCTGCTTAGGAGGGGTCTGGGAGGGAGCCGAGCTGGGGACACATACCCGGACCTATCCCCCGAGCAGCAGCGGGCCGCACCGAGGCACAAGTAGGGAAGGACTCATACAGGCAGAAACGCAGACGATCCATTCGGAAACATGCACAGGAAACCCAGGACGCAAGCTCTACACACACACACACACACACACACACACAGGTTCAAAAGCGAACAAAACTAGATTTACAAAATAAACACGGTTACTAGATCTAATCCTCGGAATCCTCTCAGATCCAGCCCGTATCAATATCTAATGCAATATTGGTCTTTGTCTCTTACTCCTGCCTGCGCAACACACACACCCCACTCAATAGAGACAGTCCAGGTTTTCACGGTCCTGCAACCGCCTTGCGAGCAGAGCCGGAGCGCACCGCGCGCCTCCGCGCCCTGGGCCCGCCGCTGCGAGCGCGTCTCTCCCTGGCACCCCCTGTGCTCCTCGGCGTGTGGGCATTCGCAGACCCGCCACAATGCTGTCGAGAGGTGCCCTTACTAAATCCTGTCTCTTTCCAAACACCCCAAACGAAAAGAAAGCGAAAAGCCAACCTTTCGCCTCCATTCTGCACACATTTGGAGAGCGGTTGGTGGCGAGCGACCCGAAGACTTGCTTCCCCCGCCGCAGCCTGGACGGCTGGAGACAGTCCCGGTGGCCGAGGCCAGGCTGAGTGTTCTCGAGAGCGGTCGGTCCATGACGGACATTTCTGCCTTCAAGGGGGACTTGCAGCCAGCTTTAAATGCCAGCGACGGGTGCCAGGGAGGCCGATGGGCCCCCAGGCGGCCCGCACAGGAGGAGACAGGTAACTGTCCGGCTGCCTTTCAGTGTCTCTAGACCGGTCCTGGGCCGGAGAATCTGGGGCCGAAAGCTTCCCGGACTCTGGAGGGGGCTGTCTCGCCCGCGTGAATCCGTGCACCCCGGCCCCTCCCTCCCTGCGGAGGCGAGGTGGGAAGGGCCAGGACTCGAGCTTAGCGCCTCCCTCGGAAATGCAGCACTCGGCCCCCAGCCCGCCCCCCGCCCCCCTCCAGCGCACGCTCCCTTTCCGTGGGCGCCCTCTGCCCCACCGCAAGTCTCCTGAGTTCCTTAGTGACCCGTTCTCTTTCCCTTGCCCCCTCCTCACACCCCCTGCCTCCGGGTGTTCCCCGCCCACCCCCAGCGCCTGATTCCGAGGGGCGGGAGCGCACTGGGCTGCGCACGGGTGGGGGCGCCGCGCCAGCTTCGCGTAGCTGCTCTGACGCCGCCGCCGCCGCCGCAGCCCAGCCCGCGCCCCGCGGCAGCTCCGCAGTGCACTCGCCGCCGCCGCTCCGCCAGCCCCGCCAGCCCCGCTGCCCACCCGCCGCCCTCCGGGTCGGCCCCGAGCGAGCCTCCAGCGCCAGCTCAAAGGGTCATGAGCCAGAGCGCCCCGGAGCGCCGCGGCCAAAGCAAGCGAAGATAGCAGCCTCGCGCCCCCCCGACTCTCGAAGCCTTGCGGCGCGCCCCCCGCGTCTCCAGCCCCCTCTGTCCTTTCCCCGGGCCCCGCCGCGGCCATGGCCACCCTGCTCCGCAGCAAGCTGTCCAATGTGGCCACGTCCGTGTCCAACAAGTCCCAGGCCAAGGTGAGCGGCATGTTCGCCAGAATGGGTTTTCAGGCGGCCACGGACGAGGAGGCGGTGGGGTTCGCGCACTGCGACGACCTCGACTTCGAGCACCGTCAGGGCCTGCAGATGGACATCTTGAAAACGGAGGGAGAGCCCTGCGGGGAGGAGGGTGTCGAGCCGCCCGTCGAGGGAGACATCCATTACCAGCGCGGCGGCGGCGCGCCCCTGCCGCCCTCGGGCTCCAAGGACCAGGCTGTGGGGGCCGGTGGCGAGTTCGGGGGTCAGGACAAGCCCAAGATCACGGCGTGGGAGGCGGGCTGGAACGTGACCAACGCTATCCAGGTGAGCGCGGGATTCCCAACTTTGCCTCCTCCCCTCCCCCACTCCAACTATGCGTCTCAGGCGATACCTTCCCACCCCCCGTCGGGCCCTGGGCGGCTTGGGCCTCGGGAAGCCCTCCAGTCCCCGAGGTCTCCCCTTCCCCCATCTCTGCCAGCCCCGAGCGGGAGTCGACGCCCCCAGGCGGTGTCTCCCGCCCTGCTCTGCACTACGTCTGGCGGCTGAGGCCGCAGGACAGCTAGGTTGAGGTTCGGTCAGAGACACCTCTCCGGGGCCCAGCAAAAAGGAGAAAAACAGAAGGTGGGGAGCAGGGAGGGGCGAGGGAGAAAGAAAGTCAGGATTGGAGTCAACGGTATCGCTCGGGACTCCGGAATGGATTCACAGCTTCCTTTTCAGGAAGAAAGGAGAGGGAAAATCCGCTGAGCTGGGACTCTCCTCCCGACACACAGGCCTGTACACGCACGCAGGTTACAGGCCCACAACCCACACACGGCCACAGCCATCCTCCCCCAGGAACAAACGTCAGCGGGGGGGGGGGGTTTGTGCAGTGCACACGACATGTACAATATATAATCCACGAGATTATCCTCAAACGCACCTTCCTCATCCCTGCACCGCCAACACACGGAAGCACCTCTCTGTACACACCGAGCACACACACATAAACCCGTCTGAACATAACACGCGCACACAAGCACCCACTCGTGCAGACAGTAGCCAGCCCGCTCTCTCAGGTGCAGCCCCGTTGGGGATATACAGGTGTACACAAGCATACGCTCACACGTCACGTGTGGTCACGTAAGCACATATGGTCCGTGGAACCTCAGTTTTGCCTACGCACAGATTCACCCCTCTCTTCCGAAATCCCGGCTACACCGCAAAGAGCAGACAGCTCCTCTGCGCGTGACCTTGGCGAAGCCGCTTCTAAACGCTCTGAATCACCCGCCACTCTTTCACCCTTACTGTCTACACCACTGCCCGCTACTCCCCACCAGGCGGCGCCGGACTCCCCCGCGGGGAGCTGGGTGGAAGTCCACACCTCGATTCCGGGGACTGGAAGCCGGCAGGCCACCGCCATCCGGCAGAGGAGGGCTCAGACCTAGGCGCCCCCGAGCCCTGTGGCTTGCCTTCCCCGATGGCGTCCCTGAAGGGCACGGTCGTTAAAGCGCAGAACTTGGGTTTCCCAGGAGAGGAAACCGCGGCGGGGTTGCTTGGGGTCCCCGCGCACTAAGTGGTCGGTCCCGGGTCCCCAGGCGCCTCCCTCGCTAGGGCCCGGCGAGACGGCCAGGCGAAACCAGGGACTGGGTGGGGGGTGGGGAAGAGCGGGGACGTCCTTATCAGAGGCCGTCTGCGCCCTCGCTGGGGGCGTCTTTGGAGGCCCCGTTCCGTAGGCCCCGAAGGAGGCCAGAGCAGGAGGCTGGAAGCCCGCAGGCCTGAGGAACCCTGGATTTCGTTAGCTTTTCCTCCCCATATGAATTCTAAACCCTCCTTCCACAGCTGCCCGATCCCACTGCTTCTAGTTAAAGATCCCCACCTGATTTATTTAGCCTTTCACATAGCGCTCTTCCTACTTGCCTTTATCTTTCCCACTTACTCCCTTTCTTAGGGCGCCAGCTCCCCAACCCAACTCCCACCTTACCCCTAGACTCCCTACTTCTAACCCGGCCTCCCCTACCCCTCGCCTCTGGCCTTACTTCCTAGAGCCTTTCGCAAAAATCCTCACGTTCCCTGCGTGCTTTCCTCCCTGTGGCTTGCCCCACACTCTGCCCTCCTCTCTCCCTCATCTCTGCTCCCTCTCACTGCCACCTCGGTTTCCTCCTCCGTCCGGCCTACAGGCACCGCACTTCCCCCCTTAGATTTTCTGCAGCCCCGCCTGAAATCCCTCGCCCCTTCTTTCTAGTGGCTCAGGCCCAGCTCTCTACCTTTATCCAAGCCCTTTCTGGTCACGTCCCCCTCCAGCACCTCCTTCCACGTCCCGGCTTCTGATTCTCTCCCCAGACACTCAGCCCCCTCCACTCCTTCCCAGCCATTAGAGCACCTTTCCATCGCTATTCTGTCCTTACACACTTCCCTCTCCACCTCTGACTCAACACCCAGGCTCCCCATTTAAGTGGCATTGCACCCCCGTTTCAGCTTACCCTTAACTTCTGCTCTCTGCCGCGTAGGTCCAAAGCTCATTCCTTAGCGCCCCCTATTGGCTGTAGCCTTAAGCTACGCCCTCAGTCCCCCTTTTCCAAGGCCGCACCAGCTCAGCCCGGGATCTGGTTGCTTCCTCGCTCCGCAGGGCATGTTCGTGCTGGGCCTACCCTACGCCATTCTGCACGGAGGCTACCTGGGCTTGTTCCTCATCATCTTCGCCGCCGTAGTATGCTGCTACACCGGCAAAATCCTCATCGCATGCCTGTACGAGGAGAACGAGGACGGCGAGGTAGTGCGCGTGCGGGACTCTTACGTGGCCATCGCCAACGCGTGCTGCGCTCCGCGCTTCCCCACGTTGGGCGGCCGGGTAGTGAACGTGGCGCAGATCATCGAGCTAGTGATGACTTGTATCCTGTACGTGGTGGTGAGCGGCAACCTCATGTACAACAGCTTTCCGGGGCTGCCCGTGTCTCAGAAGTCCTGGTCCATCATCGCCACGGCGGTGCTGCTGCCCTGCGCCTTCCTTAAGAACCTCAAAGCCGTGTCCAAGTTCAGCCTGCTGTGCACTTTGGCCCACTTCGTCATCAACATCCTAGTCATCGCTTACTGCCTGTCGCGGGCGCGCGACTGGGCCTGGGAGAAGGTCAAGTTCTATATCGACGTCAAGAAGTTTCCCATCTCCATCGGCATCATCGTGTTCAGCTACACGTCGCAGATCTTCTTGCCTTCGCTGGAGGGCAACATGCAGCAACCCAGCGAGTTCCACTGCATGATGAACTGGACGCACATCGCCGCCTGTGTGCTCAAGGGCCTCTTCGCGCTCGTCGCCTACCTCACCTGGGCGGACGAGACCAAGGAGGTCATCACGGATAACCTGCCCGGGTCCATCCGCGCTGTGGTCAACATCTTCCTGGTGGCCAAGGCGCTCTTGTCCTATCCGCTGCCCTTCTTCGCTGCTGTCGAGGTGCTGGAGAAGTCGCTCTTCCAGGAAGGCAGCCGCGCTTTCTTCCCCGCCTGCTACGGCGGCGACGGCCGCCTCAAATCGTGGGGACTGACGCTGCGCTGCGCTCTGGTGGTTTTCACGCTGCTCATGGCCATCTACGTGCCGCACTTCGCGCTGCTCATGGGCCTCACCGGCAGCCTCACGGGCGCCGGCCTCTGCTTCCTCCTGCCCAGCCTCTTCCACCTGCGCCTGCTCTGGCGCAAGCTTCTGTGGCACCAGGTCTTCTTCGACGTCGCCATCTTCGTCATCGGCGGCATCTGCAGCGTGTCCGGCTTCGTGCACTCGCTCGAGGGCCTCATCGAGGCCTACCGAACCAACGCGGAGGACTAGGGGGCGAGGGCGAGCTCCGGCGCCGCGCCCTCTCCCTGCCGCCCCACCCCATCCACCCCGTGCGCCCCACCGCCGCGCTTGGGAAGCCGAGCTTTAAACATCTCTGGTTCCTAGTTTCTGATTTATTGGGGATGGGGGTGGGCGGGAGGGGATAGGGATCCACAATCCATCATCTCGCGTCTGCGTTTCTGTTGTCCTTTCTTGTCCACAACACCCTGGTCTCGGGGAAGGCGGGGCGCATTGTGGGCAGGGTTAGCAGCCCTTCCTGGAGAGGCCCCAAGTTAGCCCCCTGCCAGCGAGGGGACCCGGAAGGGAGGGAGAGGGGGCGCAGCTCGCGGGCGCAGAAACTTGACCTTAGGGGGACATTTCACAGGCGTCCAGTGCTCAGAATCTGCAGAGGTCAGCCATTTCCAGCAAGAGCGCTTCCCATTCCGGAGACGTTTCAACCCTGCAGCGGGAAGGCTGGCCGGGAAATCCGTTTCGGGTGGGCGATTTCCAGTGGCGAGGCGAGAGGCGAGAAGCCGCGGCTGGGCCCCCTGGCCTGAGGGTTTTCAGGAATCCAAACTCATCTTGTGCAATTTATCAGGTTGTGGAACTGTTTACTGTGTGTGTGGTGTGCTCGTGGTGAATAAGATGAAATGTATATCAGAAAAAAAAATCTATAATTTAGAGTGCGGTGCATAATTATATCCGCAAATAAAGAAGAAACAATGGTGCCCGCGGCCTCGTGTCAGTTCGGCGTTTTGCGTGGGTTGGGGTCCCAGCACTCGACGACAGGCAGCAGGGGAACTGGATCTGGCCCCCTGGTGAAGCAGGTGGGTGTGACGTGAGGAAGCAACTGTCGTTCAAGAGTCCCAGGAGGTCTCCAAGGAGGGAGAAGGATGGGTTAGAACCAAAGGGAGGCGCTGTAGGTGCTTGGGGGACTCAGTGGGAAGGAGCACGTTTCTACCGTTTCCGCCCCTCAACTGCCAGGACAAGGTTTGTTCTGAAATCTCTCTCCAGGGTTAGATCCATCTGAGAATTTTTGCTAGATGCTCTCATCCTTCAATCCCCCCCCCCAAAAAAGGTTTTATTTATGTACCAAGCCCTACACGTTTGTTCAATGGATATTTATTAGCCAGTCCATCACAGCTGGGACCATGCTGGGTTCCATGAGGAACAGACTCAGGCCTATCTTCTTGGAGCTTACCATTTAATGGAGAGTCGGACAATAAACAAGGACACGCAGAAATTCACAACAGGACTGCTTGGTCTGAAAGGCTCTTCTCAGCCTAGAGAACCGCCCCGCCCCCAAGTCCAAGCTGAGGTTTACACAGCCACAGGGAAAAGATCTGGCTGTTCAGTAGCAACAGTCCTGAGCCACTTGGGCCCGGACCTCCCCCTTTCTTGCACAGCTTGTATGAGCATGCGTTTGCTTGAATGACCCAGTCCTTCTGGGGGGCAGATCCTATTTCAGGGGCATCACTCACACTGCCTCCATGGGTGCCAGTTCTGAAATGGTTGGAGGTCGCCTGATCGAAACCCTGGGCTTGCCTGGTCAAGGCACCTATGGGAGTTGATGCTTCCAGCTCCTCCCCCTTCTCTCTCTCTCTCTCTGTCTCTCCTCTCTATCCCTCTCTGTCTCTCTCTCTCTCTTCTCTAAAAATGAATAAATAAAATAAAAAATTTAAAATTGAAATGGTTGGAGGGGGTCATAGACTTTCCAGATGGGATCTGAGACTGCAGGAAGGCTGTACGGTTTCCGGGGTCCCCTCTCACTACTAGAGAAGCCACGTGGGAGGTTCTTGGTGTCCACCATCAAGGCAGAGGCCTGTTTGGAACGACTTCTCCAGGTGCCATGGGTGTGAGGAAGAACCTGGAGAACGCCTGAGCACAGTATCCATTTCTCCGTGCGGACTGCTGCCGGCCTGGGTGTGTACCTGTAGGAGAGACAGCACTGCTGTATACAGGTATGTGTGTGGGAATGGGGGAAGGCCGTATTTATATCGTCTGAGAGCTTTGATGAATGTGTGCGCATTTGTGTGCAGAGTATTCGTGTGAGCGTGTGCCTATGTCAATGGTAACTTCCAATCGCCTTGATTCTGCAGCCACCGAATGGGGGCGGGAGAGGAAGAGGGATAAGAGCCGGTCCTCTCAGCAGCTCGAGGTTCTGACGATTTAAACGGGTCATTTAAGATGTCTGCTGTCATCCTCCTAACTCCCTTACGTCACTAGTGTCCCGCGTTCAGGATTCGTAGCTAGCCAGAGGAGCCCGGGGAGCTGGCTGTTCTTCGACTCCGAGAGCGGTGTGTAACCGCCAGAGAAAGCCCGGACTTCTGCAGACGGGAAAGTCACGCTGCATCAGCTCCGTCCTTCCCGTCTTGAAGAGGGCAGATGAGACGCCGCTAGGCTCGGGACAGCGGCGGTCCACCTCCGCGGACTCGCCTGGCTTCGCTCCACATTCTCCTGGCTCCCGGCTTGGTGCTCAGCTTGCCGGAGCCCGCGCGTCCCCTGCGCGGGGCCGGAGGGTGGAAGGGGCGGAGGAGCCAGGCTCCTAGCGCCCCAAGGGAAGTCCTGCACCCTTGTACCTAAGACACTCGTCCCCGGGCTCGCTTTTAGGCTGCCGGGAGAAACAGGGAGCAGGAATAGGTGGGACCATCTCCGCATTGCTCCCCCCAGCACCAAAGTGCGTGGGTAGAAGTTGAAGGGAGAACTCTGAAGCTCTCCTTGGGTCCGCAGTGAGCTTGCCGTCCGAATCCGAGGCCAGGCCAGGCAAAATCCATCAGTATTTCCTTCCTAAACCCTTGGGCCTGCAGGAGCAGCGAACCTGCCGTTCAGATAGAGCAATGCCAGCAGCAGCGCTATATTAAGCCAGATTGAATCTGAGCCCAAAGGAAACATGAGCAATACCAATCCTGTCTTCATTTCAAATTTTACTATTTCGTTCATCATGTTGTTTTGAAAATCAGTTAACTCTGTTTTGTTGTTGTTTTTAAATGTCCAGCTTGGGACATTTCAGTGCTAATTTGGACTGGTTTTTTTTTTTCCTTTTTCTTTTTAAATCGTAAGTGTTGTAAATTGGTAAGGTTTTACAATCAGTCCAGCAATATCCATGCCCTGATCACGCTGCACAGTAAAGCGCATTCCAAGAATATGAACTAAGTCCTTCTGCCCACAGTGATTCTGTCAGCCCTTGTCCTAGGCATTCCTTTAACCACTGTGAGAAAGTGCACCCAAATGCTAAGGCGTACCAATAAGATTCTGAATAAACTTGACCAGAATATTTACAAAGGCTAGTGGAAATGGGAAATGGGGTAGAGGAGAGTGTGCCCAGTCTTTTTAGAGTTGAAATTTGGGGACTTGGTGTCCAAGGGGGAGGATGATCCTTTTCTCCCCTCTTTTTTCTCTGAAAAGGCTATACATTCACATGATTAAAAATGGAAAGTATCAAAAAACATACAGTGAAAAAAATCTCTCACACCTGACTGACCCCACCTCCTCCCCTCTTTATAGGTAAATACTTTTTATCTTGTCTATCTGCATGAAAATACAAGCAAAAGCATATGTATTTATCTCCCATCCTTTCTTAAAAGGAATTTTTTATACACTCTACTGCCTTCACTTATTTCTTTAAAAAATGTATCTTGGTGATTTTCCCACATTAGCATACATAGATATAGTTCTTAAAGTTCCGTTCACTTATATGTACTGGCCTCTGTGGTCTGCTGGTCCCTGCTCTCTTGGCTTAATGATGTATACCTTCAGATGTCTGAAATAATGGGTTGTGTTGGAAGGTAACACTTTCAATCTGCTTTTGTCACTAAGCTAGTTCCAAATCTGGCTTAGAAGTGTTTATAGAGATTTTTAAGAAAGTTTTGGGGTCTCAACCTCTTGTTAAGGATGTTTATTCACAGTCACTTTTTATAATTAACTTGCTTTTATCTCTCTTAGTTCAGTGTTCCAGAGCTGGGAGGGTGGAGTCAAGTGCAGCTCTAATTCTTGTTCTCCCTTTAGCTAGTGGAAACGGGAAATGTCAGGGAAATGGGGTAGGGGAGTCAATGCCCAATCTTTTTAGACCTAAAATTTGGGGGCTGGGTGTCCACATCACCTCCACTCCACCCCCACTGGCCAGAACTCATGATTACACCAAGCTAAATGACCACAAGGGGAAGTTATACCACTAAACGGAAGAAAGAGACTATACATATTTAGAAACAGTTGTCATTACTTTTCTTAGTGTTTGAGGTCTCCGGTTAGAAGGCAGTTTTGGGGAGTTAATAAACACAAAGCTATTTTAAGACTTTATGCTGTATTATAAGATAAAATATACATGCATAAAAATGCACAAATCATAAAGGGACAGCTTGATCAATCTTCACAAAGTGAACAGTCCTGTCCTGCGTAGCGAGTTCCACGGTCAAAAAATTTAACAGTAACCTGAAGTTTTAAGTTTTCATTCCTGACAGGCTCAAGGCGACAAAACCATATGGAGGCGGAGCTAAGGGCGGTTGAAGATGAGTTACCCAAAGTATAGGGCGTGGCTAGGCGAAAAGGCGGGGCCCATGGAGCTTAGCCCCCAGTTCCAGATGCCAAGAGAGGGCGGGACTTGATGGCGTTACGCACTGGGGCGGGTCTTACTGCTCAAGATCCCGCTAGAGCGAGTGGGCGTGGTCAGGATACATGCTGGACGAAGGACCTATCGGCTAGGATGGACGGGTCTTTAGCGATCGCGAAGGTGGCCTGGGCCACAAGGGCTGAATCAGGTGAGGAGGGTCGCGGGGTCGAGCGACAAGATAAGGTTTAGAATCTTCTTAGAACCTGATCTGCGCAGCGTTACGCACGGGGGCGGGGCTCCGTGCCGCTTGGCGGACGCTGCGTTGAGGGGCGGAGCCAGCGCGCGCGCTGCAAGATGGCGGCGCCCGGTACCGCTGCGCCGGCGGGCAATGTGTTCCCGTTCCGCGATGCCCGTGCCACGCCAGATCCAGTGCTGGAGTCTGGCCCAATGGCACACGGGCCACTGTCTGTGCCCCTGGTGCTGGACAACGGATCGTTCCAGATCCGTGCCGGATGGGCGTGCCCCGGGCCAGACGCTGGCCCGGAGCCGCGGCTCCAGTTCCGCGCAGTGTGCGCTCGCGGGCGTGGCGGAGCTCGCGGCGGGGCGGGTCCGCAGGTGGGCAACGCTCTGGGCAGCTTGGAGCCCCTGCGCTGGATGCTGCGCTCGCCCTTTGACCGCAACGTGCCGGTCAACCTGGAGCTGCAGGAGCTGCTCTTTGACTACAGCTTCCAGCACCTGGGTGTCTCCTCACAGGTGAAGGGCCGGAGGGGCGGGAGGTGGGTTGTGCTTGAGGCGAAGAAATGAGGTTGTGTCTCCGCTCACTCTGAGCTCGGAGAAGTAATAGTCACTCCAATAATGCTCATTGTTATTTAGTCATTCATTTAGACACTCGATCAAATACTAAGCTTCTAACGTGGTTAAACTCTGCGCTAGGCCCTTTTCTCTTGGAGCATACATGGGGCATATTGCTCGTTTGGTTATAAATTCATTTAGTAACTAATGTGGATTGAGCACTTACTCCGTGTCAGGCACATTTCTAGGTGTTTGTAATACATTCGTGAATGTAACACAAAATTTGTGCTCATGGAGCTAGTATAAGACGACATTCTAGTATAAAAAGACAGTAAGTAGAATTGAGGAATAGATTCTATGGCATGATAGAAGGAGAGGAGAGGGTTATATTTTCTCAATAAGATGGTAAGGGTACAACTCAGGGTACAGGTGATGTCAAGCAAGGACTTGAAGGAGGTGATTGAGGGAGCAAGCCATGTGTAAGAGGGGTGACCAGGGGACAATTTACAGACTAGGCTTTTACTGAGTGAAATGAGGAGCTATGGTGTTGAGCAGAGGGACATGACTTGTGTCCCAAGAGCATCACTGTGTAGCTGCTACAGGGAGAATGGGCTGGGTCATAGGGTAGAAACAAGGAGACCAGCTAGGATGCTGTTGCAATAATCCAGAGAGAGAATGGTGACTTAGATGAGGGAGGTAGTAGGAAAGGAGGGATGTGCTAAGAAGCCTTTGGATTCTGGAGATATTTTGAAGGTAGAGCCAACATGATTTGCTGATAGTTTGGAAGGGTCTTGACTTAACCTTAAATTTTCCCTGCGTCTGTATTTTCCAAAACAATTTCCAATAGAGAGGAGTGTTTTACAGTTGCTTTTGATCAGCATTTTGATTGAGGACCAAAAGCAAACTCAGCCCTTGCAATAAGGATTTTGATTTCTTTTATGCTTGAAGAAGAGTACTCTTGTAACACTCATATGTTTGCTCTTTTCTTTCAAAGTAGGGCTGTGTTGATCATCCTATAGTTTTGACAGAAGCGGTGTGCAATCCACTGTATTCACGGCAGATGATGTCTGAGCTTCTTTTTGAGTGCTACGGGGTTCCAAAGGTTGCCTACGGAATAGACAGCCTGTTCAGCTTCTACCACAATCAGCCAAAGAACTTGAATTCCAGTGGACTCATCATTTCATCTGGATACCAGTGTACTCATATTTTACCTATCTTAGAAGGGAGGTGAGTTGCTCTTACAGCATTTGCGTACTGTTTTGAGAAGCATTCAGGAAACGTTTATTGGGTGCCTACTTTAAAGGTAGAGTTGAAAGGGCAAGTACTGGACCATGAACTGGCCTCTGGGCTTACCTCTGGCCTCTCACTTTGTGACCATAGGTAAGTCACTTTACCTTCATCCTTTGTGACCTACTAGAGGGAGTTGGGGTGGATAGTCTTTGAGGTCCAAATCTGCAGTTCTAGAATTTTATAATTCTGATGTATGGTGAGATAGCTAACACAGTACCTGCAGGTGCTAGGGGATCAATAAAAATTTGGGCCATCTTTGTGTTCTGAAGTCATTTTCTTGTTAAGATTGTATTGTTTTTATTTAAAGCTCTTTAATTACCATCGTTTAGATCCTTTTCAGGTACAGTGCCTGGCACATAATAGGTACTTATTAAATATTTTGAGTTGAATAAAAGGTGAGGGTAATTTTTGTCATGTTTAAAATCTGTTCTCATTTTGAGGCCCTGGCCAGGTAGCTCAGTTGATTAGAGCATTGTCTCGGTACCCCAAGGTTGCAGGTTCAGTTCCTGGTGAGGGCACATTCAAGAATTAACTAATGAATGCATAAATAACTGGAACAACAAATTGATGTTTCTCTCTCTTTCTCCTTTACCCTCTCTCTCCCACCTTTCTCCCTAAAATCAATCCATTAATAAAATTAAAAAAACAATCCGTTATCATTTTATAGTTGGGCTTTTGTTGTCTGATAAGAGACTAAGCCAGCATCATGCTCTTCTGAGAAGATTCCTCATTGAGTGAAGAGGGTGTGTAAGCGGGGAAATAGCCCTGGCTTTAGAGTTGAATGCCTCGTTTGCAGCCCAGCTTAAGAAGAGATGCTTAACCTCCTTGCTTAGTTTCCTAACATGTACAGTTGGGAAAAACTGATTGCTCAGGGTTACCCTGAGACTAAAATGAGACAATGTAGATGTTAAACTTTGGAAACGGTAAAGCAGTCTGAACATTTAAATCAAGACAAATGCCATGGACTATATAGAGCCCTATAGTGGGAGTTTCTCTTGAAGAGAAAATTAGTTCTTAGACATTGCCAAACACTCTTGTACAGAGTTGTCTATATTATGTAAAACAGTATGCAGAACTTTTTTTTAAACATTATTTTTATTTTGTAGTGAGAGAAAATGATTTTACCTGAAGGCTGAGAAATAGATTGGAGTATATCTTGTCCTGTACTGGCATCTGCTGGTGAGATGTGCTATCGCAGCGACATTTCAATGTGCAGCAACTTCGTGATGCTCTGCTACTTTCTCACATTAAGGAAATCAAATTACTCTGGTTCTTTCCCTTCAGTTCATATGAAAGGGATCTGGTACTCTTATGAAATTACAGCAAGCCAGTATATGTGTTGTTACTTCATGTGTTTGTGTTGGCAAAACTGGACTGTCTAGGGAAGGGGTTCTCAATGTCTGGCCCACACTAGAGTTTCCTGGGAAGTTTGTTAAAATGCAGATTTCCAGACGACCCCAGAGCAAGTGAGTTCTGGGAATTGGTCCATTTAACATTTTCCCCAGCTAATTCGAGGATACGTGGTTCTAGGGCCACAGAGAACTACATGGCGAGTCACGTAAGGGTCTGAGTTCAGAGTACATGTTCTTCCCACTGAGTCTGGTTTCCTTCTGAAACCCTTGCCAGAAGTTGGATGCCTACATGTCTGCCTGGGGGTGCACTAGGAATTTTGCATCACTTAAGAGGTTGGACCAAGGGAACTTTAAAGTCTCTTTATGTTCTCCCAAGATGGTCTGTTTCTTCCTCCTTCATCTACATTAAATTATCCTTTCTCCCCAAAGGTGCTCCATATTCTCCTTCATGTTGCTAAAAATCAAGTGCTGTTTTCCATTTCTTCATTGTAGGTTAGACGCTAAGAATTGCAAACGCATCAATCTGGGAGGGAGCCAAGCAGCTGGCTACCTCCAGCGCCTCCTGCAGCTGAAGTATCCTGGCCACCTGGCAGCGATCACGCTCAGCCGCATGGAGGAAATCCTGCATGAGCACAGCTATGTCGCTGAGGATTACGTGGAAGGTAATGAAGAGGTCCTTCGCTTGCAGCCTTTGGATGTTGTCTACCTTTGCAGGTGTTCCTTAAATTGTTCCCAGGATGCCTCCTTTGCTTTTTTACTCGTTACCCTTACTCATTACCCTTCCCCTTTTGCTATTTACTTTCATAAACTGTTTAGTTAACTGTTAGCTTATACATGTAGGTTATTTGCAAAATTGTTTTGGCTATTCTAGTTCCTTTGCCTTTCTGTATAGATGTTAGGATCGGCTGGTTCATCCGTATCTATTGTACAAAAAAGTTCTGTTGGAATTTTGATTGACAGTACATTAAATCTGTAGATTGATATAAATCCAGATATAATATTAAATCTATCAGAGAATTGACATTTTTACTATGCCGAATCTCCCAGTTGATGAACGTGGTATGTCTTTCCATTTGTTGTGGTCTTTATTGATTTCTTTCATCAGCATTTTGTAGTTTTCAGTGTGTAGACCAGGGGTAGTCAACCTTTTTATACCTACCACCCACTTTTGTATCTCTGTTAGTAGTAAAATTTTCTAACCGCTCACTGGTTCTACAGTAATGGTGATTTATAAAGTAGGGAAGTAACATTACTTTATAAAATTTATAAAGCAGAGTTACAGCAAGTTAAAGCATACAATAATAATTACTTACCAAGTACTTTATGTCAGATTTTTGCTAAGTTTGGCAGAATAAATCTTTTTTTTTTATATATATTTTATTTATTGATTTTTAGAGAGAGGGGAGAGATAGAGAAGGGGGAGGAGCAGGAAGCATCAACTCCCATATGTGCCTTGACCAGGCAAGCCCAAGGTTTCAAACTGGCGACCTCAGTGTTCCAGGTCGACGGCTTTATCCCATTGCGCCACCACAGGTCAGGCCCAGAATAAATCTTTATAAAACAACTTACTATAGTTAAATCTATCTTTTTATTTATACTTTGGTTGCTCCGCTACTGCCCACCATGAAAGCTGGAACGCCCACTAGTGGGCGGTAGGGACCAGGTTGACTAGCACTGCTCTAGACCCTGTACATGTTTTATTAGGTTTATGCCTAAGTATTTATTTCTTTGCTTTTTTTTTTTTCAGTTTTCAGTTGCTCATTGCTAGTGAATATAAATGCAGTTAATTTTTCTGTGTTGACCTTGTATCCTATGATTTTGCTAAACTTAGTTCTAGGTCTTTGTAGATTTTTTGAGAATTTCTATATGGAGACATGTCCTCTGTGAATAGTTTTATTTCTTCCTCCCCCCCCCCCCCCCCCTTAGTTCTTTTTCTTGCTTTGTTTCACTGGTTAGGTCTTCCAGTGCAGTGTTGAATAGGAGTGGTGAGAGCGGGCATCCTCGTCTTGTTCCCAACTCCTTATCCTGGGGTGGTTGGGGGACCAGTTTAGTCTTTCGCTAGTAAGTACATGATGCTAGCTAGCTCTAGGCTTTTTGTAGATGCCCTTTATCAAGTTTAGGATGTTTCCTTCTGTTCCTAGTTCTGCTGAGCATTTTTACTATGAATGGGTTTTGAATTTTGTGAAATGCTTTTTGTGCATCAATTAATATGATCCTATGGTGTTTCTGCTTTGGACTGTTTGGTATAATGATTGCTTTTCAGATATGGAACTAGCCTTAATTTTAGGGGAATAAACCCACTTGTTTGTGTATAGATACATGTTTTATATGTTACTGGATCTGATTTGGTACTGTTTTGTGGAGTATTTGGTGTTCGTGAGATTGATAGGTAGTTTTTACTGCCTTTCTCTGGTTTTGGTGTCAGGGTGATGCTGACCTCATCAAATGAGAGCTGGAAAGTGTTCCTCTTCTTTCTAAAAGAGATTTATAAGTAATTGATATTATTTTCTTTAAACGTTTGGTAGAATTTGCCAGTGGAACCATTGAGCCTTGGGATTTCTTTTTCTGAAGGTTTTAAATATTAATTTAATTTCTTTAATACATAGGATTATTCATATAGTCTCATTAATTTGTTCTTTTTATTATTTTCTTGCTTCTACTTGCTTTAGGTTTATTTTGCTCTTTTTGTTTTAGTTTCTTAAGATACAAGCTTAGATTATTATGAGACCTTTGTTCTTTTTAATATGAGCAATGAGTTTCCCCCAGCACTGTTTTGTCTGTGTCTTATAGATTTTTATATATTATGTTTTCATTTTTTTGAGTTAAAATTTTTGTTTTTTATTCAGTGAGAGGAGGGGAGGCAGAGAGACAGACTCCCACATTCACCCCGACCAGGATCCACTTGACAAGCCCCCTACTAGGCAATGCTCTGCCCATCTGGGGCATTGCTCCATTGCTCAGCAACAGAGCTATTCTTACCACCTGAGGCAGAAGCCACAGAGCCATCCTCAGTGCCCAGGGACAACATGCTCCAAGCAAGCCATGACTGCAGGAGGAGAATAGGGGGGGGGAGGAGTGAGAGGGGGAGGGGTAGAGAAGCAGATGAGTGCTTCTCCTGTGTGCCCTGACTGGAAATCGAACCTGGGACATCCATATGCCAGGCTGATGCTCTACCACTGAGCAAACTAACCAGGGCCAAGTTCAAATATTTTCTAATTTCCCTTAAGACTTTGTTTTTGAGCCTTTGATTCTTTAGAAACGTGTGGTTTTATACTCAAATTTTTAGAAGTTTTTGTTATCTTTCTGTGACCCATTTTTCATTTAATAAGGTTAAAGAACTTTCTTTGATATCAGTTAAACTTGTGAAGGCTTGCTTTGTTGAATGTTGCATTTACATGTGAGGAGATAATATGTATTCTGCTGTTGGTGGTGGAGTATGCTGTGATGTCATTTAGGCTCTGTTGGTTGATAGTGTTATTCAGTTCTCCGCCCCTGTTCATTTTCCTTCTACTAGCGCTGTCGATTACTAGGAGAAGAGTGGTGATATCTCTAGGTATAATTGTGGATTTTCCTATTTCTCCTTTCTGTTTTGTCAGTGTTTGCTTTCAAGTATCTGAAGCTCTTTGGTTAGGTACCTATTTAGGATTCTTATGTCTTCTTGACAAATTCATGTTTTATCATTATAGAAGGCTCCTTTTTATCTGTGGCGATTTTCCTTGCTTTGAAGTCTGTCTGGATGTTAATACGGCCGCTCCACTTTCTTTTGATTAGTGCTTGCCAGATATGTCTTTCTTTCTTTCTTTCTTTTTTTTTGTATTTTTCTGAAGCTGGAAACGGGGATAGACAGTCAGACAGACTCCTGCATGCGCCTGACCGGGATCCACCTGGCACGCCCACCAGGGGGCGACGCTCCGTCCCTCCGGGGCGTCGCTCTGTTGCGACCAGAGCCACTCTGGCGCCTGGGGCAGAGGCCAAGGAGCCATCCCCAGTGCCCGGGCCATCCCTACTCCAATGGAGCCTCGCTGCAGGAGGGGAAGAGAGAGACAGAGAGGAAGGAGAGGGGGAGGGGTGGAGAAGCAGATGGGCGCTTCTCCTGTGTGCCCTGGTCGGGAATCGAACCCGGGACTTCTGCACGCCAGGCTGACGCTCTACCACTGAGCCAACCGGCCAGGGCTGTCTTTCTTTCCTTTTACTTTTACTGTTCCTAAGTCATTATATTCAAAGGGAATTTCTTCATAGTTGAGTCTTTATAAGACTTATTAATTGCTTGTCTTTTTTTTTAATTGGTACAGTAAGACGATTTTAGGTTGATTTAATTATTCATACATTTGGATTTAGGTTCACTATTTTATTGCCTGTTTTCTGTTGTTGCTTCTCCTTGTTCTTTTTTCCCTCTGCTGCCTTCTTTTGGGTTGTTAGAACATTAACAATTTTTCTTTGGTATTCCATTTTATCTGTTGTGGTTTTCAACCAGAGCTTTCTGTCGTTCTTTCGGTGGCTGCCCCCGAGATTACAGTGGACACACTTCACCCAGGCTGCTCCGGGCCGCTGCTCCACCACGCCGAGTGGAATGCAGAAATGTGCGCGTGCTCGAGGCTCCGTCCTCTTCCCGCCCGTGCGCTGGGTTTCTTCTGCGGTCACCCATATACGTCAGGAGCTCAGCAGACAGCACCCTGGTGTTTACTTTAAATTATCCAGCCTTTCAACCTCAAGGGGAGCTTAGTCTGTTACATTCAACCAGAGTTTTGTTATTTCGATTTCCCTTTCTTCATTCCCGGGGTTCCGGTTTTCCTTCTGGTGTTATTTCTGTCTGAAGGCCTTTATTTAGCAGTTATTGTAGAGCATTCTTTTGGCATCATGTCCGGGTTCAATGGCTGCATTTTGTTGATAGGGTGGTTCAGCAGTTGGTAGCGTGTGCTTCTTCATCCCGCCCGGACCTGGAACCCTGGTAGTTAGTGACTTCCTAATTTCTGTGCTAATAGCGTCGCTATTTCATAACGTTCACTTTCTCTACAGAATTGCAGAAATGGCGGTGCCCTGACTATTACGAGAACAATGTCCACAAGATGCAGCTCCCCTTCTCCAGCAAGCTCCTGGGCAGCACTCTGACGGCCGAGGAGAAGCAGGAAAGGCGGCAGCAGCAGCTGCGGCGGCTGCAGGAGCTCAACGCCCGTCGCCGGGAGGAGAAGCTGCAACTCGACCAGGAGCGGCTGGACCGGCTGCTGTACGTGCAGGTAACAGTTGTTCCCGGGCGGTCCCGGCCTTGCTCAGCAAGGTGGTCCCGGAAAGTGTTCCTCCTGTCTATTCTTCCTTGCCCATAAGATTCAATGACTTAAGTCGCCCTTGGGGTCAAGAAGGAGTCTAGGATCATCAGCACAGAGGATGGCTTAGCAGCAGGTAAAGCGCAGCACACGTGCTGCACGGTGCACACACCTGGCGCATGCAGCTCATGCGTTTCCACCACGTCAAACACACCGTGTGTCTGCTCTCCAGATCCAGAAGCGGAGCACAAGCAGCATCCCGCAGTCTCCCACGTGTCTGCTTGGAAGAGACCTTCCCTCCCTTCTCCCCAGAAGATGGTGATGTTTCTGACGCTCACCATCGATCGTGTTGCCTGGGGGCTCTGGGAGCCCTGTCCTGCTGTAGCTCTGCTCTGTTTGGCTTCTCAGCCATTCTCCTTCCTTCCTGTTCGTGACGCACTGGTGACTGAGGATGAACTGTGACCGCTCTTGTAGGAGCTTCTCGAGGACGGCCAGATGGATCAGTTCCACAAAGCTCTGGTGGAGCTGAACATGGACTCCCCGGAAGAGCTGCAGTCCTACATCCACAAGCTCAGCTCGGCCGTGGAGCAGGCTAAGCAGAAGATCCTGCAGTCGGAAGTGGCCCTCGAGGTGGACGTGGTGGACAGTAAGCCTGAGGTACTGAGTGCCCGCTCGGGGGAGGGCCTGTGGGAGCACAGGGAGAGCAGCCCTTCCTGAGGGCAGAAGCAGTGTCAGGGGAAGGCTGACGGAAAAGGGGCTGTGACCAGACTCCAGCGAGAGCGGTGTCGGAGTGATGTGCGCAGGGGAGTGGGCGGGGCAGTGAGAGCGCTGACCTGTAGTGGTTGGGGGGGGGGGGGTTCTGACCCTCGCTGTGTCATGCTGTGGGCTTCTGGCTCCCGGGGCGGGGCAGTGTGTGTATAGAGGAGGAGGGACATGCCCACACTGATCACGTGGTGCTGTCCTGAACCTGCTTCTCTGCTGGTTCTCTGGCAGTTAGCTATACTTGCCCCTTAACTGTCTCTGTTGCTTTATCAAGTGCACTGTGGCTCCCTCCTCTCCATCTTGGTGTTCTCTAAGGGGGGATTCGCAGTCTAGCTTATTGTTTTTTTGTTTTTAAGTCAAATTTCTTAGGCTCTAAAACCTGTACTTAGAAAGAAACAGTCCTGTAGAAAACTCTAGTTTGATGTTGCGTGTAGTGCAGGGCTTACTGGTGACTCCGGAGCTCTCTGGTTCGACACGAAGGTGGCGTTTGCAGTGACCTCTCATAGCTGAGGCTCATGCTCAGTGCTGCGCCCACCTGCGTTCTCTACCTCTCTCTGGTGGCTGTGGACGGCACAAGGACAGCCCCCAGTCACGAGCACACGTGTTTGATAGAGCAGCCTGAGTCCGGTGTCCTGGTGCAGCTTACTGCCTGGCCGAGGGCTCAGGTAGAGAAGTTCCTGCCATCCGACTCGCTCTCAGCGCCCGGGTCAGCTTTGGTAGAAACAGCGTGCATTTTCTAGTGTGCTGCTTCTCCCTGTTGTCAGGTCTGTGTTTCAGACGGACCGTGTTGTCTTTGCTGTTTATTCGTCTGCATTTGGTTTCTCTCGTGCTTCCCATGTCCCCAGGACACCAGCATCCTTACAGCAGAGACCTGCGCTAAGCCACCGGCCGGTGGGGAGTGCAGATTTAAACAGAGAGAGCTGGGCAACTATTTTTTCTTTTCCTTTGCTCATCTTCCTGCATCTGTTACATGCTGGATCCAACCATTCCTTCACCCATTCAGCAGATTCTTGTTAAGTTCCTACTTTGTTCTGAGATAGGAGGTACATATTCATTCTCTCTGGGCTTAGGGAGATTTTGAAATATCAGGCTTCAAAAGATTTCTCTATATACAATAAATCTGATTAATTGATCTGACCCCAGAGCTTTAATGGTAAGTATTTATTAATGGTGATTGTTAGTGACAGGAGCCCAGAACAGCAATCTTTCTGGGATAAATTTGACCCTGACACTGGCTAACTAGTTTCTACCTTTCAGAAAGTATTTGCAGTATTTTCTGACTACTCATTTAGAATGGAGAGGATAGCTTTATGTGGATAAAGTTCATACTGAAATGCTATCCAAGCAGTAATGGCTGATTGGATAATACAGCTAAATTTTTGTCTCGGTATTCTCCAAGGCCCACTTCTACAGACCAGCCGTTGCAGCCCTTGCTGTGCTGCGGGTGTCCCAGGGAGGATGCAGGGACGGAGTGGGCTCCGTCAGCACGCCCACTGTCCAGGTCACAGTGCACCAGCGTTGTGGCGAACACAGTGGGCCCAGTGCGGAAAGCCGGGGCCTGACCAGCCAGGACGAGAGCTGGCCTCCTCTGTGCCCGCGCTGCTCCGGGCGGCCGTGCTGCTGCTTTCTGATGTGCTTTGGCACACCGTCGTCCTGTTCAGTTCCAAAAGAACAGTGGTCTCTGTGTTTCTGAACAGCACACAGTGCACGCCCACCTGGCAAGCCCTGGGCGGGGAGAAGCCGGCACGGTAGAGAAACCGCTTCTCAGGATGCCCATGTCCTGCATCATTAGTGAGTTCCTCTCTGGGAAGCACGGATTGGGATAAGTAAGATATCTTTTTACCGTTTTCAGTGAAGCTAAGAAGTTATCTTCTTTTTAAAGTGACATGCTTTTGGTTATAGCTAGAGGAAAATGGGCGATGGTATTTTTGTTGTAGCAGAAGAACCCTTTGGAAACCCAGACCTTTTATAATCTCTATTCCAGGCAAATGGGAGGGTGTTTCCAAGTGTCCAGCACTCAGCTGGGTGTGGTGTGCCCGGGCCAGGGGTTAGGGCCCAGGGCCCAGGGCCTAGGCCGAGGGGTGGAGCAGTGATTAAGGTACAGTTCCTTCCCTCCTTGCCTCCAGACATAGGGCTGTAGAACCACACCTAGTGGGCTGTGGTGAAGCTTGTCGGGTGTGGGAGGTGTGTGGGGACACAGGTGGAGTCTTAAGAAAGGATTGGGAGAGTTAAGCTGGGCCTCGAGGTGGTTTGGTTTCAGTAAACGGCCAGTGAGGAGGGAAGGACCCTTTAGAGGCAAGAGCCGCCTGGGCAGGGAGCACGGCCCGCCCGGCACAGGGAGTGTGGGAGGTGGAGTGAGGAGGGAAGGACCCTTTAGAGGCAAGAGCCGCCTGGGCAGGGAGCAGGGAGCACGGCCCTGCCCGGCACAGAGTGTGGGGGGTGGAGTGAGGAGGGAAGGACCCTTTAGAGGCAAGAGCCGCCTAGGCAGGGAGCACGGCCCGCCCGGCACAGGGAGTGTGGGAGGTGGAGTGAGGAGGGAAGGACCCTTTAGAGGCAAGAGCCACCTGGGCAGGGAGCAGGGAGCACGACCCGCCCGGCACAGAGTGTGGGGGGTGGAGTGAGGAGGGAAGGACCCTTTAGAGGCAAGAGCCGCCTGGGCAGGGAGCAGGGAGCACGGCCCGCCCGGCACAGGAGGTGTGGGGGGTGGAGTGAGGAGGGAGACGGGCCAGGCTGTCACGCCCTTTGTCAGTCAGCTGAGAGCACTCCTCATACAGACTGAGCCTTCAGCGAATGTTGAGCAAGGGAGTCCTCTGATGTGATTCTGGTTTAGGAAAATGACAGTGGCGGCAGTTAGGGTGATGGGTTTAGGGAGAGGCAAGGCTGGCTGTGGGCAGAGAGGATAAAATGTGTTTCCTTGACCTGAACTTTCTTGGTAGAGGGTGGAGGAGGAGACACTTCAAACATAGGATCTCAAGATCTTGTGCCAGTTAGGGGCCGAGGAGATAGGAGTGGCGATGACTGGTGATAACAACATGTGACATGTACCAGACCCGGTGCTGAGCACTTCTGTGGTTGTCACCTTGATTAATTTTCACACTCCAGTACGTGCTGTCCTCCCTCCCATTCTGTGAAGGAGGAGAGGGAAGGGACGTGCCGAGGTTGCCCGGCCAGAAGTGCGTCCAGGGTCAGACCCGGCGGCCCAGCCCAGGCTCACCGAGCTCATGCTGCCCGAGGTTGCCCAGCCAGAAGTGGTGCGCCCAGGGTCAGACCCGGCGGCCCAGCCCAGGCTCACCGAGCTCACGCTGCCCGAGGTTGCCCGGCCAGAAGTGCGTCCAGGGTCAGCCCGGAGGCCCAGCCCCAGGCTCACCGAGCTCACGCTGCCCGAGGTTGCCCGGCCAGAAGTGGTGCGTCCAGGGTCAGACCCAGCGGCCCAGTCCCAGGCTCACTGAGCTCACGCTGCCCGAGGTTGCCCGGCCAGAAGTGCGTCCAGGGTCAGCCCGGAGGCCCAGCCCCAGGCTCACCGAGCTCACGCTGCCCGAGGTTGCCCGGCCAGAAGTGCGTCCAGGGTCAGCCCGGAGGCCCAGCCCCAGGCTCACTGAGCTCACGCTGAGGCTGCACTGAAAGGCAGGGGTTGAAACGGATGGCCCTCAGCCAGTCTTAGGAAGAGAATGAGCTGGGTTTTGAGGATCTTATTTCTTAAGTCTATGGGACATCATGATTTATAGAATTTTAGCTTAAATCAGAGCAAAACTTCAGAGATAAGAAGTTCTATTTTAGGCCACTTACTAGTGTAATGTGATCTTGGGCAAGTTATTAACCCTCCTGAGCCTCAGTTTCCTCACCCATAGAGAGTGTAGTGCTATCTGCAGTGAGGACTGTGCAAGTAGCAGGTGTCCCTGCTCCTGACTCGACTCGGTGAGGTGGAGATGCTCACCCCTCCTCCACCAAGAATGAAAGCCTAAATTCTTGCCTCCTAGTCTACCTTTTTTCCTCCTTAAATTACCTCTTTCTAAACCGGTCCCTCTCATCCTGTTCCCCAGTCTCAGATGAAATAGTCCCTGTCCTTTCCAGGGTTTACCCTCCCCTTAAATGTGCTAGCATCATGTACAGTGATAGGATTGAGGATACATCGTCACCCATCTGTGAGCCTCACGTGCCACATGACCTTTGGGTGGGGGGCGGTGTTGGAGGAGTGTTGAAGGACATTGCCTCATCTAAGAGTGAGTTTGAGTGCTAGTTTACATCTGTAGTATATATAGAAGGGGACGAAGGAAATATATTGGGGTGTTCGGAATTATGTTGGTAATTCTAGACATGGAGAGTAAGAAGTGAGTGAGAGGACACATACATGCTCGACGTAGGACTCTCAGGCTTGCTTGGCTGGTGGTATTGAGTCTGCTTGAACCCTTCTGAGACACCACCTTATAAACAGCTGTTACTGTTAGAGTATTCTTTCATGGAATGCAACAGAATATTTCTTCCTGTAACATTTCCCTTTTGAGCTCAGAAGGTAAAATTCATCTCCGCATGTCACGTGGCAGCGCCTCTGATGGCCGAAGATGTCATCCAGATCTACCCTCCACTCCCACCTGATTTCTTTTGTGCAGATCAGAATTGAAATGAGTTCTAAACCCTCTGTCTGGAATGGCACCAGCAGGTCAGGCCCCACTCAGGTTCCTTGTCATTGAAGAGGAAGCCTGTTCTGCCACCTTGGGGCTTGCAGCCACATCACAGCAGGTGTTAGCTCATTGTTAAGCCCGTTAGTATCGGCATGGATTTATTCATTATGAAGAGATTATTTAATTTTGCTGGCACTTTGTAAGATACCAGCTCTCACACGTGTCCCCATAGTTGTGTGTGTAGCCGTGACCACTGCAGGTAGGGAGCCCCCAGTGCCCCAGGCATGGGTGGGGCCCCGTCAGAAGTCTTCAGAGAGAACGTGGTGTTGAGTCTTGTATGAGTAGGAAAGGTAGGGGACAAAGCAAAAGCTCATTCCTGACTTTCGGTCTTTTAATCCTTGTGCTCATATGTGTTCTTTTGTTTTTTAATTAGAAGTTTTTTCATAGTTTTTGTGAGTGTTTAGGGCAAGGGTAGTCAGCCTTTTTATACCTACCGCCCACTTCTGTATCTCTGTTAGTAGTAACATTTTCTAACCGCCCACCGGTTCCACAGTAATGGTGATTTATAAAGTAGGGAAGTAACTTTACTTTTTAAAATTTATAAAGCAGAGTTACAGCATATAATAATAATTACTTACCAAGTACTTTATGTTGGATTTTCGCTGTTTGGAAGAATCTTTATAAAACAACTTACTATAGTTAAATCTATCTTTTTATTTATACTTTGGTTGTTCCGCTACCGCCCACCATGAAAGCTGGAACACCCACTAGTGGGCAGTAGGGACCAGGTTGACCACCACTGGTTTAGGGCATTGAGGGATTCCAGTTCTCCTTTGTGACTGTGAACTAATAAAACCAAGGCTTGCTGAAGTCCCAGGGTCCGTTCGCTGTGTTTGTTCTGTGCACAGACCCCTGACCCGGAGCCGCTGGAGCCGGCTCTGGAGGACGTGGAGAGCATCAACGACTTCGAGCCCTTGTTTTCAGAGGAGACGCCGGAAGTGGAGAAGCCGGTCGCCGCTGTCCAGGTTTGGACCCCTGCAGCCTAGATCGGGCTCGTGCTTGGGATCTGTGGCATAAATGACCAGGCTAGTTGAGTCTGCTGCTTTAGGGATATTTTTTTAAAAATCCCAGGAATATTTTCTGGAAAGGTGGGTGCTGATACCTCAAACATCCAAAGTCAGGGTTTTCCCCCTGGTTATCGATTGGGGTTCCAGCACCAAGATCCATGACTGTGAGTAATAGTCTATCCAATGGAAACATCTGGGCAAGTAGTTGGAGACTTCAGATGTGAGGACTGGCTTTAGTGATTTAATTCAAATTTAAGGCCATGGTGTTACTCCTTGTCCTCCTTTGGGTGTATTCCTGTGTCACTACAGTGGCTGCCAGGGAGGCCGGCCTGAGTCTGAGACACACACTCTGGGAGAAGCTTTCTCTGCTGTGCGGGGCCCGGGTGGGAGACCTGGTCTTCTGGTCTTCCTGCTGCCCCTCTTCCTGGAGTCTCTGTCCCTGCTCTTGGGGGCCCGTTCCGTGACGCCAGTTTGTAGGTGGGGAAAAGGTAGAGAGCTGAATTACCAAACCAGGAGAGGGTTACTCGGGCATGAACAGAGCACAGGCTAAAGGCATCAGCAGTGTGGTCTGGGGAAACTGGCAGCTGGGTGTTTGTCGTGTGGCCTAAAAATCTCTTCTAAACCTTGGGTTTTTAAAGCCCGTGTTTAACTTGGCAGCATATCATCAGCTGTTTGTTGGGACAGAAAGGATTCGAGCTCCAGAAATTATCTTCCAGCCGTCGCTCCTAGGCGAAGAGCAGGCTGGGGTAGCAGAGACTCTTCAGTACATTCTGGACAGGTGAGCCCGAGACGACTCGGCTGAGGCCAGGTGTGCTGGTCGGGCACTGGGAGTCTTCCACTGTCTCCTTAATGTGCTGTGCTCGGATAGTGTTCTTGATCTCGGCCCAGGCCTGGCTTGTAGCTGGGGCTCCGTGATCCTTTCTGAACACAGAAATGCTCAGAAAAGAATTGTCTTGGTTTGAGGAGTTTTAAGAATTTCTTTCAAGTTTGAGCTTTTTGATAGTGTATATGCATTGGCGGTCCTGTAAACCTTCACATTATTGAAGACTAGTGGTTATAAATCACTCTAGAAATGGGCAGGACGTGTAAGGGTTTTCCCCGTTGTAGACATGTATTTAGGAGCTGCATTTCTCCAAGAGCATGCTTGCCCCCCTTTAGACAGGCGTTTCCCTGCAGTGGGAGCTTTCATAATCCAGTGGGACAAGTGAGGACCGTGACTTCTAGTACGGTGGCGGCGTTGGTTAAACAGGATGGAAGCTGACACCCAGCAAGGAGGAAAAGCGATCGCAGCTGCTCTGAGTGGCTGTCAGCTTTGTCTAACGACGGGGGAAAGTGGCCAGCCAGTCAAGATAAAGCCGTTATTTGGAGGGCGGGGAAGCAGAGATAGACGGACCCTCAGAAGGGAGGCAGGACTTCTTGGGGTGATGGAAATGTCTATCTAGAGGGTGGTGATGGGGGTTACGGGGGTATATAAATATGCCCAGCCTTCATCAGAATGTGTGTAAATCAAACTGCAATAAAATCATTTAAAAAAAGTGTAAAAGGCACAAAACTTATAATTATGCTAAGGGAATGAATTGACCATTCAAAGTAAGGTTTTGACTAGACCTTTGGCATTCTGTAAAGACACACATGAAAACTGGAAGTTTTTCAAAAACTGTGCAGATGTTTTCTCTTTTGTACTGAGAGCTGCATTTCCTCGTGTGCACTCCCCCTGCCCTCCCAGGCAGAGGGCCGAGCCAGCAGCGTGTTCCTTTCCCAGGTACCCAGAGGACGTGCAGCAGGCGCTGGTGCGCAACGTCTTCCTCACGGGCGGGAACACGATGTACCCCGGGCTGCAGGGCAGAGTCGAGAAGGAGCTGTTGGCGATGCGACCCTTTCAGTCGTCCTTTCAGGTACTGCTTGTTCATGTCACCAGCTGTTGGGGAAGGGCATCGGTTATTTGTTTTCTGATCGCAGAAGCAATAGGGAGGTGTGGATGAGAAAAATGACTTTATCGTTTCATCATCCAGAGATACCCACCGTTCAACTTTTCGTGGCTTTCCTTCCGGTCTTTAATCTATGTTTAATTTTCAAAGCAGAATATCAATCACATTTTCTATATTTCTTTTTTTAAATTGAAAGAGGGAGACATGCAGATAACAAAATGCGAGGATGCAGAAGAGCGTGCGTGGAGAATACGGCAGCCTGCCCCTCACTCTGATAACCAGGAGCGGGAGCTGGGCACGGGCAGCATCGCCCCTCTGTCCTCATTTCCCTTGAGGCTCATTGGGCACCGTGGCCAGAGCGCCTCCCGTCAGCCTCTGCTCCCCTCTGATAACCAGAAGCGGGAGCTGGGCACGGGCAGCATCGCCCCTCTGTCCTCATTTCCCTTGAGGCTCATTGGGCACCGTGGCCAGAGCGCCTCCCGTCAGCCTCTGCTCCTCACTCTGATAACCAGGAGCGGGAGCTGGGCACGGGCAGCATCGCCCCTCTGTGCTCATTTCCCTTGAGGCTCACTGGGTACCACGGCCAGAGCGCCTCCTGTCAGCCTCTGCTCCCTTCTGCTTGCAGAGCAGGGACTGGGGCCAGGCCAGCCTTTCCGCCAGGTTGAGTGCCAGCTCTGCTTCCCTCCATCTGACATGTCCAGCTTGTGGTCGACATCACTGGAGCAGGAGGAGGGACAGTTGGTCCCTCCCTGACCCAGGCTGGTGGGTCCTGTGTTTGTAAGATGGCTGACGACGGCTTGCTCGTGAGGTCGAGTCTGCTGGATGGCGTTCTTGTGTCTGTCTTGAGTTGGGGGCATTTCAGCTCAGCACTGTTGGAAGGCGCAGAGATAGGCAGCCCTGCACTGTCTCAGGATTCACGGGGGCCCTGCTGTGTGTACCTCTGGGTGTGAGTGGCAGGGCTGGAGCCGGGCCTGCTGGGCAGTCGCTCCTGGGTCCTGCTGGGAGCCGGCCTCTGGTGAACGCCGTCTTTGTGTTCCAGGTTCACACTGCCTCAAACCCCGTGCTGGACGCCTGGCACGGAGCCCGGGACTGGGCCTTGGACCACCTGGATGATGATCGCGTCTGGATCACCAGGAAGGAGTATGAAGAGAAGGGAGGAGAGTACCTCAAGGAGCACTGTGCTTCCAACATCTACGTCCCCATCCACCTGCCGAAGCAGGCTTCCCGCTCCTCTGACGCCCAGACCTCGGGCAGGGGCTCGGCGGCCAGCGAGCAGGTGTAGCGGGCCTCTCGGAGCTCGGGCCACGTCGGCCAGCGGGGCCGGACAGTGACTGTGCCGCGTGTCCTGGCCCGAGTCTGCTGGTAACATTGGGCTGCAGGATGGCTTTCCCCTGGGCGAAAGCTAAAAGGACACTGGGAGCTGCCCTTCGAAACTTACCCTCAAAGGGGGCTTCTGCAGCCAAGAAACCCAGTGACCTTCCAGTGTCTTCGCTGAATCAGCGTGAGCTTGACACCTGCTTCCGCCGGCGCTAATGAAGACGGAGGGGAGGACAGGAACACCCTTGCTTCTTACTGCATTCTGAAGCCCCCCCCCTTTTTTATTTGTTTAATATTTATATTGTCACTGTGGATATATTTCTTCATTTGTTCAGGAACTGTGTGAGTGCCCAGCAGGTGGAGTCTCTCCCATACATATAGAAAGGGAGTGTTTGTGTAATAACAGTCACCCACAAAACCTCAGGAGTTCCCCAGTATTATTACTTCCTCTTACAAATGAGGAAGAAGGGCCAGAGAGGGTAATCAGGCCGTACCTGTGTGCCGCCCACTTCTGAGTGGGCGGAAATGGGCCTTGGTCCTACTTCTCGTCAGATCGTCTTTGCTGGAAACTTTTCCCCTAAAAGAGCCTGCCTGCGAATTTGAAAATTTTTGTCCCATTGTGCCTGTTGGCTGCTTAACGTTTTCTGTCTTTCTGGTGGAAGAAATGGACTGGAAGGTCACTCCTGTCGCCTTTTCGGTTTTGTCACGGCCTTTTCCCTGCACCTTTGCCGCTTCATCCTAAGTGGACAGATGACCCCTCTCTTACAGAGATTGCTCCGTGAGAATTTTAATTCTCAAACACCCAGTAACTGAGCCCAGAAGGCCCCTGGGGTGCTGGGACCTGTCGCGGGGCCCAGACATTCCCGTCCCATGGCACTTCTAGCCTCTCATGAGGCTGCCTCACCGCCCGTTTACCCAGACCTCCAGCTCTGGGGCTTGGAAAGGGGAGGCCAGCAGGGGGCGGTGGTGATCGCTGAGAAGGGAGGAGACTCTGGCCGACCCAGGATCTCCCAAAGCGTTGTCAGTGAGCCACAGGCCATCCATGGTTGGGCCACAGACGGAGGGGACGGTGAGAGCATGGGCTACTATGAAGAGCAGAGCGAAGAAGGCAGGAGCCTCTCCATGTGAGACGTCATCCACCATGTTTCCAGGAGGAGCCCCGGTAGCTGCTCTTCGGCCTGGGAGCCCTTTCCCCATAGTCAACAGTGTAAACAGCCTGACCCGCAGTGGGGAGGTCAAGACGGCCATGCAGGTCAAACCCTGATGGGTGGGCAGGTAAGCCAGGGCACATCATAGTCAAGTAAGTGTTAGGTTTGCCCTGCTCAGGGTTCGTGTAGGCTCGGAACTGAGGGTCGGGGCTGTGGTGAGTGGCAGGCCAAGGGGTGAGCCTTGAGCTCTCTGGTTTCATCTTGAACCCCTCACGTGAAGCATGCCATGACCTCTCATGTCCTTAGCATGTGCAGTTCTCCATAGGGAATCTACTCATCCTGCCCAGCACACACGGCAGGAACTTGCTGCCCTTGGGTTCCCTGGCCCCTCACAAGCCATGAGCAGAGTACTCACAATATTGGGAGCTTTAGCTCTGCCCCAGAGGGGTCTCTTTATTTAATTTAGTGAGAGGAGGGGATGCAGGGAGGCAGAGACAGACTCTTGCATGTGCCTGGACTGGGATCCATCTGGTAAGTCCGCCAGGGGGCAATGCTTTGCCCATTTGGGGCTGTTGCTCTGTTGCAACTGAAGCCATTTTAGCACCTGAGGTGAAGGCCAGGGAGCTGTCCTCAGCGCCTGGGGCCAACTTGCTCTAATCGAGCCATGGCTATAGGAGGGGAGGGGAAGAGAAAGAGAGAGATGCGAGATGGGGCGGGGTGGAGTAGCAAATGGGTGCTTCTCCTGTGTGCCCTGGCCAGGAATCGAACCCAGTGCTTCCACATGGTGAGCCGACGTTCTGCCACTGAGCCAACCGGCCAGGGCTAGAGAGGTTTCTGAACTGGAAAGCCTTCCCCAGGAGCAGGATATGTGTTTCACTCGGCTCAGAGTTTCCACCGTGCAGAGCTGGGCCTGGAGGGTGCTGAGGCCTCGCAGAGTCTGTAATGGGTGACCAGCTGGTGGGGTAGATAAATGAATGACTGCATCTTCAAATAGAGAGGAGTGTGATTGTTTACTCTGCTGAGAGGAGCAGATCCAGAGTCCACACTGAGTTTTCAGCCCGGAAGCCCTACTCATTGAGACAGTGTCCGCTCTCTGACCGTGATCGCTGCTGGCGGGAAGGAATGGTGGAAGCCCACCATTTTCTAACTCTGACAATAGCAAGAGACAGTGATCATCTGGGACACATCAGCACTATTTGGTGAAAAGCTGATGGGGGTCTTTGTAATGGACCCATATCCTGTGCCTTCTGAAGTGATACAATATAACATTGAACACCACCATAAAATATTTTACAAAAAAATTTAACCTGAAACTGATCAAGCCTCCATTGAACCACCTGTTCACTGGAAATAGCGGGACAGAGAAACATCCCACCAGGAAGCAGATGGTGAACTCATTAGGGAAATGAGGGGGGGGGTGTATTTACAAAGGTGAAGACAGAGGAGGGGAGTGCGGATCCTGGGCTGAGCGGTAGAGAAGCCTTTACCAGTAGCAGGGAGACGTGACCAGACCTGGGAGGAGAAGGAATTGTGTAGAGCGGCTGTCTTGAGAGAAATGGTCACCTTCGGTCTCAAAGGACAGACGACGGAAGTCAGCCTTGCAGAAAGGGAGCCAGAGAAATAAACACTGACCTCATTCTCCTCCCTCCCTTCCGTTGCTACCAGGGCTCCCTGTTGGCCAACTGAAGCCAGAGGGCATGGGAGCCTGGCTGATAACAGCCCTCCAGCCAGCCTCCTAGGGAAAGACCAGGGTGAAGAAGGGTGGAAGAGGACCTTGGGGGCAAGTGAGTAAAATCTGTCACAAACAGGACAAACCATGGGGATGCAATCAGCAAAATCCATAATGCTGAAAAGTGTCCAGGACAAACCTCCCCCCCTTCCACCAAATAAATTGCCAAGAGGGGAGAAATGAGGTAGGATGGGGGAACCTATTAATCTCTCTTCCTAACAAATAAATTGTAAAGGGGATGAAAAGAAATAAGGGGGAGGGCTAATTAAAAGACATTTAGAACATAACAAAGTGTAGACCTTGTTTGGATCCTGAGTCTAATGAATCACTTAAAAAATAAACTGAAAAAATCAGGAAATTTAGAACACAAACACGATCTGGATACCTGATTACATACAAGAATTATTGATGGGTTTTTATTTTTAGATGTGCTTGTGTTTGTTGAGAGAGAGAGAGAGGATATGAATGAATGAGAATGCTTATAGCTATACATACTGAAGGTCTGGGATTGGCTCCAAAGTCACCACGTGGGGTGGAGGGCAGAGTGGGAGGAGTGGCCGTGTGCTCATCATGAGTGGGGGCTGGCTGCACAGGGCTGCATTATCCTCCTCTCTACTTTTGTATATGTGAAGTTTTCCATTAAAATTAAGAAGTCTCCGTATTCCTATCTAGCCTTGTTTTGTTTGTCATCCGGCAGTGTCTTGAATATCATTCAACCCCACCGCATCCGGAGCTGCTGCTTTCTCACCTTTGAAAAATGCACGTGCACATATACCTGTCACAGACAGACACCACGAGGAGGCAGTCAGCATACGTACGACATACTTTTGTTTTTAACAGAGGCAGAGATAGTCAGGGACAGACAGGAACGGAGAGAGGTGAGAAGCATCAATCATTAGTTTCTCGTTGCGCATTGCGACTTCTTAGTTGTTCATTGATTGCTTTCTCACATGTGCCTTGACCGTGGGCCTTCAGCAGACCGGGTAACCCCTTGGTGGAGCCCAGCGACCTTGGGTCCAAGCCGGTGAGCTTTTTGCTCAAACCAGATGAGCCCACGCTCAAGCTGGCGACCTTGGGGTCTCGAACCTGGATCCTTCCGCATCCCAGTCCGACGCTCTATCTACTGCGCCACCACCTGGTCAGGCTGCGTACGACATACTTTTTACACAAATCCTCTACACAGTACAATATTATCTTGGGAGATCACATCAATACAAAGACAGCTTCCGCCTTTTTTCGTTTGTTTTTTATATGGCTTAATGGATAATGCAACTCACCAGGTTCTTTTTAAAAACAATGCTCTTTTTTACTAAGAAATGTGATAAGAATTGCAAATGGTTTCCCGTAATAGGTGTTTGTCATTTGACTTTGTTGAGGTGTTTTTCCATGTGGAATTTTTTAGGGACTCAAATCAAGCAACCTTTTAAAAGTGCTTCTGGGTTATATGTCATATTTAGAAAAGTCTTACTCACTCTGAGATAATGGAAAAGAAACCCCTACATCTTCTCATGTATTTAGTTATTTTAAACTTTATGTAAAATATAATATACAGAATGGCATAAAAGATACAACCTAACAACCTGTTGTAAAAGGAACACCTGTATAGTTAAAATGATCAAGGAACAGATATTATGGAAGAGAAAAACCGTATGGTTTTTCCTAATCAAAATTTGCTCTTTTCTCCTTGTAGGAAACCACTATATGGACTTCTCTAGTATTCCTTTCCATGCTTTTTGTGGTTTTACCACCTAATTCACCACTATCTTTAATATTCCTCCACGCCAACTGTAGCCATGGCTCGCTCATTCTCAGTGCTGCACAGTATGTTACTGCGCGTGTGTACCGGGATTCAGCTCTCCAGCCGGAGTTTATCTTGCCATAGGTTTGTGGTAAGCCTCCAGTCAAATTTCTTTTCAGACGACGAGCCAATTGTGCAAACCATATTTATTGAGTAATCCATCTTTTCTCCACTGATTTAAATTCAACCTTTATTATTTATTAAATGACCTTACATATTTTGATCTACTTCCAGACTCACTCATCTGCTCCATTAATCTCTTTGTGTATTCCTGCATTCACAGTGAATTATTAATCTCACTTTAAGATGCGGCAGTTTGTCTCCCCACAATTCTCTCTCTTTTTTTTTTTTTCAGGACCTTTCTTGAAGTCAGTTTGTTAAGTTCTGAAATAATCCTGTTGGAATATTTGTTTACATCCCGTTGTAATGATAGATTAAAAGATGAAAGATGATATCTTTACTGAGTCATCTAGCCAAAAATAGGAATGTGCCTTTTCCCTTTACTTAGGTCTCCGTGTCATATAATTGATTTCGAAAGTTTTATTCATCTATTTCCTCCACATTTTTTGGTGAAGTACGTAACTCATTCATTTAAACATCTGAATAATATTTCATTATGTTTCCTGCCATGATTTAATCAGTCCACTTTTGAATGGCATTTCAATACATCTGTTTCTAAATTTATTCTATTACAAATAGTGACTGGACCACGTGGATCCTGGCGTATTCCTGCTGCAAACACAGATTGCTTTTTCTCAAGATGGCCATAGGAATACATATCTCCCATCCCACTTAACTCTATTATGGGGTGACTTATGCTGCCACCTGGTGGCCAATAGGAACAATGCAAGACCCACTGCTCTCTTTAAGAGAGGGTTATTATTCTATATTCATTCCTTCATTCCACAAACGTTCATAATCCCTGATGGTGGGAGTCAAGTGTACTTAAAAATAAAGCATATTCTGCCCCCTGGTGGGCAGAGCCTCGCCCCTGGTGGGCGTGCCGGGTGGATCCCCGTCGGGCGCATGCGGGAGTCTGTCTGACTGTCTCTCCCCGTTTCCGGCTTCAGAAAAATACAATAAATAAATAAATAAATAAATAAATAAATAAATAAATAAAGCATATTCTAACACTACCAGTTTTTTAATGTTTCCATACATATAAAACACAAGATATCACTCACTAGTCCACAACCCCTTGTACTTTCTTCCAAAAATCAAAATTCTCTGAAAAGAGATTTTTCATTAGTTAACAAAAGCTGACTCAGTAGCAAAACCTAATCTGAACTGACATAAAGCTATTTCTATATTTGCTGTAATATATTTATTTCTATATAATATGTTTATTTTAAAGTGGAAATACTAATGTCTGATTATGGGGTGCTATTCTAAAGCCCTCTAGGGATGTTATATAATAGAGAGCAGTCCTTCTCAAAGTGTGGCGGCCAGACCAGCAGCATCAGCCTCACCTGGGAACTTGTTAGAAATGCAGATTCTCAGGCCACACCTCTGACCTGTTAAACCAAAAATCCCTGGGGTGGGATCAGTCATCTGTGCTCTAAGGAGCCCTCCTGGTGACTCTGACTCCTGCTCAAGTATGAGGACCACTAATACAGAGTATACGCGCCACAGTATAAAATTCTGAAGTCCTGAATTCCAGTGCATACCCCCACCCCCCAGTGTCAGAGAAAGGGTTTTTTGCAAGCCTCTATTTTGAAATTTTAAGTAACATTTAAAGAAACTGTGAGGTTTTTATTTATTTATTTATTTATTCATTTTAGAGAGAAGAGGGAGAGACAGAGAGAGTAGAGGGGAGGAGCTGGAAGCATCAACTCCCATATGTGCCTTGACCAGGCAAGCCTAGGGTTTTGAACCAGCGACCTCAGCATTTCCAGGTCGATGCTTTATCCACTGCGCCACCACAGGTCAGGCTAGAAGCTGTGAGATTTTTATGTTAAAAAGGGAGCAGAGCTTTCCTGTAGGAATGGCGAAAGGGTGTCATTAATTATAATAAAATTCCATTGTATTAAAATACCTCCTAATTTATTAATATCCATTTAGAATGTTGCTAAACCTTTTGCTGTCACAGATAAAAGCCACGATGAATGTCCTCTCCTACATGTCTTTTCTCTTGGTCGGTTATTCCTCACGTGGAGTTGCTGGGTCACCGGACATACATACATATCCAGCTTCCCTAAACAATGCCAGACTTCTCTCCAAAGTGGCAGTTCTGATGTTTGAGCTGCCTGCCCCCACAGGTTCCTGGTTCATTATCCTGACCTGTCCCAATATTGATGGACCTGTGTTCTTTTTTCTTTTTCTTTTTTGTATTTTTCTGAAGCTGGAAACGGGGAGGCAGTCAGACAGACTCCCGCATGCACCCGACCGGGATCCACCCGGCACGCCCACCAGGGGGCGATCTCTGCCCATCTTGGGGTGTTGCTCTGCCGCAATCTGAGCCATTCTAGCGCCTGAGGCAGAGGCCACAGAGCCATCCTCAGAGCCCGGGCCAACATTGCTCCAATGGAGCCTTGGCTGCGGGAGGCGAAGAGAGAGACAGAGAGGAAGGAGAGGGGGAGGGGTGGAGAAGCAGATGGGCGCCTCTCCTGTGTGCCCTGGCCGGGAATTGAACCCAGGACTCCTGCATGCCAGGCCAACACTCTACCACTGAGCCAACCGGCCAGGGCCTCTTTTTTCTTTTTTGAGAGACAGGAAAGGAGAAGGAAGAGAGATGAGAAGCATCAACTTGTAGTTGCAGCACTTCAGTTGTTCATGATTGCTTTCCGTATGTGCCTTGACCGGGGGGGGGGGGGGGGGGGGAGGGCCTCTGGCCAAGCCAGTGACCCCTTGCTCAAGCCAGCGACCTTGTGCTCAAGACAGCGACCTTTGGGATCATGTTGATGAGCCCATGCTCAAGCTGGCAACCTCGGGGTTTTTTTTTTTGTTTGTTTGTTTTTTCATTTTTCTGAAGCTGGAAACAGGGAGAGACAGTCAGACAGACTCCCGCATGCGCCCGACCGGGATCCACCCGGCACGCCCACCAGGGGCGAAGCTCTGCCCACCAGGGGGCGATGCTCTGCCCATCCTGGGCGTCGCCATGTTGCGACCAGAGCCACTCTAGCGCCTGAGGCAGAGGCCACAGAGCCATCCCCAGCGCCCAGGCCATCTTTGCTCCAATGGAGCCTTGGCTGCGGGAGGGGAAGAGAGAGACAGAGAGGAAAGTGCGGCGGAGGGGTGGAGAAGCAAATGGGCGCTTCTCCTGTGTGCCCTGGCCGGGAATCGAACCCGGGTCCTCCGCACGCTAGGCCGACGCTCTACCGCTGAGCCAACCGGCCAGGGCCAACCTCGGGGTTTTGAACCTGGGACCTCAGCATCCCAGGTAAATGCTCAATCCACTGCGCCACCAGCGATCAGGCATCCTGGATTTTTTATTTGCATTTTCCTAAAAATTCAGAAGTTGAGCCTCTCTTCAACTGATCTTTAGCTTGGGAATAAACATTTTGCCTTTTTACCTCAAGCTTTGATTCTCTATCTTCCAAGCCTAGATTTCTAGAATTCCTCAGCCCTTTCCTTTCTTGTCTGAGGCGGTGACACCTGAAAAGTGCTTTGGCTTCCTGGCTATTACGTGGACTGTGGGGGTTTACAGAGTCTGTTTTGCAACTCAGGCCTGAGAAACCACTCTTGTTTGTTTGAGGTGACACCCGTGCTCCCCCAGAGGCAAGAGGTGACAAGAGCTAGGCGGGTGCAAAGGCTGCAGGCACCAGCGACAGCCACGATGAAACAAACATTGAGGGGAAGAAAGCCCAAACCTGTTTGTAATTTCTCCAATATTATCTTGCTGCATTTTCAAGTGCTGTTCACTGAAGCCCCGACATCCGCCAGGACTGGTAATGAGTTCTCCGGCATTCTGAGTGCCAAGTTCTGTGAGGCCCTGGACATTCGGATGTAAACAAAACAGATCTGACCCCTGATCAGTGTCGCTTGCTATCTACGTTAGTTTGTTAGGGCCACCATAACAAAGGACCACAAATTGAGTGGCTTAAATAACAGAAACATATTTTCTCACAATTCAGGTGGTTAGGAGTCTGAGACCAAGATGGCGACAGGTCGTTTTCTTCTTGGCTTGTATATACAGTGTGTCCGTAAAGTCATGGTGCACTTTTGACCGGTCACAGAAAAGCAACAAAAGACGATAGAGATGTGAAATCTGCACCAAATAAAAGGAAAACTCTCCCAGTTTCATACCTATTCAGTGCAGTTCGATGTGGGCTCACGCACAGATTTTTTAGGGCTCCTTAGGTAGCTATCCCGTATAGCCTCTACAGACTCGTCACTGACTGATGGCCTACCAGAACGGGGTTTCTCCACCAATCTGCCGGTTTCCTTCAACTGCTTATCCCACCGAGTAATGTGATTCGTATGTGGTGGCGCTTCGTTATAAACGCGCTGATATTCACGTTGCACTTTGGTCATGGATTCAAATTTAGCGAGCCACAGAACACACTGAACTTTCCTCTGTACCATCCATATCTCGACTGGCATAGCCATGGGCTGCTCCGCTGTATACACGGTGTTATGTCATCATCTGCGCATACGCACATGCTGCCACATTATCCTACAGAAACTGGGAGGGTTTTCCTTTTATTTGGTGCAGATTTCACATTTCTATCGTCTTTTGTTGCTTTCCTGTGACCGGTCAAAAGTGCACCGTGACTTTACGGACACACTGTAGACGGCTGTCTTCCTCCAGTGTCTGCCCACGGTCTTTGCTCTGTTTTGAGTCTCTTATAAAGACACCAGTCATGTTGGAGGGAAGCCCATCTATCCTACACGAACTCATTTGACTGGAATCACCTCTTTAAAGCCCTTATTTTCAGATGCAGTCACACTGTGAGGCAGTGGGGTTCGGGCTGCACCATATGAATGGGGTCAGGGGCAGACAGACACAGTTCAGCCCGTACCACTCTGTACAAGGAGAAGCAGACATTCACCCACAAGTCACAACTCTGTGTAAAATTACCACTGTGGTCCTGGGGCCGTGAGAACCAGTAGTGGGGGCTGGGGTGATTGAGGGGCTTTTGGAAGCCTTCCCTGAGGAAGTGACATTTGGGCTGAGACCGGAAAGAAAGGTGGAAATTAAGCAGAAGGAGGGAACAGCAGACCAGGCAGAGGGAACAGGATGTGCAAAGTGATGGTAGTATGGGGCGTCTGAGAAACCGAAAGGCAGCCTGCAGTGCAGGTTGCTGCGGGGACCTCTAGGGATGGTGAAGCCTTGAACCATGTAAAAACCACCTGGGTGTTCCTTAAAAAATACAGATCCCGGGCCTCACTCCAGGTCCGCTGAGTCAGACTCTCCGAGGGGAAGGGCTCAGGAAGTTGCCTTCTCCCTCCCCACACACTTTTTTTTTTTTTTCATTTTTCTGAAGCTGGAAACAGGGAGAGACAGACAGACTCCCGCATGCGCCCGACCGGGATCCACCCGGCACGCCCACCAGGGGCAACGCTCTGCCCACCAAGGGGTGATGCTCTGCCCATCCTGGGCGTCGCCATGTTGCGACCAGAGCCACTCTAGCGCCTGAGGCAGAGGCCACAGAGCCATCCCCAGCGCCCGGGCCATCTTTGCTCCAATGGAGCCTTGGCTGCGGGAGGGGAAGAGAGAGACAGAGAGGAAAGCGCGGCGGAGGGGTGGAGAAGCAAATGGGCGCTTCTCCTGTGTGCCCTGGCCGGGAATCAAACCCGGGTCCTCCGCACGCTAGGCCGACGCTCTACCGCTGAGCCAACCAGCCAGGGCCCACACACTTTTATTTTGAAAAATATCACACCTCCAGAGAACTGGAAAGGAAAGTGCAGGCACACCTGAGTACCCTGCACCTACATTCCCTGATTGTTAGCATTTGGGGCACATTTCTGATTTCCTTTCTCCTTCTGTTGCCCTCTCTTCAACATGCGTCCCCTGAGAATAAGATCAGGACCTTCTCCTTCATAACCACATCGCCATCAACATACCTCAGAATAGTAACGTGAATGCAGGCCCGTCATCTAGCATACAAGCAATATTGAACTTCTCAGTGGCCTACGGAATTTCTTTTAGAGCTGTGTGCTGTTTCAACCCAGAGTCAATCCAGGTTCACACATTCATATAAAGATATATATATATATATATATATATATATATATATATATTATGTCTCTTTAATCCTTCTAACATAGAATAACTCCCTGCCTTAAACACACACACACACACACACACACACACACACACACACACACACACACACAACAACTGATACTAATGTTTTCAAAGAGAGTCCAGGCTTGTGGGATGCCCCACATTCTAGACCTGCCTAAATTTTTCTCATGATTAAAATCAGGTTAAGTATTTTTGGCAAGAATGTGACATAGAAGATGTTGAGGGCATTCTGCTGCACTCACATCAGAGGCCCATGTTGTCAGCCTGTCCCCTCTCGGAGGTGTGGGTTTGATCACTCGATTCAGGTAGAGACCGCGGGTCTCTCTGTTGTAAAGGTGCATCTCTCTCCATTTTTAATTAGTACATAATCTGTGGTGTGATAGTTTGAACCATGTGACTTCTGTTACCCAAAACCTCTCACTCGGTGGCTTCAGCATCTGTTGAGGATTGTTGCTTCCCCAGTTGATTATTACATTGGCGATTGCACAATGGAACCTGCACTTTTTATTAAGTGCCCCAGATGACTTTTCTACTATGAGAATTTAGGAAACCCTGTCAGTCAGGGTAACCCCTAAGCCCCATAGCACACCAAAGCATGCGAAAGGAGTACGAAAGATAGGCCTAGGAAGCAGCATTTTGACACTTCCTCTCTTACCTTCCCCCAGGTGACCTGGTGCTCCTGAGGTTTGGGAAACACAGGCATAGCTGGTGATCTTCGGCCTGGCTGCACATTGCATTTGTAACTCACCCAGTGTTCGATCTGGGTGTACGCATATATGTTTAAAAGTACAAGCCCAGCCTGACCAGGCGGTGGCGCAGTGGAAAGAGCATAGGACTGGGACACAGAGGACCCAGGTACGAAACCCTGAGGTCGCTGGCTTGAGCACAGGCTCATCCGGCTTAAGCACGGGGTCGCTGGCTTGAGCGTGGGATCATAGACATGACCCCATGGTCACTGGCTTGAGCCCAAAGATCGCTTGCTAGGAGCCCAAGGTTGCTGACTTGAGCAAGAGGTCACTCGCTTTGCTGTACCCCCCCCCCCCCGCCTCCGGTCAAGGCACATATGAGAAAGCAACCAATGAACAACTAGGGTGCCGCAACAAAGAATTGATGCTTCTCATCTCTCTCCCTTCCTGTCTGCTGTTCCTATCTGTCCCTTTCTCTGTCTTTTACACACACACACACACACACACACACACACACACACACACAATAAAACTACAAGCCCAACCTCCAGAATCTGATTCATATGGTCTGGGGTAGAACCTGGGCATCGACACTTAAAAGGTCCCTTTGTGATTCCAACATTTTGCCAAGATTGAGGGCCACGGAGGGGAGCCCAGCCCAGAGGATTCTCTCTAAACTGAACATAAAAATGAAAATCCATCTGCCGCCACCTCGTTCCCCTCAGTCCTGAGCTCATCACAGGACTGAGCTCGCCTGCCAGCCACAAACACCTGGTGCTCCCTCCACACCGCTAGCGTGGACCCCACTGTGTGCCAGCAGCTCGGCCTGTGCTCTTTGGGGAGCTTACAAAAGAGGTCGAGGGGAGGTCACTTCCCTCAGAAGTCTGGGGACGTGGGAAAAATGCACACAACAACACACGCAGGTACTCCAGCACAATCGGAGTTTTACAGACCAGGAAACAGACATTCTGGAAGGGGAAGTGACTGCCCGGCGGGTTCATGGCAGAACCGCTTGGCGCATTTTCACTTGGGCCCTCAAGGCACCGTCTGCTCTTCCTGCACATCTGTTGGTTGGGCCAGGCCTGGAGCCAACAACTCACCAGCAGCGGCAGCTGCATACCAAGGCTTACCCTGGGCCACGCACTGGACTATTTGTGGAATGAATGAGCACAGCCAGCCCAGCACTTGCCCAGTGCCTGGCATTATTTTATTTTATTTTATTTTTTTCTGAAGTGAGAAGCAGGGAAGCAGAGACAGACTCCAGCATGTGCCTGACTGGGATCCACCTGGCATGCCCACCACGGGGTGATGTTTGGCCCCTCTGGAGCGTTGCTCTGTTGCACCTGGAGCCATTCTAGTGCGTGAGGGGGAGGCCATGGAACCATCCTCAGCACCTGGGCTAACTTCGCTCCAATGGAGCCTTGGCTGCGGGAAGGGAAGAGAGAGAGAGAGAGAAAGGAGAGGGGAAGGGTGGAGAAGCAGATGGGCATTTCTCCTGTGTGCTCTGGCTGGGAATTGAACCTGGGACTTATACACACTGCGTTGACACTTTACCACTGAGCCAGCCGGCCAGGGCCCAGTGCCTCGCATTAGAACCAGTGGATTAAATAACCTGGAGAATAAGTCCCTTTGAACTACCCTCGCTCATTTTTTTTTCAGACTCAGAAGTCTCTAGGTCTTCCTTATTCTGGAGTCCTTGCCTTGCATCGTAACAGTCATATAATTCACCCAAATTCTACCTTTCATATAATTTATATGTAGCTATGAGTACTTGAATTGAGGCTGACTAGTTGACCCAAAGTTATGTAGATATTTAATTCTATATTTGTCAACATCAATGTCCTAGATTTTATATGATGGAGCCAATCCGTTTATTGTTAGGTACTCAAAAGTTTCCCATAGTCAATAAAAATGTTCATTAGCCTTGGGCTGTCCCCTAATGTCTACCAGCTCATGCATGGCTTCCAAATGAAGGGATTTGCTTTTCACTGATGGCCTGGGGACCACCGGGAGAGATTTAGAAGACATGGTCAGTTTTGTTTTCAAGGACCAGAGAATAATTTAACATTGGGGGGGGGGGATAAAACCTGTATTGAGACAGCATTCACACCCAGTACAATTCACTCATTTGAACTATACAGTTCAATGGTTTTTGGTATATTCATTACCGTAATCAATTTTAGAACATTTTCATCATCCCCCCAAAAAAACTGGTGTCCTTTATCACTCTCTATTTGCCGTTCATCCCTCCTGACTCTAGACAACCAGTAATGTAGGTTCTACGTCTATAGATTTGCCTATACTGGATACTTCATAGCAACGGAATCATGCAATATGTGGTCTCGTGTCTGGCTTCTTTCCCTGAGCACATGTTTTCAAGGTTCATGCGTGTTGTGGCATGTATCAGGACTTCAATCTTTTTGATGGCCAAGTGCTATTGCATTGTATGGACATACCATGTTTCATTTACCCATTTGGCATTTGATGGACATTGGGGTGGTTTCTACTTTTTGGCTATTATCTTTAATGCCACCATGAACATTTGTGTATGAGTTCATAAAGATGCATGCTTTTATGGCTCTTGAGTATACACCTAGGAGTGGAATTGCTGTGTCATCTGGTAACTCGATGTTTAACATTTTGAGAAACTCTCAGACTGTTTTTTTGAAAGCTGTGACATGTTTTACACTCCCACTAGCAATGTCTGAGGTTTTTTCACTTTTTGCCAGTACTTGTTTTTGTTTTTTTTTGTTTTGTTTTTTTGTATTTTTCTGAAGCTGGAAACAGGGAGAGACAGTCAGACAGACTCCCGCATGCGCCCGACTGGGATCCACCCGGCACGCCCACCAGGGGTGACGCTCTGCCCACCAGGGGGCGATGCTCTGCCCCTCCGGGGCGTCGCTCTGTCACGACCAGAGCCACTCCAGTGCCTGGGGCAGAGGCCAAGGAGCCATCCCCAGAGCCCGGGACATCTTTGCTCCAATGGAGCCTTGGCTGCGGGAGGGGAAGAGAGAGACAGAGAGGAAGGAGGGGGGGGGTGGAGAAGCAAATGGGTGCTTCTCCTATGTGCCCTGGCCGGGAATCGAACCCGGGTCCCCCGCACACCAGGCCTACGCTCTACCGCTGAGCCAACTGGCCAGGGCTGCCAGTACTTGTTTTTATTGATAACAGCCATCCTAGTGAGCTTGCAAGTGCGATCTCACTGTGGTTTTGATATGCATTTCCTGTTGGTTAATGATGTTGAATATCTTCTCATGTACCTATTGACCATTTGTCTATTTTCTTTGGAGAAATAGCTATTCAGGTTCTTTGTCCATTTTTTAATTGAGTTATTTGCTATTTTACTACTGCATTGTAAGAGTTCCTCATATATTCCATATTCAAGTCCCTTATCAGATATATAATTTCCAAGTATTTCCTCCCATTCTGTGTGTTCTTGTGTTTGTCTGGGAAGGCTGTCATAACAAAATACTGCAGACGGGATGGCTTAAACAACAAATTTATTTCTCATAGTTCTGGAGGCTGGAAGTCCAAGATCAGGGTGTCTGCAGATTTGGTTTCTCCTGAGGCCTCTCTCCTTTAACTTGTAGATGGCCAGCATCTTTGTGTCTACATAAGGTCTTCTCTGTGTTGCATCCCTGAGATCTCTTCCTCCTCATAAGGACACTAGTCATTTTGGATTAGATTGCCACCCTGAGGGCCTCAGCTTAATTTAATCACATCTTTAAAGACTTCTTAAAATAGTTACATTCTGTGCTACTACTGGGAGTCAGGACTTTAAGATGTGAATTTTGGCCCTGAATGGGTAGCTCACTTGGTTAGAGTGTCGTCTTTATGTGCCAAGGTTGGGGGTTTGACCCTGGGTCAGGGCACATATGAGAATCAACGAATGAATTCATAAATAAGTGGAACAACAAATCAATATTTCTCTTTCTCTCTCTCTCTTCCCCTCTCTAAAATCAATCAATAAATTTAAAAAAAAACACTTTTGGCTGACCTGTGGTGGCACGGTGGATAGATCGCTGACCTGGAACATTGAGGTCGCCAGTTAGAAACCCTGGGCTTGCCTGGTCAAGGCACATACGAAAGGCAACCAATGAACAGCTGGAATCAAGCAACTACTTCTCATTCCCCGCTCCACTTTCTGTAAAATCAATTAAAAAGATATTTATAAAACTTTTAAGATGTGAGTTTTGGGGGAACACACAATTCAGCCCATAACAATTATATTTTTATGTTTCTTTATTTTTATTTATTTTTATTTTTTTTCATTTTTCCAAAGCTGGAAATGGGGAGGCAGTCAGACAGACTCCCGCATACGCCCGACCGGGATCCACCCGGCATGCCCACCAGAGGGCGATGCTCTGCCCCTCTGGGGTGTCGCTCTGTTGTATCCAGAGCCATCCTAACACCTGAGGCAGAGGCCACAGAGCCATTCTCAGCGCCCAGGCCATCTTTGTTCCAATGGGGCCTTAGCTGCCGGAGGGGAAGAGAGAGACAGAGAGGAAGGAGGGGGAGAGAGGTGGAGAAGCAGATGGGCGCCTCTCCTGTGTGCCCTGGCCGGGAATCGAACCCGGGACTCCTGCACGCCAGGTCGACGCTCTACCACTGAGCCAACCGGTCAGGGCCTATATATTCATGTTTTTGATGGTGTCCTTTAAGTATAAAGCACAGAGATTTTTTAAAATTTTAATTAAGCCCAACTTAATTATATTTTCCTTTGTTGCTTGTGTTTCAGGTGCCATATCTAAAAAACCATTCTTAACCCAGGTCATGATGTGTGCCTCCATTTTCTTCTGAGACTTTTGCAGTTTTGGTTCTTACATTTCAGTTTCAGTCTGATTCATTTGAATTCATTTTTGTATATGGTATGAGGTATGGGGTCCTGTATTCTTTTGCATGTGGGAGTTTATTTGTGCCAGCACCATTTGTTGAAAAGACTATTCTTTTTTTAAAATTTATTAATTTTTAGAGAGAGGAAAAGAGAAATAGAGAAAGAGAGAGAAGGAACATTGATCTGTTCCTGTATGTTTTCTGACCCGGGATTGAACCAACAACCTGTGCACCTCCAGATGATGCTCTAACCAACCAAGCTATCCGGCCAGGGTGAAAAGAGTATTCTCTTCACCCTGGGGAGAGACAGTCAGACAGACTCCCGCATGCGCCCAACCGGGATCCACCTGGCACGCCCACCAGGGGCGACGCTCTGCCCACCAGGGGGCGATGCTCTGCCCCTCCAGGGCGTCGCCCTTGCCGCGACCAGAGCCACTCCAGCGCCTGGGGCAGAGGCCACAGAGCCATCCCCAGCGCCCGGGCCATCTTTGCTCCAATGGAGCCTTGGCTGCGGGAGGGGAAGAGAGAGACAGAGAGGAAGAAGAGGGGGAGGGGTGGAGAAGCAGATGGATGCCTCTCCTGTGTGCCCTGGCCGGGAATCGAACCCCGGACTTCTGCACGCCAGGCCGACGCTCTACCACTGAGCCAACCGGCCAGGGCTGAAAAGAGTATTCTTATTCTATTAGATTGTCTTGTCATTCTTGCTGAAAATAAACTGGTTGTAAATATAAGAGTTTATATCCAGACTCTCAGTTTTATTCTGTTGATCTAAATGTCTAGTATACATTTATTGTACTGTCTTGATTACTATAGTAATCAAAGTTTTTTTTCTTTTTTATTTACAGAGACAGAGAGAGAGTCAGAGAGAGGGATAGATAGGGACAGACAGGAACGGAGATGAGAAGCATCAATCATCAGTTTTTCGTTGCAACACCTTAGTTGTTCATTGATTGCTTTCTTATATGTGCCTTGACCGTGGGCCTTCAGCAGACTGAGTAACCCAATGCTTGAGCCAGTGACCTTGGGTCCAAGCTGGTGAGCTTTTGCTCAAACCAGATGAGCCCATGCTCAAGCTGGCGACCCCAGGGTCTCGAACCTGGGTCCTCTGCATCCCAGTCCGATGCTCTATCCACTGCGCCACTGCCTGGTCAGGCTGTAGTAAGTTTTGAAACCAGAAAATGTGAGTCCTCCTTATTCTGAGCATACTTGAACTTCTGGCATCAAACATTGTGTGCAGTGTGAGTGGGCAGCCTGGTGTGGGGACTTGGGCCAGTCCTCAGGGTTCATTTCAGGAACACAGACTCCACGTTCCTCTGCCCTGGAGAGATGGATTCGCACCCTCAGCCCACAGATCCTCATGACAACTGAGTGGAAACATTCTGTGGAGAACCATGATCCCCTTGAGATATTTTAAACATCGCTTGAAGCCCTGCCTACCTGCTCTGCTCTCTAATTGCTCTAACTGAAACAGCGTCATTCACAACTGGTTTATTAATGAACTGAGAGGGAGTCTGGGGGTGAGTGGGCTTGGCTTCGCTAGGAATTGGGGGGCCCAGAATAAGCCTAACACCGAGGTTGGCACTTCCCCATGAAAGATCGCTGAGTCTCCTTAGCAAACAGAAAACCACTAAGATCAGGTCTATACTGTCAGCCTCAGAAGAACATTGCTAGTGAGTAATGACCCAGAGGAGTTCTTCACCCAAGACTGCTGGGAATGGAATGGACTGGGTACTAAACCCCAAACCCCCAAATTTAAACCTTGTGTGCACTGGCTGGCTCTAATCTGGAGGCTGAGAAAGCTCAGGAAACAAGGCCCTTTGTGGAGAAGAGAACGCTATTGTTCCAAAGCCAGTCAGGGAGTGTGGATTCCAGAGAATGTTTTGGGATGGATTCTCCCCTCCCTTTGTTAACTTTCTCTCCTCTTCCTGAGGGGGCTGGGGTGGGGAGGGAGCCCTCTGAACAGCAACTTTAAGGTAGTTAAATCCCCTGTCTTGTAAAGAAAAGATGATGCTCAGAGCTTTCATCCCAGGAAAGAGGCTTAAATTCTATGATGAAAGCCACCCAGTGTTTTCCGTTTCATTTTTAACCTGAAATCTCAGGGAGGCAGCCCCTTTCTAGATCTTTGCCGACGTCAGCGGAGGTACGACCACTTCCTTCCTCCTTCGCTTCACCTCCTTTCTTTCCAGAAAGAGGAAACGATGCGAGTCCACGTTGCAGGCCACGGCTCCCCTTCTCCCCTGTTTAGTTACTGCTCTCTGCCCCCACAGCCCTGTCCCCAGGGCAAGGCCTGGACGTCCTAGGAAGCCTTCAGACTCAGGCTGCGCAGGCCCTCAAGGTAGGAGACTTGAATTCCTGGCGCTGTACTAATTCTGTGTGACCGTGGGCAGGTTACTGCTCCTCTCTGGGCTTGCTCGTGCACTTCCATCAAATGGGAGCAAGTATTGCAGTCCTAGGCTTCCTTTTCTATGGTGGTGGTGGTGGTGGTGGTGGTGGTGGCGGCGGCGGGAAAGTGGAGACCATAAGGGAAACTATTCCCAAGTCTGGTCGCGTCCCAACTTCCTTGGATTTCCAGCTGCTCAAAGGAGGGGTCTCTACCCTTAGAGCGCCAGGACCCTAAGCGCGCTCCCTCGCCAGCCAGACCCCGAGGAGCGCGCCCACCAGCTTCTCGGGAGCTCAGGCTCCGCCTTGGGGGAGGAGCCGAGGGCGGTGCAGAGGCTCGCGGTGGAGCAAAGCCGGCTTCATTCGCCTCGCAGGCAGCCGCGGTCGGGGACCCACGGACGGATCCGGGGCCGGGAGCCGCCCCGGCAGGGCTCGGGAGAGCGGGTGAGTCCCCCAGCGGTGCCGCCTCCCTGCTGCGCTCTGCGGCTTGACGGGCGGACGGGGGGTGTGGATGGCGGCGGGAAGGTGGTCTCGGCTTCTGACAACCCGGCCGGGGGCGTGTGGCGCGCTTTGGCCAAGGGCCGGCGGCTCCAGATCATTGGGAGGACAGCACTGGGAAGGCGGGTATCCGGAGCGCAGGACTGGGAGGCGGGCGGAGGTGGGGGCGTTCTCCCGGGTCTTGCGCGCCAACGACGAGGCCGGGGTGGGGTGGTGTGGCAGGTTGTTGGCCGGGGTCGCCGTGGCCCGATCTAAGGGCGGGCAGGGGGATTTCGGCTGGTGCTGGACCCTCGGGTCTCAGTCTGCTGGGGGGCTCAATAGCAGGAATCAGGAGCTACCACCAGCACCAAACAGCTCGCGCCCAGCCCCAGGGCTGGGCATGGGGGCGCCGCCCCCTCGCGTGGCGGTGCTAGGTCGTCGCAGGCAGCCGCCAGGCTCAGGGAGCGTTCCTGCCCAGGCGGGAAAGGTCCTCAAGGGCAGGCGACCCCACATGCCAACCCGTCCAGCCCGGGATTCTGCTGACATAGCTCGCCGACTCCGGGCAGACCCCGAGTGTGCCCGGCTTCTCCAAACGGTCGCGGTGCGCCGGCTGCTGGGTCTCCACGCCCGGAGCGCTACTCCTCCCGAGTCCCGCGCTTCGACTCGGCCAGAGGAGCGCCCTCGAGCGCCTAGGATGGGCAGAAACTGTGCAGCCCGCCCCGAGAGGTCGCGCAGGGGGTCCCCCCAAGGTCACCCGGAGCGCCCCGGCTGAGCTGCCAGACCGCGCCGAGCGGCGAGCAGGGCGGGGGAGGCGCTCGCTGCCGCCGCCTCCCCTGATGCAGGCTCCTTCCTTCCCTCCTCCTCCCCCCCCCCCCCCCCCCCCCCAGCCCGGGCCCGGCTGCACTGGAGATGCTGATGATGCAGCTCCCAGCCTCAAGCGGATAACTGAGCCTCGGCGAGCTTTGAATCTGGCCCTATCGGGAACCTGAGACCCGGCGCTCCGGGCACCTCGGGCGCCGAAGGAGAGATGCGGCGGCGTAAGCGCTTCTCAGAACCGAAAGCCTAGCTGCTTGCGCGCCCATGTGATTGGATTCCACATAATGGGCCCCTGTTCTCGGTGTCAGAAAAGCCCACCAGCTCCCCGCGGCCCCGGGCACCAGGTGCCGCCTCTGAATCGCCTTCTGTGGAGGACCCGGGCCCTGTGGTACCAGGCGCCCTTTCCACCAGGGCTTTCTCGGGCAGGGGCCTGTCGTTAGCCGCCTCAGCCCGCGGGGCTATTTCTCTGTGTGCCCTGCCATTTCCTGCGGCGGAGAAAACCCCTCCGTCTGGGAGGCCTCCTCGTAGGCTGGTAATAAAGCTTTTTATCTCGTCGGGTGACTAGCTGTCTGCCGGAGGGCACGGCGCTGGGCCTCAGAGCCTCAGTTGTCTCTAGGAAATGGGGCTAAGGCTCAGCCTTTGGGGGATGGGGGAGGACCCACGGGAAGTGCTTGGTGCAGCGGAGCATGGCAGGGTGAGTGCTCCTAAGTAAATGCTGGCGCCTTTCGCACCGGTTTTGAGTGGGGCGTGGCTCTTCTCCTAAGCTGGAGCAGGAGTGGAGTCCTGGTGGGTGGTTCTGCAGGGCCCGGGGAGTTTCCAGTTCTCCCTCCCTTGCTTTGTCATAAAGAGCCAGCCTGCAGGCGGCTGGTGGGCGCTGGTGAGTCTTTCAACTGGCAGCCTGCACAGGGCCTTCCCACACAGATCCCCAGCCCTTTCTCCTCCACCTGCCACTAGGATGTTGGGGGCAAGAGGTCAACCAGGTCCCTCTGGATGTTCAACTTTGCACATGGTGTCAGCTGGAGTCTACCCAACAGTGTCCACCACCCTAGAACTTTCCTGACCCCTCTCTGGTCCCAGCACTTCCCAGCCTCTGGAGTGTCTTCCTACAGGAAGACCACCTGACCCATCCTAAACGCATCCCCTCTTTCCGTCTCCCCCACTGTGACATTCATGTGACTCCTCCGTGGTGCAGGCATCCTGGGTCTGCTTGTGTCCTCCTGCTGTCTGGATCTTCCCTGGGGTGGAAGGCCATGGCAGGTGAGGCCACGGCATGCTCAGGTGCCGTGTCTTGGGTAACTGATGATGGAGTGGAGATCAAATTCTAAACTAGCTAAGTCTGTTTGGGAGCCTAAGCTACAGGGCTAAGAGGTTGTTGACCAGGAAGGTGGGTTTCCCCCAGGGCCAGACCTTCCTGCAGGGCCCACTAGGGCTCTGGAAACTAAGGCCTCAGGCTCCTCTCAAAACCTGGTCCATCATCCAGAGTGAGCTTTCTGTGACTCCCGGGAGCTGCAGCCAGCCTGGTTTTGCAGGTTGCAGAAGGCACACACCTGAATTCATGTGGTGTGCCCAGACCCTCAGGACCCTCACCCAGCCTTGCCCTCCTCCCCCTGCCTGGCCACCTGCCCCTCCACTCCACCTGCTCTGAGGAGCATGTGGTGTCTAGTGGGTCCCAACTGGCATTCTCCCAGCAGAGACCAGGTGGCGTCTTAGAGACTGGGTTTCAAGGAGGACTTGGACAAGCCTGCCTCCTACAGAAAGCTACAACGTACGAAGAGCAAGGGACCAGGCAGGTCTAGTTCAAATTACAGGTCTAGGCTTAAAAGCTCTGTGACCCTGGGTAGACTATGTACTCTCTCTGAGTCCAAGTTTTCTCATCTGTAAAATGGGAGTAATAGTCTTGCTGACTTCATGGGGTTGTGAAGATTCCGTGAGACCATAATGTACAGAAAGTGCTTAGTACAGCACCTGGTGTGGGCAGGAATGTAGGAAGTGGTTTCTGTCACCATCACCACCATTTCCTCCTTTGCACTGGGCTCCCCCTGGCTCCAGTCTGGGGGAGTCAGACCTCCCCTGCCTCTAGCAGGGCAGAAGGACAGGTAAAGCCTCTCAGCCTGCCTCCTGGAAGTTCGAGTCCAGCATGGACCTGTCCCGAGGAAGCCTTGCTCTCCTGGCTGCCATCTCTTCAGGATTCATTGATTTATTCAACAGATGTTTACTTATCAGGCGGCTCTCAGGGTTCTTTCTCTGTGGGGGAGGGCAGGCCTGGAAGCAGAGAGTGTGGCCAATGTTCCCCACAGGTAGCGACAAGGGGCGCTGGATCGCAGTGTCATTAGCAGGAAGAGGAGTGAAGAACAGAGTGATGGATGAACAGGTGGGCCCAGGCCAGCCAACAGGTTCCATTCCTGACTCTGCCACCTGGTAGCTCAAATTGTGATGGGCAGATGCCTTAACTTTCAAGCAGATAAGCTACTTACCTAGGGTGGTGATGTGAGGAGAAAAGTGAGACCATGTGGGTAAGAAATTCAGCTCAGGGCCTTCTGGATGGATACTAATCGTGATTGCAAATGTCAGTTGCTGTTATTATTAGTCTGTGATGACCAATAACAGGTGGGCAAAGTTTGCTGCTGGAACCCAGTTGAGCCCTTCAGAGGCCGTTTTCCAGGTGGTGGGTAATGGAGGGGCAGGCAGCCTGAACAGCAGAGAGAACAGCTGGTGGAAGGCAGGGAGGCTCGGTGTCTGTGAGAGCAGTGGGGAGTGGGAGCTGGAGCTCCATCACCGTGCGGTCCGTGGGGGCAGGGCTCCATCACCATGTGGTCCGTGGGGGCAGGGCTCCATCACCATGCGGTCCGTGGGGGCAGGGCAGTAGGCAGAGTCAGGGAGGCAGGGAGGCTCGGTGTCTGTGAGAGCAGTGGGGAGTGGGAGCTGGAGCTCCATCACCATGCGGTCCGTGGGGGCAGGGCTCCATCACCATGCGGTCAGTGGGGGCAGGGCTCCATCACCATGCGGTCAGTGGGGGCAGGGCTCCATCACCATGCGGTCCATGGGGGCAGGGCTCCATCACCATGCGGTCAGTGGGGGCAGGGCTCCATCACCATGCGATTCATGGGGGCAGGGCTCCATCACCATGCGATTCATGGGGGCAGGGCTCCATCACCATGCGGTCAGTGGGGGCAGGGCAGTAGGCAGAGCCAGGGAGGCGGGGAGGCTTGGTGTCTGTGAGAGCAGTGGGGAGTGGGAGCTGGAGCTCCATCACCATGCGGTCCGTGGGGGCAGGGCTCCATCACCATGCCGTCAGTGGGGGCAGGGCAGCAGGCAGAGCCAGGGAGGTAGGCAGAGACCATCCCGGCAAGGGGTCCCGAATGATTAAACAGTCGCTGACCCGAAGTAGGTACCCTGCAGCCTGCAGAGGGTTGCCTGGTCGTGACACCTGGGAAAGTCTAGGATTAACTTCTGCCTGGGAGGAAGGGCCGAGCTCTGCTCATTTGCCAATACACGAACTGTCCCTTCCTCTTCCTTCTACCCAGGAAGCGCCAGTGTCCCCTCCTTCTTCCTGAGATGCTCCCTGAGAGGAGATACTTCCGTACGTGTTTCTTTCTCCCTGGGACTCAGTTTCTCATTTGAAGGAAGGGGGGTGCCGTAGAAGAAAATGTCATGATTTGGCTCCTTTATTGGCCATGATATTGTACCAAGTGCTTTTCTGGCCAGTGGCCACTGGCCAAACTCTTTACCTGTACTGCCGCTGTTGGATCCTCACACCTCCTCATATAAGTGGACGTATTTTTCCCCATTGTACAGAGGGAGAAACTGAGGCACAAAGGATGAGGTGATTTGCAAAAGGCATGCAGCTTATATGTGGTAGGCATTCATGTCCGGAGGTCTCCAAAGTTGCTATGTGCTATCCTGTACCCGCTCACTTATGCTTCTTTAAAAGAAAAAATTATTGATTTTAAAGAGAGAGGAGGATAGAGAGAGACAGAAATATCTCTTTGTTTCTGTATGTGCCCTGACCAGGGATCGAACTCATAATCTTGGCATATGGGGACAATGCTCTAACCACGCGGGCTATCCCGTCAGGGCATGCACCTTGTAACTATCTACAGCTGCCTGTGGAATGCCGGATTTTTTTACACTGTGTACCCTCGGATGCTGGGCAGAAGGTACCTTGGAGATGGGTCACAGTCGGGCGTGCTCTGGTTGCCGTGGGGCTGACTGCCCCTTTCTCTCCCTGCCCTGACTTTTGGGAAGGCCCTGTGTGCAGGCACTTGGCGCGGGGGAGGCATTCTTCAGCGGCTCAGAGTTCAGGCCGCATTCTTCGGCCGGCTCGTATCCCACAAACGTGCCTTGATGTAGGCAGTGTGCACTTTGATTGATGTAGCAGGTGCTGGCTGAGCTCCACGGTGACCCCAGGAAGGAATGAGTCTTTTAGGATGGCTGGTCAGGGTATCACATGACCACATACCCTACCTGTTTACAGAAGACAAAGGCTCAGATTTCCTTTTCCGTGGGAGGCAGAGTTTAAGGCCAGGGTTCCAATCCTGAGTCTGCCTTCCACTGGCTTTTTGGCCTTGGAAAATTTCCTCATTACCTTGAACCTCAGTTTCTTCACCTGGAATACAGATCATATAGACATTTTATATATATATATAATTCAGAATTGTCATTGGAATGCCCGGCTTTCAAATTGTGGATACTGTTGGTGTAGTATTCACAAGATTTCCCTCCATGGTATTTACCAAAATTGTGAGTAAGTGGTGATTTGTGGTCATTACTCTTCATTATTCTTTTAGTCTGTCTCACTGACGAGATCAGTGGTTCTCAACTGCGGGCCTTTGACAATGTCTGGAGACATCTTTGGTTGTAGCAATGGGAAAAGGGACGCATCAGTAGGTTGAGGCCAGGGATGCTGCTAATACCCACAGTGCATAGGACAGCCCCCACAACAAAGAATGATACGAGCCCCAATGTCAGTCAATAGTGCCAAGGCGGAGGAAGCTTAGACTGGACTATAAACCCCGTAAGGTCAGTGACTGTGTCTGATTCATTCAGTTCCATGTCCCCAGTTGCCCAGCATGATGCCCGGCACACAGTAGACAATCAATATGCATTAAAGAGATGAATGAGGTCTTGGAACGCCTCATGTCCCCTGGAGTCCCGGCGGTTTGGCTCGCAGGACATTTTGAATGGGAAGAAGAGATTTAGATGAGTCTGAATGGTGATCAGCCAATTGGGAACGCAGGCCAAAGAAACTCAGACCACGCTGTTTTTCTTCCCGAGCAGGTGCTTGGGGGCCTGAATGATCCGAATTGCGATCGTCGCTGCGTTTTGCTCCCGTAGATTCAGGACCCACCTTTATCTGGACAAGCAGGCTGGGGCAGGGGAAATAGGTGCTGACAAGGAACGCCCTGTCAGCCGGGCCCTTGGGATCAGCCAAGCTGGGGCGCAGCTGCTGTCAGCTTCCTGTTTTTTCCCTTTCGGGTGGAATGAAGGAAACCTACTGAATGGCTATTTTCCACTGACATTTACAGCAATGTGATAGGCTTTGGATTAATGAGGTCAAGCTCCAGTGTGAAATCTGCCCAATCATTTGAAGCTTGGCCAACAGGAAGACATTGCTTGTTTTCTTTGGGCCATCCGATGTCTCTGGATGGCTTCGGTCAGGGAAGCCGCGGTGGCGACTCTGTACCGAAGAAGGGAATGTCTTATGCCCTGTAATTGTAACGGCTAGAGCTGTTGTCTTTTCAATGTATTAGGAAAGTGTTGTTTTTTTGTTTTTTCTTTCAGAGCCAGAGAGAGAGTCAGAGAGAGGGATAGATAGGGACAGATAGGAATGGAAAGAGATGAGAAGCATTAATCATCAGTTTTTCGTTGTGGTACTTTAGTTGTTCATTGATTGCTTTCTCATATGTGCCTTGACCAGGGGGCTACAGCAGACCGAGTAACATCTTGCTTAAGCCAGCGACCTTGGGTCCAAGCTGGTGAGCTTTGCTCAAACCAGGTGAGCCTGCGCTCAAGCTGGTGAGCTTTGCTCAAACCAGGTGAGCCCGCGCTCAAGCTGGTGAGCTTTGCTCAAACCAGGTGAGCCTGCGCTCAAGCTGGTGACCTCAGGGTCTCGAACCTGGGTCCTCCACATCCTAGTCCGACGCTCTATCCACTGCGCCACTGCCTGGTCAGGCAGGAAAGTGTATTTTTATGTGAATTTTTTAATAAAGGTTTTATTCCTTGATTTTTTTATTTTTTATTTTTTTATTTTTATTTTTTGGAGAGAGAGAGAGGAATGGGAAGCATCAGCTCATAGTAGTTGCTTCTCGTATGCGCCTTGACTGGGCAAGCCTGGGGTTTTGAACCGGCGACCTCAGCATTCCAGGTGAACACTCCATCTACTGCGCCACCGCAGGTCAGATGTGGATTTTGAAATAAATAACTGATTCAGGCAGAGATTCATGGTGAGCCCCCCGCTGGCTTCTCAGCCTGGATCTGGGCTTTTGAAAGGATCATGCTTGTTTCTGGGGTTCTCGGGGAGTTTGAAGGAAGAGATTGGCCCCAATGGGCATCTGGATGGGTTAGAGATATGCAGTGGTTTGAATTTATTCTGAGCAGATAAGGGGGTCTCAGATACATGCCTCAAACTTACTCATGAATCTTGAGGTTCTTGTAAAAAGCAGACTCCAATTTGGTGGGTTTGGGGCCTGAGCACCTGCATTTTTAACAGGCTCCCAAGGGAAATCATTCTTCTGGTCTGTCCACTGTGCTTTGAGGAATAGGAGTCTGGGGAACCCCAAGTCTCCAGATGAGGCATCCCGGGCACAACCCACTTAAGCACAAAAGCAAATCCAGCCTGTCGTGCATGTGCCTGTTTGCACAGCTACCTGCTCTGCTGGCTGGCTGACGGTCACGTACTTACTGCGCGCCTTCTCCCTGGGCCCAGGCCGGGACCAAGCGTTGAGCGGTGGCTGCCTGCTGCTGCTCTCAGAGCGAAGTGTGAGGGGCTTCTAAGATTTCCAGAAACGTGTGTCCAGGAATACACTCTTCCTGAGTCACCTGATCTCCTGTGGCTTGTTGAATATACAGACCCCTGGGCCCCTAGCCTAGCCTGCCTGGATCAGAACCAGCCCAGGTGTGGTCCTGGGAATCTGTCATTTAAAAAAGTGTGCCAGGTGATTCTGAGTCTCAGCCAGGCTGGTGGAGGGGGAGCCGGGAGGAAGAGCTGGCAGTGCACGGGACGTAAATGCTCGGCAGGACCTGTGTCAGGTTTGCAAGTCGCCCGCTGCCTGACGGCACCTGGCTGGGGGAGGGGTGAAACCTATCCGGCTCTGCTTGCCAACCTCTGCACCCTGCAGAATTGCATCTGCCTGAGAGAAAGGGCGTCTTTTTCTTAATACAAAGAATAATCGTTATCGTTTGGGACTTATTCTGAGCTAGTCGCTGTCTCTTTAACTCTTTTAGTCCTCCTAGCTAAGAGGTGCCATCCCTGATTTTACTGCGGAAGAAAGTGAGGCACAGAGAGGGTCCGTGACTTTCCCCCAGGTCACACAGGCAGCAAGCGGCAGAGCAAGAATCTGAACCCGGAACATCTGGCTTTGCTTTGGATGAGACTGCTGTGCTGCTCCTTGGGGCTGTCCCTACTCTGAGGGAGTGCCTTTTTCTAGTTCTTCCCCACACAGGGGGACAGCTAACAGTGACCTTGGCTGCCTCTGGAGTCAGGCCCGGGTTTGATTCCTGCCTCCACCATTTACTGCAACCTCGAGCAAGTTACTTGCTTATGTTCACTAAGCCTAAATTTCCCCCTGTGTAATACAGGAATAATAATAACACGAGATGATACAATTGACCCTTCAGCCTCTGCTTGGCATGTCAGATGTATTCGCTCCGTCTCAGCTATTATTATTATATTAGTATCAGCAAAGTCAGCCTCCGGGAGTCATAGATAGCTTCAGAGCAGAGGGGCTAGGTGAGCAAAGCCCTGTGCCATTGGTGCCCCAGGTGACTGGGCTGGTTGTTTTGCTCACCCAGGTCACGTGTGTCATTACTTACCTAAGCATCCCTAGCCTTTGCCTCTTGGCACTGTTTCGAAGCCCTGGTGTTTGTGCCACGCTGATGAGCTCTCAGAATTTCTTGGCTCCTGGAATGGTTCAGAGTCTCAGTCAGAACTGGCTTCATTTCCTGGGCTCCAAGAGTGTGAGGAAGCCACACATTCTCACATTTACTCTCCTCGGGGCTCTTGGCCCTTCTCGGTGGCTGTCACGGTCTCCAGGTCCCTTCTGGAACTCTGGAGTCATCATGGGCTCTCCCACGCTCGAGGCAGAGAGCAAGGTTGCCTCACAGACATCGCCTATCACCTTCTAAAGAATTAGGGACAGCCCTGGCCAGATAGCTAGGTTGGTTAGAGAGAGCATCATCCCAGTATGCAAAGGTTGCGGATTCAATCCTGGTCAGGGCACCTGCAGGAACAGATTGGTGTTTCTCTCTCTCTCTCTCTCCCCCTTCCTCTCTCTCTAAAATCAATCAACAAATTTAAAAAAGAAAAGAAATAGGGACAATTTCCTCCCAATTTTCATTAGGGTGTTTTTTTTTTTAACCTATATAAAATCCAGCTTCTGTTTTCTTATTGCAATATTTTATACTTTTTAATTATAAAATACAAATGCATTATTAAAAAACAGTACGGAAATGTGGAAAATGGAAAGCGATAGTACCCTCCAGACATTATCCTCAGCCTCTCCTTCTTTCCCTCAGAAGAAATTCCTGAAGGTTTTATGTGTCTTTCCATAAATTTCTCATACATATGCAAACGCACATTCATTTACATGTTTATCCCTTTTTCTTTTTAACGCAGCTATAGATCACGTTTCCAAAACTTCCTTTTCTCAGCTCATTTATCTTAGCATGTGTCAACACATAGAGATATGCCCGAGTCTTGAAGGCTACATGATATTTCGGTAATAAAAATTAACCGTAATTTATTTCTGCTTCCGAGCTGACAGTTGAGATAGTTTCTAGCATTTTCCTACTGCCGCAAGGCCCGTGCTTGTATAGCCTACCAAATCTTTAGACGCTGGTATGATTTTATCTGCCAGGAAGATTCCCTGCAGTTTAGGCTATGACAAGACATTGTCAAATTGTCCTCTGAAGAGGCCAAACCAATTTCTATTCCATCACAAGTAGGTGGGAATACCATCCCCCACCATCTTTTCCAACACTGAGTATTAAGTAACTTTAATTTCTTGCCAAATCTGAAAGGAGAAAAGATGTTTCTGGGTCAGGCTCCTTGGTAATTCAAAATCTGACCCTCTAAGACTGGGCCTACATAAAGGTGGTTAAATATTTAAGAACTACGTTTGACCTGGCTTTCTGATTGGAATGAGATGTAAGATTAGATTAAGCCCGCCTGGATCCTCAGGCTTGGTCTCTGGTCCCTTGGAGGAAGCCGAAATGTGGGCAGATAGGAGAAAAAAAACAATGTCGTTCAAATGTGCTAGGAGGAACACATAAACCAGGGGTCTCAAACTCGCGGCCCGCCGAACAATTTTGTGCAGCCTGCAGACTAATCCACGAAGTTCAAAATATTTTGGATAAAATTAAGTAAGCCTAGGGGCCTACTTGTATTTTTCATTTCTCTAGCATCCTAGCTAGATATTAGCTTAGTTAACAGCAGTTGTGATGCGAACTACAGTTTCTGGTCGTTTTGTGACACTGAGTAAACTGCATGTATGATTGTGCTTGTTGTACTGATTTTTTTTTGTTTTCAACTGCAGTGAGAAAAGTGTTATGTAACAGTTGCCTTTTGTAGACCTAGTGCGGCCCGCCTAACGGCTGTGATCTTGCTCTGCGGCCCACATGCTGAGTTGAGTTTGAGACCCCTGACATAAACTAAGCTAACTTTTGCTTGATTAACTCTATCTTCCCAAATATCACAAAATGAAGTCGTAAAGTACATTATACACTATGATATAGGGAGTAGGGTGGGACTTGAAATCCTCATTAGAAAATGCCTTGATTAGCAGTGGGAAAGTCATGCAGCCTACCTCCAGTGGGGGCAGCAGCAGAGACAGGCAGTTAGGGACACGTAAGTTTGAGTCTCTTTGGCGGTTTCCCTGTTTACTAACGGGTTTGTGGGGAGGGAGGCTGTATAGAGACCGAGCTGAGTTTGCAGTGCGTACTGCTTACTGCTTGCTCATACCGGGACAAGGGTATGTTTGTGCAGGAAGAATGAGAGCAAAGGAGCAGAGGCTGGCTGTAAAAACCCACAGCCTTTGACGCTTATAGAGGTTAGACGTGGGTGGCATGAATAGGCAGTCACCGCAGGGGTGACAAGAAGGCGGGCTCTGAACAGCGCCCGCCCATTGTAGACTGGATACACCAAACGGGTGTTCAATGAATGAGTGAACATTAAAGATGCCCCTGTCTTGTAAAACAGTGGTCCCCAACCTTTTATGGGCCACGGACCGGTTTAATGTCAGAAAATATTTTCACGGACCGGCCTTTAGGGTGGGACGGATAAATGTATCACGTGACCAAGACAAGCGTCAAGAGTGAGTCTTAGACAGATATAACAGAGGGCATCTGGCCATTTAAAAAAAATAAAACATCGTTCAGACTTAAATATAAATGAAACGGAATATAATATAAGTTATTTATTATTTCTTTGTGGACCGGTACCAAATGGCCCATGAACCAGTACCGGTCCACGGCCCAGGGGTTGGGGACCACTGTTGTAAAGGGACCTCTTACTCAGAAAGAACAGATCTATTTAGAAAGGGGCAGGACCAGCTGATCTACCCACCTGGGAGGAGCCACACCTCAGCTATCTATACATTTCCTTTGGGCCGCCTGTCCTGGAGATCTTTATTCACTGGGGTAATCTTAAGAATAACACAAGGCAAGGAACGGTTGAGAATAGCTGAAGCAGGGCTGTGGAACTAACCCAACCATTGTTTTACAACAACGCACCTAAGCAGGGGCAGAGGAGCCAATTGCAAAGCATGCCGAGTTGAAGAAGCGGTGAAGCCAGGGGCAATCCTAACCCATCCTTTCCTGGAAGGCAAGGCGGGGGCCAGGTGAGAGGCGTCCTGGGTCTGGCCCCCTCCGTGTGACCTCTTCCCCCGGTAGCCAGGTCTATTTTGTCTGTTTGATGCTACAACCCTGGTCCCAAGCTGCAGGACCACTCCCTGTGACAGGACCACTCCTTGTGACAGAACTGATCGAACAGCCTCCGTGCCTTTTCAGTCTCTTGGTCCTCCCACCACCCTGTCCACTCTCTCTCGTTTCCAAAATACCCACCATGTGCTGGGTGGCTCTCTAGCAGGCTGTCTAGGCGGATAAGGTACATGCCTTGTCTTTCAAGCGCATCCAGTCTGATGGGAGAGGCAGGTCTGAAACTGTCGGTTACCGAAGAGTGTGGAGTGCCACCATGGAGACGTGGTCGTATGCCTTGGAACTGGAGAGGGGAAAGACACCCATTGGGCACAGGACAGATAAAGATCAACTCAGAGGGAACAAAAGGGACATTGAGACCCTGTGTGAATGAGACGAGGCCAGTCACGTGCTTCGCACAGTGCCTGGGCACTTAAGAGAAGACAGATGGGGTTAATACAGCACTTGCATTAGCGCTCAGAGAATAAAGAAAAGTTCGCTGAGCGGAAAGAGAGAAGGCTGGTACCAGCCCATGGGATAGCATGAATAAAGGTGAGGAGGGGCTGTGGCGGAAACTGCGGGCTTTGTAGCAGAGAATGCCAACTCTGGGTTCAGGTCCTAGTTCTGCCCCTTATGAGTGGTGACGCTGGGCATGTCAAGATGGACCTCTACCTTCTCATCTATGTACTGGGGACAATGACCCCTATTTTAAATGGCTCGTTGTGGGGATTGAAGTTAATTTATCTGTTGTACCCGGCACCTAGCAGGGTCTCAACAAACAGTGGGGACGGTGGTGGAGGTGTGAACCTATCCGACCTTTTCAGGGTAGCTGGAAAATTGAGTGTTTAGTGCGTTGGGACATGCAGATGTAAGAGATAGATTTAAAATAAAATGTCAAGGCCACATACTGGATGGCCTGAACCGTTAGGCTGAGGAGTTTAAACTTGAGTCTCTAGGCAACGGAGAGGCATGAAATGCTTCCCTACAAGGGAAATACAGACTCAGACTTGGTTTCCGAATGGAAATGGGCCGGTGGTGTGGCCGGTGGGTCGGAGGCAAGGAGACCACTCTGGGAAAGGCTGTGTAACCCACCACTCGCGTTTTCCGGTAGGCGCGCTCTTAAGTCTCGGAGAGGCAGATTGGGACAGTGGTTAGGAGCATGGGTTTCAATGTCAAGGCCAATGCCGATTGCAATCAAAGCCCTGTTACCTACCTGGCTGTATGACCTTGGTCATTACCCCACTACGTTTTAGTTTACCCTTCTGTAAAATAAGGATTAATAATACTTTGGTTGTAGGCTTGTTGTAAGGATCAAATGAGACCGTGTAGATAAAACACGCATCTCTAGAAGTGCAGTTGATGATTAGAAGTTAAAAAACGACGCATTTGGCGGCGAAGCCCCTTTCCCATGTGACAGCTATAAACCTCTCCTGGAGTTAGCGGTGTTCCACAAAAGACATCTGCTTTCGACTTGCTAGAGAAGCAGCGGCACTTCCTGCTCCAAGAAATCCTAGGGAGGGTTGCCAAGTTCTAACACAGTGGATCTTGGATGCACATTAGACCCACCAGGGGAGCTTTTTAACATCTTTTAATGCCTGGCTGCACCTCAGATCAATTACATTAGAATCTCTCAAGATGGAACCCGGGCATCAGTATTTTAAAAAATTTTAATGAATTAAGGTAAAACAAATCTAGAAAAGTCACAAACCCTACATGAATGAATTTTTCACAACTCATATCCTGCTAAATAAAAACAACAACAAAAAGAAACACAACCCAGAATATCACCAGTACTCTGGAAGTACCCCTCATGTCACATTCCAGTCGCCCTGACCCCCAAATCACTATCCTGATTGATAACATGGATTAGTTTTGCCTGTTACTGAATTTCACATGAATAGAATCATATAGTATGTATTTGTGTATGTGTGTGTGTGTGTGTGTGTGTTTGGCTCATTTTGGTTAACCTTGTGAGAGTCCAGTTGTATATTGCTCATTCTCATTGTTGTACAATGTTCTATTGTGTGAATACACCATAATTCTTTTCTAGACTGCTGTTGGTGGGCATTTTGGAGTTTATACCTTGAGACAATTATAAACAGTGCCATTAAGTTCTTGTAAATGCCTTTTGGTAAGTGTATATAGAAATTTCTGTTGGGTATATTCCTAGCAATGAAATTGCTGGGTTATAGGCTGTGTGAATGTTCCGCTTTAGAAGATATTGCTGAGGAGTTCTAAAAGTGGTTGTATCAACTTCTGTTCCCAGTGTATAAGAATTCTTGCCAACAGTTGCTATTTTCCGTCTTATAAAAAAGATTATTTTTCTTTTTGGCCATTTTGGTGGATATAAGTAGTCTTGCACCTCCAGGGGATACCAGTGTGTAGCCAAGTTTGAGAACCTCTTTCCTACCAGGTTTTTAAATAACAAAACACGTGTTAATGAAACTGGATAAAGAGAAGTTACAATGGCCAGTGCCTCCCCATTGACTCGCTTTGATGTCTGTGTCCAGAGTTGATTTCATGGAACCGATCTGTCTAATCTAGTGGAGGAGACTTTTGCTGGAAGAAGAATGTGGAGGTATACTCAGCCTGACAGCCTGCCCCTCACCCTCCTTCCTCTGAGCTTTATGTGGGGCACATGGCCCAGCAAGAGTGATCTGGGAGCTGGAAAGAGGCCACAGAAGGACTTCAATTTCTTCTTCTGATTTAAGACCTGAAAGAGATGGAAGGGCATGGGAAGTGTCCTATATTTAAAGAGCTATATTATTCCTACAACTAGTAGCTAGATGCTATCAGAGGAAAAGATGTTTTTAGCGACCAGAGTTTAAGATTTTGTGTTGTATATTTGCTCCCCAAAGCTTGCCCAATACTTTGCAGTTGGAAGATGCCCCCCCCAAATAAATAAATAAAAGGGAAAGGTCACTGAAGTCAATATTAGAACCGTGTAACTGTCCTTACTGAAAAGCACAACTCAATTAGTACAGAGGAAGGTGTTGGTGGGGATGTAGCGGATCTAATTAATAGTTTTTGTTCTCTTTGTAGTTTCTATACTGTAGCTGATATTTCCTATTTGTTCATTTATTGCAAGCATATTTTCCTTTACACCCTTGAGCAGAGTTTAACAGCAACTTTAAAATTTTTATCTTTTAACGCCAACATCTGGGTCCTCTTGGGGTACATCTCTGTAGACTTTCTTCTTGAGTTTGGACCACATTTTCCTATTCAATTAAAACATTTTTTTCTAGTAATTTTGTATTACATCCTGAATATTGTGAATGAGACTTGGAGAGACTCTTGATTCTATTATATTGTATTTCTTAAGTTTTTAGGCAATCAACTTGACCAAACTTAAACTGTAAACTCAGTTTCCCTTGAGTGGGCAGCAGCTGAAGTCTTTCTTTGGTTGTGTTAGCCTTAGTTGGGCTGCTTGGAACCTGCCCTATGCATGCATTATCCAGAGAGATGTGGGCAGGATGTAAACTCAGAATTTGGGGCTACTGTTTTGTGACCCTCTTCTGGGCTGTCTCTCCTTACATTTTAGCTATAGTTACCTGAATTCTGTCTTCTAATTCTTCAAACAGTAAAGTAAAGATTTCTATCCAAATTGTAGCCACCATTGGCTTGGGTCTTCCTTCGGGTTAAAAGCTATAAAAACATGGACATTATTTATTGCCTTTTCTTTCTTTCAAGTGTTGCCTCCCCTCTGGTTTCTATATGCTTGTTGTAGAACAAATCTAGTGCCTTTCAATAGGTTATCTACATGCATGTATGTGTAGAGTTATATGTGAGAGGAGAGGTCTGCTAAGAGCTACCCTGCTGTTATTAGAAGCAGAACCTTTCTGTTCAATAGTTTTGCTCGTTAAGGGACCCTCTGAGCTAACGCTGCCCCGCCCCCCCCCACTGTCTTGCTTAGCGCATAGTAGATGACAGTAAATATTTATGTGACTTTAAGTAAAAAATGAAAGTGAATTAGGGGAGAACCTTCACTGGCACTCGTTGACCAGTAACAGCGGATGTCAAATAAGGAGGGTGTTCAGTAATTTGCTGGAGAAAATGATGAGTGAGATGATGGAAATAATATCAGGACCCAGCCAGCTGAGTGTAGACCAAAGTGGGATTGAATCTGTGGCCTACAGAGAATTTGCCACGTTCAGTGGAACTAAAGCCGGTCAGAGGGGAAGCAGAGGTATGCTTGGAGTTCTGTACATCCAAGAGGAGCCGGGAGGAGGGAATCAAAGCGAAGGAACTTTGGCTGCGGATCAAAGAGGGGAGGAACCGAAGTAATGTAAAGGCAGTCTACTGCAGCGCGCTTTTCTCTGGGTGGTGACCTGGAAGGTCACACACCGAGTCCTCAGAGACTTCAAAGACCGCCTGCGTATTGGATGGGAACTTCATACCAAAACGCAGAGCATCTGGGAACTTCCTGATTTAGCTGGCTGACGATGTCATCACTCAGAGAGTGGAGGACAGAGGACAGTTGCAGTTACGAGTCTGGTTTGGGAGCTGCTGGGTGAAGTGGAAAATGAGAAAGTGCTCTTGGTGAGAGGGGGAGTCCAAGGCTGGGCTTCTTTATTGTCCTTGTTCCCTTGGAATTATTCTCTAACCTTCAGTGAACAAGCAATATGAAAATCTTTTTAAAGTTCCCATCCCAGCTACTTCCTCACTGGCTGGGAACACCCCTGGCTAAAGGGGAAAAGAGAGCTTGCTGGGGTTTCTGAAGCAGAGAGAAGGGTCTTGTTAGGAAGCAGACCATGGTCCCCTTCCTCCTTTATGTTGGTAATGGTGCGGGGTACAAGATGCTTGGGAAGGACAGGACGGTGCTCCCAGGCTGGGATCCGCGCCTTTGCCCCTCCCCCTTTGAGAACGGACTCCGCCCAGTTACCAGCAGGCGGTTCATCTCCCTACTCTCCAGTTCAGAGTTGGGAGAGGTGACAGTCAGCTGCAGGGGCTGCCATCCTTGACTTGAGAGGGCTCGAGCCAAGGATGGCAACTTCCTAGAACCTGGATCTAACCATTCTACCCCCTACTGCACGTTTTTGGAGAAACTCCTATTATAACCTAAGGTATTCTTGATTCTTACGTATCTTGGAGGCTATGGTGATTTTGGGTTGTTTGGCTGATACACTGGAATTTGAGAGGCCCTTCCCCTCGATTGGATCATTTTCTAGATATTTGTGTTTGAGACTAAAGGATTTTGAACAGTGGGGCAAAGGCAAGTACGGAAGTCCAAGTTGAGGTAAGCATGACGCAGAACAGAGTTGCGTGCCCAGTGTGCTCGCAGCCACTTCCCACTCCTTTATCTGTGGCAGGCGTTACTAATCAACCAGAACACTCATCTCTCCCGTTATCACACATAGCCTCGTAACGCCTGCCCTCGCAGCGCTCTAAGTAGCCACAACAACCTAAGAACTGGCACAACAGAGCAAGTTTTGGCCAAGCCCATCATGCTGAGAGAGGGAGACAGAGGAGACAGGGGCCACTCCGGCTTAGCCAATGTGAATGGCTGTGCCCTGTTGAATAAGTGTGTAACCCGGGAGGGTGTTGTGTGGCTACAGGTGACCTCCTTCGGAAAATGATCCCTCCAGCTGCAGAGGGAGTGTTTGTCTTCCCGCGAAGGCAGGGGTTGGACCACACTCCCTGCAGCCTGGAGAAACAGTATGTGTAATTTGACTCCTGGTTCCCTGTGCTTAACTATTACATAAGCTTTCTTTAGAAGACAGGCGCTTTGGTTTAGCACTGTCACTGTGACTGAGTAATGTATTCGTAGACATCATGTCAGCTTTGTGTGTGCCCCATCCTTGGCACCTTCATTCTGTCCCCTGCAGCCTCCCCCACATTGGCATTCTTACCCACAAGTGTGTGGGCCTCTATGTGGGCTCTGGTTCTCGGGGACAAGCTCAGCGTGGAAGACTGGTGTGTTCCTGGGTTATCCTTCATTTGTTCGAGCCGTGGCTTCCTTTGAAGTTTTCTTGGAGCTGAGCCTGAGAAAGCCGTCTCACTGTCACAGGTAGAATGAATCCAAAGCATCATCCATCAGGATGTAGTTGGAATGGTCCTAACAGGCTGCCGAGCCTGGTGGGTACCAAGTGCTGGGCTGCCGATCCACCTGATGGAGTGCTTGCTGCTAACCCATATGGTCTGTCTGCTGGACCAGGGCCTTCTCTCACTGCAGTCTCATGGGTGGTCATGGGGTTCTTGGTGGTAGGGACCCCAGCCTGGTACCATGGCTGGGCTTTGTTGAATTGTTAACATAAAGTTCGTTTTCCCTCACGCCGGCCTGATCCCACATCTTCGTTTTGCCACGCCATGATCCCAACTCTTGTAACAAAGCTAATCCTTACCCTCATGGCTTTTGGTAAGGCCCAGGGCCCATACTCCCAGTGTGGCCCCACCAGTTCAGAGAGAGGTCATCTGGGCTGCTCTCCCAACGCCGGGCAGGGTTCTTTTCCCCCACGGAGCCCACGGTACATGGGTTGAGAGATCACTCTTTGTTCGTGGTGCACGTACGCATTCTGAGTCCTGCTGCCCTCTCCTGAGCCCCCGCCCTCAAGTCTTGCCACATTGGGTCACAGTCAATGGCCTACAGGAGATAGTGACAAGTCAGGGCCAAGCCTAGGACCACCACTTACAGGTCTAAATGAAGGATCTGAGCACAGCAGGGAGTGGTAGAGTCAAGGAGCCAACCCTTGGGGACCCGCATCCCACCACAGATTTAAAACCAGGATGTCTGTCTAGGGTGATTGTGCCCAACGTCTAGAAGGTTCATCCCAGCAGGGATAGGACAGTCAGTCCACAAAATCCTCCGAGAATCAGGCTGGGGGGAGACAAGGCTCATTTATTTCCAATTCAGATATTTGGAGCACCAAGGGCCCCAGAAAGCACTCTGCTCATAAGTAAAGCATCTTTATGGAGGGGGAGGGGGATGCTGTTATTCAAATCAGTGTGCTGTGGGAGTGCAGGGGTGTGCATCCTTAGGAGGGAAAGTGGGTCCCACGTGAGCCGGAGGGGGCTGGGCGCCGAGGCCGTGTTTTGTTTCCCTTTCCTCTTGTGCTCAGTGCTACAGGAAGCTCAGGACAAAGCACTCGCCGCCTTCCTCCCAACTGCTGCCAGTATTGTGTGCAGAAGAATAGTTTAAGAACAAGAAAAAAAAAACTTTTTTGTGTTTTTATTTTTTCTTCCTTTGAATCATCGATGACTTTAATTTCTTTACACATTTTGCACATTCCAAATGGTCTACGGGGAAACAATCGTTACTTTAAAAATGACTACTCAGTAACTTTCAGGAGCCTTGAGCGCCTACAATCGGGAGTAGGGAGGTAAAGTGAGGGAAAGCACAGACGCAGGGTAAAAACGGGGAAGAAAATAAGAAACAAAAGCGATGCTGACCTACCATCTGAATTCAATAAGTGCTTGCAAATAAACGCAGAGTAGAAAACATTGTAGGCTTTCCTTTCCAACAGATCTGAATTCCATCCCAACACGCCCATTTGCCAGTTAAGCAATAAGGAGTGCCTTACTCCACAAGGTTTGTTGTCTCACTTGTAAAAATAGGATGTTAACTTCCACCTCACTGAGCTGTTACAAGAGTCGTGCACACAGAAGCATCCTGTGAAGAAGCTAGCATAGTGTAAATACCGAAGTGGTTTTCAACGTCTTTCGAGATGTTAATAAACTCATACATGCATTATACACAATTGGCAAGTGGACGGCAGGCTGAACACGTGAAGGCTGAGACCCAGTCGAGTGAGGAAGAGGGATAGCGTGGGCAGAGTAGGTAGGGGTCGCGGGGGTCCGTTTTCTGGTCCCCGGGAGTGAGGGACGTCAGTACCTACTGGGAAGGGGAATTACGCGACCGAATTGAATTTGGATTCTATAGCTCCGTCAAAGTTTCAGAAAAGGTGAGATGAGCCTAAAGTGGGATGTCCGTGCTATGTGCCTAAGGCACCGGTCAGGAAGGACACTTCTACAAAAAGGGAGCAATAATCTCAGGCCGGAGCCCTGGCTTTTCTCCCCGACCTCTGAGGTGAGCTTCATCAAGGACTGATGATTGGATGGAGCCTCTCGGGCGGTTTCTTCTGTCTCCTCTTCTTTGTTGCCCTTCCTCAGCCAGGAAGTGGTGTGCGGACTCTGCGCGGAATCTCCATCGCTGGCTCGCTCTTCATCTTGGTCTCCCACTCTGTAGCACTCTTTTAAAAAATAATTTTCTTTTAGAATTGATTTTAGATAGAGAGGAAGGAAAAGAGGGTGTGTGAAACATTGATTTGTTGTTCCACTTAGTTATACATGCGTTGGTTGATTCTTGAATGGGCTTTGACTGGGGATTGAACCCACAACCTTGGTGTATCCGGATGATGTTTAACCAACCGAGCTACCCCACCAGGGTGACTCTGTGGTGTTCATCACCTCCATATCCTGTAAGTGCATGACCTTCTTCATCTTGGCAGTTAGGCTACATTGTCTTAAAAGTTTTCCCAGTAGCTCGGGAAGGCCTTGTGGATGGGTGCCACGATGGAGCCTGGTGTCCCAGGGGCTCCTTACACGGCAAGCAGAGAGGCTGCTGCTCATCCTCACATACGAGCCGCAGTGGTGCCCGGGGCCCAGCTGTGGCACAGGCAGGCCCCGCACTCCATGGGCACCAGATTCTCAAAATAGTCCAGACAGACAGACAGACAGGTCAGCTTCTCCTGGAGGTCCTCAGCTTCCATGATGCTTTCTTGTCCCAGGCCTTTGGAGCCGCAGTCAGGAAAGTGCAGTCTCACTCCGGGGGGCTGGGGACTCAGTGGGGTGCGTGCTGGCTGGGCAGCGGCTCTTCGTGGCTGGTGTGGTCCGGCAGCATCGCGAGAGCTCCGGAGCTACGGGGTTACCCAGGCCTGGATGTGGGCTGCTCAAAAAATAAACTATCTTAACATTTTTCTTTTAACAGTGTGAACTTTGAGACACTGTCTGACTCATGCTTTAAAACCTCTTCTTTTTTAAATTCACCTTTCTTCGTGTTGTTTTTCTCAAGGCACTAGGCTCGAGTCCAAAGATGTGTCAGCCAGCTGCTCCCTGGGATGGAGGAGTCACAAGGCTCGGGCCCTTCTCTCCCATCCCAGGAGGAGGCAGGGACCTGGTTTGGGCCTCCCCACCCTTCCGCAAGGCTAGCCCTCAGCTTGGGCCTGATGGGCCCTACATAGCCATTATAGGGGGAAGTGGAGGTCACTCATCTTTCTTCTGGGGTCTCTATTCCTGCATCCCTAAAAATAGCATCGCTGTCTGTTAGGGGGCTTTTGGCTATGAGTAACAAAATTCAATCCAACTGGTTTCAATGATATAGGGGATTTTGTTGGTTTGGATAGCTGGAGTCCAGAGGCCCTTAAGTTAAAGGACTGTTTCTCTCCTCTAACTCCCAAGTATTGGCTTCCTCTACGGCTGGTGGCAAGATCACTTCCAGCAGCAACTGGGGTCCATGCTTTGGGTTTACAGGCTGGTGGAAAGAAGGAGTTTCTGATTGGGCCCGTTTGGGTCATGTGCCTATCCCCAGCCAATCACTGTGCCCGGACTTAGGCTGTTACTGACGGGCTCTGCCAACCAGGGAACATGCATGGGATGGTAATGGGGTCCTTACAAGGGCTGCCATCAAACATCTTCCAAGGGACCCATGCCTTTCTTCCTCTTCTTGTTTACCCAGAGGTATATTCTCCCCAGTCAATACTCTTGTAATAGTCTTCATTTGGGGGGGGGGGTTCTATAGTGCATCCTGCCCGTGCCCCCTCCACCAGCCCCCAGAGACCCAGCATCTTCCTCCCCCTTTCCACCCGAAGGCTCAGCTTTCCGGAGCGCAGCCCCTGCTTCCCCGATGTCTCCTGACTCCGTTTCCCTCCTCGGAGGAGCGAGGGTTAGCAGATGCAGCAGGAGGAATCAGGTGCAGACTGTGTCAGACAGCAATAGATGCTGGAATCAGGACTCACCCAACAGCCTGTCCCTGCCTCGCCGAGGGTCAAGTGCCTCGGCCTCGGGCTTCCACAGTCAGGCTATTTCAGTTCATTCAGCCAGAACTCACTTAGCCATTTGTTGAAAAATTAAGTTCCCCATTCTAGTCTTCATTGCTTCTGATTTCTCTTCTCCCATCACACGCTCTTCCTGATGACCTACACCCTCCCCGCACCTGGCCCTGGCAGACCCCTCCCACACCGCCTGGCCAGCCCGCTTGTGGCCCCACGAGCCCAGTTCTCCACAGGACGGTCCATCTGGATGTTCCCACAACACACTGGGCTCCGTGCCTCCATGAAGCGGGTCTCTCTACAGAGGAGGTTTTTGGGGATCCCTCTGAGGTGTGGCTGAGGCTGTTGCCGCCCCGAGTCCTGGCAGTGTGGGCTGTGTCTCCATCCCCACCCGGGACCATGTCTAGAAGGGCAAGGCCGGTTTCCGGACGGGCCCGTCCCCCGCCCTTTGGAGCCAGGACCTCTGAGGGCTACCCCAGCACCCCCAGCAGTGCCCTGTCTAGGGAGACGCCCAGCTGCTGTGTTAGCAACAGGGTGGCAATTCTTTAATTGGACCGAGCAGGGTGTTCTCGGCCGGCGGTGGGAGGAGGTGTGCGGGTCTATTGGGGGAAACTAGGTCACCTGGAAACCGGCAGTCAGGAGGGAGCTGTCCTGGAGCCCCAGCTCCCGGGAATGCAGAGGGGCGAGGCGGGAGGGGCTGGCCCGGAGAGCCAAGTTGGAGAAAATGTGCTCTGGCCCCCTTTCATTGGCCCTTGGGAGGCGTTGTCCTCACTTTTCTCCAGGGGGCTGGGCAACTGCTCTTAATTCCTCTCCCCCCACCCCCCTACCCCCAGCAAACTGCCCCAGCCAGGGAGGTCTCTGCAGAGAGTGCCTTCTGTCTGCCGAAGGCTCACCGCCGTGGGACCCGGGAGGGAGCACCACACTGGGAGTCAGGCCAGGATTTGAGGTGCTGCTCTGTGTCCTTGGAGCCTGTCACCCACTCCCTTGTGCCTCCATTTTGTCCAGTGGGCAGGGACTGTGCCTATCTCCGACTCTGCTGCCTCCCCAGCCCTTGGCACAGGCCTGGCATGTGGTAGATAGATGCCTGATAACTACTTGTCAGACGACATAATGAGCTCGTACGAGTGCCTCTCTAATAAGATTGTCATCACTGGGCATCAGCGGCCAGGTTTGTTTCCCAAATGTCCATCACCTACAATTTTTGCCATCACTAAAGACCACCACCGTTTATTTTCCTTCTTGGCTACCCACCGTGCTAGCTTTTCACTGAAGAAGATTTATTCCAAAAGGAAATTTCGTATCACTACCACAAATAAACAGTAACGGTGAAAACACACCCACAGAAAACACAACGAAATGTCATTACAGGCTATCCTGGGTACCATCGCTTGCCCAAGGCCATGAGCCTGAGGGCTGCTTTCTCTTTGTTTACAAGGGAGATTGGCACGGTTATAATGATGTTAGAGGTCTGTTAGTACCGAACTGACACTTTCTCCTGGAGCAAACCTGACAGATTAAAAAGGAAGTGAAAAGGGGATATTTGTCCTCTCTGAGTCCCTGCTGTATTGAGCCTTGTCCCGTACTTCTGAAAATCCCTCCGGAGTGGATTCTCTTTCCACTTGGCTGAGATGGTGGCTGGGCAAGTTTTTGGGGAGGGATGAAGTACTTTCACACTGTAAGGGATTGGCAGGATTGTTCTCATCTTCAGGCCTAGCAAGCTTAGCATGTTTTTGGTGCCTCCCACTTTGCAGGTGATCAGTCAATGCTTAATGATGAAGAAGCAAGTCATTGTCTGGGTACGGCACCTTAGGGTTGAGAGAAGGCTTACAGAGCACTCAGCTTGATCGGACACAGTGGAAATCTTATAGTCCAGGGAGTGATGAAGAATTTGCCGCCTGCTGAGACAGTGCTTGCTGAAGTGCTTGTTGGACAGCTCCAGAGGCCAGTGTCTGTTCTGTGGGTGTACACGGTGGCTCCCCGGCACCTTGGTCCTGTTCTGCCCTGGGGAGGCGCATAGACTACCTTCCCTTTCTGGTGCAGATCGCACCTCCAGATATTTGGAGACTGCTGTCTCACTCTGCCTAAGACAGGGCTTGCAAACTCAAATGACCATAGGAGTGAGCATGTAATGTCATTTGGTGAGGGAGGTCAGGTGAGAGTAATGGGAGGTGGTGGGGACTATGGTAAAAAAAAAATTATGCTCCATATGGAGGGGACAGTCCCACTCCACACGTGCTGACTGTTTCCATGTGATCCCAGCATGGCCAAGTACTGAGCTGTTCTAAGAAAAGCTGAACATTCATTTTGACTATGAAATTTCCAAGTTTTAGATGCAACCAATGAATTATAATGTTGAACAACATGGTGTGGACCATGTTGTGGACCACAGAGGGCTCTCTGGTTGGTTCTGGCCCATAATCACAAGCTGCTCACCATTACCCTCCAGAACTTCTGTTCCCTTTGGGCTGGGCAGCTCTGTCCCAAGCCATGTTTGTGTATATTGTTTTCAGAACTCCTCCCACGATGGTCAGTCCCTCTGCATGCCTTTGGATGTTACCAAGCTCCTTCTGATGTTACCAAGCTCCTTCTCAACCCGTGTCTCTACCTCTGACCTGGTGAACTCCTTCCTACTCACCCTTTGGGGTTATCAGTTGTCCTTTCTTCTGGAGAACCTTTCCTGATAACCCCAGGCAGATTGGCTCTTTCCTTTTCTAGCTGTGTGATGTTGGGTACATTACTTAATCTCTCTGTGTCTCACTTTCTTTATCTATGAAAGGGGGATGGATGATAATAGTACCTACCTCATTAGCTTGTCAAGAGAATTAAGTGAATTTATAGATAGAGTGACAGACAGAGAGACTGGGTTTTCCTTGAAAGCAGAGCTGGTCCCTCACCCGTCTCTGAATCAGGGCTTGTCACAGAGCAGGTGTTCGTGAACGTTTAATCGCTTAAGGATGTGGGAAAAGTAAACACGTGGCCCACTAGCTCCCAGTGAGTTCTGACCAACATGACGATACAGTATGGTTGTACATTTAACTCTGAGTTCCTTTTAAAAAGGCAACCAAAATATCTCTCTAAATGGCTAAAATAAAAGCCAGCGACAACACCAAATGTTGGCAGAGAAACTGGATCACTCGTATGTTGCTGGTGGGAATAGAAAATAGTCCAGCCACTCTGGAAAAGTTTGACAGTTTCTTAGAGCACCAGACATGGAATTAGCCTACAAGCTAGCAGTTGTACTCCTGGGCATTTCGTCCAGAGAAGTGAAAACTTATGTTCATATAAAAACCTATAAATGAATGTAATAATAGCCCCAAACCAGGAACAACCCAGATGTTCTTCGATGTATGAATGGTTACATACATACAGGGGCACATCCACACAATGGAATACTACTCAGCTATTAAAAAGGAATGAACCATCAGTACAGGCAATAACCTGGGTGAATCTTATAGGAATTGTGCTGAGTAAAACAAGCCAGTCTCAAAAGGTTACCTACTGTCTGATTCTATTTATATAACATTTTTGAAATGACAAAATTCTAGAGATGGGCAACAGATTCGTGATTGCCACGGGCAAGGACAAGAATGTGGTGTGTGTGTGTGTGTGTGTGTGTGTGTGTGTGATGGATCCTTGTGTGATGGAACTGTTTGTATCTTGACTATAGTGGTGGATACACAAACCTACCTATGTAATGAAATCGCATAAGACTGAACACACACTTGCACAAACTGGCGAAATCTGAATGAGATTACTAGAGTGCATCAATGTCAGGTTCCTAGTTGTGATATTATACTGTAGTTTTGCAAGACGCTACCACTTGGATAAATTGGATAAAGGGTACACGGCATCTCTCTGTGTTACTTGTTACAGCTGCATGTGAATCTACTACAATGATATCAAAATAAAAGTTTAATTAATTTATTTTAAAAGCTTTGTAAGGTATTCAAAAGAAAACAAAAGGCAACCAAAGCCAGTTTGCTGTTTCCTGCTCAGCCTGGCCACGGTTTCTGCTTCCCCTTGGGGCCAGGTCCACTCAGATCCCCTGACCTGTGCCCTGGGAGTATTGCCAAGCTAGCCCCTTCCCCATTCCGCCTGTCCGTCTTCCTGTCTCAGAGCTGGGAGAGACCTGAACAACATTCTGACCCGACCTGAGCACTCAGCGGGCTGGGCTGGGCTAAGGCTGAACCCTGCCCGGTCTGGAGCCTCTTGAAGACAGGCAGCCCTTGAGTGAAAAATGAGGCAGGGGAAATCAGGAAATAACAGTCACTTCCTAAAGCACAAGGCCGTTCTGGTCCTCTTTGTGACAACAGAAATTTTCACATCGTGCAAATGTAGACCTGCGCCAGGCTTTCTCTGCTGCCCACAATCCCCAGTTCTCCACCAGCGTTGCCTGGGGGTTCTCAGATACTCTGTCTTTACATGTCCCTGCTCTTCTTCCTCCAGGCTGGTTTCTCTTTGCTACTCTACTGGGTGTGTAACATTTTTGGTCAGCCCTTTTTATTCCTGAACATCCTATAAATTCTGGGAGGTGGATACAACATTTTATAGGTGGGAAAACAGGCGTAAGAGGGTCACGTTGTCCCAAGACCCTTTCCTTCTTCGTCTGAGAGCCCATGGGCTTCAAACTCTGAAAGTTTGTTGACCTCATGTGGTCCAGGAATCAATGACAGCAAAAAGTGTGACTTAAGAATTTTTTCTTTAAAGATCAAAGAGGGACACATCAACTGAGATTTTCTAGGTCTCAGTAGTTCAGCAATTACCAAACCTTTTGGTGTTAGGACCCCTTTATCCTCTTAAAATGAAGAATCCCAGAGAGCTTCTGTTTCAGTTTTTTATATCTGTCAGCATTTAGCATATGACAGATTAGTACCGAGAAATTAAAAATATAGTACTCGTTCCTTTAAAATTACAATAAACACCTTATATGTTATAACAGTATAACAGTTCATTCTTATAACAATATAACACTCTTGTATGCTATAACAATATAACCACAAGAAATGGTACCATGTGATGGTGTTAGCTAACACTACAATTGCAATCATGTAGCAATATATTTATATAAATGTATCTGATCAATACTTTTTTTTTCTTAAGTGAGATAGATGCAGGGAGGCAGAGAGACAATCTCCCACATGTGTCCAACTAGGATCCAATTGGCAAGCCCCCTATGGGGTAATGCTCTGCTCATCTATGGCCATTGCTCAACAGCTGAGCTATATTTTAGCACCTGAGTCAGGCTATGGAACCATTCTCAGTGCTGGGGCCAACTTGCTTCAATCAAGCCATGGCTGTGGGAGGGGATGAGAGAGAGAGAGAGAGAGAGAGAAGGGGGAAAGGACAAGGTAGAGAAGCAGATTATCGCCTCTCCTGTGTGCTCTGACCCAGAATCAAACCTGGGACCAAACGCTGGGCCAGATGCTCTACCACTGAGCAAACCGGCCAGGGTCAGACCAACACCTTAACTTACACAATGTACAGGTCAATTATATCTTTAGAAAAGAGAAGAAAAAACAATAAGATAGCAAAAAGTTGTTTTGATTATGACATAATCAGATCCAGGTTTTGAGCCTGACAAGCGTGTCCACCTGTGTCTCTCTCCTTGCCACAGGCCCCACCATGAGGCCCCAGCCCCACCGGAGCCGCCGCGCTCCGCCGGCCCCGGGCACACCGTGCTAGCCCCCAGCCGCGGCGTGGGCAGGCGCGGGGGCCATGGCCAGCCACGTGGACCTGCTGACCGAGCTGCAGCTGCTGGAGAAGGTGCCCACGCTGGAGCGGCTGCGGGCCGCCCAGAAGCGCCGCGCGCAGCAGCTGAAGAAGTGGGCGCAGTATGAGCAGGACCTGCAGCACCGCAAGCGCAAGCACGAGCGGAAACGCAGCGGCGGCGGCCGCAGGAAGAAGGTGGCCTTCGAGGCCAGCGTGGCCCTGCTGGAGGCCTCCCTGAGGAACGACGTCGAGGAAGGTAGGCCGCTCTGAGCCTGGCTCGCTGCAGCCTTGATGCCTCCTGGTCAGGGTCTGGCCCCCTCAGATTCTGTGCAGCAGGGGCGCAGCGGGCTGGGGTGGGGGAAGCTGGCCATCCCCCGCGCCTTGGGGGGACGCTCCGAATTTATCTTAGACTTTTTTTGTGTGCAATAAGAACCCCACCCAGCCTTTGGCTAATGAACATCATCCTGATTTTCCTTCCTTGCCACAAATATTTACTGACAACCTACTTCTTGCACATTAGCATGCTACATATCTGGTGAACTGGTCGGATCGCATCTCTCTCCTCCCAGAGCTCAAAGCTCAGAGGGCCTTGCCTTTCTTAGGCCCCCCTGTGTGTGCCGGACCACCTGCTGGGCTCTGTGTGGGGGGGTGGGGGTAGGGGCGGGGGGCGGGGTCCTTTTCACTTAGCTTTCCTGCGCAGGTAGATGGTGGAGGGGGTGGTTAACCGCATGGGCTCTGCTCAGTCACACAGAGCTGGTCTCCCACAGACTTGGTCAGTTTTTTCCCTTTGTGACCCTGGCAGGTAGACAAGTCACTTCCCTTCCTGCACCTCAGTTTCCACCTCCAGAAATGGGGATAACAATTGTTTCCACCTCAAGGGCTTGCTGTGAAGTTCTTGAACATTTCGTTATATATATACATATATGTAAGTATACATATATACTTATATGTATATAATGAAATAAAATAGAATAAAAATGTAGTAAAATAATACAAATATAATAACACGTAAGAAAACAACCACACAATGGTTATATAATATAAAGTGGTATATAATATAAACATTGTTATAAGTATGAATATATAAATTATTATGTATATAAATAATCCTAGTTATGTTCATAATGTCTGGAAGCAGAAGAATATGCACAGTGCTTTCTAGGACACTTTCACTTTACAAAATGAATGACTAAATAAACATAAACACATATATACTCATATAATCTGTTTTCACATTTTATTTAATTATATTATTATTATTATTATTATATTATTATTATTATTATTATTATATTATTATTATTATTATTATTATGTGCCCCAGAAATCATGATATCCGACAGGCAGGTATAAAACACTCTTTTTACAGATGGGAAAATTGAGACTCAGAGAGGTTCAAAACTTTGACCAAGGTGGCAGAGCAGGATCAGAACACCCCAGGATCCAAGCTCTTGTCACTGGCCTCGTTGGGTTGCTTCCCATCAGAAGGATGAGGGGAGGACCCATGATTTGACCAAAGCCCTCTTCCCTGAGCATTCCCTAAGAGGCCACGCCTGCTCACTGTGCAGCTGAGGGGTGTGTGTGTGTGTGTGGTGGTTGGTGGTCCCGCCAGCAGCCTCCGGTCCCTGTCTGTATACAGATCCTTTCTGGCTGTCCCTGGAGGGGACCCAGCCAGTGTTTCCTGGGTCCCTCGGGGCTCCTGCTTCTGCACACCCTCCAGACACTTAGTGCTAAAGTAGTGAGAGAACAGACACGGTGGCACCTGCTGCCCTGGAGGGCGCTGGGTTTTATGTCTGTTGCTCCTCAGCTTCTAGAACCCTCTGCTGCTTTTCTGTCCTGATAAACAGCGCTCTGGGGAGTGGGCAAGGGGCCACCCTGGAAGCACCCAGCCGAGAGCCTGGGCTGAGCAGCCACCCCCCCCCCCCAGAGGCATGCAGTCCCAGACTCAGGGGACACGACCCTGCAAGGCTCCTTCCCACGTGTGATTTGCTGGGTGACGTGGCAGACCCATCCCACTCAGTGGGGCACATCATGATGTTTAATCTTTGTCGTGGGCGATAGTTCATCAGCTCTCCTTTCATCTTTCACTCCCCTCTTCCCTGACAGATCCCATCTCCCTCCCTGAAGGGGCTTCACAGAGGCCAGTGAGCTGGCCCTGCTGCTTCAGAAGGTCACACAGCCCTGAGCCGGCAGGCAGCCCTGAGCCGGCAGGCAGCCCTGAGCCCGCCCCCAGAGCCCTCCCGTGGGTTCTGGTTAGAAAGAGCACCAGGGGGTCCTCAGCCCTGCCTGTGACTTTCAACAGCTGACTTCACCTCTCTGGGTCCCATTTCTTAATCCGAAAAATGGGCGGTTGAGCCTTGCCCTCAGGGGGGTTTGGCAGGAATTAGACAAGATCCTGGATGTGACAGCTGAACTTTGCACCAGCACAGTGACCATTTTCACACACTTTTTCTTTTCTTTTCTATTTTCTTCTTTCTTTCTTTCTTTCTTTCTTTCTTTCTTTCTTTCTTTCTTTCTTTCTTTCCTTCCTTCCTTCCTTCCTTCCTTCCTTCCTTCCTTCCTTCCTTCCTTCCTTCTTTCTCTCTCTCTCTCTTTCTTTCTTTCTTTCTTTCTCTCTCTCTCTCTCTCTTTTTCCCTCCCTCCCTCCCTCCCTCCCTCTTTCTTTCTCTCTCTCTCTCTCTCTCTTTCTTTCTTTCAGACTTTAATGTCTTTAAAGAACCCAAATATACACAAACATGCTTCTCATAAAAAATCCAGCACAGAAGTGTATGGAGTGAAAGTTCCCTCCCTTCCCCTCTCCCTCCCACCCCACCCCCTCTTCCTTCTGTAATGAGTACTGCTGTTTGCTTGATGGGTTACCTTCCAGGCATTTTCCTCACTTACCTGTGTATTTGTAGGCTTGGAGAAATAGAGAGCTAGTGGGATTTTTCGTTTTGGTTTTTAAGTAAATGATGACATCCTGGATACATTATTCTGCAGTTTCCTTTTTTTCACCCAACAGTATATTCTGGAGATGTTTTTATGTCAGTACATCTATAGTGGACTACTAGATCTGTGTTATTCTTTTTAACTGCTGAGTAGTATTCCACGGTATGAAGCCACCAGGGTTTTTGAACTGGTTCCTTACTGATGGGCATGTAAGTTTTTTGGTGGTTTTGCTCTTGCCAAACTGAATATTTAAGTTTGAATGAGAAAAGTGCCAGGTGCCATGGGCTGGATCCCTGGCTCTGGTGACAGCCAAGTGAGGGTGGAGGGCCAGTGTCCTGCACTGGGGCAGGCTGTGGGGCAGGTGAGAGGTGCCCTGGGGGTCCCCAGGTGGCTGAGTTTGGAGGAGGGTTGTGAAGCTGTCATAGGTCAGCAGGCTTTCTGGCCCAGCTGTGCTCAGCTTCCTGCCAGCATGACGGAGCTGCTGCTCAGAGCTGGCCAGAATGGCAGCCCTGTGCTGTGGGGGAGCTGGTGTCGGGGAGGCTGCGGGGGCGTTAGCTCACAGCGGGATGGCAACGTGGGGTGGCAGCCCCCCCTCCCCTGAGCTCACAGCAGTGGCTGAGTCAACCTCCCCCACAGGGCAATGTGAGTCTTTCCAGAGAGAGGCAGTGGGGGGTGGGGGGACTCACCAAACTTCCTTCCCTGAAGCTGCCTGCTCTTGGGCTGATGTCTGGGCTCCAGGGGCCCTCCCTGGCCTCAGACCTACCTGAGCCTCATCCTCCTGTTCCTACAGCCAGTTTTTCAAAAACAGCTTTATTGAAATTCAATTTGCATACCATAAAATGTGCCTGTTTAAAGGGTATTGTTCAACAGTTTTCAGAAAATTTAGAATTGTCCATCCATCACCACAACCCAATTTCAGAACACTTCGTCACCCCAGAAAGAAACTTGGTGCCCATTTGTAGCCCCTTCCTGGTTCCCACTGGGCAGCACTGATCTCTTCTCTGCCTCTGTTTGCTTTTCTGGACATTTCATTACCTGGATTCATACGGTGTGTGCTCTTTCGCGATGGCTTCTTCATTGAGAAGAACGTTTTGAAGATACATCCAGAGTGTGGTATATATGAGGATGTCATCCCCTTTTAATTGTCCTGTTGTAGCCCGGCGTATGGACAGACCACACTTGTTTATCCATTCACCAGTTGAGGAACATTTAGATTATTTTCATTTGGGGTTATGATGAATAATGCTGCTAAGAACGTTTCTGTGCAAGCCTGTGTGGGGACGTATGTATTCATGTCTCGGGGAGTTACCTAGGAATGGCATTGCTGGGTCATAAGATAAATTTATGTTTAACTTAAAAAAACAACTGCCAAACTGTTTTTCCAAAATGGCTGCCTCCTTTTACCTTCTCACACCCCATTTGAAAGATCCCCCATTGGAGCGGCTGTGTCACGGGCTGAGGTCTCACAGGTGTCACGTGTCAGACCCAGGACTTGAAGGCAGATCAGTGGCCCAGGCTTCCAACAACCAGGAGTTCCTGGCACCTCATGCGTTTGGTTTTCCTAGAAGACAAGAGAACCACTCCCTTGTGGTTCTGATCTGTGTCTCTTTGGGCCTTAGAGACGCTGGCGTTTCTGCTGACCTCAGGCCCTTTGCGTTGCGGGGGTCCCTGGATAAGCTCTTCATCTCTAGCAGCAGCTTCCTTCCAAGGCCACGTGGGCCCAGCCTCCCTTGGGATGTCTGACTATAGGGCTTCTATTCTCTCACAACCTGTAGGGTTTTCTTTACGGAAACTCGACTGGCATTCAAGAGTTTGAGTGATTCTTCGGTAATCTAAGTTTAGCTCTTCATTGTTATGCTCATGGTAAGGGTTTTCAGACTGTTTCTTTTTTAAGCAGTGGAAACTTTAAATGAAATATTTTGCAGAAAACCAATATGTAAAGCAGAGGAAAGAGTTATTCTGATTGGGGTAGGGCGGCTGAGGGGTGCTGGCACGTCACCCACCCCACTCCTGTTCCACCCCAGCCCTGGGCACATTGGGGCCACCTGGGCTCTGCAGGGCACCTGGAAACCGATGACTTAATCTAGTGGAAACACAGCTCTGACTTTCACTTTTGATGAGTTTTGCAAAGGGAAGTTTCTTTTCTCCTAATTATATAAAAATAATGCATTCTTGTTGCAGAAAATCTTCAAAGTGCAGGGGGGAAAAAAAAGAAGGAAAAAAAAATCATGCATACTTCACTGGACAGCAACAACCACTGATAATGTTTTGGTGGTGTTATCTCAGTCAGCCTCCCGATGGAAAACAAACGGTGTTCTGCTATGAGATAATTTGAGGAAAGTTTAGTAAAGAGGAAATGTGCAGAGTTTAGGGCAATAGTCTTCTTTTTTTTTTGTTTTGTTTTGTTTCATCGCCCCTTTATATTCTTAAAAACTGAGAATCCCTACAAGCTTTTGTTTAATTGGTTTCTATGGATCGATATTTACCTAATTAGAAATGAAAACCTGAGGAATTAAAATAAATGTATTATTCATGGAAACATAAAATCCATTATCTGTCATACTAATTCTCTATTGCCGCATAGCAGATGAGTTCAATATCGGCGGCTTAAAACAGTAAACATTTATATCTCACACAATTTCTGTGCATCAAGAATCCAGGAGCAGCTTGGCCAGGTGGTCCTATCTCAGGATCTCTGATAGGTTATGGTCAACTCAAGGTTTAGGTGGGACTGGAGGAAACACTTTCAAGATGGCTCACTCACATGGCTCTTGCCATGTGAGCCTCTCCGTATGACTGCTTGAGCCTCCTCACAACATGGAAGCTAGCTTCCCCCAGTGTGATCCCCACTCATGAACAAGGTGGAAACCACAATGTCTTTTTTTTTGTAACAGAGAGAGACAATGAGAGGGACATATAGGGACAGACAGATGGTAGGGAGAGAGATAAGAAGCATCAATTCTTCGTTGTAGCACCTTAGTTGTTCATTGACTTCTTTCTCATATGTGCCTTGACTGGGGGGCTACAGCAGAGCAAGTGACCCCTTGCTTGCTACCCAAGCCAGTGACCTTGGACTCAAGCCAGCCACTTTGGGGTCATGTCTATGATCCCACATTCCAGCCAGCAACCCTGTGCTCAAGCTGGTGAGCCCGCGCTCAAGCTGACAACCTTGGGGTTTCGAACCTGGGTCCTCTGCATCCCAGTCCGACGTTCTATCCACTGCACCACCGCCTGGTCAGGCCACAGTGTCTTTTATGACCCAGCCTTGGAAGTCACATACCATCACCACTGTCATATTTTGTTCATTGGAAATGACTCAGCAAGCCCAGCCCACGCTCAGGGGAAGGGAGTTCGGCTCTGCCTCTCGAAGGGAAGGGAATGTGTGAATGTGTTCTTAAACCACCGCATATGCTAACCTAAATAATGATATTTTTCAAAGCAACAAAAGAAAATTAGTGAGGAGAATAGTGTGGTTTTATTTTTAAGGTCTGACTTGAGAGAAGACAGCTGGATTTGCTTCTTGCTTCTGCTTTCAATATGTGGTGGTATGTTATTTTGGCTGAAGTACATGAAGAAAATTTCACCTCACTCAGACACGTCATTGGAAAACAGAAGAAGTATTTTAATTGCCTTTCCAGATAATTGTGGATAATGATATAGAAATCAAACTCAAGAGGTGTTAGTTTCTTGAAATTTAACTGCAATGTGGAATCTGACACTGTTTCAATTTTTAGGTTCATAGCACATGGACAACCTTCCCCATTATTAATATTTACCAGCAGAGTGATACATTTGTTACAACTGATAAACATCAGTTGACACACCATCATCCCCCACAGTCCCTAGTTCACATTAGAATTCACTCTCATATTGTCCATTCCATGGTTTTGGACAAAAGTATAATGCCTGGTACCCATCATTATGACCTTATACAGAGCATTGGTGTGTTTTCACTGCCCTAGAATTCCTCTGTGCTCTGCCTGTTCATCCCTCCCCCACTCTAACTCCTGGCAACTACTGATCTTCTTACTGTCTCCACAGTTGTTCCTTTTCCAGAATGTCCTCTAGTTGGAATCATACAGTATGTAGCCTTTGCAGATTGGCTCCTTTCACTTAGTCCTATGCACTTCAGACTTCCATGCCTTTTCATGGCTTTATTATAACTCATGTCTTTTTAGTACTCAATAATATCCCATTGTCTGGATGAATCACCGTTGATCCATTCAACTACCGAAGGACGGCTAAGAAGCAAATTACTCATAATTTTGGCAATTGTGAATAAAGTTGCTGTAAACATCCGGTTGTAGGTTTTTGTGTAGGCACAAGTTTTCCACCTACCAAAGAGTGTGATTGTTGGATTGAATGGTAAAAGTGTGTTTAGCGTGGTAAGAAACCACCAAACTGTTTTTCAAAGGGGCTGTACTATTCTGCATTCCCACCAGCAATGGAGGAAAGTTCCCGTTGCTCCACATCCTCACCAGCATTTGGTGTTGTCGGTGTTCTGGATTTTGGTTATTTTTAGGGGTGTGTAGCCGTATGTCACTGTTGCTTTGATTTGCATTTCCCTGATGATAAATAACGTGAAGCATCTTTTCATATGCTTATTTGCCATCTGTCTATCTTCTTCTTTTCTTTTCTTTTTTTTTTTTACCATGCGTACTAAGCAGGGGATATGGTGATTACTAGTACAGTTTGGTGCCACTGAACTGACTATGCTAGTGTGACAGTTGTTTCCCCCACCATTGCATTTATCCCATCAGTACAAATGTCAAGACAGTGAAAAAGGCAATAACACCTTAGTGTTACTATGAAAATAGTTTTGACCTCTTGGGACCCTTGAAAGAGTCTTGGGACCACTTTGAGAACCACTGGTTTATAGGAACCAACGTGGAATGGTGTAGTACCCTGGGGCTAGCAAAAGTGGGTAGCTGTTACCACTCCTAAACCTGAAGGGGCCATTGGAAGAGGGACCTGCTGGGTCTGAAGGAGGGCACTGTGTAGAGAGTGCTGCCTAACAGGAACAGTGGCTTCTTCCGTCTGCCTTGTAGTCTTCTTACCATCTTCCCCATTACCAAACCCAACCTGAAAGCAGAAGGCTGCCGGGAAGCCTTTGACACAGTCCAAATGGTTGGGCTTCCCCAGGCATGGAGTAGGGTGGATTTGGAGGGACAGATGGGGTATACCCAACCTTGTTGTCTTCAACTCTTTGTATCTCTATACACAAGAAATAGAGTGAGTGTGTCTATATTTAGAAAAGAACTTTTGCCATAACATTCTTTTATCAATTCAGTAAAATTAGGCACCTACTCTGTGCTTTAAAGAATCTAAACAGCCCTGGCCGGTTGGCTCAGTGGTAGAGTGTTGGCCTGGCGTGCAGGAGTCCCGGGTTTGATTCCTGGCCAGGGCACACAGGAGAAGTGCCCATCTGCTTCTCCATCCCTCCTCCTCTCCTTCCTCTCTGTCTCTCTCTTCCCCTCCCGCAGCCAAGGCTCCATTGGAGCAAAGTTGGCCGGGGCGCTGAGGATGGCTCTGTGGCCTCTGCCTCAGGCGCTAGAATGGCTCTGGTTGCAACAGAGTGACGCCCCAGGTGGGCAGAGCATCACCCCCTGGGTGGGCATGCTGGGTGGATCCCGGTCGGGCGCATACGGGAATCTGTCTGACTGCCTCCCCGTTTCCAACTTCAGAAAAATACAAAAAAAAAAAAGAATCTAAACAAAATAATGGTATAACTAGGATGGAAGATGGGAGGCCAAGTATAAGCTATGGATCCTGAGGTTGTTTCTAATTTTTGCTACTATAAATTACACCGTGATGATTATCATTGTATAAAACTATTTGGCTACCATATTGATTTTTTACTTAGGGTAGATCCTGGCTCAATAGAGTTGAGGATGTAAACATCTGCAAAGTTCATTTGGTCACCAGAAAGGTTGGGTCAGTTTGCATTTCTACCAGCAGTGAGTACCAGGTCTGCCTCATCACTGCTTTCCTCATCAGTGTGACACTGAAAACACACCTTTGCTCATACATTTGATATATGGAAAATTGTCCTGTTGTCTTAATTTGCATGTGATTGAGACATTGAGGTTTGACTTCTTCCTATTCATGAACTTACTGGTCATTGTTTTCTTTTTCTGACTTGTCTATTTTTTGTCTGTTTTTTAGTGATGTGTTTCTTTTTCTTATTAATTTTAATGATTGTGTATGTTTGTGCGTGAAAGAAGAGTGGGGGAGCAAGAGAGGGAAAGAATGAAAACGGAGATGTCAACACTTCATTGTCATGTATGGTATAGATAATTTCTGCATCAAGTGTGGGTGTGTTTACATTTTGCTTATAGTAGTGTTTTTATGCCCTGGAGGGGTTTTTTTTGTTTTATTTATTTTCTGAAGTGAGAAGCAGGGAGTCAGACAGACTCTCACATGCACCCAACTGGGATCCACCTGGCAAGCCCGCTAGGGGGCGATGCTCTGCCCACCTGGGCGTTGCTCCATTGCAACTGAAGCCATTCTAGTGCCTGAGACAGAGGCCATGAAGCTGTCCTCTGTGCCCAGGCCAACTTTGCTCTAATGGAGCCTTGGCTGTGGAATGGGAGGAGAGAGACAGAGAGGAAAGAGAGGGGGGAGGGGTGGAGAAGCAGATGGGCACTTCTCCTGTGTGCCCTGGCGGGGAATCGAACCCAGGACTTCCACACACTGGGCCAGTGCTCTGCAGCTGAGCCAACCAGTCAGGGCTGCACTGGAGTTATTTTTTTTAAGTGATTTGAGAGAGAGAGAGAGGGAAAAACATCTGTTTGTTCTACTTATTTGTGCATTCATTGGTTGATTCTCATATGTGCCCCGACCAGGAATCCAACCCACAACTTTGCTGCATTGCGAAGATGCTCTAACCAATCGAGCCATCTGGAAAGGGCTATACCCTGGAGTTCTTAATTTTTATGTAGTCAAACCAGATGATATTGCCTGTTTCCCATTATTTTGTTATTTACTTTTATCCCTCTACAATAAGGGTCAGAGAACTATGGCTGGGAGGCCAAAGGTTCCCACCATCTGTTTTTGTAAATAAAGTTTTATTGGAACATGGCCATGTTCATTCATTTACATATTGTCTGTGGTTGCTTTCACACTATAGTGGCAGATCAGGTAGTTGCAACAGAGACCATCAAGCCTGCAAAGATGAAAATATTTCAACTCAAGCCCTTCACAGAAAGTGTCCTGACTCTTGTTCTAAGGTGTTTCTCATCTAGTTATGTATATTAACTTACATGTTCTTCTAGATTTTTGTGGCCTTATTTAACTAATTAAATATGCAATCTTTAAAATCTCATTTCAGTATAAAGTAGTAAATTAAATATATCTCTATTTTATTTCCAAGGAGTTGATCAATTGTCCCAACATCTTTCCCTTCCCATTGAATTTGCAATGCCATCTTCAAACCCTAGAGCCTCATCTGTGAAGAAGGGTAACTTTCCAAGCCATTTATTCTGTTCCAACAGTCTGTTTTTGTGCCAGGTGCATACTATTTTGATCCTTCTAGCTTTATATCGTGGCTTAGTATCAGATAGAACAAGTCCTTTCTCATAATTGCTCGTCTTTCACAAAATGTTCTTGGTTATTTTCAGCTGTTCACATAATACTTAAGATCATTTGGTCAAGTTTTGCCTTCAAATTTCAAAAATAGATTCCTCCAGAATTGATGAATATTGTAAAAATGGGTCGAGCTTCAGTTTTACAAGATGGAAAGAGCTCTGGAGATGGATGGTGGTGATGGTTGCACAACATTATGAATGCATTTAATGCTACTGAACACTTAAAAATGATTGATATGGTATGTTTTATGTCATGTGTATTTTACCATAATAAACCCCCCCCCCAAACAAGGAAACCCAATATTTAGCTAGGGACAGTAGTCAGGGAAAAATGGCAGTGACGGTCTAATGGGAACAGGGTTTCAGTTTGGGAAGGTGAAGTTCTGGAGATGGATGGGGGGGTGGTTGTACCACATTGGTAATGCACTTAATGCCAATAAATTGTACACTGAAAATGGTTAAGATGGTAAATTTTATGTTACCTGTATTTTACCACAGTTTAAAAATTAATTTGTTAAATGGATATCTTTGTCATAATGAGTTTCTTTTTCTTTTATTTATTTTTTTATTAAGTTAGAGGCGGGAGGCAGGGAGGCAGAGACAGACTCGCGCTTGCGCCTGGACGGGGATCCACCCAGGAAGCCCTCTACAGGGTGGTATTCTGCCTATCTGGGGCTGCTGCTCTTTTGCTCAGCAACCAAGCTATTTCAGTGCCTGAGGTGAGGCCATGGAGCCATCCTCAGTACCTGGAGCCAAATTGCTTGAACTATTTGAGCCATGGCTGTGGGAGGACGAGAGAGAGAGAGAGAGAGAGAGAGAGAAGAGAAGAGAAGAGAAGAGAAGAGAAGAGAAGAGAAGGGGGAGGGGTGGAGAAGCAGATGGTTGCTCCTCTTGGCCAACTGGCCAGGATCAATAATGAGTTTTCTAAGTAGGCAAATGCTACATGTTTCTATTGGGCGAGTATTCTCTCATGTCCTTTAGGGAAGCTACAGGTTTGTTTGTTTTTACCATATATGTCCTGTTTATTTCCTGAAAGGAAGGCTTTTTTTTTTTTTTTGTATTTTTCTGAAGCTGGAAATGGGGAGAGACAGTCAGACAGACTCGTGCATGCGCCCGACCGGGATCTACCCGGCATGCCCACCAGGGGGCGATGCTCTGCCCACCAGGGGGCGATGCTCTGCCCCTCTGGGGCGTCGCTCTGTCGCGACGAGAGCCACTCTAGCGCCTGGGGCAGAAGCCAAGGAGCCATCCCCAGCGCCCAGGCCATCTTTGCTCCAATGGAGCCTTAGCTGCGGGAGGGGAAGGGAGAGACAGAGAGGAAGGAGAGGGGGAGGGGTGGAGAAGCAGATGGGAGCTTCTCCTGTGTGCCCTGGCTGGGAATCGAACCCGGGACTTCTGCACACCAGGCCAACGCTCTACCACTGAGCCAACCGGCTAGGGCCGAAAGGAAGGCTTTTAAGTTTTTACGTATTAATTTTGTAGCAAGCCATTTTACGGAATCCTCCTTAGCCTTAGTTTTTCTCTAGGTTTCTTTGGGGTTTCCCCACATAGAAAATAGCATTATTTGTAGGTGACAAGGTTGTCTGTTGCCCCCCCCCCCCACCCGTCTCGTCCCTCCAGGCTCACTACTCCGTTTCCTTGTGCCGACTTTTATGAGATGTGCCTTTGAGATTTGCGAACATGCTCCACTCTGCCTCCGTCTTTGCCCGAAGTCTGATCTGGCTCACTTTAGGGTGAATGGAACTGTCAGTGGCCTCATTCAGGTTGAGTTTGTCTGTTAGCATGGTCCGAGTTTCTGTTGGCGTTTGGGGCAGCCACTGCTGACTTACATTGGGATTATAAGAAACTAAGACCTCCAAGTCAGTTTGCCCTTGGCGAAGTTACATCTTCCCCATCCTGTACTTATGCAACTGACATTTTAAAAATTTGATGAAATATATTGTTCATACTGACAAGGGGAAAACTAGTTGCATTTTCTTATGTTGAGCAGAGCCCTGTGACCACACCCCCTCAGATCAAACAATGCAACATCACCAGCACATCCAGAAGCCTTGCTAGACCCACAGTTGATTTTCAACATTGACGTCGAGGCCCTAAATTTATCTTGCTGAGTTCTGAGCCCATTACCTGCCTGCTCAAATAACTTGGGTTTCATGAGTGATAAATTAAGACTTCTGTATTACCAGCAACAGAAATCCAGCTCAAACTAACTTAAGCATACGGGGACACAGGGACCTTTCAAAACATGTCTCTGAGTAGATGACTGTCAGCAGCATAGAGTTGTATAACTACTCCTCTTAGTGACCCCAATAGGAATAATTTCTCCATCCAACGGTACCCCAGTTTTATCAAGTCCCAGAATCAAATCTCATTGGTTAAGATTGGCTATATACCTACCTCTGAGCTCATCACAATGGCTAGAGCAGGTATGCAATGCTGTGATTGGTCTGATCTGAGTCATATGCCCACCCCTGGAATCAGCTCCTCCTAAAACATATGGACTAACACTTGGGAGATATGTTGTGCTTACCCCAAGGAAAACTGGGATACTGTCACCAGAAGGAGGGAAAATGGATGCTGGCCAGGCCATAAATAAATATGTCTAATTCAAATGAAATATTAATTATTAATTACTACTGTACAGGCATACCTCAGAGATATTGTGGATTTGGTTCCAAAAGACCATAATAAAGTGAGTCACAGGAATGTTTTGGTTTTGCACTGCAATTAAAAGTTATGTTTGCAAGTCTAGTAAGTATGTAATAGCAATTTAGCATCATGTCTCAAAAACACTACATACTTTAATTAAAAAAATACTTTATTGATTTAAAAAATGCTAAGCATCATCGGAGCCTTCAGCTTGTTGTAATCTTTTTCCTGATGGAGGATCTTGCCTTCGTGTTGATGGAGGTTGACTGGCTACAGATCACTATAACAAATATAATTATAATAAAAAAGTTTGAAATGTTGCAACAGTTACCAAAACATGACACAGGCACTAAGGGAGCAGCTGCTCTTTGAAAACGGTACTAATAGACCTGCTTGATGCTGTGTTGCACAAACCTTCAATCTGTCAATAGCAGAATATCTGCATAGTATTACAAAGCAAAGCACAATAAAGCAAGGTATGCCTGTATGTTGTTTATAAAAGCCAGGAACATTTGCCTTCTAGACCAGAGTTATCCGGTAGAGCTTTTTCCAGTGATGGAAATACACTGTCCAGTATGGTAACTGGTAGTCACATGTGGCTGTTGAGCACAGTGTAAATGTGACTAGAATGACTGAGGAACTGGAATTTTGATTTTATTTAATTTAAAGTAATGTAAGTCATCAACTGTGGTTAGGTTACAGTATTGGACTACAGAATCCTGGACTATTAGTCAAATCCCTGATGGCAATGTTGGACAGGTCATGGCCGAAGGTGGAGGTTGGGATGCAACCCATATTCATGTAACGAAATTCATTTGAAGACCTAATTGGCTTTGTTAAGCAATTCATGAATCGGGCAGCATCCCATCTAGCAACTAGAAAGGCGTTCCAAACATTTGTACAAAATGGGAGGTTTTTTGGGCAGAAAGAAGGTGGGACTAGAAAGTTAAAAGAGAGGGTTATTTCAGGCAAGGACACCTTGCCTTAGGGGAAAACTCAGGGCTTTGCCAGGCAGGTGATCTCACTGGTGTTGGCCAGGAGATTCTTGACTGATCGGTTCACAGTTTTCAGTCCTGGGAGAGGCTGACATAACAATTAGTTACTAAGTTTTGATTTGGTGATGTGGCCTAACAAAAGTGACTCCATTTTGGTCTGTTGTTTCTTTTTTAAATACGTGTCTGAGTCAATCCTTTCCCATTCGGGATAGTTGTTCAACTGAAATGAAATGAACGATACTGTTATATGTATACCAACTGCAGTTGGTATATGAGAACAATAGCAAGAGTCTCTACTATAAAAAAAAAAAAGAGCCTTCCTTTTCTATAGAAACTGGGAAGATTTCTCTCTGAGGATTAAATTATAGCAGAGATTCATGCACAGGCATTCACAGAATACCATCTGGACATCTTCAGATCATGTGACTCATTAGTAAATGACAGGCTGGGCCAGGCCATGATGGGACTCCAAGTCTAGCAAAGCCACTGAAGAAAGCACAGTATCAACTTCCTTAACAGTGGAGAATGTTATTATAAAGAGAGCCTTGTCAAGAACAGATGCCTAGAAAAAAAAGAGATCATGTATGAGCAATGCTTTCTAAATACCGTCCAGGGAAGAGAATAACGTGACCAACAACTTTGAAATTACCATCCTGTTGCTCAGGACAATGTGATCATGGAAACCCATCTTGACAGAATGGCATTAAACACGATGGTCATGCACCTCCTTGTACAACCCTCTCATTACAATGACATTTATGAATGACATTCCAGCCAGGTCTGCCTGCAGATACAGAATGAGTCGGCCATGCCTAAATGAATGCCTGGCATGCCAGACAGTTCTCTTTCTCATGTGAAACTGCACTGTGGTTTCATTTGGCAGCCTCCTATTACTTGGATCATATGAGGCTATTCTTGGGGGAAGAAATCACTTGCGGTAGACTTGTAAACCATGGCCCATTACCCAGGTGATGCCTTCCTCAGGGATTCAGCCAATTGGAACGTTTCTGGAACCTCCTCAAATCCAGAACACCATGCCACTCAAACAGCATTTCCCCAGGGTATTGGTAAGGAGATACTTGAGAGGTTTCCCAAATACTCACTAGAGTCTGGACATTCACTGTCTTTGACATTTCTCAGTCTAGTGACCCTGCTGATGAGGTAAACGGGATATTTCTAGCGTGATTTATTCTTGCTTGGCGTCTAGGGACCACTGTTTCCTTTCTAATGGAGTAAGAAAATGGTCAGTGTTCTGTCCAAGGAGCTCAGAGGCTCTTTAAATACATGAAACCTAAATCTTTTAACTGTCACCAAAGCCAAAGTCAACCCACCATGTGGAGGAAGGCTGATGTTCGACAAATAGGAGCATGTTCCAGAATCTTCTCACAGTTTTGCATCGGCCAGCACATCCACCCCATGTTGGTACCGATGAGACAGAACTGGGCTCACGGCCCCATCCTCTGTCTGCCATGTCTGATGGAGGAAATGTGGCCAGAGCAGAGGTGAAGATGCAGACAGGAGAAATATGAAACCTGCCAAGTTGAGAAGAGGGAAATAGTACCTTTGTCATTTACAGAGGAAAAGCTAAATGAGGCTCAGATTTTGATGGAGGAAGCAGGGTTCCTGGCCCTTCGAGAGAAATCCTAGGATACAGGCATTTAGGACCCCAATTCCCTGGGCAGCACAGAGGTAGTAATGGCAGTTCTCCAGTTGAGTCACCATCAAGAACCAAGCTGCATCTCTTACCTATTGTTGCATAACAAAATACCCCAAAACACTTAGTGGCTTAAAACGATTTATTTCTCAATGATTCCTTGGATCTCTAGGCAGTTCTGCTGTTCTTGCCTGGGATCATTCGTGAGGCTGCAGTTAGCTACCAGTCAGCCAGTGTCTGGTCAGCTGGGATAGCTGGGATTCTCGGTTCATGTGATCTTTGATCCTGAGCTTCATCCAGCATGGTGATCTCAGGGTTCCAAGAAGGCAAGCACAAGTGTTTATCAAGCTCTGTCCTGCACCATGTTTGCTGATGTCTCACGGGCCAAAGAAAGTCACACGGCCAAGCAAAGAGTCAATGTGGGAGGAATCTATACAAGCACACGAGTACTGATGGGCATGATTCATTGGCAGCCATTATTGTTAAAATCTACCACACACTCTACACTTTGCTTTGATCTAGACCAGAGGTCGGGAACCTATGGCTCGTGAGCCAGATGTGGCTCTTTTGAATGGCTGCATCTGGCTCGCAGACAAATCTTTAATAAAAAAAAAATAATAACGTTAAAAATATAAAACATTCTCATGTATTACAATCCATTCATTTCCTACCGCTCATGTTCATGGTTGCGGGTGGCTGGAGCCAATCACAGCTGTCCTCCGGGGCAACACCAAATTTTTATTGGATAGTGCGTAAGGTTCATGGGTCGTTGTATGGCTCTCATGGAATTACATTTTAAAATATGTGGCATTCATGGCTCTCTCAGCCAAAAAGCTTCCCAACCCCTGATCTAGACCATAATTCTAGCATAATTCTGATAAACCGTGAGCATGTCACGTTGATCAACTACTGTGATTGGCTGTTAAGATTCTGGAATGTCTGGATGTACCCAGAGGACCAAACACTGTAACTGAGTTCTCTCTCTAAGAACCCTGAACTCTGGGTCGAGCATGCCAACTGTGTGACTGGTATTGACACTAAGTCATGGCAGTCAGAATTCAGCACTAGGGAATGGTGCTTAGGCTTATTTTAATTTTATTGCTTATTAGCTGCATAGCCATGACAGTGATTTATGTGATTTTATAATATTATGGTGAACCCTCCATAATTGGTGTTAAAGTCTGGATCAATGTTGAAATAGAAACAGGAACAGAAATCCAATCATCTGCCAGATGGAACAAATTATTAGTTCATAAATGCAGTGTGTTCAATAGATAGAATCTTTCAAAACATGGATGGCATGTGGGAAACAGAATCAGCAGAGGCCCTTGGTAGAAATGCTGGGAAGTTTTGCAGAAAGGTAACAGACCTTGGAAATTAGGGACACAGAGTCAGACAAAACTAAATTTTAGTCACCATTCTGTGACCTTAGGCAAGATCTTAATCTCTCTGTGGCCGGATTTCTCTTCTGTAAAGTGGAGAGAATAATGACTGTGAGGGGTGGGGGTGGCTCTGAAGCTTCTCAGAGATAAAGTAGCTATTACTATCGTTTGTCACTGGCTTCAGTTTTAGTGGTCCAAAGGCAAGGTTAACATCTCTTCTTTTTTCTTTCTAATTCTTCTGCTCACCCCCATTGCCCTAATTGCCCTAATTTTATCTGTCTTTGTTTACTCAGTATCTGCCTCCTATCAGTCATTCCCATAAAAATATTCTGATTGTAGTCATTTACACTTTAATATGAAAGAGTTAAAAACAAACAAACAAAAAAAACAAAAAAACAACAGTAACAGCAATTTTCATTGCAAGCCAGTGGAAAGTGAAAGGGTTTGGCCACCCCACATAACGTAACACTTAATGCTTGCATGCATTGGAGAGTGCTTTTAGAGTCCCTGAAATGAAAGAATCTGCTACTGAAGAATTTGTGGCAGTTTATTACTGAGACTATAGAACTCAAAGTGCCTGGGATTTCCTGGTTTCCTGTATCATTTCTTAGGGTAGTCACAAATATTCATCTTGCTTGACCTGAGCTATTTGAATGTGTGTTTAAAACCCATCTATAATTACAAAAGCTCTTTGGAGGGACCCTAATTAGCTTCTATAAATTGCTTTCTCTAACCTTTCAGAGTTAATGTGATCTGTTCCCTTGTTATTAAAAAAGAAAAAGAAAAAAACACCCTAGATTATTCCAGAAAAGTTCTCCCAAGTTCCTTGGCATCTAACATTTTGTCAAGGAGACATGGTGGCCAGCCTTCCTCTGAATGGGCTGGGCTTCTACATAATCATTCCTTCCGGCTCATGACTTTCTTCTTATTTGCTGCCCACGGATGCCAAAAATAACTTGTTTTCTGGCAAGCTTGGGATGAGATTCCTTATATTGAATCAGATCCATAATGAAGCTGTTTCAGTTTTTAGGAGAGAGCGTCCTGAACTGCAGGGATGGTTAGGAGCAGGACCCTGGTGAGGGGAGGAGCCTCTTGTCTCAGCATCACACCTGGAGCTAGAAGAGCTGCTGCAGGGCCGTGCCATCCAACCTGCTTGGGTCCTCTCGTGTGGCTGAGACCCCTGGTTCTGTGAGGCAGTGCTCCCTGCCTTGTACTGTGTTGCCTCTGCCTTCGCACTCCTTGTAGCCCAGGCTGCAGGGCTCAAAGATAACAAGTAGCAAACGTTTCATCTCCAATACAGCAACTGCTTGGTTTAGGAAGACAATTCTCTGCAGACACACACACACACACATACACACACACACACACCAGGGCAGATTTGTCCTGACAAAAGCCAAGATATCTTGGATTATTCCAATCTGGCATTAAATTAGAAGATAATACCTCTGGATAATGTGAGGGTGAGAGAGAAGCTGGGGAGTGGCAGAGTAGCTGGGTGATGAGTGCTCATCTGAATGGGTGACAGAGTTGGATGAAGGAGCAGCTATGGTAATGGGGAAGTAATCGGCAGAAGAGGAAGTAGCTAGGCCATGACGGAGTAGCTGGAGAATGGAAAAATACCAGGATGATGAAGGTAAAGCACAAGGCCGAAGTTACTACAGTGGGACAACAGAAGAGTCCCAGACCTGGAGCAGAGACCATCCTACCCTGCTCCAGTCATCTCCATTTTGCTACTTTCTGAGGTGTTGCTGGTGTGAAGCAAACTCAGTCTAAGTTTGTATCAGTCGACTGGAATCTGGGCTGTTGTAACCAGTTGGGGTGCAGCTCTCCGGGGTTAAGGCTGAGGATGTGGTAGTTGTGGGTGGGGGGTAGTTTCTTCTTTTTAGGGAGGGGCTCTATCTTCTCTTGGTCCCTTAAGAATGGGTGAGGTTGCCTGCCAGAGGTCCTAGCATAAGCCACATCGGAGTGCCCCAGTGCCCCTTTGCCACCTTCGTCATTGTCTCTAGCAGTTCTGGTTGATAACCTGAACTCCAGCCACCGTGCTGAAAGTCATGCCGTGTGTTATCCATCCCATCGCATCCTCTTGGCAACTCTATGCAATAAGGACTCTTGGTGGCCCTATTTTACAGGTGGGTAAACTAAGGCTTGAGAAAGTTCCAGTAACTTTCCTGGGTAAGAGATGAGCCCAGACTGTCTGACTTCAGAACCTGGACTTCTGCCACAGTCATGGAACATGGGGGAACATGGTTCCCCCTTTTTTAAAAAGATTTTTTTTATTTACTTATTCATTTTAGAGAGGAGAGAGAGAGAGAGAGAGAGAGAGAGAGAGAGAGAGAGAAGGGGGGAGGAGCAGGAAGCATCAACTCCCATATGTGCCTTGACCAGGCAAGCCCAGGGTTTTGAACCTGTGACCTCAGTGTTCCAGGTCGACGCTTTATCTACTGCGCCACCAGAGGTCAGGCCATGGTTCCCCTTTTTAAAAGCCCGATCCTCCCCTTCGCAACCTAAAGGCCTTCAGCAAGATCTGGGCTGGGAGTGAGGGTTCAGGTAGCATGTCCTACTTGAGGAAGGAGCCTGAGACAGAAGCCAAGAGCCCACGGCCCCCACCTGTGGGTGGGCACAGCCGCCTGGCAGCCGTGTTCCAAACCCATTTCCAATGAGGTCTGTCAGATAAAGTCACAATTTAGAACCAGGCTTCCCAGGGCGCACCCACCACCGGCAATCAGACCTCATTTGCACTGAGACATTTTTAGTCCATGGTGAATTTCCATCATGAAACACAGCAAAAGGAATCTCTATCTTTGGGAAGTTCTTCCTTCCCTCTTCTGCACTTTTCAGCATGCCTCGGGACAGATGCCACATCAAGGGTCATGCCCAGCTGACATTTTCAAAAGTTTTTTCTGACACTAGGTGCTTGGAAAACGTTATATAACAATCATTTCAGGCTTTGGGGAACTTTTTTTTTTTTTTAAATTCAAGGAAAGATTTACATTTGGGTCCTGAAGAGCCTGTCTATTCTCCTATTCTTCTTATTTTATGAAAGCAATGTAATCACGTTGTCTTATGTCACGTGATGCCTTATTTCATAAGCTGCTGGATCCAAGAGAAGCCATTCGCTCCAGGAGGATCATGGTTAGGGGAATTGTTTTTCACTGAAAGAAACGTAAGGTTAAGCTCTAATTAATGTAGTGTGTGTGTGTGTGTGTGGGGGGCTGGCTATTATACAGATAGACCGGTAGGTAGGTTTGGGGACCTGTCTCTGCATTTGAAAATATATTCCTAAAGCCCACACAACTCTGTAGATTTCTTAAAACTCTGTTTTTGGCAAGTCTCTTCTGGTCTTGATGTGCTCTTGAGTGGTGAACTGGGCCAGGGGCAGTGGAGATAGAGACTGTAAGGTAGAGTTTGCTATGCCCATTTTACAGAAGAGGAAACTGAGGCACAGAGAGGTTCAGAGACTTGCTCAGGTCTCACAGCACCGAAGGGGTGTTTGATGCCTGGTCGAATTTGATGCCCGGTCGAATGAATGTTGAAGTCTGGGTTCCTAACTTCTGTACAACCCTACCACTACCTTAAAAATGAAAAAAAAATATATGAAAGCTCATATATGGAGACTATAGCCCAAGGGTCGGGAACGTCTTTGGCTGAGAGAGCCATGAACGCCATATATTTTAAAATGGAATTCCATGAGAGCCATACAACGACCCGTGTACATTACGCATTATCCAATAAAAATCTGGTGTTGTCCCGGAGGACAGCTGTGATTGGCTCCAGCCACCCGCAACCATGAACGTGAGCGGCAGGAAATGAATGGATTGTAATACATGAGAATGTTTTATATTTTTAACGTTATTATTATTATTTTTTATTAAAGATTTGTCTGCGAGCCAGATGCAGCCATCAAAAGAGCCACATCTGGCTCGGAGACATAGGTTCCCGACCCCTGCTATAGCCGGTACCAGAAGGGAAATGAGAAGCCCCTGTGGTCCAGAAATACAATTGTTGCCTGACCCTTTGTCCAGAAAACTCCCTAGTTAGTGTAATGCATGTGGTTGGTTGCCCTGAGCAGCCCTGAAGGACTGCCCTGGTTGGGGCAGGAATAATCAAGTGTTTGCATAGTGAGGATGTGTTTGACAGAGCCCATGCGATGCGCAGGAGGGTGTGAACAATGGCCATGAGGGTAGCCTTGGCCCGCCCACAGAGCGGGAGTAAGAGCACAGGGTCCGGAGCTCTTGGCGTCTCCACCCTGCTCTCCTTCCTCCAGATTCCATCAGGCATATCAGGCATGGCCTTCAGAACCTGTCTGAGTCTCTGCACTGCTTCTTGGCTCATCCAGCCCCCTGCAGATCCTCAATTCAGCCTCCCAGGTGTTCTGATGTTCAAAAGAGGGTGTGCAGTTTGTGGGCATGAACGCCTGGTGGCTGGGAAGGAGTTGGTTTCCATGTCAACAGATAAGGTGGTGCGCAGTATCAGTGCCCTGGGGCTTGGAGATGGCCGTGGCTCTGGGCTCTCCGGGCTGAGGACTGAGCCTCCTAGCCCCTGAAAGGCACACTGCGAGGAGTCTCCGGGATATGAGTTGCCTCTCTTGTCCTCACAAACCATAGCACAGAATACAAAACGTGTGGAAATGGAGAAGTTCCCAGAGACAAGTGCCCGCGGTTGAAACACCCCGGCCTGACCACAGACGCCTGATACACCCCTTACTTCCTCTCTCGTCTGTAAAGCATGAACTTGGCTGGTTTCATTCTGCCTGGGGCCCAGAGGCCCTGTTCACAGGTTGACCTCCCTGCAGGAGCGTGGTGGCCCCACTGCGCTGGGCAAGGGGAAGGGACATCGGTTCCCCTTCCCCGGCCCGTACCCCCTGCTCCTTTTGACTCAGGTCTTGTTTCAGGTTCATACTCTGGCCCCCTCTGCACTTGAGCTATGTGACTCTGGGCAAGCTGCTTTTCCTAGCAGCACCTCGGTTTTGACATCCAGATGGCGATGCACTGGCGAGAATTAAATGGAGCTGTGTATGCAAAGCTTACCTAGAACAGTAACGGGCGCAGCGTAACTCGCTCAAGAAAGGTTCATTCCCATCTCTTCGGCTGGGTGGCACCAGATGCGAGGAGGATGTTTTATTTAACAAAAACTTACATAAAGAAGCAGCAATTCACTCCCAAGAGAAGTGAAAACATATGTCCATGCAAATACTTGTGCCTGAATGTTCATAGCTGCATTATTTATCGTAGCCCCTAAGTGGAAACAACCGAAATGTCCATCAGCCGACAAATGCATCAACAGAATGTGGCGGGTGCCTATAACAGAACATTCTGCCGTGAGAAGGGACAGGGTACTGATCCGTGCTGCAGCGTGCGTGGGCCCTGGAAATAGGCTCAGGGAAAGGTGCCAGACACACCAAGTCGCATACTGTATGATCCCATTGGTGTGAAATGTCCGTAATTGGCAAATCTCCTGAGACAGAAAGTAAATTAGTGGTTATCCAGGGTTTGGGGTGGGAGTAGGGAGTGGAGGGGGTAGCTACTAATGGGTGTGGGGGTTGTTTGTGGTGTGATAAAATGTTCTAAGATTGATTGTGATGATGGTTGTACAACCCTATAGGTACAGCAAAAAACAAAACAAAACAAAAAAGCTCATTGAATAGTACCTGTTAAATAGGTAGGTTTTATAAAGTATGAATTATACCTCAATAAAGCTATCTAAAAACAAAAAGTTCAGGAGAATAAAAGAAGCTAGCATTTGTTATGTGCCAGGCATTTTAGACTGCTACATAAATGTTCATCCACTGAACATCTGCAGTTGTGGAAACAGAGGCACAGAGAGGTAAAGTAACTTGGCCATAGTCACACAGCTAGTCAGTGGCAACCAGCTCCTTCAGCGTGACCGCTTTAAGTGCTGCCTCCAGGGAGCTCACCACGACCATGCGATTTGGAGTCACATCAGAAGCCCCAGCAGCCTGGTTGGCCACCAGGGATGCACTGTGAGATTTCCCCGTGAGTCAAGGGGTGGACTAGCAAATGGTGGCGAGCAAGGACTTAGGGTCAGCCAGGCCTGGGCCCAACCCTGACTCCTCTGTGGCCTTGGGCAAGTCACTCCATCTCTCCGAGCCCCAGTTTTACTATCTGTAAGATGGGGACACTAACAGGATGCTGCAAGGTTTAAATAAGGACGTGTGTGTAAAGTTCATGGGCACATGACCTGGCACACAGCAAGCCCCGCTCATCAGAACCTTTCTTACTGTTAGGGTACCTCCAGCACATATCTGGGCCATGGCTGGTGATGGCTGCTATGGTCTGAGCTCCGCCCCTCAGTCTGGGCCTTCTAGCTGGTAATCTTTAGCCCCCAAGGTACCACTTTTGCCTTCTCTTTGGACTTTGTTTTGGGCTGGTTTCTTCTGTTCTCAATGATGAACTCAGCAGTTTCCGCTGGGCCCTGCCCTTAAGCGAAGCCTCCAGTGCCAGGGGCCTTGACCCTGAACCAGCCATGATACATGGCCATGCCCTCCCCACTTGCTGCCGCCGCTGGGTGTGACTTCAGGCTCACCTGGACCTCTCAGCCTGGCACTGGGGGGTCGCCGGGGGGAGAGTGCAATGCCTAGGGTCGGGCAGTTGGAGAAAAAGACCTTGGTCAGTGACCTGAGCCCAGGCCTCAGGGCGGGGCTGGTGTGGGGCCCAGATGGAGCAGCGGAGAGCCTAGCTCTGAGAGGAAGACCAGAAGTGAGGGTTTCCGGGTAACTCTGAGGGACTAACAGCCTCTGACCTAGTTTGGGAGCTCCTGGCCCCTCTCGGACGTGGAGCTGCAGAAATCAGTTTGCAGACTGGCACACTCTATTTAATTAGCGTGGCCTCCTTCGGGCTGGGAAAACACCATTAAAACGGGCTGGGTTGGCCTGAAATCTTGATGGTGGCCTCAGCCTCAACTCCCACAGGGCTGTCTGTCTCTTGGGCTCTGTCCCCTTAGCCAGGCTGGAGTTCAGAATAGCCTGAGTTTCGGATTTGGAGCGTGAGACAAATCCTACCCTTCTCTAAACCCCAGGAAACACCTGGCACAAACCAGGCAAGTGTGAGATGGCCCCAGGGCCTGGGGGTGGCAAGGGGACAGGAAGAAGGGGAAGCAGAGGGCTCACCGCAGCACACTCCACCTCCCCGATTCCTCATCCTGTGCCCTGCCCTGCCCTGCCCCGGCTGGGCGCTAGGACACAGACCCCTGGCTGCTCTAGGGCACCTGTGTCCTTTGTACGCATCACCCCGTACTGAAGCCCCTGCAACGTAAGCTCGACTTCACAGACGAGGAGACTGGGGCTCAGAGAGCTTGTCACCATCCCCAAGATCACACAGCTAGAATACAGTGTCTGGATTCTCACCTCCGGGCCTGCTGACTTCCGCTGTGACCTCCCTGCGTAGCCTGGCCCTGTTCTGAAGGCACACTCATCGCCCGGGTGTTTGAGTCCTGCTCCTCGTTCTGGAGGGAGAGCGGTCACACAGGCCACGGGCCCCTGGGGAACAGAGGCACTCCCAGATCCCGGGTGCGCTGGCCTCTGTTGGCTGGTGTCGTGCGGCAGGAAGAGCAGGCCCGTGGGCTCTACCACTTCCTTGCTAGGTGAACTTCAGCAGCGAACTCGTTCTCTCGGAGCCTCTTTCCGGTGTCTATGGACATACCCCAGGCTTGTTGAGGACGGGACAGGATGACAGGAAAGCGCTTTGCACTTAGTAAGTGTCCCACAAGTGCTGGCCGTTGTCCCAGCTTCTCGGACGCACCCGGCACAGAGGAGGGCTGTGTGCCCCTCCCTCCACTCCGTGGACATCTGGGGTGGGAGGCAACGCGTGTATTTCTCCCAGAAAGGACACAGCCGGGCATGCAGGAGGCAGCCTGGGGTGGAGGGTGGGCCTCCTGACCTGGGTGTGTCAGCAATGGGGGCATCAGCTGTGGACTGAAATTGTCCCACAGCCTGAAAACGACTGGGTTTTTAGAAAATTGAAGTGAAATTCACATAACATAAAAAGAACCATTTCGAAGTATACAATTCAGTGGCATTCGGTACATTCAGTGTTGTGTAACCATCACCTGTACCCGGTTCCAGCACATTTTTATCACCCCAAAAGGAACCCCGATACCCATTAGCAGTCACCTCCAGCTGCTTCTCCCCCCTCCAGACTCTGGGCAGCGCAGGCCTGCTTTGTGTCTCTGTGCATTGGCCTGGTCAGGACATTCCCTGTGAATGGAGGCATCTAATGTGTCCCTTTTGCATTTGACTTCATTTGCTTACTATGTGTTCAAGTTCATCCAGATAGCATGTATCAACACTTCATTTCTTTTATGTTTGGATAATAGTCACTGAATGGATATACCACTTTTTGTTCATCTGTTCATCACTCGATGGAGAAACTGCTGTTTTTATTTATTTTCTATTTTATTTTATTGGGTTTTCTTTTTTAATTTATTCATTTTGGAAAGGAGAGAGAGAGAAAGAGAAAGAAGAGGGGAGGAGTAGGAAGCATCAACTCCCATATGTGCCTTGACCTGGGCAAGCCCAGGGCTTTGAACCAGTGACCTCACCTTTCCACATTGAAGCTTTTAACCACTGTGCCACCACAGGTCAGGCAGAAACTACTGTTTTTTTTAAAAGGAACTTGAGAGAGGATAAGACTGGGCCCAGAGGGGACATACACACATGTACACACACACACACACACACACACACACACAGAGGCTGTGCAGTCCACCGAAGGCCCACCCCCTGCAGTGATGGTCAGAGGGCACTGTGTTCATGGTTCCTCTGGCCTCCTCTGGCCTTGTCAGCACGTTAATGCTCAAACTTCAACCAGGTGCTGATGGGGCAGCAGGAGGAATGGTTCCGGGGGGCGGAGATGGTTAAAGGTCCACCAGGCACAGGGGACCAGCTTCCTGTGTGGTCCAGCCCAGGGCTCACAAAGTGCATGGGTCAGACCTGAGGCCCTGGAGCGAGACATCTGGGCCCACTTCCAGGCTCCACTGCTTACTGGGTGACCTTGGGCAAATCACGCAGCCTTTTCTGTGCCTCAGTTTCTCTGTTGGTTAAATAAATATAAAACACCTACCTAAAAGTGTTGTACCGAGGACTAAACTAAGTCTTTCTTTTGAGGAAGTTTCCAAAACATGCTAGCAATCAGCTGTGATTATTCTTCAATTGCACCAGTTGGCGTTCAGCCCTAACGTTGCAGTCTTGGGGTCATGCTGAGCCCCTGGCCGGGCCGGGTCCCTGCAGTGTGCCCTCATGGCATGGTCCCGTCCATCGGAGTGGTTATCTTGTTCCTGTGCCTCCCTGTGATGCCCTCAGCCCAGTGCACGTGCCCAGCACAGTCAGTGTAATTGCCGATACACCCGCACTCCCTCTGCCTTTGATCCCAGGAGTCCATGGCCCCGCCCCACGGAGTGAAGCCTATGCCTTTTTATTTGGACAGAATTTTAGATTCACATGCAGATTAAAAAAAAAACCCAAAATAACAGAGAGCCCTTCTACTCTTAGCCCAGTATACTGCAGTGGTACAACTCGAATAGTATAATATCACAACCAGGAAACTGACATGGATACAATTCACCAACCCTACTCAGGTTGCGGTTTTCATGCACACGTGTGTGTGTGTGTGTGTGTGTGTGTGTGTGTGTGTGTGTTTAACTCTGAGCAAAATTTAAAATCACAGATGTAGATTTATGTGACCAGCACCACAGTCAAGATAAAGAATTTAAAAAATAGCCTGACCTGCGGTGGCGCAGTGAGTAAAGCGTCGACTTGCAACGCTGAGGTTGCTGGTTTGAAACCCTGGACTTCCCTGGTCAAGGCACATATGGGAGTTGATGCTTTCTGCTCCTCCCCCCCTTCTCTCTCTCTGTCCCCTCTCTCTAAAATAAATAAAAAAAAAGAATTTAAAAAATATTGATAATGTTGAAATGAAATGATACTTTGGATACAGTGGGTGAAATAAGATATATGTCAACATTTCACCTGTTTCTTTTTTTTCATTATGTTATTGGAAAAATTTAAATTCCTTTTGTGGCCCGCATTATATTTCTATTGGACAGTCTTGAGCATTACCATCATTCCAGAAAGTTCGCTGGTAGACCTTTCCAGTCAGCACTCTACTGCCCCCCCCAGGCAAGAACTGTTCTGATTTTTTTTTTAAACCACTACAGGTTACTTGTTTGTTTGTTTTTTTGAGGTGAAATTCACATAACATAAAATTAACTATTTTAAAGTATACAAGTCAGTGACGTTAAGTAGAACCACTATGTCTATCTAGTTCCAGAAAAATTTTATTACCCCAAAGGGAAATCCTGTTCCCAATAGCAGGCTCCCCTTCCTCCAGCCTCGGGCAGCCACCAGCCTGCTTTCGGTCTGATGGGCTTCCCCACTTGGGGCGCTTTATGCAAATGGAGTTGTATAACGTGTAATCCAGGGGTCCCCAAACTTTTTACACAGGGGGCCAGTTCACTGTCCCTCAGACCGTTGGAGGGCCGGACTATAAAAAAAAACTATGAACAAATCCCTATGCACACTGCACATATCTTATTTTAAAGTAAAAAAACAAAACGGGGACAAATACAATATTTAAAATAAAAAACAAGTAAATTTAAATCAAGAAACTGACCAGTATTTCAATGGGAACTATGGGCCTGCTTTTGGCTAATGAGATGGTCAATGTGCTCCTTTCATTGACCACCAATGAAAGAGGTGCCCCTTCCGGAAGTGCAACGGGGGCCGGATAAATGGCCTCAGAGGGCCTCAGGGGTCCCGCGGGCCGTAGTTTGGGGACCCCTGGTGTAATCTTTTGAGTCTGGCTTTTTTCACTTATAACGTGTTCAAGGTTCGCCCCATGTTGGAGCATGGATCAGAACTCCATTCCTTTTCCTGACCAAACACACGCACATGCTTGGCTTGTTCGCACCCTTCGCCTATTTTTATTTTTATTTTTAGCTATTGTGCATATGAACACGAGTGCGCGTATATTTGTTTGAGCTCCTGTTTTGAATTATTTTGAGGATGTACCTAGGAGCAAAACTGCTGGGTCATATGGGAATTCTATGTTTAACTTTTTAGGAAAATGCCTGTTTGTTTTCTGCAACAGCTGTACCATTTGCCAATGGATGAGGGACCTAATCCCTCCACATCCTCGCCACCACTTGGTATTGTCTGCTCTTTCGTTGTAGCCGCCCTCGTGGGTGTGAAGTTTCCAGTTAGTGTTGCTTGTTCTGGAACATCACACACGCAGGGCTGCTTGTGTGGGAGGCTCCTTTCAACGGGCCTGTAGATGCGGATATTGGAAGTGTGTGGGTTGGGTGCCTAGTAAGTAGAAGTAGGGCCTACTTAAAGGGGAAGATGAGACTCTTTAAGCCAGGGGCCCCCAAACTTTCACACAGGGGGCCACTTCACTGTCCCTCAGACCGTTGGAGGGCCAGACTATAAAAAAAACTATGAACAAATCCCTATGTACACTGCACATATCTTATTTTAAAGTAAAAAAACAAAACGGGAACAAATACAATATTTAAAATAAAGAACAATTAACTGACCAGTATTTCAATGGGAACTATGCTCCCCTCACTGACCACCAATGAAAGAGGTGCCCCTTCCAGAAGTGCGGCGGGGGGGGGGGAAGGGGGATAAATGGCCTCAGGGAGCCGCATGAGGCCCGCAGGCTGTAGTTTGGGGACCTGTGCTTTAAGCCAAAGGTGACAGCTTGGTCCCTTATCCCTACCCCGAAATCCTTTGCTGTGAAGGGGTAGACAGGGTGCTTTGATAGGGGACGGAAGGACTGTGGTGTATGTAGCGAGGCCATTCAGGGAAGTTCTGTCTGAGTAGGTGACCTCAGGGGGCCTGAAGGGTGAGGGGGAACCAGCCATGCAGAAGGATAGAGGAGGCTGAGCGAGGGGAGAGTTTTCTCGGCAGAAGTAATAGCATAAGCAAGGGCCCTGGGGTTCAGAGCTAGGTTGGGAAGAGAGTGAAACCAGAGGAAAGGGATGAAGGATGTTACTGCAGATGGGCAGTGATATAGGGGCCACAACCCTGTGTTAGCTTTGAGTGGGCTGGGATGGGAGAGGCCACAGGCCACACCGGCCTTCTTGCTGCCTTCCCAGCTCTACAGGGCAGCTCGCCGAGATGCTGTGCCTCATCCCCGTGTCTTGAAGCCTCTCCAGCTGAAGGGCTGGGGCAGGGGAAGGGTACAGTCAGGGGCTGCTGAGTCTGATATTCCAGGACACAGGCCTATAATGCCCACAGTGACTCCCGCCCAGGCCCCGCGGGCTTAGAAGCCTGAGTCTCACCCACATGCACCCTCACCCTCTCAGGCCCGTGGGGGATGGCGTGGGGCCGTGCATGGCTGAGCCTGGTGCCCCCCCCCCCTTGCACTGGAGAACTTGGCACTAAACGTCGAAGCCCCAGATCCACGCTCTGGCCAGCCTCCTGGAGCTTCGAGAACAAGCTGTCCTGCACACAGAGTCCTGACCCCAGAACCTGCTTGCACCTGAGCCCCGTATGCATGAGGAAAACTGATCCCAACCCTGAGTTACATAAGGACATCTTTGGAATTTGGCTCCTTTTGAAATGAAATGGGAAAACTACACTCACACAAACAGGTATGGGGGATTAAATGGGAGGGACACTCCCTCAGGGTCACCTCAGGGTCAGTCTGCATTCTGAGTGTTGGTTTATTCATTCAGCAAACAATATTAAGACCTACACTGTGCCCAGCCTCATGGAAGGGGCCAGTTCAAGAGCAGATATCCAATAAAAGTTTGTCGGAATGAGAGAGGAGGGAAAAGGGATCCAGGAAGAAAGGAAGGAAGGGAGGGAGGGAAGAGAGGGGAAGGGAGGGAGAGAGGGAGGGAGGAAGGGAGGGAGGAAGAAAGGAAGGAAGGGAGGGAGGGAAGAGAGGGGAAGGGAGGGAGAGAGGGAGGGAGGGAAGAAGGGAGGGAGGGAGGGAGGGAGGAAGAAAGGAAGGAAGGGAGGGAGGGAAGAGAGGGGAAGGGAGGGAGAGAGGGAGGGAGGAAAGAAGGGAGGGAGGGAGGGAGGGAGGGAGAAAGGAGGGCAAGGAGGGAGGGAGGGAGGAAGGGAAGGAGGAGATGCACAACAAATAAACTGTGCCCACAGTCACATGACTAAATATTTACAATCCAGCTTAATGTCACTCAATAGAAATATGTGAGCCACAGTATTGAATTCAAAATTTTGTAGTAGTTGTATTAAAGAGTATAGGAAACAGGTGAAATAAATTTGTATAATTTATTTCCTTTAACTCCATATATCTTTGCAACATGTCATCAGTACAAAAAATGAGCTCTTGTTTTTTTGGTGCTAAATCTTCAAAGTACACTCACAGCGCATCTCAAGCCAGATTACGCACATTTCGAGTGCTCCATGGCCCCATGCGGCTGAAAGGCCACTGCCTGAGTTCAGGGTCAAGGGAGACCTCACCAAGGTGCTACAGTTGTGGATTCATTGGCCCCTTTAACGTTCAGCTTGTGTCTATTGAAAATCTCCCGCTTTGATGTGAAGGCCAGGCAAGGGTTTGGCTGCTGGGAAGGAGGGAAGAACATTCCAAACTGCTGGGAGGGCAGATTGCAAGCTGGAGGTGGGCAGAGCAGGTGTCTATCCTGTTCTCTGCTGCGTGCCCACACCTGGCACAGAGTTGGTGCCCAGTGAATATTTGTGGAGGAGGGAGAGAAGTCGGGGGGTTTCTGGAGCACAGGGGACTCGGGAAAGAACGGGGAGAGAAGAGGCCAGAGCATCAGAATCCCGGGGGGAGGGCCTGTTAAACCCCAGTTTGCCGGACTGTCTCCAGAGTTCCTGATTCACTAGGTCCTGGGAGAGCCACAGGGCTTGTGTTCTCAACAAGTCCCCAGGTGATGCTGCTGTTGCTGGGACCACGCCGTGACAAGCGCTAGGTGGGCTCAGGGACAGTGCAGAGGCACTGGGGAGCCACGAGTGCTGTTTGAGCAGGAAGGGAGCACATTCAGGTCTGTGATTTAGAAACCTGTAGGTGGCTATTGAGGACAGGGGTTGCAGCCTGCTCCCCACCTCTCTCCAGCTGAGTCTGGGGTACACTTAGCTCAAGAGGGTGCCTCAAGGCCCGGTCCCATCCTCACAGTAGGGAAGCCCGGGCAGCGCCCCTTAGAACAAGAAGGAGACCCAGGTAAGGACTGCCATGTGTTCAGCACCGTGGGTGGACATAGGAACTCCTTGTCAGCTGTAGGTCTCAGTGAAGGATCTCTCTGGTTCACGAAGATTTGACTGACTGTGTGGGCTGGGGGCAAGGCTCTGTGTTCTACTCTCAGCTAATCTTATGAGGTTGTAACTCCTATTTTACCAACAAGGGAAACTGAGGCTCAGGTAGAGGAGATGACGTACCTGAGATCAGATCCCTGGGAAATGGTGGGGTCTGAATTCCTAGCCATCGCACTTGTGTTTTCGTGCCAAGGGCAGTGCTCAGGAGGATCGCCTGTCCCCCAGTGGTCCGTTTCGGTGGCCTCTCTCCAGGGTGGGAGTGTTTACAGCAAAGGTCAGAGTAGCCCTTTCATCCTGCTGGCTCGGAGCCTGGCGCTGGGCATGCTGGTGGGACAGGAAACAGGAAGTCTCCTGGAGCCTAAGGTCCAACATCTGGGCTCAGGTTTAGCTCTAAGACGTGTACTGAAATCATCATGGTGGAGCAAGCGTGGCGTTCAAGGGTGGGGTGACTGGAGCCTCTTACCAGAGTGGTTTGGGGCAAGTTAATTAAACTCATCGTGCCTCTGTAGCCCCATCTGTAAAATAGGAGAGATCAAAGAGGCTGTGTCCTTCCTGTCCGGGGCTCTTGTGGGGACTAGATGAGACACAGTTCCTGCACAGGGCGAGGCACGCAGTAAGTGCTCCATCCCTGGGAGCTCTTGCTGTCCCCGGCTTGTGAGATGCTGAGGTAACTGCCCTTGTTCCCACATCGGACTGAATCCTGGGGACGGGAGGGTTGAGGACGGTACATTTTTGTCTGTTGCTGGGAGCATCAGCAAATGATGCCCAGATCCAAGGGCCGAGGACGTTCCCAGCAGAGGACTCCCAAGTCCTGGATGAACTCTGTCCTCAGCAGCTGACCTGGTCCCTCCCAGCCAGGCCTTGCTAAGAATAATGGGTTTGTTCCAGAAGCTCTTCAAAGCCTGCAGCTTGCTCCCCTTCCGGCCCAGCCAGGTCCTCTCTGACAGGAGAGCAGATTTTTCCATTTCATGTATTAGAAATGCTCCGTTTCCTCTCTGCTCACCCAGCCTCCCTGGTTTCTGCTCTCGAGCCGGCAAAAAATGGGTACAGTATCTCCATGTCACAGGAAGTGGTGCAGCAGGAGGGGAGTGTGCAAGGGACAGGGCCCCTGCGGCAGGTGGCCTGGTGGCAGGCAGCCTCCGCTTTGAGGAGACAGTTGTCTCTGTTCTGATGCAAAATGGAGCTGAGTCCGTATCAGAAATGACAAAACCAAATACTAGCAAGTAACCCCCCAGCCAATAAACAGGAAGAAGGAGCTAGATAAAAATACCACCTTGTTTTCAGCTGTAGCCTCCACCGTACAGGTTGCAGAAGGTCACGCTCTTGACAGGAAATGTGACAGCTTTTGGAAGGGAAAGACGGCTGAGGTAGGGGGTTGTGGTGAGATGGTGGGGAGGAGAGTGTCACAGCAGGGTCCTCGGGTGGAAGTTGTGCCCCCTCCAGTCCTTGGCAGGGGAAGAAATTGAGCCCGATCTGCTTGTGCCCCTCCTGGCCACTACTTCGAGGTCTACCTTGGACATACACTCATCTCTTCCTCTGCTACTGGAGACCACTAGACTCTCATTGTGAGAGTCAGATGATTGTGGTTCAACACACTTTGTTAGCCACAAAGTGCTGCACCAGATCAACAAACTGTTTCTATAAAGGAAGGGATAAAAAATACCATGGGTGGTCCTGGCCGTTGGCTCGTTGGCCCGATGTGTGGATGTCCCAGGTTCAATATTCAGTCAGGGCACACAGAAGAGTTGACCATCTGCTTCTCTACCTCTCCCCTTTCTCTTTCTCCCTCCCTCCCTCTCTCTCTCTTCCCCTCCTGCAACCATGGCTAAATTGGAGCAAGTCGGCTCCAGGCACTGAGGATGGCCCCCATCCATGGCCTCTGCCTCAGGCAGTAAGAATAGCTTTGTTGCTGAACAATGGAGCAATGCCCCAGATGGGCAGAGTATTGCTGGGTGGATCCTGGTTGGGGCGCTAGTGGGAGTCTGTCTCTGCTCCCCTTCTCTCATGTAATAAAAAAAAAGAAAAAGAAAGAAGTACCATGGGCTGTAGGGACCACACAGTCTGTGTTATGACAGAAATCAGCCATGGGCAATGATACTTGACTTTCAGATAATTCTTAGGTGTCATGAAATATTGCTTTTTGATTTTCCCCCCTGATCATTAAAAAAAAGACACCATCCTTGGAAGTGGTTCAAAATTGCAAGATTTGGCCACTGGACTATATAGTTTGCCAACCCTTGCTTGATACCAACAAAGAGGTTGTTATTGTTGCTATTAAACTTTTTACCCAACATGGGAATCCCGGCCTCAGCATTTCCGCCATGGTCTCAGCCAGCCTGAGAGCGCATTTCTGTCCTAGAAACTCTTAGCTGAAATATGGTGTTTACCCCTTGGCTATTGTTCTATCGAGGGTTTTTGGTTTTTAGTGGAACTGGAAGATTGTGATTATAAAAGTAATGCATGCATACTTTTTAAGTATTTGGAAAATTCTGGCGACTATAAAATAGAAATCACTGATAAGCACAGTAGATATCTTAATATTTTCCCCAGTGGGAAGTGTGTGCATGTGTGGAATGCATGTTTCTTCCCAACAGGGATTGCATTGAATGTATAGTTTCAATCTCTTGTGTTTCCATTCACATTATTTATCAAGCATTTCCCCATGTAGTTAAAAATTCCTCAGAGATACCATCTGCAGAATGTTCTGTTATTCAGATGTTCTATAATTTACCTAATCAGTGCCCCATTGTTTAGACATTCGGGCTGCTTCTAGTATTTCTTGATTGTAAACAATATATATAAAATCTTTGTGCCCCACTCCCCACCCCGATCTTTTCTTCAGAGTGCATATGAGCCAAAGGTTACCAGGGAAAATTGTGGTTTTGCCTTGTACACTAAGTTTTCCTGATCTTATTTTACTGATGATGCAATTCATAAGATTTTCTTACTGATAATGACTCACTGCTAGCCCCAAGTAACCACAGGTCTGCTTTCTGTTTATAATTACATTTTGAAGTATCTTTTTAATATTATTATTGATTTGAGAGAGAGATTGATTTGTCATTCCACTTATTTATGCAATCATTAGTTGATCCTTGTGCCCTGATCAGAGATCAAACCCTGCAACCTTGGTGTATCTGGACAACGCTCTAACCAACTGAGCTACCCAACCAGGGCTCCATTTTGAAATACCTTTTAAAATGCAACCTAAAGTTAATTACCTCCTCCTTTTGCTCTGAATTCCATTCTGCATCATAGTAATAATGTTGTAACCCCTGTGCCTTTATTGTGGTGTGTGTGTGTGTGTGTGTGTGTGTGTGTGTGTTTGCATCTGCCTGTTCTACATTTGAGCATTTCTTTATTTTAGTCTCTTTTGTTATTTGCTAGGTTATATCTCTTGTAAGCAGCACACTATTGAAGTTTTTTGGTCTTTTTGGCAACCATATCTTTACTGCTCTATAAGTGAGGATCAATGATTTTATGCATTGTTATAGTAGAGGTTTGGTTTGGGTCATCTTATTTCATGCTTTGCAACGTTGATGTTTTTTGTATTTTTTTTTTCACTTTGTGACTTTAATGAACTTTATGATTATTTACTTTTATCTTTTCCATTGATAGGGAAGATATAAACCCTGATGTCATTTTCTCAGGTACTTACCTTTAAAGTTTTCAAAAACCTCGTTTGGCTTCCCCAGCTAGACAAGCAAAGCCCAGAGTGGGACTTGCCCCTGACCTGTGTAGCACAGTGCAGAGGGAGAGAAACAGGATACAGCGGCTTTAGGAGAAAATTGAGAACCAGGCAGACAGGCAAGGGCTTTGGGGAGCTGGTTATGAAATCGCAGAGTGGGGCCGGGGAGTCCAGACGCAAGGTTCAAAGTGGGCAGGTGAGAGCCAGAGGGGTTTTCTCCCCTCCAGACAACCTTTCTGTCTGAATATCGGCAGGAATGGATTTTGTTCTTGGTTATATTAGGGTGAGGCTCTCTTGTTACTAATTGTGCCTGAAATGCTCTCTGTGCCTGGAATCAACCACATCACAACTGAGTCTCAACACTTATTAGCTGAGTGAACTTGAGCAAGTTATAGAAATTCTCTGTTGAATTAGTTGATAATAACAGCTAAGTCTTAGGGTTGTGGGGCTTAACTGGGATGAGACATGTTAATGTCTTAGCACTGTTCGCCACACTTGGAAAATACTCAACAAATGTTAGATATTAGGATGATGGCTGTGAAGACATTTTAGTGCTTATGGGTATGGTATACCTACCTGGAGGGCTGGGAATATTTTTATCTATTTCTTGCCTGAAGATATAAAATAATTGGGCTATTTTTATTTTTTTAATGGAGGAGAGATAAGGTGAGAGCGACGAGGTTGCGGGAGCAACAGGAAGTCAAGAGGAGGAATACAGGGCATTTGGGGAGAGAGAGGAATTGGGATAAGAGCAGATAGATACCTTGGAGAGTTCCCCGGGCGGCCAGGCTCTGTGGGGCCGGAGGGAGATCAGGTTTCCAGGCTTGCGCTGTAGCCACAGAGGGGAGCCGCCGGGAGAATTCAGGAAGCAGAATTAGGGAGGAACAGGGAGGAACCTGGCACAGTTGAGGTCCGATGGGTTCGTGAATGGAATTGGGGAAGTGCCAGGGCGATATTCTGGACCAGCAGCACCCTTGCCTTGAGACCCTGAGATAAAGTTCTTGTGGATGAAGGTGGGGGCAGGAAGGCAAGACACCTATGGAGGGGGAAGGCTGACAGCGGGGAGAGGAACGGAGGTAGGGGGCCAGTGCGCAGAGACGCAGCCTTTGCCGCTTTGCTGGAAAAACCTTCCAGACCCACGTCTTCTCCACGCAAGATGATTACATGCAGTTCTTTCTCCCTTTGAGAAAATCTAGTACAGAAATGTTTGCTCCCACATCAGGAAGTGATCCCCCCACCCCCCACCCCCACCCCGCGCGGTTCGGAAAGACTGCACATTTCTCAAGAGGATTAACGGAAGCTTACTTTGTACACAGGCTTCCCTGGTTTCTTTCTATTTGCTTGTTTGGATTTTATTTTTACTTTTTAGAACAGCTGTAGGTTCACAGCCAAATTGAGGGAGGGTACACAGGCTGTCTGTACGCCCCCTGGCCGCACATATGCACAGCTTCCCCCATTATCAACAACCCCCACTAGCGTGGGATGTTTCTTACCACTTATGAACCCACAGTGACGCATCATAAACACCCAAGGCCCACAGTTTACATTAGGGTGTGCTCTGGGTGTTGTGTGTTCTATGGGTTTGGACAAATGTATAATGACATATGTTCATCGTTAGGGTATCATACAGAGTATTTTCATGGCCCTAAAAAAATTCATTGTTTTTCCTCTCCCCCAACTCCTGGAAACCATCAATTCTTTTACTGTCTCCATAGTGGTGTGTTTTCTAGAGTTTCACATAGTTGGAATCACGCATTATGTAGCTTTCTCACATTGGCGCCTTTCACTTAAGAAGACACATTTACCGTATTTTTCGCTCCATAAGACGCGCCTGACCATAAGACACACCTAGGAGGAAAATAAGGAAAAAAAACATTCTGAACCAAATGGTGTGTTAAAATATTTAATAAAATATCGTATTTTTTGCTCCATAAGATGCACAGGCATTTTCCCCTCCACTTTTTTTGGGGAGGGGGAGTGCATCTTATGGAGCAAAAATATGGTAAATCTCTCCCACGTCTTTTCGTGGCTTGATCGCTCCTTTCTTTCTAGCACTGAATAGTATCCCGTGGTCATCTGGATGGGCCACAGTTTATCCATTCCCTTACTGAAGGACATCTGGGTTACTTCCAGCTTTTGGTGATTATGACTGAAGCTGCTATAAACATTCATACACAGGTTTGTGTTTGGATGTAGTTTTCACCTCCTCTGAGTAAATACCAAGGAGTGCAGTTGCTGGATCATATGGCTGTACCACCATTTTACATTCCCACCAGCAATGGGTGAGAGTTGGCTCTATTTAAGTGGGTCTGTTTCTGGGCTCTCCCTTCTGTTCCATTGATCTGTCTGTCCTTTCACCAATATCACACTGGCTTGATTACTGTAGCTCAGGGGTCCCCAAACTACGGCCCGCGGGTCGCATGCGGCCCCCTGAGGCCATTTATCCGGCCCCCTCCGCACTTCCGGAAGGGGCACCTCTTTCATTGGTGGTCAGTGAGCCCTGGAGTACTGTATGTGGTGGCGTTGCAAAGCGCAGCGTCCCTCGTGTACAGTACTACTTCCAGTGATGCGGGATGCACGCGTCACGACTCCGGAACGCGTCATATCACTTGTTACAGCTAGCAGTGACAAATATGGAACCAGACATTGACCATCTCATTAGCCAAAAGCAGGCCCATAGTTCCCATTGAAATACTGGTCAGTTTGTTGATTTAAATTTACTTGTTCTTTATTTTAAATATTGTATTTATTCCCGTTTTATTTTTTTACTTTAAAATAAGATATGTGCAGTGTGCATAGGGATTTGTTCATAGTTTTTTTTTTTTTTTATAGTCCGGCCCTCCAATGGTCTGAGGACAGTGAACTGGCCCCCTGTGTAAAAAATTTGGGAACCCCTGCTGTAGCTCGCCAGTAAGTCTTGCAGTTGGGTAGTGTCTTCTACCTCTGCATATAAACCTTAGAATCAGTCAGTCAGTATTCCTAGAATAACTTGCTGAGATTTTCATTGAGGTTCCAGTGGATCTAGAACTCATGTTGGGAAGAACTGACATCTTGACAAGATTGAGTCTTCCTATCCATGAACATGGAACATCTCTCCATTAAATTTTTTTTTTTTATGTCATCCCTCGGTTTTCTGTTGTTGTTTTTTTTTTCATGTAGATCTTGTACATATTTTATTAGGTTTTCCTCGTATATTTTTTTTTAATTTTTTTTTAATTTTATTTATTTATTCATTTTAGAGGGGGGGGGAGAGAAAGAGAGAGAGAGAGAAGGGGGAGGAGCAGAAGCATCAACTCCCATATGTGCCTTGACCAGGCAAGCCAGGGTTTTGAACCGGCAACCTCAGTGTTTCCAGGTTGACGCCTTATCCACTGCGCCACCACAGGTCAGGTGGTTTCCCTCATATCTTTAGGTTTGTTTTTATAGAAGCAAAACAAAATTTTATTTGTTCATTCTTTCAATAAATATTTGTTGAAACTCTAGTGGCTGGATACTCCAAATAAGAAGACGGACAAGTTTTGCCCACATAGAGTTTGCATTCCAAACGGTCTGCAGTCACTTTTTCTGCACTTGTATGCATGTACAGAGGCATCTGAGTAGCTAATATGAGTCTCTGTCAACAAATCCTGTTCAGCACAGCCATGTGTTGTGGGCATGGAAGTTTTGGAAAGGAGAAGATTACAGCTACACGCCTGGTGTGCTCATGGTCCTGAGGGTATCAGAGATGCTAAGAAAGAAACTGGCCTCTGTAAGATCCAAAGGATGAAGATTCCCTCTGAGATGGAAGAGTCTGTGACCCAGCCTGAGACCATTGTTATCCAAAGGGCACAGCATAAAACAGCCCAAGAAAGGCTGCTTTGGCCAGTTCTGAGCCTTGGGTGGAGGCCAGGCAGGCTCTGTTTGCTCCTCTCATCATCAGATATTGACCAGGAGCCTGAACTATGTCATAGTAGCTAAAAAGTTTATGGTTCCTACTCCCCTACCCCTCCAGAGCCTACAGGCTAGTAAAGACACAGACAAATCCATACACAACTACAGTGGAGTATTGAATGTTCTTGAAGAGGGAACAAAAAGTGCATAAGAATGCCTGGCCCAGCTGGACCTGCTGGGGAGGAGGCCTCACAGAGGAAGTAGCATTTAAGCTAAGACCCGGAGGCTAACTAAGAATTAACAGGTACCCTGGCTGGATAGCTCGATTGGTTAGAGCTCCGTCCTGAAGTGTAAAGGTTGCAGGTTTGATCCTTGGTCAGGGCACATATAGGAACAGATTGATGTTTCTTTCTCTCTCTCTAAAATAAATAAAATTTTTTAAAAACCCTGATATTTAAGAATTAACAGGTGAAGACAGAGAAGAACAGGCAGAGAGAATAGCACCCAGGAAGACTTGGAGATACAGAAGAGAGGGTGAGGCGTGGGCAGTCCTGGAAGTGGCCATGGTGGTTAAGGAGCCAGGAGAGGTGGGCAGAGGCCAGACCACATAGGGCCCAGAAGAGGCCAAGCGGCCAGTGGCCTTCTTTCTTCTCTCTCGTTTCATTAAGTACTGATTGAGCACCTCCTGGTACTGGGCACTGTCCTTGGCACTGTGGGTACCATGATGAATGAGACAGATGCCATAGTGACCTCACAGAACTCCCAGGCTGGTTGAGGAATGACTCCCCAGCAAGATACTCAAGGCTCAGCTTGGAGCCCCTGCCTCTTCTGTTAAAACTGAGCTATCATTCATGTAATTCACCCTTTTAAAGTGTGCAATTTGTGGTCTTTAGTGTATTAACATCTAATTCCAGAAAAATTTTATCACCCCCAAAGGAAACCCTGTACCCATTAGCTGTCTCTCCCATTCCCCACCCCTTCGCTCCTGGCAGTCACTAATCTTTATGGATTTGTCTATTCTGGACATTTTATGTAAATGAAATCACACAGGGACCTGACCTTTTGTGTGTGGCTTCTTTCACTTGGCACAATGTTTTCAAGGCTCATTTATGTTGTCGCACGTACTTCAGTCCCTTTTTATGGCCAGATCCTATTCAACTGTACGACTCTAACACATTTTATCCATTTACTCTTTCATTGATGAATATTGGATTGTTTCCACTTTGGGGCTATTATAAATAATGCTGCTATTAACATCTGTATACAAGGTTTCGTGTGGACGTATGTGTTCCTTCTTCTTGGGTCTACAACCTAGGAACGGAATTGCTATTTCATATGGTCGCTCTGTGTCTAGGTTTTGAGGAACCACCAGACCGTTTTCCAAAGCAGCTGCTCCATTTCCCATTCCCACCGGCAGTGCCCCCCACATCTTTGCCAACAGTTGTTAGTGTCTGATCCCTCTTCTTCTGCAAGGGGCCCTGGAGAGAGGCGCCCTGGCTGTGGGAGCGCAAGGCTGGGCCCCCTGGCCTGGGCGTAGAACTCTGAGGGAAGCCGAGGTCTTCCTTGCCCACCCTGTTCCATAGGTGAGCCATCGCCCGGGATCCTGGGCTGAACTGCTTGGGCTGCACCAACCACCACCGAAGCCACCATTAGACTTGACTGAGTCCCCGCCCCCAGCCCCAGGCCGCTAGGCTTCCCTGGAAGCAGCTATTTCTGGCGATTTCTGCTTCAGGGAGGAGCAGTGGTGGGTGGAAAGTTTGAAATTGCTCAGTGGGGTGATCTTGAAGTGCAGTGCACTGAGGACTCAGGACAGCCTTGACTTGAGAGGGGAAGAAAGGAGCTGCTCTCACTGAGAGTGCTGGCCCTTCTGGCACTGTCCCAGCAGTAGGCTGGGCGTGTCACCACCTGCTGGCTCCCTGAGGAGGGGCAGAGGCCGAGGGTGGGCCAGAGAGCTGGTCCGACCAGGCTGCAGGTGCCGGACACTATGGAACACAGGGCATAGCACACCTGGGGTCTGAGGAAGGGGTGGAAACGGGCGGTCAGTGCGGTGAGGATGACCCACGGAGGAGGCTGGGCCCAGGGGTGGGCGTGGCAGCTGAGGGCAGGCCAGCAGGGCTCTTGGCATGGTGGGGGGAGGGGCTGTAGTCTGTCTGCGCAGCTGGAGATGCAGCGGGAAGACAAACGGAGCGGTGTTGGAGCTCAGGCTGTGGAGGCAGCCCCAGAGCTGCCACTCACTGGCCGTAGGACCCCAGGCTAAGTGTTGACCTCGCAGCCCAGTCTGCAAACGGCACTGACAAGGCTGTTGCAATGCCCCTTAGCGGCTGTTGTGGTTATTATCCTGTAATGTTCTAGAACACTGAACCGCAGGCGATGCTCCTGACCTTTCTGTCAGCGTTTGCCACCTCCGTGGCTCTCTCCACACTGACACCTGCGTCACACCTGCATCGGTTCTGCACTTCTCTCTGCTGCCCACGTCCCCGCCCTTTGGCGAAACTGTTTGGCACAATTCTAGCAGGGTTGCCAAGTGGTCAGTCAGCCCTTGGAGGCAGCCGGGTCCGGGTTAGAACCCCAGCTTTGCCGACCTCAGCCACTTGCCCCTGGGCGAGTCATTCCCGTGTTCCTACCCGAGCCTCTGTTCTTCCTAGACCCGGGGCAATGTTGGCAGGCAGCTAGTTAATAATAGCAGGTTGTTAACCCTCATCACTGGATTCGGAGGACTAATCGATCTAATGCCTGGGAAGCGCTGAACACCATGCCTGGCACACAGTTAGGGCCCAGGGCAGAGGAGGTGAGGACTGGGACCCTGGGCAGGAAGAAAATGACAGGTTCTCCGGGGCCTGGGAGTGGGGCTCACGGACTCCCATGGTCAGCCACCAGCCGACTGCAACGGCCATCCAGGCAAGGGAATGGGCATTCGCCACTTCGTTTCTGTACAAAATCCATCTTGGCTGCTTCTCCGTCCTTGAGTCACATTCCCTGTGGCGCCCCATATCCGCAGGTCTATGCACATGTCCCCAAGAGGGGAACATGTCCCCATTGTCCCATGGCCTCAGGAACACGCTGCCCCATGGGCCCTGCACCATTCTTCTGCTCATCTCTTCCTTCCTTGGTTCATTCACACAGTAGATTTAAAAAAACAACAAACTTTAAATGTTTATTATTTTTAATCAAATTGTAGATATTTAGGTGTACAACATGCTGTTTACATCTATATAGTGAAATGATTAGACCGTTAAGCTAATTAACATATTGTACCCATTCCCTCCTATAGTTACCTTTGTTTTGAAATGTTGGGCCGAGGGTACAAAGTTGCAGTTATGTAGGATGGATAAGTGTAGAGGTGTCATAGCCTAATGGCTATTAGTAATAATGTATTGAGTATTAGCAATTTGCTAAGAGCATGAATTTTGGCTGTTCTTGCTACAATAGTTATTTATTGCATCTCTGCTATGAGCCAGGCTTCATGGTGGGCACTGGGGACACCAGTCAATGAGACAGACATGTCTCTGTCCTCATGGAGCCAACCCCCCAAAAAAAACTATACAAATAACCATAATTCTTTTATACTAATTAATCACCCTGTCATTACAAATTGTGATAGGTACTGCTCAAAGTAAAAATGCAGAAATGCATACACTGTGGGGGAGACTAACCAGGGCAACTCGATTGAGATCAGGATGATCAGGGAAGGCCTCTCGGAGGAGGTAACATTTTGGCTGAAATCTGAAGGATGAAGAGGAGATTGCTGGCTTAAGAATGGGTAGAGGCCCTGGCTGGTTGGCTCAGGGGTAGAGCGTTGGCCTGGCGTGCAGGAGTCCTGGGTTTGATTCCCTGCCAGGGCACACAGGAGAAACGCCCATCTGCTTCTCCACCCCTCCCCCTCTCCTTCCTCTCTGTCTCTCTCTTCCCCTCCTGCAGCCGAGGCTCCATTGGAGCAAAGTTGGCCCGGGCACTGGGGATGGCTCCATGGCCTCTGCCTCAGGCGCTAGAATGGCTCAGATTGCAGTGAAGCAACACCCCAGATGGGCAGAGCATCGCCCCCTGGTGGGCATGCCAGGTGGATCCCGGTCGGGCACATGCGGGAGTCTGTCTGACTGTCTCCCTGTTTCCAACTTCAGAAAAATACAAAAAAAAAGAATGGGTAGAAAGTACATGTGTAAAGGCCTTGAGGAGCTCGGTTTTTTGTTTGTTTGTTTGAGGAAGTGAAAGAAGCCATTGTAACTGAATCAGTGAGTGACTGGGGAGACAGGTGGGATGATGGGACAGGTTGGGAGCAAGGAGAGCCAGGTACTTGCAGCATCTTGAAGGCCACATTGCCTGGAGCTGGATGGGAAAGGAAGCGAGATGGAAGGGGAGGAGGGCTTGGTGGTTGGGTACCCCCATGAACATGACAGTGCAGGTCACCTGGCCAGGTGGCATCAGCTTCCCCAGGGCTCCCCCGGCAGGTAGAGGTTGCCTTCAGGAGGCAGACCCCTCTGTCTTGCTGTCCCCATTCCTCCGAGGCAGGAGTGGGAACCACACTCGTGGCTGCACTGACCACAGGTCAGGGCAGTCTGCTCGGTGGGGCAAAGCGGGTCAGGTGGCAAAGAAAACCCAAGCTTGTCAGTGGCGATTTCTCCCAACCAAGGCAGCCGCCATCAGCTTCCTGCCGAGATGGGTCTGTTCAGCCTCACTCGCTACAGCTGGAGATGGAGGCGAGCAGATGGCCCTGCTTGGCCCAGATTCCAGCCAGATTGCCAGGGAGATGTGGGCAGAGCGGCAGGGTTGGCGCCAGGAGCGGGAAGGCGCTGGAGGAGGGCGGGGGCACCTCTCTGCCATCACTGTGGGGTCTTGCCTGTATGGGGGTACATCAACTGTGGTCCTTGAGTCCGCAGCTGCTGGGAGCCCCCTGCACAGAGATGGCCTCTGTCTCTTATGACCACCTGGAGAGCTCTTTAAGAAATGCAAGATGTCAATGGCTGTATTCCCAGCTCCCAGCACAGGGCGGGACCAGGCAGGAGCTCAGTGGTTGTGTTGTGTGTTTATTTCTAAAAGAAGTGATAGTGCCTGGCCTGTGGTGGCGCAGTGGATAACGTGTCGACCTGGAACATACAGGGTGCCAGTTCGAAACCCCAGGCTTGCCTGGTCAAGGCACATACGAGAAGCAACTACTACAAGTTGATGCTCCCCCCACCCACTCTTTCTCTCTCTAAAATCAATAAACAAAATCTTTTAAAAAAATAAAAAGATAAATAAAAGAAATGATAGTAGCAGCTCTCAGCTGTTGTCTTACCTCATCCTCTTAGCAACCCCACAAAGGAGGCGCCGTTGTGATTCCATTTTACAGATGAGGACGTTGAGGCACAGGGAGGAGGAACAACTGGCCTGAAGCCACAGCTTAACAAATGCGCCAGAACAGTTGGGTCACTGACAGACTGATGGCCAAGTCTAGGAGTTGGGGGTCTGGGGGCCGGGAGCAGATGGGCCTGGCTGGAGGGGAGAACATGTCTCCTTTGTGCTTTCTGAGCCCCAGTTGTCCCCTGAGACCCTGCCAAGCCAGCTCCCTGCATTGTGTGCGGTGCTCCCGAGAGCGGAGATGGGCCCGGGAGGCAGGGGGACAGGATGCAGGTATGGCCAAGCAGGCTGCACAGTGCCCAGCTCCAGAGCAAGCCCTGCGCAGGACGCAGGACGACTGCATAATTCCCCTGGAGTCATGCAGGGTGGGAGGCCTGTCAGCAGGGCCACGCCCTGCGGGGCCTAGAAGACCAGGGTCTGCCACCTTTCTGCAAGGGGCCATTGCAGACGTGTCCCAATAACACTTAATGTACAGGAACAGCCTGCCTGCCAGATCTGTCCCGTGGGCCATTGTTCGAGGACCCCAGTGAAGGCCACGGAAGGATTTTGAACTTCATTCTAACAGCAATGTGGAACCCCGAGAGGATTTTAAGCAGAGAGTGAGAGGAAGAAAATTTACACTTACTATGTCCTGAAAGATCTGACTACGCCACCCCCACCCCCATCCCCACCCCCAGGGCAGTGTTTCCTCCAGCCTGTTTCTGGGTCCCTCAGCCCTTCCATCTGCAAGAAGAAGCTTGGCCTGGGACCTGAGGGCCGCTGACGCTTAAGTAGAGAGGGCACTGCTGCCTGTGCTCCGGTCACCCTACTCCCCACGCCAGCTCTCGGCACGGGTCTGGCAGGCGGCAGGCTCCCGCGATGGCGGTCCCCATTCCTGGCCTCGGGAGCAGAGTGGAGCAGCCCTGTGCTATCAGCCTGGGCTTTAACATCCGCGCCTCTCCCTTCCTCCACTTGGCTGCCTGTGACTGTGAGCTGCATGCACTTTCCTGACCCTCTGTCTCCTCTTCTCCGTAAAGGGAATAATTACAGACACGAATTCATGAAAGAGTGGTTCTGCATTGACCCCGAGGGCAAAGGAGAGGCTCAAGTGAGAAGACACTGTTGGTCATTTTTGTCACTAGACCCCAGAGGCAGGAGAGCCCGGGGGAGCCCTAGGCGGCGGGGTCCTTGCTCAGGGGAGCTGTGTGTAGAGTCAGGCTCCTTAAAGATGGGAGTGAGCCTGACCTGTGGTGGTGCAGTGGATAAAGCATCGACCTGGAAATGCTGAGGTCGCCGGTTCGAAACCCTGGGCTTGCCTGGTCAAGGCACATATGGGAGTTGATGCTTCCAGCTCCTCCCCCCTTCTCTCTACCTCTCTCTCTCCTCTCTAAAAATGAATAAATAAATAAATAAATAAATAAATAAATAAATGGGAGTGAGCTGTCCCGCCACTTCGGCTGAAAATAGCTGCCCGGCATTGGGGTAATTATACGTCTTGGGCTCCCACACAGCACGGAGAACACCCCAATCATTACTGCACTCGCAGGCTGCTCTTAACAGCTGAACCTGGATTTCTGCCTCAAAGAATTTCTCCTGGACAGGATGCTAGGCCACCACCCATCCCCATGGGACCTGAACCCTCGCTTCCTGTGACTAGAACCTTCCTGGACAGGGATGTAATGTCACCTTTACTCTCCAACAGCCATCGCCGGGTTCAGGACACCTTCTTTGGCCCGTGGACAGGCTGGACCTTGGTGGTCAGTGGCTTTGCCATAATATCCTCTTATGGCCCTCAGGATGGGACCACCTACCAGGCCATCCACAGCTTTGCAGGGGGCACCCACGGGCAGCGCTGCTTGTTACAGACACGAGCCATCTGGGGTCAGTCAGCACCAGGGGGCGCCCGCTTGGCTCAGAGATGGGGAAGCTGTGTCCTTGGACTGCGCGAGGGGGCTGCTGACTAGGTCAGGGTCCTGGAAGGGTGTGGAGGGCTGACTGTGTACCAGGCCTTCGGGAAAGAGCAGTAAGTGTTGTCACTGTCCTGTCCTCCCGGGGTTTAGGGCAGGCAGGCGTAAGCCCATGCTGAGGGTGTTCAACTTTGTTTGTAGAGCAATGGGGAGTCATGGAAGGGCTTCAGCAGTTGGTGATGGGGCCCCAAAGCAGTATAAACAAACAAACAAGACCCTTCGTGTCAGGATCTGGGGAGCGTGGGTTTTACCACCCCCACCCCCACACATAGCTGCACACGCGTCGTGTGATGGGACGCTCACGCCTGTCCGCTCTGTTGCAGTGCGCTACTTCCTGAAGAATAGGGTCAGCCCTGATCTGTGCAACGAGGATGGACTCACAGCCCTGCACCAGGTAAGGCCGGGCTGGTAGGGGTCCCTGGCTCCCCGCTCACCACCTGGACAGGTGCCCCATTTCCCTGCTTTTTCAAACTGCCCAGAACCCTCAGGGAGGAAGGGGGGGGAGGGGAGCCACAACTGCCTGATTTGAAAGGCTCTTGTCTACTTGGAGATGCGTGTGTCTGTTACAAACACACCCGCAGAGCCCCAGTGCACGCTCACGCAGCATGCACACAGCCTCTGAAGACAGGGAGCCTTTGTCCACCTCACCCTCACAGCCCAGCAAAGGGTTTGGCAAGCAAAACAACGTGTTTGGAACTTGACAGTTTACGCAGCACATTTGTTCACGCCCACCGTGGCATCTGTGCAATCCTGCTGACGAAGGTGATTGACAGAGGGGCTGTGTGACCTGCTGAAGGTTGCACAGTCATGGACTGTAGCCCTGAACCATGTGCTATCACAGCAAACATCCTTCCTAGTGAAGCGTGATGGGTTGAGCCCCCCTGGGTGGAGAAGGGCTGCAGGCTGTCGTCTCTGGCCTGGGCGCGACATCAGCCTTCTAACTGGTGCCCAGCATCTAGCTGGCTCGGCCACGACTCACCCTCCACGCAGTGGCCACGGGGATGCTCAAGCCAACGATCTACTGGTGTTACTCAAAGCCCTGGCTCCTGGCTCCCCGACTGGGCCCAGCGGCCCTTGGGTTCCTCGTGTCAACTGTGCTGAGCCCTACCATACTTTCCCACAGGCACTGGCTACCCCCGGGCAACAGCAGGAGCCCGACAGCTACACTGACATATCCATGTCCGTTTCTCCCGGGCACCCCTTCTATCTGTCCTTTTAGCCATTAGTGTGATCATCTGATGTGGGTCCCCTCTGCCCAGGCTCTGAGCCACACAAGGGCAGAGCCCCTGTCTCTTGCTCACTGGCGTACCCCAGCATCTACCCCCATGCTGCTGTGGGAGCCCCATATGTACATGCTGACCTAATGAATGAGCACACGGAAGCCTTCCTGTGCCCTGGCCTGAGTATCTGACAGGTGGGAGGCCAGGCTGCCAGAAGCCTGGGCTGGTGAGAGCCTCTCCACCTTCCTTTGAGGACGGGAAGGGGTGAACTGGCACCGGCCACTGCCCTGCCCATAAGCCCCCGGGCAAGTCCCCACTCTCAGCCTTCATCCCAGTGGCTCCCTGTGTATCCTCTCAGCATCTCCTCCTGTCCCTTCCGGTGTCCAGAGATTCCAGCTGTGTGACCTTGGGCAAGTTGCTTAAGCTCTCTGGGCCTCGCTTTCCTCATCTATAAAAAAGACCCATCTCTCAGTGGGTTGTTGTGAGGATTGAATGCATTCATATAAAAATCCTATGCACATCACTTGGGACTGAGTCAATATTTATTAGCTGTCATTATTATTAAGACTTTTCACACGTTCATGTCTCTGTAAGGGCACTTCACTTGTGTGAAGTGTGGGCTGACTCTCGCCACAGCGTGCTGACATGGTATCCCCATTTTACAGCTCGGGAAACTGAGGCTCAGGCACAGCCCTGTGTGATAGAACTTTCTGTGACGATGGAACATTCTGTGTCTCTGCCATGTCCAGTATGGCAGCCGGCAGCAACTATGGCTGTGGAGCCCTCGGAATGTTGTTCTGAGAATGAAAGGAAGCAAGGCGTAGCCAAGGGCCAGCAAGGCGCCCGGCCCTAGTAACGCCTCCAAAGGCGCCAGCTCTTCTTGTTGATGAGGCTGCATGTTATTATTACTGCTGTTGCCGGAGCCGTCGGTGCTATTGTCATTGTTATTGTCAGGATTGCTCCGGGGCAGCCAAGGTGCACGTGAAGAAGTGCTCTCCGTGCCCGCAAAGGCATGGGCAACGGCTTCACTTGGCAACAGGGAGCCTTCACTTGGCAACTGAGAGCAACCAGTGGGAATTACCCAGGAAACCCTTTCCGCGGAGGACGCGTGGAAGGGCAGCTGCAGGGCTCCGGGCAGAGGTGATGAGGCCTCAGCCAGGGCAGTGGGCATGGGGCATCCGTGAGGAGGTGGGGTCCACACCCGGCCTCTCTGGAGCGACATGGGAAAGGAGGGGATGGAGGAGTCATCCAAATGCCAGGTGCCATTTCCCACTTGCAAGAGAGGAGGCCTCCCTCCTCCACGGTGCCCCCCCTCCGCCATTGCACCCGCCTGGTGCGCCCAGCCCCCAACCCAGCCCTTGCTTGGACAGGCTCTCAGGTGCAGGCTGCTCTAGCCCCTGGGCATCGCTATCACAAGACCGTGGGTGCATAATCCTCTACCCCTTCACCGTGAGGCTCCCTCCCCCATCCTGTTTTCTGCAGCCCATAAGGCTCTTCTGTCCGCTGACCCCAGGGGCCGGACAGGCTGCGGTCAGCGGACAGGGGTTGGGGCTCTTCGCTTTTCCCTGCCGCCTCACTTGGGCACCTCTGGCGCCCTCTGCGGGCCGCACCGCGCCGCTGCAGGCGTCTCTCCACCACCTGAGTCAGCGCCAGCTTCACCACCAGGTCACCTGCGCCCCACGCCCCACCCACGGACCGAAGAGATGCCCTCAGACTCAGCCAAGCCCAGACTGGCTGGCGCAAAAAGAAAACCTGGGTGTCTGGCACCGTCTGTGCAAACGACTGTTCCTTTTCCACACGTTTTGTGCTGAGCCCCAGCTGCACTGGGAGTGGGTGGGGTGAGGGCTGTGGGACTGCTCCTCCCCATCCCCTTCCCCACACCCACCTGGGGCCATAGGTGGGCATCCAGTCCCTTCTCCCCATGCCTACCCTCATGTCTGTTAGACCAGGACACCATCATCTCTTTCCCAGGCCATTTCAACATGGCTCCTAACCGTCCCTCTTCTTCCCAAAGAAGCTGCACTTGCAGTCTGTTCCCCACATGCAACCAGAGGAGGGCTCAAATACAGACGAGCCTGGCTGTGCTGTCCCTCCGGATAGAACTGCAGCGTCGGCCACTGCACTGAAGGCCAAGCCCTGGCCTGGGTGGGCAGTGCTGAGCACGGTCCCCGCTGACTTCTGCAGCCTGGATGGTGGCTCCCAGCCTTCCTCCTCTGCCATCGCCTCTCCCTGCCCATCGCCCCGGCTTGAGTCCCCTCCTTCCTCTTGGAATCTTTCCCTCTCTGTCCCTGGAGTTAGGGAGGCAATGGCTGTTGGGCCCCTGAATTGATCTGGGGGGCTGCAGCCTCCCGACCTTCCCTCTCTCTGGAGCTGTCCCACGTGTGGACAGGCAGGAGCACAGACACGCTACCTCCTCCTAAGGGCTGTCTCGGGACTCCCTTACCCACCCACCCACCCCCACCCCTGGGGCCTTCACACTGAGCTGAGTCCTTTCAGGGGACGTTTGATTACTTGGGGTTTCCCCAAGAACTGAGCTCCTGAGTCAGAAACTCCTAAGTCAGAGGTGTTAAACTAGGATAGATCTAGGGTCACACCTTGGAGGCCACTGCTGGGAAGGGGAACCCCCTAAAAACCCCAGCCTCCCGCCTCCGCCCACATCAGCCGGGCAGCTCTGCTTGAATCTATCGTCTATCTAAGTTTGTGTGCTCCGTACAGTGTCGTTTGAAAAAAGCCTTCTGGGATTAAGAAGAAAAAGTTTCAAAGCCACATTCAAAAAGTTGTCTCATTCCGCCAACACTTTCAAAGAATTTTTTTTACAGCTGACTTTATATAAAAAAGTCTTATCTTTATATCTTTATCCTGTATATTGTTAACTTCCTCACAAGGAAGCAGGCTCAGAAAGGTTAAGTGGCTTACCCAAGATCACACAGCAGGTGAATACTGGCGCTGGATTCCATCTCGGGCAGTTTGGTTCGTGTCCTTCTCGTGGCCTCTCGAGGGGAGCCTGGTGTGTCGTCCCCCCCACCCCCGGGGCCTGGGGCCGTGCCTGGAGCTGACCCTGCCCGTGTCCCCCTCACAGTGCTGCATCGACAACTTTGAGGAAATTGTCAAGCTGCTCCTTTCCCACGGTGCGAACGTGAACGCCAAGGACAACGAGCTGTGGACGCCCCTGCACGCCGCGGCCACCTGCGGCCACATCAACCTGGTGAAGATCCTCGTTCAGTAGTACGTGCCCCTCGCTTCCCCAAGAACAGCCTCTCCCGCCTTTGGTTTTTTCCACGTTCTTTTTTTTTTCTTCTTTCATCTCTTTCCCTCTCCTTTTCATTTTTCCTGTCTCTGCCCCTTTCTCGGTCTCTCGGTGCCGTCACTTTCTCTTCCTCCCGCATCCTGTCTTCCCCTATGTCTCCTTCTGTCTTTGTTTCTACCTCTCTCCTCCCTCAATGCCCCCCCTTTTTAAATTTTTTTTTATTTTTCTGAAGCTGGAAACAGGGAAAGACAGTCAGACAGACTCCCGCATGCGCCCGACCGGGATCCACCCGGCACGCCCACCAGGGGCAACGCTCTGCCCACCAGGGGGCGATGCTCTGCCCCTCCGGGGCGTCGCTCTGCCACGACCAGAGCCACTCTAGCGCCTGGGGCAGAGGCCAAGGAGCCATAACCAGCGCCCAGGCCATCTTTGCTCCAATGGAGCCTTGGCTGCGGGAGGGGAAGAGAGAGACAGAGAGGAAGGAGGGGGGGGGGTGGAGAAGCAAATGGGCGCTTCTCCTATGTGCCCTGGCCGGGAATCGAACCCGGGTCCCCCGCACGCCAGGCCAACGATCTACCGCTGAGCCAACCGGCCAGGGCCTCAATGCCCCCTTTTCCTCTCCATCTCTATGTGCCCTTATCTTTGTCTCTCGATCTCTGTTTCTCCTTCACTCTTGGTCTCGCTCTGTCTTTTCCACTGTGTCTCTCTTCATTATCTCTCTCTCCCTTCATTTTCTACCCTACCACCACCCAAATTTTCTTGCAGTAAAATACACGTGACATAAAATTGATCATCTTAGCCTTTTTTTTTTTTTTAAGTGAGAGTAGGGGAGATACAAAGACAGACTCCCACATGAGCCCCAACTGGGATCCACCAGGCAGCCCCTGTCTGGGGCTGATGCTCTGCCCATCTTCTGGGGCCATGCTTGCAACTGAGCTATTTTTAGCACCTGAGGTGGAGGCTCCATGGAGCCATCCTCAGTGCTCAGGACATTGTGCTCGGATCAATCAAGCCATGGCTGCAAGAGGGGAAGGGAGAGAAAGAGAGAGAGAGAGAGAGAGAGAGGAGAGGGAGGAGGTAGAGAAGCAGATGGTCGTTTCTCCTGTGTGCCCTGACCGGGAATTGAACCCAGGACTTCCAGATGCTGGGTGGATGCTCTACTGCTGAGCCAACCAGCCAGGCCCATCTTAGTAGCCAGTTTTAAGTGTACGGTCCAGTGGCACTAAGTACATTTACATTGTTTCACCAACATCACCACCATCCATTTCTAGAACTCATCTTCCCAAACTGAAACTCTGTTCCCATTAACAGTAACTCTCCATTCTCCCCTGACCCCTCTCCCCCCATACCTACCATTCTACTTTCTGTCTCTTATGATTTTGATGGCTCTAGGTACTTCGTCTAAGCGGGGTTAAGTAGTATTTGGCGTTTTGTGACTGGTTTTATTTCACTTAGCATAGTGTCCTCAAGGTCCGTTGTGTTGTAGCGTATGTCAGAATTTCTTCCGTTTTAAGGCTGAATAACATTTCATTGCGTATGTATATACCACACTTTGCTACCCATTCGTCTGCCGGTGGACGCTGGGGTGGCTTCCATGTCCTTAGCTATTGTGAGTAATGGTGTTTTGAACATGTGTTGAGACCCTGTTTTCAATTCTTTTGAGCAAACACCCAGAAGTGGAATTGCTGGATCATAGTAGTTCTATTTATATATAGTTTAGGTTTTGTTTTTTTTTTTAAGGAATCACCATATTTCTTTTTCCAATAGCTGTACCATTGTACATCCCCACCAACAGTGCCCAGGAGTTCTAATTTCTTCACATCCTCACCAACACTTACTTTGGTTATTTGATCATAGCCATCCCAATGGGTGTGAAGTGGTATCTTATTGTAGTTTTGGTTTGCATTTCTCTAACAATTAGTGATGTTGAGCATCTTTTCATGTGCTTATTGGCCATTTGCATATTTTTGGAGAAATGTCTATTCGAGTCCATTTATACATATATACACACACAAACACCCATCACTGGGATATTAGTAGGATTTGCATTGGATCTGTAGGTTGCTTTTGAGATATTGGTACCAGAGGCAGGACAGAGTGATCCCAGTGGGGCGAAGCCCCAGGAAGCCAATGGGAACACCTGAGTGCAGGAGTCAGAAGAGCGGCTGAGTGCAGGTGGCGTTCTGCAGAAGCCTTGGCCAAGCAGCCAGGGGCCCACTGGATGGCTCTGGGAGGAGGGAGCGTACAGTACTGCCGCCCTGGCTCAGAGAGATGGGTTAGCTTTCCCACAGGTGCACAGAAGTTCAGAGAGGTCATAGTGGAGGGCTGCTAGGCCCAAGGACTGGCTGGTGACTCATGGCCACCCTCTGATGAGAACCTGAGTGCGGCTATGTCTGCCTGGAGCGTGACCTCGCCATAGCTTGATCAGTGATGGTGCGAGAAGAAAAGGCAGTGTTGGCAGCCTGGTACAGTGGGTCCTCACCAGAATCGGCACCAGAACCCCAAGGGGACGGGTTTAGAATACACAGCCTGAGCCCCACTCCCAGGGACTCTGCGTCAGGGGGCCTGGACTGGAATCCAGGTAATTATGTTAGTGGTTCCAGGTAATTCTGCCAAAGGGCATCCCAGGACTACGCGTGGGAACCACCAGCCCAGAAGACAGTTTCTGTCTGGGGGTCCCAGGCTCCGTCCTGTCCCTGTCCCGGTCAGCCTTTCGGGCAGGGACTTGAAGGAAGAGGTGGGGGGTAGCCAAGGCTGTTTTTGCATGTGTGAAAAAACGGAAATAGAACATGGAGAAGAAAAAAAGAGCTGGCACACAAGAGACCCAGGTTTGAGTCGTGACCACAGATCTTAGCTGCGTGACCTTGGACAAGTGACTGAACCTGTCTGAGGCTTTGCTTTCCCCTGAGTGACCAACTGTAGCAGCCTGAGAGGACTAGTGCGAGAATTCAGTGTGATGATGTGTATGCAGGGCTTAGATCAAGCTTGACTTTAAGCAAATTCCTGGTACATGGTGCTCCTGTTGTTAATGTTATTTTTGTTACTGTCACCAGGGAGGACTTTGACATCTGTCCTCAAGTGCCTGCCTGCTGGCTCAACAGAGTAGGCGTTTGGGGCCCCCAGGATCCTGAAGTCACTGTCCTGGCTGGGGTATATTTTGGTGGGGTTGTGGGCGCTGGGTGCACAGTGGGGTATAGATGACAGGCTGGAGCCAGACCAAGCCTAGCCCCTCCCACCTGGCCCTTTCTCTGCAGCGGGGCCGACTTGCTTGCTGTCAACTCCGATGGGAACATGCCATATGATCTCTGCGAGGATGAGCCCACCCTGGATGTCATCGAGACGTGCATGGCGTACCAGGGTAAGAGCACAGCGCGGGCCATAAAGCGGGCTCAGGGCAGGGTTGCGGTGAGCAACTCTTAACGTCAGGGCGGGTGACCACGTTGGCAAGCTGCGTACCGGCCTGCCTCCTCCTGCTCAGCGCTCAGGAAACGGGACCGGTCCCCATTGAAATTATTGTTATTATCACGTGACTAACAAAATGAGGACGCCTGCGGTGCAGAAGGGAGGTACTGTACTCCTCAGTGTCACCCACACACGCGGGCGGCCTCAGCTGGCCTCGTCTCCTCTTCGTCGGCTGTGACAAGTCAATAAACATTCACAATAAAGATAACTTCCCAGTTGGGAAAATAATCAAGAGTCAGGAACATTCGCCAGTGCCTGCCAGGCACCACGCTGGCTGCCAGGGGCCCGGATAAACAAGATGTGGGCTGTTCTCAGTCACAAACAGCTTCAGGAGGGAAACAAATGTAGCAATCAGAGAGCTCTGCCCCCCACCCCTCCCATCCAGACTCCACTCGGAAACTCCCTCTCAGAAAGAAATCTCCAATCCAGACCCTCTGGCCCTGGGTCCTGCCCAGGGCTGTGCCCTGTTCCCAGATGCCGGCTGTGACTGCTGATCAGTGTGCCTGTCCCTGGCGATGACTGCTGGTCAGTGTGCCTGGCCCTGGCGATGACTGCCGATCAGTGTGCCTGTCCCTGGCCCCCTGGCCTTCACTGCAGCTTCTCTGGAGGCTCTGAACAGTTTCTGTACCTATCTCGCGAGTCTACGAACCCCTTCTCAGGATAACACTTTTATTTATTTATTTTTTTTGTATTTTTCTGAAGCTGGAAACAGGGAGAGACAGTCAGACAGACTCCCGCATGCGCCCGACTGGGATCCACCCGGCACGCCCACCAGGGGCGATGCTTTGCCCACCAGGGGGCGATGCTCTGCCCCTCCGGGGTGTCGCTCTGCCGCGACCAGAGCCACTCTAGCGCCTGGGGCAGAGGCCAAGGAGCCATAACCAGCGCCCAGGCCATCTTTGCTCCAATGGAGCCTTGGCTGCGGGAGGGGAAGAGAGAGACAGAGAGGAAGGAGGGGGGGGTGGAGAAGCAAATGAGCACTTCTCCTATGTGCCCTGGCCGGGAATTGAACCCGGGTCCCCTGCACGCCAGGCCAACGCTCTACCGCTGAGCCAACTGGTCAGGGCCTTTTATTTTTTATTTATGTATTTATTCAATATTTTTTAGAGAGAGACAGGAAGGGGGCGGGAAGGAGAGAGATGAGAAGCATCAGCTCGTAGTTGCAGCACCTTAGTTGTTCATTGATTGCTTCTCATATGTGCCTTGACCGGGGGGCTCCAGCTGAGCCACTGACCCCTTGCTCAAGCCAGCGACCTTGGGCTTCAGGCCAGTGACGTTGGGCTCAAGATGGCAACTTTGGGCTTCTAGGCAGTGACCTTGGATCATGTTGATGATACAGTGTTCAAGCCGGCAACTTGCACTCATGCTGGCGACCCTGCGCCTCCGGGTTTCGAACCGGGGCCCTCAGCATCCCAGGCCGATGCTCAATCCACTGCGTCACCACTGGTCCAGCAGAATAATACTTTTAAATACAGTTATCAGAATCATAGGATATTATAAAGGAAACCAACTATCTTAAAATAAAGCTGCTAAATATTTTTAAATGTTATATACAAACTTTATTAATTCATGCATGATACAATAAGATAATACAATGTGAAAATACCTATAGTTTCTGTTGGTGAGAATGTCACAGACACTGTTATTTCTGGTGTGGGTCTTGTCTATATTCTAATGGAAGGAAATGCCCTATTTCACTTAAAAATAAACTCACATTTCTTTTTCTTCTTTCCCCCCAAATTCTATTCGAGAATGTTTGATCTAGTGGACCTTTTTATAGAGCATGTCACTCTCTCCTTAAGTACCATTAGGACTTGCCAGTAACAGTTAAACTTTTTTTTTTTTTTTCCACGTGAGAGAGACAGAGACAGAGAGGGACAGACAGGCAGGAAGAGAGAGAGAGAGATGAGAAGCATCAATTCCTCATTGTGGCTCCTTAGGTCAGTGGTTGCTTTCTCATATGTGTTTTGATTGTGGGCTCAAAGCCAGCGACCTTGGGCTCAAGCCAGCAACCATGGGGTCATATCTGTGATCGCATGCTCAAGCCAGTGACCCTGCGCTCAAGCCGGATGAGCCCGTCCGTGCTCAAGCTGGTGACCTCGGGGTCTCGAACCTGGGTCCACATCCCAGTCTGATGCTCTATCCACTACACCACTGCCTGGTGAGGCTCGCTTAAACTTTTAACGAGAGGTTCAGGCTTTAAAATGTCTTTCTGGGTCCTTCCACCTTTATTCAACTCTCCAACTGAAAGTTATTCAGGGGTGGGGCAAAAGTAGGTTTATAGTGGTGAGTACGCAAAACGCAGAGTTCATGCTTGATTATTCATTAATTTATCGTGTTATTTTCCATATGAGCAACTGTAAACCTACTTTTGCTGACTCCTGTATATTCATTAATTCAGTCGTTCCCATAGCAATAATTCATTGAGCCTTGTGCCAGATGCTCCAAGCACAAGGATATGAAGGAAACTAACAGAGACCCTGGTCAGATAGGCGGTCGGGAGAGAGCAATGGAGGAGGTGGTCTGTGCCGGGCCTAGAGGATAAGGCAGAGCCAGCCATTTGTGCAGTCTGGGGTGGGTGTGCGGACCGTAAGGATTTCCAGGTAGAAGAACCGCCTGTGTAACAGTAACCACACCATTACAGTGCTCACTGGGGGCCAGGCAAGCCTGGCCTTTGTTCTGTGGGCCGGCGTGTGGTGTTTGTGTTCCCTGGGCCTGGAGCACAGTGATCTGTGGGCATGTCTGTCTACCCCCTTGGCTGGAAGACCCTCCCTCCACCCTTGGGGCCCAGGCCTGGGGTGCTGACCGGGTCCCCCTCCCCCACAGGCATCACTCAAGAGAAGATCAACGAGATGCGGGCGGCTCCGGAGCAGCAGATGATCACCGACATCCACTGCATGATCGCGGCGGGCCAGGACCTTGACTGGGTCGATGCGCAGGGCGCCACGCTGGTGAGGGCTTGGGCGGGAACCAAGACCAGCGAGGGCTGGAGCGGGCCAGCACGTGATGGAGGCCACACCTCTGTGGGCGGGGCCTCTGTTCCCTCCCAGCCAGTCTGGCTCCCGTGGGCTCTGGCCTCTGTCTCCCTCCTTGGCTGGGCGGTCCGCTTGCCTTGTCTCCTTCCTGGTCTTCCATCCACTCCCATGATGCACTTTGTGACCACTTCGGGCTCTCTAAGCATGTTAATCACTTCCTGAGTGTTCCTTATGTGCTGAGTATTTTATCTGTTTTCTGGGAGATTGAACAAATGAGGCAGCTAAGGTGGCATGCCCCATTGGAAACCTTGAGTGGTGCTGGGTAGAAGAGCTAGGGCCTTAGCATGAGGCTTTCCCTTACTGGGCATATTGGTTACTATTGCTACATAACAAGCTACCCTACAACTCCAACTCCTCTTAAAACAACAGGAATATTTGTCATCTCGCGTAGTTACTGTGAATCAGGGAATTGGGCACAGTTTGGCCGGGTGGCTCTGGCTTGGGGTCTTTTATGAGGCTGCAGTGAATATGGCAGCCAGGGCTGCTGTCGTTTGCAGGCTTGACTGGGGCTGGGAGGTCCGCGTCCAAGTTAGTGCTGGCTCTTGGCAGGAGGCCTCAGTTTCTTGCCTTCTTGGCACCTCTCCTTAGGGCTACTTGAGTGTCCTCACGACATGACGGCTGCCTCCTCTAGAGTGATTGATCCAAGAGAACATAAGGTAGAAACCACAACAGCTTTTATGACCGAGCCTCAGAGGTCACACACTGCTGCTTCGCAATATCCTGTTTGTGAGACGCGAGTCACTCAATCTGGTCCGTGTTCGAGGGGAGAGGACTTAAGCTCCGTTCCTGAAAGGGAGATGTGTCATAGAATTTATAGACCTATTTTAAAACCAACCTATTGGGCCCCTGAGACCTCTTCCACAGAGCACAGCATATAGTAGCGACTTAGTAAAGGCTGTTGCCTTAACCGCAGGAGCTCTAAGGCCAACCACAGGGGAGAAGAGCTCACTTCTGGGCCTTACCTTCGAGGTCCATATTGCACATGTAATCATTCTCTGCAATGTGGCCGGTATTTCCACCTCATTCTGTTTTATTCTCCCGGCCCCGATAATGATCTGAGACGTGGATTAAAGAGAGAGCTCCCCCAACTCCGAATGTGGGACTGTCGCCCCGCCCCCCGGGGATGCTCACTTCTTTCCTCTCCTTTAGCTGCATGTAGCTGGAGCCAACGGATACCTCCGTGCAGCTGAGCTCCTCCTGGACCACGGAGTGCGCGTGGATGTGAAGGACTGGGATGGCTGGGAGCCCCTGCACGCGGCTGCCTTCTGGGGACAGGTAGTTTTCACCCACAAGGCTGTGGGAAAGGCCGGTACGGGATCGATCGACCTGCTGTTCTTTGCTCTGACAGTTGGTTGAAAAGAACTAAGGACTCACTTAAGGTGTTGAATACAACTAGCGTATGAGCTATGAAAGACCTGGGGAATTTGCAAAAACGTTTGACAGATTATATTCTAACAGGATGGTAAACAGATCTGTCAGAGTAGGAAGTTCCCAGTGTTTCTGCTTTGAGTCGTTTCTCCGTCTGTTTCCCAAACGTTAAATCCGATGGCAGCTTTTGTAGTCCTTCCATAGACACCCGACAACTCTAGAGTTGCAGCTGACTCCTTTTTCTTCTGTGCCTTCGTCCAGGCTTACTGGAAGGAGGTGTCAGCCCACTGTGTCCCAGGATTCCTGGCCCCAGGGTTCAACGCCTTCCCTGGGGACCAACTTTGTCCCTCCATTCCTTGTGTCACATCCTAAGAGGCCTTGGACACTCTCTCCACCTTCTAGGCTTTCTGAGATCTGGACAGTGGGAATGTAGACTTCTTCCTGTGTTTCAGATGCAAATGGCAGAGCTATTGGTGTCCCATGGGGCCAGTCTCAGTGCTAGGACGTCCATGGATGAAATGCCGATAGGTAAGTCCGTCCCAACACTTGGTACACGTATAAGCTGCCATTCAGTTTTTGATGGGTACAGGGATAAATGGATGTCTATATGGTTGGGTAAATGCTGGTTTGATGTATAGATGAATAGATGGATGAATGACTAAATTAATGAATGATAGATTAATGGATAAATGAACAGATAGATGATGGACATGTTGATAGATGGATAGATAAATATGTGGATAAGTAGATGAATGTATGGGTGGAATATGAAATATGGATGGATGGATGGATGGATGGATAAGAGGATGAGTGGGTGGAAGACAAACTTATGGATGGATGACTGGGTCAGTGAAGAAGTAGATAAATGAATGAAAGAATTAAGTGAGTTGAATGATAGGGGGTATATGATTTTAGCACCTTTGCATAGTTTCTTGCTTGGGCCACATGGTATCTACTTGTTTCTACTGATACTTCTTGTGTCCGTGGACAGTTGGTAAAGTTCTACTGGAAACTGTCAAAGGTGTGTGACTCTTTCCATCACAGCCGGGCACCTTAGGAGTTGTGACTGTGCATAGAACCTGGGCCTCCTGTTCTCATCCTCCTCTGAGGATTGGATTGTAGCCCAGGAAATAAAGATGGCATTGTTTTCTCCCCTTCTGCACGCACCAGAGGAGACTGGGAGTTTTGAGTCAGAACCCCTCTGGTCTGAGGGTTCTCTGGGGCCACAGGCTGCCTCCCGTAATAGGCTCCCCTGCCCTTTCAGACCTGTGTGAGGAGGAGGAGTTCAAGGTCCTGCTACTGGAGCTAAAACACAAGCACGACGTCATCATGAAGTCCCAGCTGCGGCACAAGTCGTCCCTGAGCCGGAGGACGTCCAGCGCTGGCAGCCGTGGGTGAGTCAGGGGGCGGGCAGCCGGGGTGCCCATGCATGCTCCTGCCGGTGGCGCCTGGATGCAGCCTCCAGTACCCCCCTCTGCCTTCAGGAAGGTGGTGCGTCGAGCCAGCCTGTCGGACAGGACCAACCTGTACAGGAAGGAGTACGAGGGTGAGGCCATCCTGTGGCAGCAGCGGAGCGCGGCCGAGGACCAGCGGACCGCAACCTACAACGGGGACATCCGGGAGACCAGGACAGACCAGGAGAATAAAGACCCGGTGAGTGGCCTCAGGCTCTGCCCCAGTGTCAGCCACGGCCTTGGGAGGAGGCCAGGGCCCCAGCCTGGTCTGGCCTCTTCATCTGAGAGCCTTTAGAAGGAGGGTAGCTGGGCGGGGCCCTTACACCAGCTGGATCCAGTCTGATGGTGGCAGCTACTGTGGTTCAGAAGGCAAGCCTAGGGTGTGTGTGAGTCAGAGCTGGGAGCTTTGGCACCCAGTAGGGCCTGATAATCAGCAGGGAGTGAATGACCACCATGTGCCTGTCTAATTCTGGGCTTCCCAGAAAAGAGGTTCAGCAGGGCAGCTACCCTGGGTGGGCGGGGCTTATAACCAGATGTTAAGAATTGTGTTTGCCAGGACACATCAGATTGGAGGAAATCTTTTTTTTTTTTTTTTTTCTTAAGCTGGAAACAGGGAGAGACAGCAGACAGACTCCCGCATGCGCCCGACCGGGATCCACCCGGCACGCCCACCAGGGGCGACGCTCTGCCCACCAGGGGGCGATGCTCTGCCCATCCTGGGCGTCGCCATGTTGCGACCAGAGCCACTCTAGCGCCTGAGGCAGAGGCCACAGAGCCATGCCCAGCGCCCGGGCCATCTTTGCTCCAATGGAGCCTTGGCTGTGGGAGGGGAAGAGAGAGACAGAGAGGAAGCGCGGCGGAGGGGTGGAGAAGCAAATGGGCGCTTCTCCTGTGTGCCCTGGCCGGGAATCGAACCCGGGTCCTCCGCACGCTAGGCTGAGGCTCTACCACTGAGCCAACCGGCCAGGGCAAGGAGGAAATCTTTTGAAAATTTGAGTAGGGTACCCGTAGAACCTCTAAGCAGCCTGCCCCAGGAGCAGCCCCTGGTCCTGGGCTCGAGACAGCTTTCTTAAAAAGATGCTCTGTTGGTGTCCTAAGACTGCAGTAACAAATTGCGGCAAACTTGGAGCTTAACGCAGCAGAAATTTATTTTCTCACAGTTCTGGAGGCCAAAAGTCCTATAAACAGCAAGGTGTCAGCAGGGTTGGCTCCCTCTGGGGACTCGGACGGGGCGTCTGCTCCAGGCCCTTCTCCCAGCCTCTGGCGACCCAGCATTCCTTGGCTTTGGCTAGCACGACTCCCAACTCTGCCTCCGTCTTCACGTGGCCTTCTTTCTCGTGTGTGTGTCTGTGTCTCTGTTTCCTCTCATTAGACAGACACTCTAATCCAGTATGACCCCATTTTTTTTTCTTTTTTAATTTTTCTGAAGCTGGAAACCGGGAGAGACAGTCAGACAGACTCCCGCATGCGCCCGACCAGGATCCACCTGGCACGCCCACCAGGGGGCGACGCTCTGCCCACCAGGGGGCGATGCTCTGCCCCTCCAGGGCGTCGCTCTGCCGCGACCAGAGCCACTCTAGCGCCTGGGGCAGAGGCCAAGGAGACATCCCCAGCGCCTGGGCCATCTTTGCTCCAATGGAGCCTTGGCTGCGGGAGGGGAAGAGAGAGACAGAGAGGAAGGAGGGGGGTGGGGGTGGAGAAGCAAATGGGCGCTTCTCCTATGTGCCCTGGCCGGGAATCGAACCCGGGTCCCTCGCATGCCAGGCCGACGCTCTACCGCTGAGCCAACCGGCCAGGGCCAGTATGACCCCATTTTAATCTAACTGATTACATCTCCAAAGACCCTACTTTCAAATAAGGTCATGTTCAAAGGTGTGGGGTGGGCATGAACTTGAGGGGACGCTATTCAACTCAGTGCTGATGCGCTCAGGTCCATGCCCAGCTGTGTCTGCTCAGTGGGGCAGAGGTTTAGGGCCAGAGCAGAAGAGCCGGGGACAAGAAGGGAGAGGCTGACTGTACCAGCCTTTTCGGTTTTACCACCACACAGTGAGCAGCTGGAAGCATTTCTAGACAGTACTGCTTTGGCGGGATGCAAAGTGATTCGTAGGCCAGCGCACTCACACCTCTATCTCAAAGGGACCCTTCTTCCCCAGTGAACAGGGAGGTCTCCTGCGGGCTTGTCTCACCAGCAGGAGCAGTGGAGCCTATGGGGGGGGGATACTCATCAGAGCCACTGGCTGGGACGGACAGGGCAACATGGAGGCTTTGTCCCCTCGGGCTTGGGAGTTGAAGAGAAATGAGTAGACAAATCAAATCGCCTTTCCAATGCCTCAGGCTAGGCTTTATTTATTTTTCTTTGTGTTATATATATTATATATATTTCCTGGAGATCGCTGAAATCTCAAGTCAGCTAGGAAGGAGACTGCCTTCCTTCTTAGCTGCAGAATGTTCCAGTACAAGACGAGGACATGGCAGAACTTCCCACCTGCCTAGTGCCCACGTCCGGGCTGTGCTCTCCTGGGGAGTGTGTGTGGGACAAAGTCCCGGAAACAGGCTTGCTGGTGCGAAGCATTCATACTTTCCAAACACATTTTTTTGAATGATGTGATATTGTCCTCCAAAGACACTGGCAGTGTACACGCCTTGCTGTTTTCCCACACCCTTGTCAGCACTGAGTAGTAGTATACTTCAAGACACATGATAGGTAAACATTTTGCTGTTTTAACTTTTATACCATTGTTTATCAGTGAGGGTGAATATCTTTCCTATGTGTGCATGCTGTATTTTGCCGTAAGTTCTATATTCATGTCCTTTGTCAGAATTTTTTTTTCTTTTGGGTAGTGGGGCTTTTTAAAATAGATTTTTAAGAGCACTTTATTTTGGACATGAGTCCCTTTTCTGTCCTATATGTTGCAAATATTATTCCAGTTTTCTCATGCATCTTTTGACTATGTCTATGGTGATTTTTTTGGTAGGCTTTATACTTTTGTTATGGTCAAATGTATCAACCTTTTCATTTATAGTGTCTAGGCAGCTCTAGTGATCTGGGGATTTCTGGGTGTAAGGGACCCTCGGGTAAGAATCTCTGCTGTTTGGAGTGGAGATATGCTGGGGACACAGAGGAAGGATTGCAAGTGACCAAAACCTCGCCTGCAGTCGGCCTTCACGAAAAAGGCTCATGTAACTGGGAAGTCTGGGCCCAGCTGGATCCTGGGGCTCAGAACACATCCTCAGGGTGCATTCTCTGCCCTCCAGTCTTCCTTCATGTCAGCCTCACAATCAGGCAGGCCCTTTGACATGGTGTCCCCCCAGCCACTAGCTTATATCATTCTCACCACCCGCGATTCCTATAAAAGCAAAACTCGTCTTTCCCAATCATTCTAGCAAAAGTCTCAGGGTTGAGTTTCATCAGACCGGTTTCAGACAAGAGCCCATCCCTGAACCAATTCTTTTTTTTTTTTTTTTTTTTTCTTCTTTCTGAAGTTGGAAACGGGGAGGCAGTCAGACAGACTCCCACATGCATCCGACCGGGATCTACCCAGCATGCCCACCAGGGAACGATGCTCTGCCCATCTGGGGCGTCGCTTTGCCGCAATCAGAGCCATTCTAGCACCTGAGGCAGAGGCCACAGAGCCATCCTCAGTGCCTGGGCCAACTTTGCTCCAGTGGAGCCTTGGCTGTGGGAGGGGAAGAGAGAGACAGAGAGGAAGGAGAGGGGGAGGGGTGGAGAAGCAGATGGGTTCTTCTCCTGTGTGCCCTGGCCGGGAATCGAACCTGGGTCTCCTGCACGCCAGGCCAACGCTCTACCACTGAGCCAACCGGCCAGGGCCCCTGAACCAATTCTTATAGTGAGCATGTTGCCTGTCCAGGCCTGGGGTTGTGGTACAAGGATAGGGGTTAGTCAGCTCTACTGAAACACGTTGATTGGTGAGTTCCCCAAAGCCGAATGGAGGTCCCATTCCCCAGGTAGGGAAGATGAAGAGAGGACAGGTCTGGACAACAATGCCCTCAGCAGAGGTGCAGGTGGGGAGTGGGTTCTGATCCTCCAGCCAGCTAGTAATAGTGTCCCTTCCCTCTCAGAACCCACGGCTGGAGAAGCCCGTGCTGCTCTCTGAGTTTCCTACCAAGATCCCACGAAGTGAAATGGACATGCCTGTTGAGAACGGCCTCCGGGCTCCGGTCAGCGCCTACCAGTACGCACTGTCCAATGGGGATGTGTGGAAAGTGCACGAGGTGCCCGACTACAGCATGGTGTATGGCGGCCCCGGTGTGGCCGATGCCGCCCCGCCCTGGACTGGCTACAAGGAGCAGAGCCCCCAGACGCTCCTGGAGCTGAAGCGGCACCGGGCCGCAGCCAAGCTGCTCAGCCACCCCTTCCTGAGCTCCCACCTGGGCGGCGGCGTGGCCAGGACGGGCGAGAGCAGCAGTGAAGGCAAGGCCCCCTTGATCGGAGGCAGAACTTCACCATACAGCAGCAACGGGACCTCGGTGTATTACACGGTCACCAGCGGAGACCCCCCCCCTCTTGAAGTTCAAGGCCCCCATAGAGGAGATGGAAGAGAAGGTCCATGGCTGCTGCCGCATCTCGTAGTCTCCATGTGAGGGAGGAGAGAGATGCTTGGTGGGAGGCGGGGCGGGGGATCCCTGAAATCCAGCCCAGCCCAGCCCAGCAACCCTGGCTGGGGAGGCCTCAGAGGGCAGCTGCGGGGAGACGGCTCTGCTTTCTAGAGGAACGCTGACCCCGCCCCTCAGCCAGCTGCCCAGCCGTCACCTTTCCCACGGTCTGCTTCCTGCTGCATTGTCTGCCATCCGAAGGAGGGCCCTGGCGGCTTCCGGACTCGCCCTGCCTCTGATTTTGGGAGGGAGGGCTGGGACTCCAGTTCTGTTGTTGGTAAAGGCTTCTCTGGACCAGTATTCGCATGTCCCCCACCCCCTCCATACATACACACACTTCGTCAACATGTGTACAAATGACAGCGGGACTCCTGGGAAGCAGGCAGGACAGAGGATTTGTGGGCTGTTCCCCAGAAGATTCAGGTTAAGACTCAGAGTTCTACCACCACTGCCAATGTGGCTTTAGCAGGGGAGGGGGCCTGCGAAGCTGAGACCCATAGTCGTACCCAGAGTCCTTTCAGGCTCTGGGTCACCATCCACATCTGACAGGAGCAGGAAGTCCTCTCTGTGTTCAGAGGGAGCCACGGACCCGCAGGGGTAGATGAAAGGGACACCGCCAGCTCCTGACAGCCTTGCCCCTGCCAGGAGCCGGCTGTGTGACCACCCAGGGCCCGAAGTTGAAAAGCATTCCTGGAATAATCCAAATCACATCTTGTTCTTGGATGGACACATCAAAAAGTAGAGGGGAACACAGTGTTTCCAAAAGCGTATTTGATAAAAGAATTATTCGAGGTTGTGAAGCTTTAGGCAGGAGGGAACTGAACTTGGCTGCTTTCGTGGATAATGTCATGATCACTAGGTTTTACTGACTGGTGTTGAAAACCGGAACCTAGAAGAGGAGCTCCAGTTGGAAGGGCGTTCCCAAGGGGAGGGGTGAGCTCATGTTGGTACTGTCTCAGCCAGCCCCCCTCAGACTGAGCCGGCGGGGGGGGGGGGGGGGGGGAGCAGTGTGGGGCTGCTGCCCCTCCCCCACACACACACTCCCAGAGTGAATGCTCAGGACCCCAGGCCCAGCTCTGCCTTTTCTGGACTCAGTGAAACAAGTGGCCAGCCGGCCCTTGTGAGTTCCTGCCTGGCCCAGGGGCTCCCAGCCTGCTCCTGCTGGAGTGGTGACAGCCTAGGGCTACAAACCCCGGGTGCCTATGGCCAGCACCCTGAGCTGCATTCAGGAGAGAGGCTGGGGCTGGGTCTCACCCCAGCCCAACAGCCTCGGCACCCCAATCTCCCTGATGCTGGGGAGGCTGGACACGGGCCTGCTTCCCCATAGCCTTGCCCAGGCCAGGGGCCAGCTGTGTGACTACCCATTCAATTCGCCGGAGGGACAGGCTGCCCGCCACCTCTCCGCTGCCTTCTCTCGAGCCCCTTCAAAATTGTCGCCTATGAGTTGGGCGCTGTCTGCTGGCTCAGCCTAAACCCATTGGTGTAACTAGTGAGCAGGCTTGTTCCCTGCCCTGGGCGCCTTTTATTTTCCCTGAAACTACCTCCATAAAGCGCTAAAGGTGCCCCCTAGGTCCAGATTCTGCAATTTGGGGGGGAAATCTGGGTTCCCTTTAACTCTCCTCTTTCTGAGCCTATGAAAAATTCTCCCTGGGGGCACCTGGGCCCGGGGGGGGGGGTGCTGTGGCTGGAGACATTCCCATGCCTACTGTGCCACAGCATTAGTAATGGGCCAGCTGTTTGTCATTCCCAGTCCCCACTGTGGCCCCCACAGTCCCCTACAACCCAGAGAGGGAGCTGGCTCGCAAGGGGCATGGCTGATGCTTTGCAGCAGTAGGCAGCTGGGCAGGAGAGCAGGGGGCTCAAGGGAGTCACTGGGCCCCTGGTGGCTCTTTTATAAGGGAGAGTCACACCTTCAGGCCACCTCACCCCAATTCCAAGACAGTTCCAGTCTAGGGTGAAGGGACAAGGTCAAGGGACTGCAGACAGGTGTGTGTGATGCCTCCTATGTCTCCAGGGTCTGGGGTGGGCTCTCATCATCTCATCCTATGGCTGCAGCAGGGCAGGGATGAGCTAAAACACACGTACTTTTGGCTTTAAAACAGTGTTCAGATCAGATGAACACTGAAATTCCTCTTGAGCCCGCTTCAGCTGCAAGCTGGGGAGTGCCGAGGGAAGCCACACACTTCTCAGGAGAGGGCTGTGCAGGTTGTGGGATCTGGTTGCTCGGGTCCCTAGTCGGAAGGTGTTTATTGCCCACTCTAAGCCCTCTGGCCATTTGCTCCTTCCCCCTTGCTTCCTGCCTGCTGGGCCATTCCTGTCCCCCCAGAAGGCTGGGAATCCTGACAGGAGCAACTGAAGACTCGAGGACAAGCTCATATGCTCCATCAGAGATAAACCATTATCTGGCGGGGCTTCAAGTACCCAGGGTGCATTTCCTGCAGGTCTTTTGGGTGTTGAAGGACAAGCTGGGGCCAAGGTCATGCATTTATTCACTCATGTAGTTTATTAAGTAGTTGTGACATACCAGGCACTATGTTAGGTTCTGGGGATAGAGGAGGAACAAGATAAAGTGAGGAGACTGCTCTTTAGGGTTTTCATCCCTTGAGGACCATGGATGTCAGCAGCAGCCCATTCAGTTCATCTGAGATAGAGTGACTGCATCCTGGTCCAGCATCTTTTTGCTTTTCAGCTCCTAGACTCCCTAGAGTAAGAACCCTTTTAGCCAGGAAACAGCTGTCATGGCCAATTCTAGATGACATTTGCCACTAAATGCAGATGCTGGACCTTGGGTTGCAGGAAAACACCACCCCAAATCTATATGGAACTCTCAGGCTTCCTAGCTACCTTCAGGCCAGCATATTTGAGGCACTGTATAATAGTAGTTTGAGGCCAGTGTCTAGAAAAATAAGAAGTCTGGAATTTGCTGCCCACTGCATCTTAGGTTTTAAACTCATTGTCTCTTGCTCATTTTTGCTATTTATTGTGTAGTCTTCCTGCCCCACCAATGGATAATGGGAGGAAAAAGAGCTTCTCCTTTAACATCAAATCCTTTCTCATGAATCTGCCTCTCTCCTGGCTAGCATGGATCAAAGAGCTGAGAGAATGCTTGCAAGGTTGACCAGATGCCCAGCTCTTGCAGAGACTCAGGTTTGGTGACAGTTTCTGGCAGATTGAAGGAAGCTACTTCCAAAGCAGGTGCCAAATGGCTCACTGTGAACTCTGCCCTTGTTCCCACCCTATGTCCCAGACAATTGGAAATTGGTGGCTATCCCCAGATAGTGAGTTTCTGGCCAGTGGCTCTGGGAAGCTGAATGAACCCCAGAACCAGGATGACTAAAGACTTCAGGATATAGTTCTCCATCAGATAGCATCAATGAAACTGCTCTGCACTGTTTGACCAATTTAAGTGGGCTTAGGAGGTTAACAAGGGCATGTCCTATCCCTGTCCTAACCCACCACAGTTTGCTGGCTTTGTAGTAACATAAGACCATTTGGGTTATTGGTGTCAGATACCTTTTGATCTGGAGCTCTTTCACCTGCTTTCCCAGGGGCAGGATACTGGGGCATTTTCCAGAAGGCACTCCATACAAGATGCTCAAAAGGACAATATTTAACCCTTGCTATTGTAGCCTGGGGACAGCCTCCCCTCCCCCAGGGCATGTAAGAGCAAAGGGTCATGTGGTCAGTGGATAACTCCACAGAAGTGACCTCTTTGCCAGAAACTATAGCTCTCTCCTTGATCGGAGTCTCTTGGAGGCAAGTTGGCCAGAGGACCTGCTTCCCATGGGCATGCAAGTGCCATCGCGTGGGGCCTGGCTCTGCGCACCCAGGAAGAGTCTGCAGACCCCCAGTCCTCCGCAATAACTCACCAGACCAGAAGCCACTGATGTACAGAGAACACAAGAAAAAAAATGTATTTTATGTGAAGAAAAAGTTTAAACTCTGTATACTGTATCAGCAGCTTTGTGTAAAAATGGCAATCAAGAGAGTCTAATATATTTAAAACTTTTTTTAAAAAGAAATCCTCGCGGATCTTTGATATTGTATTGGAGTAACTTTCAGGTAGCTCCTCGCCATGCGGCCATCGTGGGCTTGTGTCCAAGGCCATGGCCCAACCACATCCCAAAGGGAGTTGCTTCCAGCTGCCAAGGCCTGTGACGGAATTCGCTGTTGAGTTTTTAATTGAGATTATTAAATTCCTTTTAATAACACCCGTTAGTCTGGCTGTGGTCATTGCTGTGAGCTCTCTTGGACTGTGCTGAGTTGAATTCACAAAGAGGGAATGCCTGGGGTAGAAGGTGGAGAATCCCTGTTCCCACCACGGAAGACTCTCCCAGGAGCCCCTACAGCAGCCAGAGCCCGGAGGTCTCAGACACGGAACAGATGTCTTTCCAGACTGGGAGATGGCGAAACCTGGTAAATTCGTGTGAAGATGAATGGTTGGGGAGGACCTTCACTCTGTCAATGTTCCCTTTGGAATTAACACAGAGCCCTATAATATATATACATATATTTCACACTTTCACAGGTTTGTCTGATGACCTATTTATATGTAACGGGGCTGCCCCTCCATTCTGTTCTATTCTTGGAGTGCACTGACCTGTCTGTCCTCTTCTCTCCACCCCATCCCACCCCCATCTTTTTCTTTGTATGGCTTATAGTGAGGAGATAAAATACTCCTACCCCACATCATTACAACGATACAGCAGGTGAGACCCTGGTTATCCTCACTTTTCCCTGAGGCAATAGAGGCACTGCCGAGCTATGTGGTTGCACAACCCCAGACCACTATCCTTGTCTTTGTCATTTGCAGACATTTGTTGGTATCTTGGAAGAGGATGGCAAAGAGTACTTTCTTGGGCCCTTCTGGACGCTGGATGCCAGAGCAGGGACACATGGAAGGCCCCACACCGGGGCTTAAAAAACTTATCAAACAGGCTGGGATGGGGAGAGAATGGGAAGAACAGAGGTATCTTTGCAGCAGCGGGCATTCACCTACTTAAACAGTTTATTGGTTTCTAAATAATAATGGTAAGCTCTCACATGTAGGCAGTACTTTACTGTTGTACCTATGCTTTCTCATTTACTCACAAAAAAATGAGGCCTGAACATCGACTATGGCATTTAGCCTGGTGGAGCTCTCGATGAGCTTGACAAGAGGCTTTGGAAGAGCCAAGGAGATGTAAGCTTGAATGGACAGGGTTCAAGAGAGAATGGGAGGAAAGCTGGAGACACAACTCATTTGAGGTTTTTTTTTTAATTTTATTTTTTTATTTTTATTTTTTATTTTTCTGAAGCTGGAAACGGGGAGAGACAGTCAGACAGACTCCCGCATGCCCCCGACTGGGATCCACCTGGCACGCCCACCAGGGGGCGACGCTCTGCCCACCAGGGGGCGATGCTCTGCCCCTCCAGGGGCGTCGCTCTGTTGTGACCAGAGCCACTCTAGAGCCTGGGGCAGAAGCCATGGAGCTATCCCCAGTGCCTGGGCCATCCCTGCTCCAATGGAGCCTTGGCTGCGGGAGGGGAAGAGAGAGACAGAGAGAAGGAAAGGGGGAGGGGTGGAGAAGCAGATGGGCGCCTCTCCTGTGTGCCCTGGCCCGGAATCGAACCCGGGACTTCTGCACGCCAGGCCGACGCTCTACCACTGAGCCAACCGGCCAGGGCTCATTTGAGGTTTTGTGCTGTCAAAGTGAGCAGAGGAATGGGGAGGAAGGTCTAGCCGCTAGACATTCTAGCAGAATGTAGAGTCAAGAGAGGGTTGTTTTAAGATGAAAAAATATTTTAGCCCTGGCCCAGTAAGTAGCTCAGGTGGCTAGAGCACCATCCCAACATGTCAACATTGCAGGTTCGATCCCTGGTCAGGGCAGATATAAGAATCAGACAATAAAAGCATGGATGAGTGGAACAACGAATTGGTGCTTTTCTTTCTCTCTTCCTCTAAATGTTAATAAGTAAATTTAAAAAAAGATGAAAAATATTTTAGCATGTTTGCATGCTGATAGGGATGAACCAGTAGAGAAGGGAAATCGATAATACCAGGAGAGAGGAGAGAACTGCTGGAGAAATAGAGGTTAGTAGTAGAGCGGCTGGCCCAAATGGAAGGGACAGTTGATTGGTAGTGACAGAAGGCCCCAGTATGTAGGCAGAGATGAGGGTGGGTAGTTAGATGTGGTGAGAGCATGTGGAAGTTTCTCTCTGAACCAAACTCTGAGAGTACAAGAGAGGAAAAGGAAGAATGCATGAGGGAAATATAGGTTAGCCTGCACTTGAGATCATTAGTTAAGGCACAACTAGTCAGCCTGGTTGCGTTTTCTTTTCCCCAGCACTGCAGGGCTGCCCAGGTGCAGGTGGAAAGTAGGTTGGGGTTTTGCCAGGCAAAAACACGATGAAGGGAGAGAAGAGAAAACTACCTCAGGGTGTCATCAAAGAAGTGGCTATTGTGATAGATCGGTATGAATGAATGAATGAATGAACGAACGAATGATTAAATGTAGGGGATAAAGACAACCTGGCTTGTCATGCCCAAGCTCTGATTGCCCTGGAGCAGCGAGGTCAGTGTGCTCGGGACCAGGCACCTGCCTGCCTCTCCAGTGCCTAGGTCTGACCACCCCAGGCCTTGCAGGGAGGGCCGGCAGGGGGCGCGCTAGGATGGCAGGGCCTGGGTTCTTGAGGCTTCAGTTCGGGCTCTGCTGCCTGCGCGGCTACTCCGGGTCGCACGGGCCATCAGGCCCGTCCCCTCTTTAGGTGACTGTGAAGAGATCAGTGTCCCAGAGGGCCCGAACAGGAACGACTACTTCGGAGGAGGACAGAGTCGTTAAATTTAAATTCCACCAAACAACGAGAACTAGAGCTAGTGCTGGACCGCAGCCCGCCGCCAATGCGAAGGCGCGGGGCGGGGCCGGCGGCGGGGCAGCCAATGGACGCCCAGGGGCCGTAGCGGCGTGCTTCGCGTTCGGACCCACCGTTAGGGGAAGACAGCCAATGGGAGGGCTGGGGCGGGGCGGCGCGGCCAATGGCGCGGGCCGGTTTGATTCAAAGGTGCCTATAAAGGCACTGTCGGCCCGCGTTCTCCGGAGCGTGGTCGGGTCCGAGCGCCGCTATGGCTTTGTTACCCGAGGGCCTGGACGAGCTGCCCGAGGCCTGCCTGTCGCCGTGCGGGCCGCCCAACTTGGCCGAGCTGTACAGCGAAGCGCAGCGCCTGGCTCTCGAGGAGCTGGTGGCGGGCGGCCCCGACGCCTTCGCGGCCTTCCTGCGTCGCGAGCGCCTGGGCCGCTTCCTGAACCCCGACGAGGTGCGCTCCATTCTGCGTGCGGCCGAGCGGCCCCGCGAGGACGGCGCTGCGGCGGGAGCCGAGGAGTCCTTCGGCTCGTCGCAGGACTGCTCGTCCGGCACCTACTTCCCCGAGCAGTCGGACCTGGAGCCGCCGCTGCTGGAGCTCGGCTGGCCGGCCTTCTACCAGGGCGCCTACCGCGGCGCCACGCGCGTCGAGGCGCACTTCCAGCCCCGCGGCGCGGGCGCGGGCGGCCCCCACGGCTGCAAGGACGCGCTGCGCCAGCAGCTCCGCTCGGCGCGAGAGGTGAGCGGCCCAGCCCTTCGGGACGCCTCGGTCCTGGCTGGGATGCGAGACCCTCTTCACGCATGGGAAACTGAGGCCTCTTGGGAGCGCGGGCCGGTGGCCCGGGGGTCCCCGACGCACCCCACCCTGCGTGTCACCCCTCGGATCCCTGGTCTAGGGGCGAGGGGGAGGAGTCTTGGTCGTGGAGAATGAGAATCGTGCCGTACTTCCAACGCCTGACTTGCATGTGCTCTGGGAAAAGGGGACCAGAAATACTTCCCATTTCAAATGTTAAACCAAACCGGATCAGCCGTTTTCCTGGCTGGCAGCCAACACTAGATTCCTACTTTCAGGGGCTTCTTAGGAGCTACTTTACTTAAGAAGTTCATTACCTAGGAGAAAGTTCCGGAAATGTCCCGCAGAGACAACTCGGGCATTAGCAATCTGTTGTAGCTAGTCACCTCCACGTGTCTTTTCTTGTAGAAAACAAACACATTCCAGAGTGGCAATACCTACACAGAGTGGAGGAACGTTGCTCCTTCTGTGAATGGGTGGGGCAGGAGGTTGCTTGTCCACTGGCCGGGTGATGCCCCCGTTAGCAGTGGCTTCCTATAGTGCAGATCCTCTGCGTTAGGTCGACCCTACCTACTCACAGCGGATGTTGGTGCGGTTCTCACTCGTAGTGTGACACGGTATTGGGGTGCAGTGGGAGGTCTTGTCTTGGCTGAATGAGACTGCAGCAGAGTGCTGGGTATCTGAGGGTCGGGGTTGGGGGCGGGGGAGAATGCAGCACACCAGGTGGGTGGAGCAGGCACCTTAGCCCAGAGCCATGGAGCTGCCACCTTGCTTGCGCGGACTGGCAGTGCTCACCTTCCTGGATGTCTGTACTGGGGACGTGGCAGTAAAACTCTAGGTCAGGGGTCCCCAAACTTTTTACCCAGGGGGTCAGTTCACTGTCCCTCAGACCGTTGGAGGGCCAGACTATAAAAAAAACTATGAACAAATCCCTATGCACACTGCACATATCTTATTTTCAAGTAAAAAAACAAAACGGGAACAAATACAATATTTACAATAAAGAAAAGTAAATTTAAGTCAACAAACTGACCAGTATTTCAATGGGAACTATGGGCCTGCTTTTGGCTAATGAGATGGTCAATGTGCTCCTCTCACTGACCACCAATGAAAAAGGTGCTCCTTCCGGAAGTGCGGGCGGGGGCCAGATAAATGGCCTCAGGGGGCCGTAGTTTGGGGATCCCTGCTGTAGGTCATGGTTAGACTTGCTTGGATGGTACTTGAGTGTGACTGTGGGTTACAGTATCTGTGCCTCAAGTGTAGTTGATACAGTAAGTCCAGGAACAAGCCCCGAGTCTCCCCAGTGTCCCTGATGCTGGCTGTTCTTTGCCTGGTGATGGGGTCGTCGTAGCAGCTAGGGATACAATAGGCTAGTAGTGCTTTGCCTTTGGGGGAGTAGGTGTGATCTCCAGTTAGGCCAATATCAGCCCTCCAGTGCTGAGGGCCCTTTTGATGCTGCAGACACTAGGGGGTTTAATGAGATTAAAAAGATGGAAAAAGGCTTAATTGTGGGGCAGGTGTGCATTCCCAAAGCCGACCTCCAAGACGGGAACTTGGGCACTGGGAACTTAAGAAAAAGTAATGAATGGGTTTCTATGGAAGAGAGGGATTGCCTTAGCATCTCGCGGCTCTATTTTTCAGTGGAGTTAACAGCAGAGGGAAACTGTCGATAAGCTCTTAGGCTAGGGTTAGAAGGGGGAAGGGGCTCCAGGCTGGTGCTCAGACTCTCCTTTGTCTTGGGGCCGTTCTGTAATGCTGACATTCCTGGGTAGAACCTCCTGTCCCATTCTGTGCACTAGTCCAGCCACACTCTTGTATCTTTGAGATTATGTGTTTGGAACTGGGGTCATTTTAACCAATAAAGGTGGTACATTACCTTTAAATCCAATAAGTACCTGCTCACAAAAATTAGGGGATCAGAGACCGTGCGGATATTCTAGTGCTTTCAGCCTTTTGTATAGTGCATTTTCACCAATGAAATAAAAGTTGAGTTTGTGTCTCATTCGCATAGTGGAACAACTTTTTTTGACTTGTCGTTTGCTTTTCTGATGTTCTTCATTTTTTTTTTTTTTTTTTTTAAATTTTCTGAAGCTGGAAACAGGGAGAGACAGTCAGACAGACTCCCGCATGCGCCCGACCGGGATCCACCCGGCACGCCCACCAGGGGCGACGCTCTGCCCACCAGGGGGCGATGCTCTGCCCATCCTGGGCGTCGCCATGTTGCGACCAGAGCCACTCTAGCGCCTGAGGCAGAGGCCACAGAGCCATCCCCAGCGCCCGGGCCATCTTTGCTCCAATGGAGCCTTGGCTGCGGGAGGGGAAGAGAGAGACAGAGAGGAAAGCGCGGCGGAGGGGTGGAGAAGCAAATGGGCGCTTCTCCTGTGTGCCCTGGCCGGGAATCAAACCCGGGTCCTCCGCACGCTAGGCCGACGCTCTACCGCTGAGCCAACCGGCCAGGGCCTCTGATGTTCTTAATAAAAAAAAGCACATGCTTCTTTTTTTTTTATCACTTCATAGTCATTTTGAGATATCTCCTAATTTTTGTGAGCAGTATATTTTCAGCGTCTCTGCCTTATGACTAATACTTGCTTATTCAGTGCCTATTGTGTATTAGACACTGTGCCAGGGGCTAGGGCCACAGGTCGAGGGCATGGTCCTTGCCTCCACCTGTGAGTTGGCAGTCTGCTGCGGGGAAGCCGAGAGGAGGTGGCTACAGGTCATAGGGGAGGGGCCGAAGAAAGAAACCCTCAGGAGTGGTGGTGACCTTAGAGTTGAGGCCAGGAGGATGGGTGGGGCCTGCCAGGCTGCAGGACAGGGACTGGCCCAGAAGTGTGAAAGGACCTGGCATGTTTGGGAGGCAGCCAAGTTCCTCACGCTGGAGCAGACTGTGAGGGTTAGTGGTAGGAGAGGAGGCTGACGGGGGGCATGGGCCAGACTGTCACTAGCTCTGCACACTACTTGAAGTAGGAGGGTGGGTTACAGAGGGGTGAGACTGGTATCCAGGATGGTTGTAAGGAGGGGGCCATCGGGATTATGAATCAGAAGAGGGTCTCTGCTAAGACAGTGCTGGGGCAGGGGGTGGGGGCAGGGGAAGAATTTTAGGTGGAATTGACAGGACTTGGCTGTGAAATTGCTATGTAGCCTGAATGGACGGTTGTGGGTTAGGGTTCATCCTCACCCAGGACTTATGCTGCTTTTGAGCTGTTTAGATTTCTAGGGCATCTGGCACAGAATAGGTGCTCAGGAGGTACTGTGGGGACCTATCATGTGCACCTTTGATCGTTCAGCTACATCATTTTAGGGGGGTGGGTAGGGAGGGGTAGCAAGGAGGGTTGTGCAGGAGTTCAGGTGATTCTGTGTGCCTTTCCCCGCAAGCACTTGTCCCACGGTGGGTGTGACTGGGGCTGTGAATCTGCCTGTCCCTCTGGCTCAGCTTCTGTGTGCCTTTCAAAGTGGGCATTCCGCCATACTAAGTAAGGTACAACGTTTGAAAAGCACACGATTTATGTGCAGCATGGCTTCTGCATACAGGCTGACTGTGGAACTTGTGCTCAGCTGAGCTTCACCAAAACTGGGAGAGATATGGGCTGCTTTGGACTTTTTGAGAGCTAAAAAGTTTGCTTCCTGAAGAGTTTGTAGGTAATTTTGAACTATATAGGATTTTCTCTTACGTACCTACTCTCGAATCTACTGCTGTACCTTTGTGCTGGGTGATGACTCACTGGGTTCTCTGCCTCTGTTGCCATGTGAATCGGTGTTTGTGCAGGTCCGGCCCCCACAAGTCAGTTGGGAGTGGAGACCTTGCTAGAGGTGCCGCGAGCCCTCATTGGGCCATGTGGGTATATACGGGCTTTCAAAAAATCCTGATGCACGTGCCAGAACCTCTGCACTGGAAGAATGAGCCAAAACTAACTGAAATTATTACCATAGTGGGGAGGGAGGAACAAAGAGTCTCTGAATGGACCTTGTTTTGTAGATTGGATTTTGGAAGCAGGCAAATGTTTTCATGTTTCCAAATAACTCAGAATGATAGCCTGGCAAGCCCCCTCCCCTCAAACACCTTGATGCTGTTCCTTCCCTTTCTAAACGCCCAGCCCCCCCCCCCCCCCCACACACACACACACACTTCAGGCTGGAACAGTGTGGAGGAAATGCAGCTGTTCTATGCTCTGACCCTCACGGACCAGTGACAGACTGGAGAGGCACTGTGCCACTCTGCAGCTGGAGGCTCCACCAGCACGCTCATCTGATACCTGAATTGTTCATCTTACAATAATAGCCTCTGAAATCTAGACAGAACACACACAAACAAATTCACATGTTTTTGTTGTTGTTTTTGAACTCTGAAGATGATATCATGATAGTTCCAAGGAGAGAATTTCTGTTCTATTAAAAGATATAAGAAATCGAGAGAAAATATATCTTTTGCTTTAGCAAGATAGTCTTCAGAAGAAGTGGCAAGAGCCCTAGGGAGTTGGAGGAAATCGGCTCTGGGTGTCATGTGGGCAGTGGGGAATTCAGACGGGCGCTGGTGACCACTGGACAGATTGGCCTGTCTTTGTATGTCTGCGGAACTTTGGTAGATTCCAAGCTTGTTGCACATGTGTCCTTGCTGTATGACTGTGGGTGGGGAGGGAGGGAAACTGAGGTGCAGTAGGAAGGGGTGATTGACACGAACATCTTGCTTCACGCAGAGGAAGAACTGGAATGACAACTGGAATGACCCAGTGAGTAGCCCCTTGAGGCTGCTCATGTGCTGGGTGAGGGCCGGACCAGCCCATCGAGGGTGCATGACTCAGACTTCAGAGCTGGAAGGGGCTGCGTTGAAGGACACTGAGTGCAGATAGAATGGCTTCCCCGGGAATAGTGGCAGAATTGGGACCAAATATGACTACCTGCCATATGAGGCTCTTGATGCTAGGAACTGTCAAGTGGTTGCATGGAGTCTCTTGTTGACTAAAGCCCCAAATGCTACAAGATATACGTAGTGTTACTTGCATATCATGGAGGCTCACAGAACTGAACTAACTTGTGAGAGGGTGCATAGTGCTTGCAAGTGGAAGAGCTAGGACCCATGTCCAGGTCTGATTCTGCAGCCTGTTCACATAACATCTTTGTTTCCCAAGAGATCCCGACTTGGCTCGTTCTGAATTAGCAGTGCCACCTGCCGAGAAGGGTGCCCCCTGCCCTAGGGAGGTCCAGGTTTCCTTGGTGCTCGCTCCGAGTCATGACCTGGTATCTGTGAGCATCCTCTGGTGGGCTTGCTCCCACGTACTACTCTACTGCCCCTTTCGGGATTTAGTCCGAGCTCGGGACTTGAAGACTGAACATGGTTAGACTTCTTTGGAGTAATATTTAGTTTAACACTTGCCTGCATAGCTCTGGAGTCACACAGACTTGAGTTGAAATTCCAGCTCCTGCATTTGCTTAACTGTGTCACTTTGAATGAGTTACTTAACCACTGCAAGCTTTAGTTTTCTCATCTGTGAATTGGGGATAACAATTAATGGGGTTTTGAAATCTGTAGATGTCTCTTTAGAGCTTTTGTGCAAGAAGACATGTGGAAAGATTCCAGTGTAGCATAAACACAGTTTGTGCCCTTCCCAAAGACCAAGAATAGCACAGAGATCGTGACTGTAACTACATGGACCACCAAATCTCTTGGTAGAAATCAGCAAGGGATAGTTGGTAGGGCACAGTAAAGCTTGGGGTTTTGTCACCTGCGACGGTGACATGTGATTGACACACAGGTGTGGCTGCTCCAGATGTGGCTGGAGAGGTGTAGGGACAGTGTAGGGTACCAGGCATGACTGATTTGCACTGAGTTTCAGATGGGTGTTGACGCTGGAATAGATTCTCGAAAGTCACCACTTAGAGATTTCTAGCACTAAGACAGTGGGCAGGCTCTGTGCGGCACAGGCTGGGATGGGGCAGTACCGCAGCGGCCGTGCGGGCACTTGATGACCATGACATGCCCCACTTCCTGATGTGTCTCTCCTTTGTCCATCAGTCCAGATGTGCTTCTGGGCCCAGCGCCTGCAGCTTGAGCACCAGCACCTGGGGGATGTGTCTGGTCTTGGAAAACAGGCGCTCGGCTGACTAGTGAATGAGTCCAGTCATTGCTTAGCTCACTACAGAGACTGTCCCCTCGGAGATTTGGGAAGCCCCGAGTCTAGTTCAACTCTACAGAGCTTGGTTGCGGGGGCGGGGGGGACTGAGGAGGGAGTCTAGGGGAACAGGGCTTAGATCTTAAGGAAGGAATGACTTCCTACTGATTCCTTCCATGGATAGAGCTGCTCCTTCTATAGAAGTCTTAAGAGCCCTGCTTCAGTAAGAGAGGAGGGGACGTTGAGTACAGGGGCATTCGGGAGGAAAGGACTCCTTCCACCCTCTGAACACGCTGTGGGTGTTGGGGACCAGCAGTCAAATCCAGTTATTTTCAATACACACGGGCTTTTAAAACCAAGCAGTGAAGCCAATAGCAGATGAGACGCTAACTTACTGCGTGACAAAGCTGGTGTTTGTACAGTTGTTTAATGGAGTTGTGAATCTAAATTCCTTTTGGCAGGCGATTAATACTAATGGCCGTGCTCCTGGGCCCTGCCTCCAGTAGTTCTCCAGCCCTCTCTAACCTGGCCAGCCGGGCGGGCTCCTTGGTTGTGGTGCCAGGGGCACCCTGGGTACACGTCCATCGGCCCCGTCGCATGTGTCACCCCGGCTCGTCTCCTGTCTTCCTCAATGGACTGGGTTTCTTGAGGTCAGGGATTGGCCCTAGTCCCTCAGTGCCCCACACCATGCCGGGCTCATGGTGGGCTCACTGAGTACTTGAAGGAACGCTGGGGTGAGAGAGAGCCACGCAGGCCTCTGTTCTTCTAGCTTTCTCTCGTGAGCTCCTCAGTACACCTGTGCGTGGGGAGCCCCTTTGGGGAGCTTTTACTGCCACATTGGAGTCAGTTTCGAAGCTTCTATCTCAGGCTTCTTTCTTTTCCTGGGTTCTGTTTGTGTGAACCTGAATCTTCCTCTGCCCCCCCCCCCATCCTTCCCTCTTCTTCCCTCCCCAGCCCACGCAGTCCACTGCGTGGCTCTCCCATGGCCCCTCCCCTCCTCTAACACTCGTTGCTTCCATCGCTGGAGCCTCTGCCACTGATATTTCTTCTTTAGGTCTGTGGTCCCCCTAAACGCTTGCTGACCCTGAAAAGTAGCTCAGTGCCTGAGTTGCGGGCACTTGGGTAGGTGGAGCTGTGTGGGAGGAGGTGGGCGGAATCCCCACCTACCCAGCCTCTCCCAGCATCAGCGTCCGGCCCCTTGGGGTCCTCGCTTTGAACCCATTCTTCTTCCCTCCATTGCCTGTGGGATATTGATTCCTCAGTGGGCACTCAAGGCCTTCTGTGATCTTGCTCATGCATCTCTCCCAGTCATGTCCTGTTGCTCCCGGCACGTGCATGCTCCACGTGCCAGCCAAACTGGTACATACCCCATCATTTCCTACGTCTTCCTCTGTCATCACAGGGCTTCCTGCCAGAATGTCCTCCCGACACTTCTGCCCTGTCCAGACCTTGTCTGTGATTCAGCTCAGATGCCCTGCCCCCAGGAGCCGTCTCTGCTCCTTGGTAAACAGAGTCTGTGGTGTGTCCGCCATTGCAGGAAGAAGCTTGACTGCCCCCCGCCCCTGAGTGTTTTTCTCTTTAGTTGCCTCTTACAGTTTCTATCATTTTACTTCCCTGCATCCCGGATCCTCTCTTCGCAGGTAAGTTGGATGTCGGGCAAATTCTTTATAACCATCTGTCTGCCTAGTCCAGGGATTCACCCACAGGAGACTGTGGAGGGGTGCGGGCTGTGAAATTGAACGCCGGTTCCAGCCTGAGCCCCTTCCAGCTTAGTCTCATCTGACCCTCACAGCAACCCTTTGACACGGATGCTGGTATCATCCATGTCTTACAAAGGCTCAGAGACATTAAGCGATTTGCCCAGGGTTGTACAAGTAGTAAGCCACAGAGCTGGGCTTTGTGTGCCCAGGGTTTTATGCCTTTTAACCACTGTGTTATGTGGCCTGCGTGAATGGGGTAAAACCAACTCAAAATAGGCTGTATATCAGGGATAGTCAACCTTTTTAAACCTACCGCCCACTTTTGTATCTCTGTTAGTAGTAGAATTTTCTAAACGCCCACCGGTTCCACAGTAATGGTGATTTATAAAGTAGGGAAGTAACATTACTTTATAAAATTTATAAAGCAGAGTTACAGCAAGTTAAAGCATATAATAATAATTACTTACCAAGTACTTTATGTCAGATTTTCGCTAAGTTTGGCAGAATAAATTTTTATAAAACAACCTACTATAGTTAAATCTATCTTTTTATTTATATTTTGGTTGCTCCACTACCGCCCACCATGAAAGCTGGAAGGCCCACTAGTGGGCGGTAGGGACCAGGTTGACTACCACTTATATATATAAACTCCGCGGAAGGTACAAACTTCTGAAGATGCCACCAAGTCAGAAAGAAAGAACACTTTTTATTTTTTAAATTACTGTGCCCAGTGGGTTTCACTGTGCCCTTTACCAAGACTAGCTCACAATTGGGGTTTCAACAAGATTCGGGGTGAGACTGCTTCCGGGTAGCTTAGTTGGTTAGAGCATTGTCCCAATACGCCAGGGTTGCGGGTAGGCATATATAGGATCAACCGGTGAGCGTATAAATAAGTGGAACAACAAAATCAGTGTTTTTCTTTCTCCTTCCTCTCTCTCTAAATCAATAAATTTTAAAAATGACAAAATAATTCTACAAAGGAAATTTTTTTTTTTTTTTTTAAAAAAAGAAGCAGCTTGGGGAGGGGAGGAAAAGGGAGAGGCAGCCAGAAAGATAACTTGATCTCCCAGACTCTCATAGCGGTGGCTTCTCAGGAGCTGGCATTTCAAGGTCCCTCCTCCGGGCGGACAAGACCAGGGGGTATTGGAGAACGGCAGCAAAGTTGCCTCCCGTCTCAGCATTTCTCCTTTAGCCCGCCCCTCCCCCAGATACCAATCGGGTGATGCTTGTTGGGTGCTGGCCTGAGTCCTTCTGGCCCGAGATCGAATCAGCCCCATTCAAACGCCTCGGCTCCCATAGATATGAGACCTGTAAGTAAATTACCTTAACATTAAAAAAAAAAAGTTAATATGATGCTACAAGACCAATGTTTACTGTTGGGGTTAGGAAAAGTGAGAAGCCCTGCCCTGGCTGGATAGCTCGGTTTGTAGAGCATCTTTCTGACATGCAAAAGGTTGCAGGTTCGATCCCTGCTCAGGGCACATACAGGAACAGATAGATGTTTCTCCCTCTCTCTCTCTCCCTCTCTCCCTCTCTCTTCCTCTCTCTCTAAAACCAATACATAAAGTAAAAAAAGAAAAGAGAGAAGCCCTTCTAGCTGCAGACTGTACAAGGGATCCCTACCGTGGCCCCAGGGAGCAGTTTCCCTGGCTAATCCACTGCCTCAACTCGGTTTGCAGGGACTTGTTTCTAAGACATCCCCACGGCCCTGCCAGGAGTTAGCTGAGTCCACAGTTTCAACCTGCAAAGGGTGTGATTAGAGGCTTTGTGGCTGGAGCAGCCTCTCGTTAGCAAGGAGAGCTCGGCGCTGGCGGATGTCTCCCCGGGTTCAGTCGTCTGAACGGCTCAGACTGGACTGGCAGAGTGAGTCACCGCACGGACGCTTAAGGGATCTCGTGTACCTTGCACTTCATGTAACATAGTCATTTAGTTCTCACTACAAACCTATCTTGCAGCTAAGGAAACAGACATTCGGAACAGCTGTAATTTTCCCAAAGACACATGACCGAGGGAGCCCTTAACTGTAGCGTAATGCCAAGTGTGGGAAATAGATTAGTAGGCACGAACGGAGCCGTGTCTCCGGGGAGAAGAAAGGCCTAGTTGCGCTTCCAGACAGAATCCTTAGCTATTTCCCTAGGTCTGTGTCCCTACTGCTGTTCTTGGGGGCTTGTACTGCAGACGGATTAACTATAGAGACCACCATTCGCAGAGGTGAGGCTGGTGCCGTGGGAGCCCCTTGGTGGGATCCTGACTAGTGGAGGGAGTAGAACGTTAGGAAGAGGTAGTATCAGTGTTCGAGGCAAAAGTGGCAGGATCTGCCTGCCTGGTGTGATCGTTTTCGTGCCTGAGTTGGTGGATGGGTGGGCCCGTCTCCACTGTAACAGAAAATCAAAGCTCATGACCCCAAATTAGACAATAATCAAAATCACAGACTTAAAGCATGTTACACCCAGAAGGGGCCTCAGAGAGATCTAAGGTTTTATTTACTTCTTTTCCAGACATGGGGAGCTGAAGCCAGCGTGGAAGCAGCAGGCCTAAGATGATGGTGTGCTAGCCACAGAGCCTGGGCAGCTTGCTGGTCTGAACTGCGCCCATGAGACAGGGCTTTTAGTAAAAGAAGCGAAGTTGGGTGGAACAGGTTCATAGGCAGGCAGGGCCGTGGATGAATGCATGTTTCTGAGACATCAGCCATGGGTTAGCTGGGCCAAGTTCAGGGTTGTAGGCTACAGTGGCCCCGTGTCTTCAGAGACGGAGAGGAGTCCCCGGTGAGGGGACTCCATACTTCAGACGCAGAAGGAAGGAGACCGAAGGAAGGGTGGGGAGCCTTTCCCGGCTCGAACAAGGGCCCAGAGCCCAGGCAGGGAGCTGTAAGGCGGTGTGAGCTGACGCTTGCTCTTCCTCTGCTCACCCTGACCCTGCAGGTGATTGCGGTGGTGATGGACGTGTTCACAGACATCGACATCTTCAGAGACCTGCAGGAGATATGTCGCAAACAGGGAGTTGCTGTGTACATCCTTCTGGACCAGGCTCTGCTCTCTCAGTTCTTGGATATGTGTATGGATCTGAAAATTCATCCTGAACAGGAAAAGGTTTGTGTTACACTGTTTCTGGCCTCACCACAATCAAAAACAGGACCTGCCTACATGACAGTTGGTAGTGGTATCCCTGTTACAGGAGAGGGATCGCAGGCTGTGAGCAAAGTGATTTATTTGCCCGAAGTCTCGCAGAAAAGAAACGAGAGTCCGGATTCAAAGCTTGGCCTCTGCCTCACCTCGTGCTGCCCCCTCACCGGGAGCCTGGCTGTTGACGTCCAGGGCCTGCCTTGGTAGCAGCTACCTCTGACTGTAATGCTGGCTGGCTCGGATTTTAAATTCTTATTTATTTATTTATTTATTTATTACAGAGACAGAGAGTGAGTCAGAGAGAGGGATAGACAGGGACAGACAGGAATGGAGAGAGATGAGAAGCATCAATCATTAGTTTTTCATTGCGCGTTGCAACACCTTAGTTGTTCATTGATTGCTTTCTCATACGGGCTTTCAGCAGACCGAGTAACCCCTTGCTGTAGCCACCGACCTTGGGTTCAAGCTGGTGGGCTTTTCTTCAAACCAGATGAGCCCTCAAGCTGGCGATCTCGGGGTCTTGAACCCGGGTCCTCTGCATCCCAGTCCGATGCTCTATCCACTGCGCCACCGCCTGATCAGGCTGGTTGGCTCGGATTTTATTCATAGTGACCACCATTTATGGAGCTGCTCTGTCCTTGGCACTGCGCTAGGCTCTAGACAAATGTTATGCAACTTAATCCTCACAGAAGCCCTATTGAGTAAGAGGCATTCTACCTACGCTTTAGATCAGGAAATGGTGACAGAGAGCGCAGTGTCCACAGCTGGTGAGGAGCGGGACTGGCTTTGACTCCCCGACTGCCATCATGGTCACAAGGCGCCTCTTGTGTCTCGTTATTATAAAATTAGACTTTTTATGTCCTTCACTCTTAGCATGAAAATATTTGAGCTTAAGAATTTAAATGTAATGTCATACAACTTAGCTAGCTTGATCTCTTTAGTGGAAAGAGGCAAGAACAATAATCATATTTATTTCACCCATTTATAAAAAATTAAGCTACTTGTGAGCTTAGAATTTAATTTTATCAACTTAGTTCCTCACCTACTATGAGTCGTTCTAGAGACTGAGAGTAAAGCCATCAGCAAAGTAAGCAAAGAGTTTGGGCTTTAATACTGTAGGTTACTGCACAGGGGAAATAAAGTTACAGCCTTGTTATTATCAAGCGATTTGGTTTTGCAAAATTTCAGCTATTTAACTTCTCCCATGGAATTCTTGTTGGTTGTTTTCCCTAACGAGGAATCTGAGGATTGGGTTTAATTAGTAGTTTGTAACTTGTTGCCAGTGCTACAAAGCCAATCACGATGGAGGTAGGCTTGGAGCTTGGAGCCCCAGTGAAATGAATTAGCCATGTGACCCAACAGTAAAAAAATGAGATCAGGTGGACCCAAGGAATATGCAGCCAGGCCAGGAAAAGCACATGCCCTGTAGCCATGTGTTCAGTCCGTGACTGCTCACGTAGAGCCAGGTGAAGACACTGAGGGGTCAGCACCCCATTTCAAGGCAGTCTCTGTAGTTAAGGCGCTGGGTCAGCAGCAGGAAAATCACAGAATGGTCCTAGCCACAACTTTGATCAAGTGATTGGCTCTGACCCATCTACTTGGCAGAAATCTAGGAGTACTGCTTGCCTACTCAGTTGGGCACTGCTGGTTGGTGCCTTTATGGGTGTCCTGACCCTCCGGAGGAGGGGCAGAAGGGAGGTCTGTACCTCTGGCCTCACCAGTGGTCATGTGTCTTAGCTCCTCCCAGGGCGGCGCCATCGCCCCTGGCTGCTCCACTTGCCTGGGCGTGTCTGTGCTGGTGAACGTGTGCCCTCACCCATGTGCCCTCACCCGGTGGGAGCTGACTCCCCCCAGTGGTCATCGTGTCTTAGCTCCTCCCAGGGCGGTGCCATCGTCCCGGGCTGCTCCTCTCGCCCGCCAGGGCGTGTCTGTGCTGGTGAACGTGTGCTCTCACCCGGTGGGAGCTGACTCCCCCCAGTGATCATCGTGTCTTAGCTCCTCCGAGGGCGGCGCCATCGTCCCGGGCTGCTCCTCTCGCCTGGGCGTGTCTGTGCTGGTGAACGTGTGCCCTCACCCATGTGCCCTCACCCGGTGGGAGCTGACTCCTCCCAGTGGTCATCGTGTCTTAGCTCCTCCCAGGGCGGTGCCATCGTCCCGGGCTGCTCCTCTCGCCCGCCTGGGCGTGTCTGTGCTGGTGAACGTGTGCCCTCACCCGGTGGGGGCCGACTCTCCCCAGGCCCAGCTCTGCGGCTGGTTCGGATGGTGGGTGTCCTGACTGTGAGCCCATGGTCACACATTGGTGAGCAGGCCTCAAAAGTGCTTTGGCCAGCATCACAGAAGCCTGCACAACATTCAGATAAGTGCTGAAGAGAAAGATGCACAAAACCAAGCCTAAATCTGCCCATAGTGATATTTTTTAAGCTTGCTCTTATGTGTTGATCCTTTGAAGCTCTGCTTAGTAATCATCACCTCCTTCAGGAAGCCCTCCCTGCCAGCTCCATGTGTACCTCTGTGGAAATTATTCCCCCCTTTTTTTTAAAATTAATTTCCATTTGAAAATAATTGATGATTTACAAAGGAGTTACAAAAACAATATAAGGAGTTCATGAATACTCTTCACCCAAATTCTCTAAATGTTACCATCTTACACATTTCAGTACAGATTTGAAAATCAAAAATTAAGCTTGTGGCCCTGGCCGGTTGGCTCAGTGGTAGAGCGTCGGCCTGGCATGCGGGGGACCCGGGTTCGGTTCCCGGCTAGGGCACATAGGAGAAGTTCCCATTTGCTTCTCCACCCCCCCTCCTTTCTCTCTGTCTCTCTCTCTTCCCCTCCCGCAGCCAAGGCTCCATTGGAGCAAAGATGGCCCGGGTGCTGGGGATGGCTCCTTGGCCTCTGCCCCAGGCGCTAGAGTGGCTCTGGTCGCAAGAGAGCGACGCTCCGGAGGGGCAGAGTGTCGCCCCTGGTGGGCGTGCCAGTGGATCCCAGTCAGGGGCATGCAGGAGTCTGTCTGACTGTCTCTCCCCATTTCCAGCTTCAGAAAAATACAAAAAAAAAAAAAAAAAAAAAAAAAAAAAGAAATAAGCTTGTTAGAAAACTCTTATTTGAGCTAAGGATCTTATACATTTCACTAATCATTCCACGAAAGCCTCTGTCTTGTCCAGGATTCAGTCCAGGACCACAGCTGGCACATACTTGTCCTGTCTCCTTAGCTTCCTCTCGCCTGGAACTGTTCCTCCTTCTTGGTTTTTTTTTTTTTCTTTTCTTTTCTTTTTTCCTTTTTTTTTTTTTTTTTATATATTTATGAAGCTGGAAACAGGGAGAGACAGTCAGACAGACTCCCGCATGCGCCCGACCGGGATTCACCCGGCACGCCCACCATGGGGCGACACTCTGCCCACCAGGGGGCGATGCTCTGCCCATCCTGGGCGTCGCCATGTTGCGACCAGAGCCACTCTAGCGCCTGGGGCGGAGGCCACAGAGCCATCCCCAGCGCCCGGGCCATCTTTGCTCCAATGGAGCCTTGGCTGCGGGAGGGGAAGAGAGAGACAGAGAGGAAGGCGCGGCGGAGGGGTGGAGAAGCAAATGGGCGCTTCTCCTGTGTGCCCTGGCTGGGAATCGAACCCGGGTCCTCCGCACGCTAGGCCGACGCTCTACCGCTGAGCCAACCGGCCAGGGCCGGTTTTTTTTTTTTACAGAGTCAGAGAGAGGGATAGATAGGGACAGACAGACAGGAACAGAGAGAAATGAGAAGCATCAATCATCAGTTTTTCGTTGCAACACCTTAGTTGTTCATTGATTGCTTTCTCGAATGTGCCTTGACCGTGGGCCTTCAGCAGACTGGGTAACCCCTTGCTCGAGCCAGCGACCTTGGGTCCACGCTGGTGAGCTTTTGTTCAAACCATGTGAACCCGCGCTCAAACTGGTGGCCTCGGGGGTCTCGAACCTGGGTCTTTCGCATCCCAGTCCAACGCTCTATCCATTGCACCACCACCTGGTCAGGCTCCTTCTTAGTCTTTTAGGGTCTTGACACTTTTGAAGAATATTAGGCAGTGTTCTGTAGAATTTGTGGTTGTCTGATGTTTCCTCATGGTTAAATTCAGATTATGCATTTTGGTGAGAATACCACTGAAGTGATGTTATGTCTTGTCATCAATTTTGTTTTTTTATTTTTTATTTTTATTTTTTTAAGTAATGATAGATTCATGGAAATTGCCAAGGTAAATATAGAGGTTACCGTGGACCCTTCACCCAGAGTCCCCCAGTGGTCATGTCTGTGTGACTTACAGTACGATAGCAGGAGCTGGAAATTGACGTGGGTGCAATGTGTGTCAATAGCTCTGTGCCGTTTTCTCACATGTGTACATGTGTGTAACCACGTGCCATTAACATACAGAGCTATTCTGCACCACTGAGATCCCTCCTGCTTCACCGGATTGGTCACGTCCCGCGCCCCCCACCCCGGGCCCTTCTCCCACCGTCTTTAACCCTGGCAACCACTCATTTGTCCCCCTCTCTGTAATTTTGTTATTTAGAGAATGTTATATACATGAAACCATTTAGTATCTGATGTTTTGAGATTGGCTTTTTCCACTGGACATAAAGTAAAGCCCTTGAGGTCTGTTTAAATTGTTGTATGTATCAGTAGTGGTATCTTGGTAGGTTGTACCATAGTTTAACTGTTCACCCACTGAAAGGCATTAGGATAGTTTCAGTCTTTTACTATTAGGAATAAAGATACTGTGAGTATTTGTGCACAGGTTTTTGTGTGGCTGTATATTTTCACTTCTTTGGATGATGTTAGTTAGTCTTGCTATAGTTTTCAATCTTTCATTACTTTTCTCTCTCCTGTCCAGTCCCTGCAGGTCAAGAGTGGGCTTTATAGCAAGAAGCATGCCTTGTATCTCTCTTGTCGCAAGACTTGGCACACACATAGTAGGGGCTTTGTGGAATGAATGAGAGAGTTACACAAAAATCTTAAACACTTAATTTGAAGGTGTAAGATTTCTAAAGATATTTAGCTACTGATCTGCTCCAAAGAATGCAGATTGTCTTAGTATTTTGCATACCATTGTATATACATTTACATGTGTCATTTTATAAAGATAATTATACATATACATACAGTAAAGCCCCAGTGTGTCACCAGGGTACCTTTCTGGTAAATACATACTTATAGGAAATATGACATTGCTGATTAAGCCATATGTGATATGAGTGTTTCCTGTCTCAAGTCCTGTATTAGAGAAGGCTCATTCTGTGTTCCCTATACCTTTATGGTGTTGGGATAAGAAGGGGTTGTTATTTATTAGTGATCCTATTAAACAAAAGAAGTAGGAAAAATACCAGTTTAGCTTCTTTAAGCCTTTGTTAAGATGTTACTTATTACTAGTGTGTTTCCTTTGATAATTTAATCCCCTGGCTTTGTTTCAAAAATCATTTCTTGGATTCTGTGTAGTATCACCAAAATGTGAGTCTTCTTTTAGAGCAGTAAGTAAGGGTCTCAAAAATAAATGTAGCAACGGGCACATGAGAAGCTGAACTGAATGCGAAGCAGCATGACTTGAGTCCCGAGAATACCTGGCTAGAGTACCAGGTGCACTGTCACCAAGTGGTGACCGTGACCCGCTCTGCCTGGCGTACCGGGTGCACTGTCACCGAGTGGTGACCGTGACCCGCTCTGCCTGGCGTACCGGGTGCACTGTCACCGAGTGGTGACCGTGACCCGCTCTGCCTGGCGTACCGGGTGCACTGTCACTGAGTGGTGACCGTGACCCACTCATCAGCTTATAAATTTGTCTGTTTAGGAATGTAAACTAAACCTTCTTGTCTTAATCAGTTGTTCATTAAACTGTTCATTTCTTTTTCCCTACTCTCCTGCAATAGCTGATGACAGTTCGGACTATTACAGGAAATATCTACTATGCAAGGTCAGGGACCAAAATTGTTGGGAAGGTTCACGAAAAGTTCACACTGATTGATGGCATTCGAGTGGCTACAGGCTCCTACAGGTAAGTTCCTCACCCATCCATGCTTATTATTCTAATCTATTTAGAAGGAGCATGCCATGGGAAGGTGAAAGCTTTTTCTCCCCCTCAACACAAGGCTTCCGCCAGGCAGTCTGTGATGTGTACATCTGTGTCTGAGTAGGGTCACCAAAGCTTCCTCCCATAGGAGGTAGTTGGCACGGGGTCACCTCCCCTGCCCTGCCGTCTGCAAAACTGAAGTGCAGAGGTTGAAATCTACCTGGAGACCCGACGGTGAGCAAGTCCTAGATTCGAGCCTTGCAGGCCAGCAGGGATGACTGGGGTTGACCATGACAGGAGCAGTCTCAGGTCTTGCCCCTTGGGTCTGTGGAACCCATCCCTGCTTATTTGAAGGTAAGGACAGTCTTGGGCATGAGCATCAGTGCAGAGGGCAGAGCTGAAACTGTCCGCTTACACTTAAATCCTTCACCTTGCTTCCAGCCTTGTAATCTAGTGCTTTAGCCTGGAAAGTGCTGACCCGTGCCGGCCCCACCTCTGAAGTCTCGTCTGGGCAATGGCATATTCGGGGCGGGTGCAGAGCAGCCGAATAGAGGGTGGAGGTAATGAGTGGTTAACATGAGTTTCAGAAGTTGAGACTTTGCCATTTTTTCTCCTGTGGCTTCGATGTTTGGCCATCTCTACATTAGATTGTCTGAGGGGGTGTGAGGTGCGTCTGTAGAGTTTAAAAATTGAAAAACTAGTTTGGTTTTTTTTTTTTTTGTATTTTTCTGAAGCTGGAAACGGGGAGAGACAGTCAGACAGACTCCCGCATGCGCCCGACCGGGATCCACCTGGCACGCCCACCAGGGGCGATGCTCTGCCCACCAGGGGGCGATGTTCTGCCCACCAGGGGGCGATGCTCTGCCCCTCTGGGGCGTTGCTCTGCCGCAACCAGAGCCACTCTAGCGCCTGGGGCAGAGGCCAAGGAGCCATCCCCAGCGCCTGGGCCATCTTTGCTCCAATGGAGCCTTGGCTGCGGGAGGGGAAGAGAGAGACAGAGAGGAAGGAGGGGGTGGGGGTGGAGAAGCAAATGGGCGCTTCTCCTATGTGCCCTGGCCGGGAATCGAACCCAGGTCCCCCGCAAGCCAGGCCGACGCTCTACCACTGAGCCAACCGGCCAGGGCCGAAAAACTAGTTTTTGAAGAAACACATTCCTGAGTGATAATTATGTGTCAGCTCTGGATAAAGGTGGACAACGAGGCAGTCAGATGAAGAAAGTCTTGACGCCTTCTCAAACAGCGCCGTCAGTGCCGGAAAAAAGTCATATTCTTCTTAGACTTCTTTTTATAAGAAGTGTTTTTAAAAAAATTAAAAAAAAATTATTATTATTATTATTTTTTTTGTATTTTTCCGAAGCTAGAAATGGGGAGGCAGTCAGACAGACTCCCACATGCGCCCGACCGGGATCCACCCGGCACGCCCACCAGATGGGCGCTTCTCCTGTGTGCCCTGGCTGGGAATCGAACCTGGGACTCCTGCACACCAGGCCGACGCTCTACCACTGAGCCAACCAGCCAGGGCCAAGAAGTTTTTAAATAACAGGAGGAACCTAGACCTTCACCCAAAGTAGGATTTTCTATAATAGCCAAACGTAGTGCGACTAGTTTTTGGCTATTCTAAAATATAAAGAAGTACCCTCTACAAATGAAAGATGCTACCATTGCAGCTGAGGATGATGATAGCTTTCATTTGTTGCGGACCCTTGATCATCCTGGTGTTAGATAGGGGTCTTATTGACGTGTTCTCATTGAGGGTTCCCACCAGAACCTTCCTTCTCTATCAGTGGTGTGATAGCAGGTGCAAAAAGCTGACTCGAACTCTGCAGATGGAATTTATTGACTCACATGACTTCCAAGTGTAGAAAGGTGTGGGTCTTTTTGACCTAGAGACCACACATTGATCAGAACACTGTCTCCTGGCTTCTCTAGTTGGTCTTTATTCCCAGTCACGCTCTTCATTTGAAGGCAAAGATGCAGGCTTTCACACCTGGCCTTTAATAGCTGTCTCCCAGAGAGATTGACTTTGTTTCTCTCAGCACTGGTATCAATCCTTGAAAAATTACTTGGCCCGAGGCAGGTCCCATGCCCGCCCTGGGTAGCTCTCCGTATCGAAGGGGAAAGGGTAGTCTGGCCAGCCTGGTCACATGCCCACCTCTCTTGTGATCAGACGAGGTGCATACCGAAGGCCTTCTCAGATAGGCGGGGCTTGGGTTCTGTCACCAGGGGAAGGGGCAGAGATGCTGGACAGGTAAGTACACCGGCCTGATCAGCTCTAAGTGTGTTTCCAGCAACGGCAGCATAGCACCGTTAGAAAAACAACAATGTCTTCTTTGTGACAGTGGCAGCCTTGGAGGGAGCCGGGGGCCCTTCCCTGGCCACTGTTAAGGACTGGGCCTGCTCTAGGGTCCACCTAGCTTCCTGCCATCAGTTTCCTCACTTTGAATATTTAGGGTGCTGGCCTAAATACTTTAAAAACCACACTTTGTTCTTAAAACTCTGAGGCTGAGGATGTGTTGGGTTTGGTGTGTTGGCCTTTTCACATTAACCTGTACACGTCACGTGCCTGTGTTAAGGCTGGTTGAATTCACACCACCTGATAGACGTGCTGTCATCCGAGTTATGACTCTTATGTAGCAGGGTGTCTGGGCTTTACTACTCAGGTTGACAATTACTCAGGTTGACCAAAATTGCTTATTCTTAGCAGCTTCTGTTTGTTTGTTTTTAATCCTAAAGTTTTACGTGGACAGATGGCAAATTAAACAGCAGTAACTTGGTCATTCTGTCTGGCCAAGTGGTTGAACACTTTGACCTGGAGTTCCGTATCCTGTATGCGCAGTCAAAGCCCATCAGCACCAAGCTCCTGTCCAGTTTTCGCATCAGCGGCAAGTTTGACCATCTGGTTGACCGGAAGCCACCGTCCAAGGAGCCCACCACATTGGGCACTCTGCTGCGGCTGCGGCTGGCCCGGCTCTCGAGCACCCCCAAGAAGGTCGAGCTGGAGTGTACGGCGCCCCCCGAGGGCAGGGCAGCGGGCGGGCGCCACGACTCTGAGTCCTCCACCATCAGTGAGGGAGACTACGTCAACAGCCACAAGGACGAACCGGTGGGCGGAAAGGTGGCCGATGCCTCCACTCAGACAGAGCCAGGGGAGGAGACGCCAGCAGTGAGCGTGAGTGACTCGGGAACGCAAACCAGCACTGCCATCGCCAGCGCTGGGACCCAGACCACAGTCGCCACCAGGGCAGCGAGCTCCCAAACTGTGGTTCGGCTCATGGCGGCCACCACCCAGACTCATGCGGACGAGCATGTTCTCTTTTCTCAGGGAGCCCAGTCTAAAGAAGGGTCACCTGTATCCAGGATGTCTGTCTCGAGATCTTCCAGTTTGAAGTCTTCTTCCTCGCTGTCTTCCCAAGGCTCTGTGGCAAGCTCCATCGGCTCCCAGACCTCCGTCAGAGCCACTGACCGTGGCTTTCTCGGACACCCCAGCTACTGGGGCTCCCCCTACTTTGACTCCCTTAGAAACTTGAATAAAGAGCGGCAGCTGCACTTATCTGGCATCCGGTCCCGGCTCCACCATATGCTGGGCATGCTCTCCCAGAGAGCAATTCTTACTGAACACTATCCTGGCTTTCATTCTGGCAACTTCACCAGAGCCCCGGTTAATTTGCTGGCTGTCAGAGATATTGCACTGTACCCCTCCTATCAGTGACAGCTCGGCGTTCAGAGCCTCCTGCCACCCCACTTGCAGTAGACGTCATCAGAGCATCTGCTTTACAGAATGTCCCCGTCCCTGTTTGTCTTTCAGCTGACTTAAAGTCACCCTGATTTTCTTTGAATTCTGTAAACTACATATTATTTTATATGCTTTTAATTTTATTTTTGTCATGCATAAACCAGCTCTTGGTTTTAGGGTTTAAACACTATGGGTACATTTTCTTTGCACAATTTTTAATATTGATATCTCTTAAAAACAACGTTTAGGTGTTCTCAGGTTAATTCTGATAGGAGACATAAAATATGTTTTACATTTTTCTAGATTTGTATGTTCTTTTTTAGATCTTTGAATCACTAGTTTTTATGATCAAAATTCTGTTCAGCATAAACTGTTTCTTAATTGTCTCTTCCTTAGGGTATATAAACAACTTTTACTTGCCGATTACTTGAGCACCTTTTTTTTTCTTTTTTGCTTTTGAGCATTTTCTGTTTAACTCTGGGAGTGTGTCACAAGTAATACACCTAACAGCTATTTATGCAACTTTTCAATATTGTGTGGAGGAAAAGTAGATGATCCAAATTGTAAAAGAGAAAATATTTACTTAAATGTTAGATGACATAAAGACGCAAGCGTCAGGGTCACCCCTTCCTTAGCAACGTGAACACTGACCTTACTATCTATAGTTTGAATGAGGACACTTGCCAGAAATTGCAGAAATTTTCATATGCCTCTAGTTTGTCTTTTTTCAAAGAAAAGACTTGAGCTGTTTAGACAACGACCTTTGTTTTCTGCTTCTATGCCAAAGAAAACCTCAGCTGCATTGCTGGATTCATCCGTGATACTAACTCTAGTGGCCCCACGGGCTTAATTTCATCAGGTGGGTGTATTGACAATGATTTAGCAATCTATAATAATATGCAGGAGTAGGGGCAAAGAGGACACTGCCAATTATCCCAGATTCCTAGTCCATTGGCAGTCATTGCAGCTGGTTTCTACACCCTGCTGATCACGGTCACGGCTGTGGCACCCTGTTGTTGTCTGGTCTCATTTGCTTGGACAAAGGGAAGAGAGTTGAAAGATGGCGTCTTTCTTCTCCTGATCTGGCTAGAGCAGAAGAGGTCTGTAATGGGAAAGGGTGCTCTCTGCCACGCCACATACACGTGCGGATGCACCCAGATCCTGAGCACTGCAGGTTTTCACGTGTGCACCAGACTCCCTTACGGTCACCGGGTTATTTGCTGGGTCAGTTCTATAACCCAGGTTCTGAAGCAGACGGACAACTGGCTCGTGTCCGCTTGTGAACAACTCTGGCCTAGCCCTCAAGTAGATATGTTAGTTGAAACCACTTATGGATTTTGATCATTTCCTATGTGTTATCTTTGACCCTCACAACAACATAGTGTTGGACAGCTATTATTCCCAAGTTTCAGGTGAAGAAATCGAAGCTCAGATTAATTAACATATTCAAGGCCACATGGCTGGCAAGTGGTGACACAGATATACAGGTTTTCAATTCTAAGTTCAGTCCTTTGTTATACTACTGTTTCTTTACAGAGACTATGGAAGCATTAGAGGGTGTACCTTCAGAAAAAATGGTGAATTGAAAATAAATTTTTTTTTTAATAATTTTATTTTTAATGGGGCAACATCAATAAATCAGGATACATATATTCAAAGATAACAACTCCAGGTTATCTTGTCGTTCACTTATGTTGCATACCCATCACCCAAAGTCAGATTGTCCTCTGTCACCTTCTATCTAGTTTTCTTTGTGCCCCTCCCCCTCCCCCTTTCCCTCTCCCTCTCCCCCCTCCCCCCGTAACCACCACACTCTTATCAGTGTCTCTTAGTTTCACTTTTATGTCCCACCTACATATAGAATAATGCAGTTCCTGGTTTTTTCTGATTTACTTATTTCACTTCATATAATGTTATCAAGATCCCACCATTTTGCTGTAAATGATCCGATGTCATCATTTCTTATGGCTGAGTAGTATTCCATAGTGTATATGTGCCACATCTTCTTTATCCAGTCATCTATTGACGGGCTTTTTGGTTGTTTCCATGTCCTGGCCACTGTAAACAATGCTGCAATGAACATGGGGCTGCATGTGTCTTTACGTATCAATGTTTCTGAGTTTTTGGGGTATATACCCAGTAGAGGGATTGCTGGGTCATAAGGTACTTCTATTTTCAGTTTTTTGAGTAACCACCATACTTTCTTCCATAATGGTTGTATTACTTTACATTCCCACCAACAGTGTATGAGGGTTCCTTTTTCTCCACAGCCTCTCCAACATTTGTTATTACCTGTCTTGTTAATAATAGCTAATCTAACAGGTGTGAGGTGGTATCTCATTGCAGTTTTGATTTGCATTTCTCTAATAACTAACGAAGATGAGCATCTTTTCATATATCTGTTGGCCATTTATATTTCTTCCTGGGAGAAGTGTCTGTTCATGTCCTCTTCCCATTTTTTTATTGGATTGTTTGTTTGGAAAACAAATTTTAACCTCATGAACAAACATATTGGGTTGGGGAATAAGTTCGTAGCGTTTTTACCGAAGACTTTTATTTAAACAAAAAACAATAATTATATCAATAAGTTAATCAATTATATATTCGCCGTTGCTGTTTACAACCTCTTCCCACCTCTCGACCAATTTGTTGATGCCGTACCGCCAAAAAACGCCTGGTCTGGTGTCAAAGAAGTTGTTGAGCCAGTTTTTAAGGACCTCTTTGTTACCGAAGGTAACGCCCTTCATATGGTTTGACAGGGAGCGGAAAAGATGGTAATCGGTCGGTGCAAGGTCCGGAGAATATGGCGGATGCTGAAGGACCTCCCATTCGAGCTCTTGGAGTGCGGCTTTGACGACTTGTGCAACATGGGGCCTGGTGTTGTCGTGAAGGAGTATGGTTTGACCATGTTGATCAGGTCTTTTCAGTCGAATAGCCTCATTCACACGGTGTAGCTGGGCAACGTAGAGCTCCTTGTTGACCGTGGCATTCTTTTCAAGCATTTCCCAGTTCTTCATCGAATTCAGAAGGCCTTCCGCTGCGGCACGTGTCATCGACGTCAAAGTCGCCATTTTTGAACTTTGCAAACCATTTCCGTGCTGTAGACTCGCCTATGACACCTTCTCCATACACGTCGCAAATGTCCCGGGCTGCTTTGGCAGCTTTTTGACCTTGATGAAAAGCAAAGAAGAGCAGGTGTCGAAAATGTTGATTTTTGCCTCCTGGATATTCCATTTCTAAGCCTCGAAACTAATAAAAAATTAAATAACTCAAAAATACAATTAACATAGTTTTGTTGAGCAGAAAGAGTTCTATCGAATGAATACTTACCCTTTGCCAAACAGCAAACAAATCGTTGTAAAATAAAAGACAATATAAAAATGCTACGAACTTATTCCCCAACCCAATAGATATGCCTGAAATTTCAACTCGCGTGTGCTCTATGAACTATTCATAGGCATTTATAAAAATGTTTCTGTATTCAGTTGGAAAATGATGGATTGTATAAATTTAAAATAGGATTCTTTACTGTAGAACTACTCAGACTTTTGAATGAGGTAATGAACACAGTGACTTCTCAGAGGAAGGCAGGTAGATGGCCTGTCACAGGCCTACCTGACTACAGAGCCCTCTTTTTGTGTACAGGATTCAAATCCATTTCCTGAAAGTATCAGCGAATAGAAATAAGAACCAGAGGTTATGGAATCCTAAGAAAACAGCCCAGTCTCGTAAGGAACGCTTTTCTGGCACTCACCTGGAGAGTGTCACTGAAGGGCAGTTTCTCAGCTCTGAGAACCGTCTGTACCAGAGTTAGCTAGGTCCTGTGTAAAACGGTGATCACTGGCCCCGCTCCCAGGGGTGGGGGAAGCTGGGTGTGGAAAACTGTTTGGTTCAAAAATATTAGTTGCCACTCCCTGGGAGAGAATTACTATATTTCCTTATCTAATGTCAGACTTGGCCATTGCTGACAAGGTGGTAAATATTTCAGTATGTATCCGAAGGATAAAAGTTTACTTAAAAAAAAATGTAACCACACTACTATCATCACACCTAAATACCTTTGATAAAAATGCCTCAATATCAAATAAATGGTCGATAGTCAAATTCAAGTTGTCTCATTTTTTTCCCCCTACTGGATTAGTCTGTCTGCACTAGAGAGCCGTGCAGTTTCCAGGGTAACCCAGTCAGACTGCAGGGGCAGCAATCCCCTGAAGGACGTACGGAGTCAGCTGAAGAGACGGCCTCCCCACCTCTGCAGGTAGTTGGGCTGGTACTTTTTACTTAAGGGACTTAAAGGTACAAGATCATGGAAGTGAAAAGTTACATGAAAGAAACCCAAGGGTGGGAGTACAAAATAGAGTCAGGACTGAGGCGACCGGTGCGTGCCACAGTGACCAGCACGCTTTCTTTGGGTCGGCCACCCACTTACCTTGAAGGTTCTCGGTGGCCTAGGCAGAAAGAAAAGCCTGGCTGGATCCACCATTCACCGTGTCCCTAAGATGAAGGTAAATCCGGATATAAGAAGAACACTCCTCAGTACTAAAATCAGATAAATATCCTCTTATCAAAGTGATAGATAGTTAAGCCCTGGCCAGGTACCTCCGTTGGTTAGAGCGTTGTCCTGATACGCCAAGGTTGTGAGTTTGATCCCCGGTCAGGGCACCTACAAGAATTAGCCAATGAATGCATAAATCGATGTTTTTCCCTCTCCCTTCCCCTCTGTCTCTAAAACAATAAATAGAAATAAATGATAGTTAAGCATTCTGATTATAAACAATGACTTAGTCTGGGTGTGCCCAAACACTAAACTCCACAAGGGCAGTTGTCCAAACCTATAGAAGAATTGGATGTAGTGATGTATTGTGTGAGCGTGGAACATGTGTCTTATGTTGAATATGCTCAGATGAGCATTATTACACTAGGTTCCGGCCCTGGCCGGTTGGCTCAGTGGTAGAGCGTCAGCCTGGCATGCAGGAGTCCCGGTTTGATTCCCGGCCAGGGCACACAGGAGAAGTGCCCATCTGCTTCCCCGCCCCTCCCCCTCTCCTTCCTCTCTGTCTCTCTCTTCCCCTCCCACAGCCAAGACTCCATTGGAGCAAAGTTTGCCCGGGTGCTGAGGATGGCTCTGTGGCCTCTGCCTCAGGCGCTAGAATGGCTCTGGCTGCAACAGAGCAAAGCCCCAGATGTGCAGAGCGAAGCCCCAAGATGGGCAGAGCATCGCCCCCTGGTGGGCATGCCGGGTGGGTCCTGGTCGGGCGCATGCAGGAGTCTGACTGCCTCCCTGTTTCCAACTTTGGAAAAAATACAAAAAAATAAATAAAAATAAAAAATAAAATAAATTACACTAGGTTCACTGGTGCCACACACCTGGAAAGATGCCCCAGTCTGCCTGGCAGCATTGCAGTTCATGTCTGTCAACAGCCCATTTCATTCTCAAGTGTCCCAGTCTGAACAATAAAGCGTACAGTATAAACAAAAGAGCCTACATTATCCTATCTAGAGAGCCCCAGAGCCGCCTCAGGAGGCCCTGCCCAGCTCGTGCACGTTCCTCAGGCCAACACGACAGACTCTCCTGGTGGCTGAGTCTCCTTAGTAGCTCACTCCACACCTCTGTACCCAAATTCTTGGAGCTCAGTAAACACTTAAGCTAATACATGTGTGAACTTGATCCTTTGTGTGCAAGCCAACAAACCAGACAGGTTGACATATGTTAAACGTTTCAGAGGGCTGCACCTTAGACTCAGTGGAAAATCCCAGTAGAGAACAATTCAGTAAAAGCAGTTCCATAAAGGACAAGCTGTTCAGGCTGGGAGGTGGCTCTATCAGTTCTGCCGTGATAAAGTAGATCCAGAGAAAGTTAGGAAGTTAGGATGTTTCTTAGGAAGCCAAGAGTTCTTCTACCTAGAGAGTGTAATGGACACCTGTATTTTTATTTCATTCATTCATTTGCCCTCTGATACTCTCACCCTCAGATTTCCCTCTGAGGAGCTGTTCTGTTCCCAACTGTTAGTCCATGTGGTTCTGCTGAAGCTGACCATACCTGACGTGGGGCAGAGTATGTGACCTAGGTGAAAGCCAGTACATTGTAGTCGCTGGCCCTTGTGACTGACTCAGGGATGGATACATGGCCAGATACTCTTGCCACGGAGTTTTGGAGTGATGCTTGATGCTGTGAGGATGTGGTGGCTAAGCTGAAATGGCCATCTAGTTATCACATGCCACCTGGGTCAGTAGAAGACAGAACAGTATGATCACAAATGCAGCTGTGTCTCAAGTCGGAACTACTCTTGGACTTTCTACAAGCCATTTTTGTTTACGTGAGATCATTCGTTACATAAAAGACTTACCTGGTACAAAGATGAAAACTCCTAAGTCTGCCTCCTAAACGTGGCCAAGACGGTTGGACTGGAAATAGTTCAAAGCAGAAAGCACCAGTTACCATAGGCACAGAGAAACTTCTATCATGTACCCATGAAACATGATTTTGGGAAGCATCTCTCTGGAAAACCTGTTCTCATTCAGAAGTTGCAAACTGTACCCTTATGTAACAAAGTGATCAAATTTTCATGGAATTGTTCGCAATGAACTAAATAAATTCTGGATGCTATCTCAAGAAATAATGGTTTTAATTTTAGAGTTGTTATTGTAGGCCATTCTTTCAGCAAATAATCAGGAAGGATAAGACAGTCTACTGAGCCTGATTGGTGGTGGCGCAGTGGATAGAGCGTCAACCTGGGACACAGGACTCAAGTTTGAAACCCCAAGGTCACCAGCTTGAGTGCTGGTTCATCTGGCTTGAGCGTGGGGTCACAGGCCCAAAGATTGCTGCTGGCTTAAAGCCCAGGGTCTTTGGCTTGAGCAAAAGGTCACTGGCTCAGCTTGAGCTTCTTGGTCAAAGCACATATGAGAAGCAATAAATAAAGTGACACAACTACGAATGATGCTTCTCATCTCTCTCCCTTCCTGTCCCTTTCTTCCTCTCTCTCTCTCTTTCACACATACACATACACACACACACGTACACATACACACTCCTACTGAGACCATTCCCAGTCTATGACAGTAAAACCAAACCATCAATATCTAGGCTATTATTATTTAGGTGTTTTCTCCAAAAGACATTCTTCAGCAAAACAACCCATTAGGGACAGTTGGGCTTTGAGAACTTTCCAGGACAGATAAATGAAATCTCATCTAGGAGGTGGTTTTAAATGATCCAGTTCTGCAAAATTAGCTCATTGATTCTGACCAAACCTTTTTTTTTGTTTTAATTTTGGTATTTTTCTGAAGTGAGAAGCAGGGAGGCAGACAGACTCCTGCATGCCCGACTGGGATCCACCCAGCATGCCCAGGGGCGATGCTCTGCCCATTTGGAGCATTGCTGCATTGCAACCAGACCATTCTAGTGCCTGAGGCGGAGGTCATGGAACCATCCTCAGCACCCAGGCCAACTTTGTTCCAATGGGGCCTTGGCTGCAGGAGGGGAAGAAAGAGATAGAGAGAAAGGAAATGAGGAAGAATGGAGAAGCAGATGGGCACTTCTGTGTGCCCTGGCTAGGAATCAAACCCAGGACTTATGCATGCAGGACCAACACTCTACCACTGAGCAAGCCGGCCAGGGCCCTGACCAAGCCTTCTAATCTCTGTGGACGTCAATTTATTTTCTATCAGAGAATATTTATACTAGATTTAAAAACATTTTTTTGTAAAATTTTGTTTGAGCCAAATTGATGACATATGCTGGAGAGCAAGATTCAAATGATTTTTCAGACTAAATATTGACTAAAGTCTCTTGCCTTGACCAGAGAGCTCAGTTGGTTAGAGGATCATTCCAAAGTGCAGAAGTTGTCAGTTTGATCCCAGTCAGGGCACATACAGGAACAGATTGGTGTTCCTGTCTCTCTCTCTCTCACTCTCCCTTCCTCTCTCTCTAAAGTCAATTAAAAAAAATGTTGACAAAAGTCTCCAGCTTTACTTTCTCTTTGTAAATAGGAAGGCTTCTTTATAGAAATCATACGAGTAATTTATAAAATACAGAAATAAGAAAAAGTAGCATTTATTGTATTTTCTCTTGTATTCATGTATAATATAAACTCTTTTTCTATACTTGAGCCTTTAATGAAGTAAGACAAAAATAAAACAAGGAAGGATCAATGTTAGGACGAACCAAAAATAAGTATAAAGCACAGTGTTCACATATATATTACTCAATATGCACTCTGTTATTGAGCTGGGAATATGAATGTGACGGAGTCCTTGTCCTCAAGAAGCTTGCAATATAATAGTGGAAATTAACTATAGTTCAACTTTATCACAAAAGTGAGCAAGCACATAGGTTCTGAGTCTTATGCCAGATAGTGAGCTTAGTGAAGTCTCTTTAGAGCTGACGATTATGAAGATAGTTTAAAGGATGGATGGAGATTTCTAGGCAGAGGGAATATCAGGTACTGAATCCTATTCTCATTATTATGGAAATAAAGAAAGTATTTGGAAAATGAATGCAAATTCAGATTTTTCCCCCCTGGAGATTTGTTCTATTTGAGTTAAGGAGAGCTAACATGGATTAATTGATTCTTAGGTCTTACTTACTACATTGTGTTAGGTACTTTATATGTTATTCCGTTTAATACAGCCTTTAAAAATATTAGATAGCAGCTGGAAGCTAGAAAATGGCAAAGTTCAGATACCAAGTCATGTTTCCATGGCTTACTTCCAAACCTTATCTTTCCATATGTCATTTTTCTGAGTGCAGAATTTTCTTCACAGCTCTAAAGATGCATAGATTCTGAAGCCACTCACTTCATTCCAACTACAGTACTATAGTTGCCTACCCTTAAAAGTTTCTCTACGTGAGCTTATTAGCTCTCCATTAGATTAGTGAAATCTTTGTCAAGCTTGTTGATTAAAAGAATCATCTGTGGGGCTTCTTAAAATGCACTTGAATCCTATGAACAAAGTGTAGGACACAGTGGGTTAGTGTGCTAGCTTAACTGAGCTACCATTTTGAAGCCTCTTATTCCAAACCATTTTTATCCCCGTTGGTCAGCATTACTCTCAAGGTCCCTGCAGACTTCCTTCCCTACCACTTGTTTTATTTACAGACAAGAAATAAGGACTACAGTTTAAGGAGCACTTTTTTTAAAAAAAATTTTATTTATTGATTTCAGCGAGAGAGGAAGGGCAGGGAGAGAGGGAGAGAAAGAGAGACAGAAAAATTGAGCTGTTCCTGTATGTGCCCTGATTGGGGATTGAACCAGGAACCTCTGTGCTTGAGGATGATGCTCTACCAACTATGCGATCCGGCCAGGGCCTGAGCACTTATTTACAATTTACTCTCGCCTTCACCTTGAACAGAAACTCCATGAAAGGAGGGACTGAAGCCGCAGTACCTGGGCACCTAATAAATAGTATTTACCGAACCAGCGGACCCACAAGGTAGCTACCATTACCCGTCAACCTGAGAATATGGAGAGTTAGAGAGAAACAGTAAAGCTGAGCTAGCTTGTGACTCCATCAGTACTGAGCAGTTAATTTGGGATGCACTGCCTACGTGCCCACTGCGTGCCAGCTGCCCTTTCCCAAAGCTCGTCCTGCGGAGGCGAGCGGCCCCCAGGCGGACAGCGCCACGCTCCTAAAAAGGCCTCTCGGAACCGGGATCTCCAAGCGCCAGAGGGCGGAGAAGCGCGCTCCTTCCTCCGGTACCGCGGGGTGGATCACGTGGGCCTGGGGGCGGGGCCGGAACGCTCTCCGAGGACAAGCTGTCGGTCACGTGGCGCGGAGGGGGTGGTGGCCACGGGGGCGTGGCCATAATACCGCGGGAACCGCCGGGCGTCGACTCCTCACGGGCCACGCCCCCCCGCCCCTCAAGGGGCTCGCGCGCAAGGAAGAGGTGGAGGGGTGGGGCCTTCCTCGTGACCTTTCACCCCAGCATGGCTGCGCCCGTGGGGCCGGTGAAGTTCTGGCGACCTGGTATGTCTCTTGGCGGAATGCTGGCTAGCTGCGGCGGCCTGACTTTGGTCTTGGCCCGCGGCCGGCGTCCTGGGGCCTGCGGACCTGCTCGCAGGCCTGACCTCGGCGGGCTGGCCACCGCCGCCTCGGTGCTGGCCGGCTCTGCGGCTCAGCCGCGCACAGTGGTCCCGGGCGGTTCGGGGGTCCGCACCCAGCCTGGGCAGAAAAGCTCTGTGACCTTGGTCGAGTCTCTCAGCCTCTCCGCGCCTCGTTTTCCTCACTCCTGATGCTTGTCTTGCCCAACCCGCGTGATGGGGAAACGCTAAAGCGCCCACGCGTGTCCTGTTACCGCCCTGGGGTTACTCTGGAGCGGGACAGGCGGTGCTCCCCAGGGTGTAGGAGCTCGAGCTATGGAGTCAGACTGCCTGGGTTCGACTTCTCCGCTCTGCTGTAGAAGCAGAGTGCTTTTGGGCAAGTCACTTAACCCTTCTGAGCCTTAGCCTCCTCACCTGTGAAACAGGCAGACTAAATAACCTTTTTCCTGTGGGCTTGCGAGACGAGCACGACGCGTTGTCCGACGTCCAGTAAGTGCTCCTAAAAAGGGAAAGTGCCTTATTTTGCTTTATGATAATTTTTGTCAACCAGAAAGTGAACTCCTTCATGTTGGCTGTCATGCACTTCCCCTCTTGCAGGCTAACACGAATCTCAGCCCCCAAATGCTTTGCTTATTTTGTTTTAATTTTCTCCATCAGGATTTAATGGAGTGTGTACATGTGAGACCCTGCCAGGTGTATTACTTCTTCCCCTTCCAGTAGTCTTCCCTGAAAACCAAGTTTATTTTTTCCACGGCTTGTACCTCTGCAGCCCTCTATGTGCAGAGTATATTGCAGCAGAAATGAAATGAGACAGAGAAGGTAATCCAAGGAAAGGGTATTTTAGAGTGGGTGCCTGAAATTCTGACCATGCATGTAAGTGGTATGGGAGATAAACCCATGCAAGGGTTATGTTAAGTAAGGGAGATGTTAATTCTTTATTAATATCTGTAGCTTGTCACATAACGATTTTATTATTCAGCATTTCAAGTCAGCCGCCAGTTATCCATTCTGAGTTATTTGCAGCCAAAACTAAGCTCCCGTTAGGTAACGAGGTACCCTCTATTTATTCAAGTCTTTAATAATAGTTCAAAGCGTTAAGTATAATAAAGGCATGAATGAGTTGTTGAAAATTCAGACCAGAATGTTACTTCCGTTAAAGAACATGGGGTTACTTTTAAGAGTTCTATTCCAATATTTAGTTTATTCATTGAGGGTATACTTAACACCAAATCTTGTAGTCAGGAGATAGATATGGATGACCAGGGCTCTGCTTGCTCTGAAGGTTTATTCTCTGTCTCTCAATTATACTGTGGAGTTGGATGATGCCCTTTAGAAGAGATTTTAAAATGAGGCAGAAAAGGTGGTTGAAAGAAAAATGGGCTATTGGGGCAGGCAGTAGAGCCTGTCCTTGACTATTTGGTTGCAAATAGTCCTTGACAAATGGTTGCAAAGGGTGCAACCATTGACTAACTTGAAGACTTGGCAAAGTCACTTAAGTGCTGAAAGTCTCAGTTACCTCATCTATAAATTGGGCATAAAAACTACCCAGAGGGTTTTTGAAGATGAAATAAGAGTATGTATAAAGCTATTAGCACTAGATACGTGTTAACCATTATAATTATATGGATGTGTAGAGGGAAGGGAAAGATTACCTGTGTGGGTAAGAAATACTTCATAAAGATCTTGATATTGCCTAACCTGTCATGGTGCAGTGGATGGAGCATCGACCTGGAATGCTGAGGTTGCTGGTTCAAAACCTTGGGCTTGCCTGGTCAAGGCACATACTGACAAGCAATCAATGAACAACTAAAGTGAAGCAACCATGAGTTGGTATATCTTGTTCCACCTCCCTCTTTTTTTCTTCTCTGTAAAATCAATAAATGAAATCTATTTCTTAAAGTTATATATATATATATATATATATATATTTTATGCAGAGAGTCAGAGAGAGGGATAGATAGGGACAGACAGAAACAGAGAGAGATGAGAAGCATCAATTATCAGTTTTCTGTTGTAACACCTTAGTTGTTCATTGATTGCTTTCTCATATGTGCCTTAACCGGGGGGCTACAGCAGACCGAGTAACCCCTTGCTCAAGCCAGCGACCTTGGGTCCAAGCTGGTGAGCTTTGCTCAAACCAGATGAGCCCGTGCTCAAGCTGGCGACCTCGGGGTCTGGAACCTGGATCCTCCACATCCCAGGCCGACGCTCTATCCACTGCGCCACCGCCTGGTCAGGCTGTTGATTTTTTTAAGAGAGAGAGAGAGAGCGAGAATGAAAGAGGGAGAGAGAAAAAGGGGGGAGAAACAGGACACATCAACTCATAGTAGTTGCTTCCTGTATGTGCCTTGACCGGGCAAGCCCAAGGTTTCGAACTGGCGACCTCAGCGTTCCAGGTCAACGCTTTATCCACTGAGCCACCACAGGTGAAATAAAATCTTAAAAGAAAAAAAGATTGTGATGTTTTTTGAGGTGGACACTACAGCACAAGTAAGGTTTTGTTCTGTGGAGAGGTAGGAGAACAGAGCTCTAGGCAGAGGGCGCAGCATGAGCAAAGGCAGCGTGGGATGTGTGTGTGTCTCTGGCATATCCAGAAAACCTAAATAATTGAGTAGCGTGATGGTGTTCAGTGGTAGGGTATATATAGGATGGGGCTAAAGTAGGTTTACAGCTCTTTGAATGGAAAATAATACAATAAATAAGTAGTAACAAGAATAAACATTGTTTCACTTACTCAGAACTGTAAACCTAGTTTTGCTGCACCCTGTATTTTGAGATGTAGCCAGAAATGAAGCTAGAAAGATAGGGACCTCATTGTGCGAGGTCCCATGGCAAGGTTCAAAAGAATTTGAACTTCATTGCTTTCAAGCACGGGATGACAGGATGCGGTTTATTTTAGAAAGATAACTTGGGCAGTGCCGTGCAGAGTGGGTGGGGGAGAAAACTACAGTCAGGGACACCCTGGAGAGAAGGTACTACTGAAATTGGGGAGAGTTATTGAAAGCCGGGATTTTGGCCTTGGAGCCGAGTGGGGGGGACCTTATTGGAGAGACATTTTAGGGGCAAATATAGGAGCAGGTAAAGTCAGTAATGACTCATGTTTCTGGGTTAGGTGACTAAGTAAGTAGTTCTCAAAGTTTGCTGTGTGGTTGAATCACTTGGGAAGGTGTTAAATGTCCTGCTGTTCGGTCATACCCAGTGGCACTAAATCAGGAGTCTGGAGGGCTAGGAATCAAGCGCCAGTCTTTTTTAAAGATAAATGATGAGTGGAGGACTTGTGAGCCTGAGCTCTGGCACTGTCTGCAGGCGTGGTTTCAGCTCCTGTAGACAAGCTACCCTAAGGAACCGAGAGGGACTTGTCAAGAGGTGCAGAGATGAGACGAGGAGAAAGCCAGGCAGCGTTTGAGTCCCTGGTTCCTGTGGTCCCTGAGCCTCGCTGCCATCCCACAGTAATAGGATTCATCCTTTGCCTCAGCTACTTGGGTTTCCGCCACTCTCATTAAGTGTGGGTGGTAATACCAACCTGGAGGCCCGAACTAAAAACACTGGGTTCTGTAATATATGGTTGTATGTGCCCAGTCTGGAGCCCACTGGGACTGTGTCTCCTTTGTTCTTGAAACTGCAAGTGAAGCTTACAGAGAATATTGTTGTATTTTCATAGGTACTTTTGTAGATGCTTTTCTGAAGTTGAAGTTGAATATCTTAGTAGTTTCAGATCAAATGCATTGCTTCTGTTATATAGCTTTGTCTTTGAATTTGGAACTTTTGTACATGTTTCTGTCCATTAGGGGACCTGAAAAATAAATTTTTGTTACAGGTACAGAGGGACCAGGTGTCAGCATCTCCGAAGAGAGATCAAGTGTAGCAGAAAACTCTGCAGCAACCATTGTCTACAATCCTTACGCTGCTCTTTCTATAGAGCAGCAGAGGCAGAAGCTGCCTGTGTTCAAGGTACATTGAATAAGTGTGTTGAGTGTTGACTTGAAGTTGTCTACAAGAGCTTTATACTTAGCATTGGAGCGAATAGTGTCATCTTACTCATTTTTTAATTAAAATTTTTATTTTTTTATTTTTCTAAAGTTAGAAGTGGGGAAGCAGTCAGACAGAATCCCGCATGTGCCCGACCAGGATCCACTCGACATGCCCACCAGGGGGCGATGCTCTGCCCATCTGGGGCGTTGCTCTGTTTTCCGCTGGAGCCATTCTAGCCCCTGAGGCAGAGGCCATGGAGCCATCCTCAGCACCAGGGCCAACTTTGCTCCCATGGAGCCTTGGCTGCAGGAGGAGAAGAGAGAGACAGAGAGAAAGAAGAGGGGGAAGGGTGGAGAAGCAGATAGGTGCTTCTCCTGTGTGCCCTGGCTGGGAACCGAACCTGGGACTTCCACATGCCAGGCGGACGCTCTACTGCTGAGCCAACCGGCCAGGGCCAAATGTCATCTTACACTTAATGATTCTTTAGAACACAGAGAGCTCAGAGGCATCCTTATTTGAAGGGGTTAACTTTTCTTTCTTTCTTGTCTTTTAAATGTTTATTTTATTGATTTTAGAGAGAGGAAGGTAGAGAGTGAGAGAGAGACAGGAACATTGATCTGTGTCTGGACTTCAGAGTTCAAATCCAAGCTTACCATTAGTGCTGTGTGACCTTGCTTCATCATCCCAGCTTGTTTCCTTATCTATAATATGGGAGTAACAGTACCTCCCTCCTAGGATTGGTATGAGGACCAGATGAGGTAATTCATGTAGAGCATTTAGCAAAATATTTGACATGTATAAACATTCAAGTACAAGTACAATTATTATTTACCAAGTATTTAATCTTGGCCTTTTCTTGACTGATCCTTATCTTCCAGCTATACTTATAAGACATAATAAATGAACCCACAAGTGGAAAAGTAAGCAAGAAGTTGATTTATATTGATGAAATTAAAGTAGAAAGGGGAAAGGGTATAAGTTATTGATAAAATGCAAAGCAGAGTTGAAGCATGGTTAAGACCTCATATGATGTTATAGAGAAATCTAGAAGATGTGTTCATTTACCACTCTCTCCCCCATTAAAACCAAAAGTATAAATAGCTCTAAGAGCAGAAGTTGAAACTAAAGCATCAATAAATCTAAAGCTTACCCTCTTTTCTCCAATGCCATTCCCAGGTGGCCTTCCCTTTGACCTCCCTCCGTGGGTGGGCGTTCTCTTTGGGCTGTGAACATGCTATGCAAGGTGTCCTCTTATTCCCTCAAACTCAGTCTCTTTGAAGCTCAAACGAACGTCACACATTGGACTCTCCCATTTGCAATGCTTTGTGTTTAGTGTATGAAGTGTGAATTATTGCCTTCAGTTTCTTCAATCTCAAATCTGTCTTGTGTGCTGCTGTCTGGTTTTCTCAAAACACAGCCTAGATTTCTCAGGTAAAGCCCAGGCTCGAGCTTTGCATTTAGTGCATTTCACAGTGCAGCCCTAATGCATCCCTCAAAACTCATGCCCAAACCAAACCGGGAGCGTTTCACGGGCTTTTTATCACATCCCTTGAATAGAGTTAGTATAGTTTGCTTATTTCCATCTTTCTTTTGCTTATGTTATTTCCTTTTCCTTGAATGCCTTGTCTCTCTTTTTTTTTTTTTGGTGACAGAGTCAGAGAGAGGGACAGATAGGGACAGACAGACAGGAAGGGAGAGAGATGAGAAGCATCAATTCCTCATTGTGGTACCTTAGTTGTTCATTAATTGCTTTCTCATATGTGCCCTGACCAGGGGGCTACAATAGAGCGAGTGACCCCTTGCTTGAGCCAGTGACCTTGGGCTCAAGCTGGTGAGCCTTGCTCACACCAGATGAGCCCATGCCCAAGCTGGCGACCTTGGGGGTCTCGAACCTGGGTCCTGTGCATCCCGGTCCGATGCTCTATCCACTGCACCACCACCTGGTCAGGCTTTCTCTTTCTTTCTTTTCTTTTTTTTTTTTTTGTATTTTTCCAAAGCCAGAAATGGGGAGGCAGTCAGACAGACTCCCGCCTGAGCCCGACCGGGATCCACCTGGCATACCCACCAGGGGGTGATGCTCTGCCCATCCGGGGCCTCGCTCCGCTGTGACCAGAGCCATTCTAGCGCCTAAGGCAGAGGCCACAGAGCTATCCTCAGCGCCTGGGCAAACTTTGCTCCAGTGGAGCCTTGGCTGCGGGAGGGGAAGAGAGAGACAGAGAGGAAGGAGAGGGGGAGGGGTGGAGAAGCAGGAGATGGGCGCTTCTCCTGTGTGCCCTGACCGGGAATCGAACCCAGAACTCCTGCGTGCCAGGCCGTCGCTCTACCACTGAGCCAACCGGCCAGGGCCTCTTTTTAATTCATATTGTCTTTCAAGTTTTTCTTGACTGTTCACCCATCCATTCATCCATCTAACCATCCAATGATGGCTCTATGATTTACAAAATATCTGCAAAGAACCCAGATCCTTCCCCTTCTCCCAACAAAAAAGAAAGTACAAAGTACAAGCAGGTGGCAAAGAAGCGTCTAGATTAGTCATTAGGCCACCTGCAGCCAGATCTCCTTTCGATGCTTGTAAAACTGCGTATGCCTGAGTTCTACCCTAGTCCTATTGAATCAGAAACTCTGAAAGAAGGGTGAGGAATCTTCATTTTAACAAATAGCCTAAGAGATTTTCACACTAAGATTTGAGAACCACATAATCAGACCTGAAGTTCTACCGACTAAAAAACTCAAAGCAGCTAGTACTTCAGGCAGTGTCCCAGCTTTTCCATCGTCCCCAGGCTCCCCAGGCATCCCCAGGCACGTTGCTACTGTGGGCCCGCGTGAGCCAAGCAGGGGTCAGAGTGGGAGAATTAGGCAGTTTTTCTTTCTTTCTTTATTTATTACTTCATTTCAAAGCAGGTATTTATGCGACACTTTCATGACTTTCCAGACCATCAAGTGTGTTGTAATCGAATGTAGGTACGAAGATACATTCTGAGGCTAAGTAGCTGGGATGTTGGCATTGTGGGTGACTTTCCCGTGGCCAGATCAGGGGCTCACGCCCAGTGGGTGAAGGACGGCTCAGTTGAAGTGTGGCTGTAACCTATGGGTGCTACTTTCTTGCTCTCTCTCTCTTTTTTTTTTTTTACAATTAATCAATGAAAAAATGTTTGCTTGTAATACATGCATGCTGTACAGATTGAGTTCTCCTTCACAGCCTGCTCCCAGCTACCCTGTTCCCCTCCCTGGAGACAGTGCAGTTACCATGTCTTGTTTTGTTTTTCGCAAAGACAGCTTCTACTCAGTTGGAATTGTCTCAGCTTCGACTGACACCATCAGTACATACAGCAGCAGCTCAGTGTTCCTGTCTCTTTCCCTTTCTCTTTTGCTAAAATCAATCAATAAATTTTAAAACAAAAATTTAAAATGTTTTGCTTTCCTTTGGCAAATAGCTCATACGATAATATTTGAATGTCTTTGTGTAGGTCTTATGAGACAGTGTATTCTCTTAAATTTCCTTGACCATCCACCCATCCATTCATCTCTTTGAAGCTATTTACCATGTGTGGTTCTGTTTTTCCAGCTGAGGAATCATATATTATACTTGATAGAAAACTACCAGACAGTGGTGATCGTTGGCGAAACAGGATGTGGGAAAAGCACGCAGATTCCGCAAGTGAGTATGTACTTAAATGTGTCTTTGCACTTAGGTCTGATTGGAAGGGTCTTGTAACGAGAACTCTTTTTGCTATCGTTGCATTTTTACAGTCTTCTCTCAGAGAGGAAGTATTCAACACAATCAGATATTTTTTATTAAACTTTTATGCCTTATAATTTCTTTGATTAGTACTGAAGTAACAGTCTTTGATTTATTATAATTCCAGAATAGTAATTGAATAGCCATACTCTGAAAGGAGCAATGGGGACTGAATCAAAGGGGTGTAATGCATAGTTTTTGTCCTCATGATTGTGTAGTTGAAGGGGAAGGGTAAAATGAATATTGCTATAGTTGTAAATAAAAATATTTATAGTTGTAAATAGTTGACAATTACAGAAGGACACAGGAGAAGGGCCATGTTAAATTACTGAGAGATTATCAGAGAATCATAATAATTAGCAATAGTGAAACTAGTAAATAGTATAATAATTGTTACATAAAACAATCACTTTAAACATAATCGAATGTTGTTTTTCATTTTGGATTTTAAAAATGCACATAACCAAATAAATACAGAACATAAATATATAGCAGTTAAGTATATAACTAAAGCAGATAAATACATAGAAGCAAATTTTTTGTCTTCTAATATAATCTCGTGACATAGATGCATGTAGATATATAAAATCTCAGTTATTTGTATTTAACTAAAACATAGGGTTGATATTTATATTGAGCTCTGTCTGTCAGCTCTGATGTGCTCTTAAACAAATTACCTGACATTTCTAAGCCCCAGAACCCTCATTTGCAAAATTATTTCCAAAATGTCTACTGGGACAAGAACCATCTGCTGTTCCTTTTCTCAGTGATTGTGGCACAATACAGAGTGACCCTAGGGGAGACTGATTCTGAAGAGGAGGTGTCGGATGTATACTTAGATGTGATTTTATTTGTAGTACCTTGCAGAGGCTGGCTGGACAGCTGAAGGAAAAGTTGTAGGGGTGACCCAGCCCCGAAGAGTGGCTGCTGTTACAGTGAGTTTCTGCTTTGTTTGTATTGCAAAGACTCCATCTGTGTCTTCTATTTCCTACAAGCTCCAAATAAATATGACATTGCTCCATAAATATTTAATTCTTTAGTTTTACAAGAACTATGACCTGATTACTTTTATAATCTGTACATTATGAATTTTTTAAGAGGAATAAAGTACAGAGGAAGTTGAACAAGAAAACCCCCCAAAACCCTCAAATCTCACCATCACACAAAAACAATGTGAACATTATCTATATATGCCCTGACTGGATATTAAACCGACATTATCTGCATGTGCCCTGTCTGGGGGTCAAACCGGCTTCCTCTGCGCTTTGGAATGATGCTCTAACCAACCAAGCTATCTGGCCAGGGCAAATGGAATTGTGAGGTTGTTCTGATCTGGACAATGTACAGCCTCTCAGCAAATTGCTCCTCTGCTGGGGAAGGTGGATGAGGATCTGGTGGTATAGTCCAGTGGTCGGCAAACTGCGGCTTGGAGCCACATGCGGCTCTTTGGCCCCTTGAGTGTGGCTCTTCCACAAAATACCACGTGCAGGTGCTACCTCGATAAGGAATGTACCTACCTATATGTTTATAGTTTAAGTTTAAAAAATTTGGCTCTCAAAAGAAATTTCAATTGTTGTACTGTTGATATTTGGCTCTGTTGACTAATGAGTTTGCTGACCACTGGTACTAGTCCTTAATGATTTAAAAGGTCTGTAGTGGCTCAAGATATAATTCTCTGGGCTGATTTGGGATTTGCTGCTTGCTCCTGATTGCCTGTCTCCTTCCTCAACTCCCCATCCCTTGTGATTCTTTGCTGTCAAAGTGGGTCCCCTGTTGAGACATTTCCTATGTCTTCAGGGTCTGAGCATACTGTTTTTGTCTTCCTAATCTGAGGATTGTCAGCCCTGCCTTTAAGGATGGTAATGCTTACATTAAGGGAGCCAACAGCCTGCTCTGGCTGTGAGGCGGCTGGGGCTTCTCTTCCAGATTCCTACCTCACAGTATTTGGCAGCTGTCCTTCTTAATTTCTTGTTTGGGCTCCTGGTTGTTCCCTTCTTTCATGTTAGATGGAGGTTTTGGTTGATAATGTTTTATTTCTTTTATTGTTTTATTTTATTTTTTTTAATCAAGTGAGAGGCAGAGAGACAGATTCCCACATGTACCCTGACTGGGATCCACCTGCCAGCCCCCATCTGGGCTGATGCTCTGCCCATCTGGGGCCATACTCTGTTGCTTGGCAGTCCAGCTATTTTAGTGCCTGAGGCGAGGCCAGAGAGCCATCCTCAGTGCCTGGGGCCAACTTGCTCATTTGAGCCATGGCTGCTGGAGGAAATGAGAGAGGGAGGCGGGGGAAGGTGAGGGGGAAGGGTGGAGAAGCAGATGGGCACTTCTGTTTCCTCTGAGTGGGGATCAAACCTGGGACTTCCACATGCAGGGGGCCAATGCTCTGTCGCTGAGCCAGCTGGTTAGGGCCTTCTTTTGTTTTAAATCAGCTCTGAGATGGAGGGGTGTCTTTACATGGACAAGAAATAGTTTCTTTGAGCTGCTTTTGCTGTGTACTGAGTTTTAATTATAGTGTAATCCTTTTTCCCAAAGTTCATTTTCTAATTGTCTTCAAGTTAGAAATTACATTTTCCAAGTCGTGTGTGTGTGTGTGTGTGTGTGTAAAACTAGAGGTAACAGTTTGGAAACTACTTAAACTTTTAGGTCACCAGAGATGACTCAGTTACTTAATTTTTTCCTGTTTGTGGTTTAGAATCCCAGCTCTTAATCAGTTTGCATTTTAGCTCCAAATTTGTAGCTGTGGATAATTTCCATGAAACCACACGCTTTCTCTGTAAAGAACTGAAAGAGTATAAATTAGCCGTGTAATATTTATTAATAGAGCTGTCAGGTTTGAAACGCTGCATCTCTAGAAGGACTTGGTGTGCAGACTGGAATCTGAACACACCCGCCGAGCCGAAGAGCAGGTTGCATAAGCTGTTGCTTGATCTGTGAGAGGCAGTTACTATTGAGCAAGTTCACGTGGCTCCGACGGTCCAGTTTGGCTTCCAGGCCGGGCCCTGCCTTGAGCTGTGATTCTGGACAAGCGCGAAGCCTGTCTCAGTTCACTTTCTTTCTTTGGAAGAAGGAGGCATCTTGCCCACCTCCTGGGCTGTGTGCATATTTAATGAGATGCAGTTCGTGAACACTCAGGGCACAGTACTTGCAGGTAATAGGTGCTCAGGCATTGGTTTTTATTTTATTTATTTTTTTGTATTTTTCTGAAGCTGGAAAAGGGGAGGCAGTCAGACAGACTCTGGCATGCGCCCAACCGGGATCCACCCGGCATGCCCACCAGGGGGCGATGCTCTGCCCATCCAGGGCAACGCTCTGTTGCAACCAGAGCCATTCTAGCACCTGAGGCAGAGGCCACAGAGCCATCCTCAGCGCCCGGGCCATCTTTGCTCCAATGGAGCCTCGGCTGCGAGAGGGGAAGAGAGAGACAGAGAGGAAGGAGAGGGGGAGGGGTAGAGAAGCAGATGGGCACTTCTCCTGGGTGCCCTGGCCAGGAATCGAACCTGGGACTCCTGCACACCAAACCAATGCTCTACCACTGAGCCAATCGGCCAGGGCCTGGTTTTTCTTTTTAATTCCCTGTCCGTGTTTGTTTGTGTCTATCAAAAAGCTAGTATTTATTTAGTCCTATTGATGAGGTTATTGGGAATAGAACCCTGAGTAAACTCTATTAAAAAGCCTTTTTTTAATATGACTTTTCAAATGTCAAGTGGTATGGTCATAAATAAAAATTTTTAAAGAAGTTTGAAAAGAAAATACATACTTTTTCCAGCAAATATATATAAACTAGTTAAATAATAGGACTAAATAGGTTTGGCTTCTCCCTCTAGACCTACAAAATGATTATATTTTTATGGAGAGAGTTGGTTCATTTATGCTTCTCCTTATAAGCCTCTTTTCCCCATCAACTCCCAGTACCACTTGTACCATTTTCTGAGATTTATTGCATAATGATGTAGGGTCGAAATGGAAACAATAACAATAACTAGTATGTCCTGGTGACATACTAGTTATCAGGAAATAGAACCTGCCGAGGTAGAGCAGTATATAGGATGAATTTCTGGTTTCATAAAATGTTTTGAAAGACTGTGGGCTGTAGACCGGCTGCTGGATGATTGATTCTGTTTGGGCCGACTAGATCTGTAATTTCAAGTTGTTGGGCAGAGCCACTTCTGAGCCTCATCTGCTCTTCAGTTTCTTAAACACGGGTGGCCCGATACTTCCTGGTGTGCTTGGCTCGGGGAGCTGGTGCAGGGAGACTGGGCTTCCGAGCCTGTGGCTGCTGGGGCCCAGTGGCTGTCGCTGTAAGCTCTGCTTCAGGACACCTGCTGCACCTGTGACACCCACGCCCCGGACTTGGGGGCCACGGGGGCACGTTGCCTGATGTTGGGCGGGCGTGCTGGGTCCCCAGGAAACCTCTATAGTATTGCTTCTCTTTATAAATATTTTCTTTCAACTTAATTATAAGCATTATTACTCTTCTACTTTTATACTTATTTATCATTTCAAATATTTTCTATTATTAAGTTAATAATCTTTCACTGTCCTTGGGGAAGTAGGAGATGTTGTTGTTGGACTTTTTTTTTTTTCCTGTTTCTCACACTCACCTTTTTTTTTTTTTTTTTGTATTTTTCTGAAGCTGGAAACGGGGAGGCAGTCAGACAGACTCCCCGCATGCGCCCGACCGGGATCCACCCAGCATGCCCACCAGGGGGGCGATGCTCTGCCCATCTGGGGCATTGCTCTGTTGCAACCAGGGCCATTCTAGTGCCTGAGGCAGAGGCCACAGAGCCATCCTCAGCGCCCCAGCCAACCTTGCTCCAATGGAGCCTCGGCTGCGGGAGGGGAAGAGAGAGACAGAGAGGAAGGAGAGGGGGAGGGGTGGAGAAGCAGATGAGCGCTTCTCCTGTGTGCCCTGGCTGGGAATCGAACCTGGGACTCCTGCACGCCAGTCTGATGCTCTACCACTGAGCGAACCGGCCAGGGCCTCACACTCACCTTTTATTTGTCATATATTGGTGGGTGAAAAATCTACCAGTAATTTATGATCTTCATAATATATTATGCATTTAAAAAATAATATATTATGCATTTTGTTTTCTGGTTTTCATTTATGTTCACTTGGATCTTTGATTAATCTTCTCATCATCTCATTTGCCCCTTTTTATTTAATCTGCATTCTTGTCTTGATTTCCTCTTTGAATGGCTCTAGTAGCTGGGACACTGTTGCACATTTTTTTATGTTCTCTTGCCTTGGAAACATTTTCTTTCGCCGACAGAGAAGATGAATTTGGCCCAGTGTTGAGTCTGATCATTCCTGCTCTCCTGCTTTCATGGTCCAGTGCAAGGTGCTATCTTTCAAGGCACAAAGACGTGAGCTTTTGTGCTTGGTGTACGAGAGAAGGCGTTGGGAATAGAGAGAATCTTGTCATTTCTTCTGCTTCCCTTTCTGCTTTGGCCACCATGAAATTTGGAGCTGAATTTATAGCTCAACTTAAATAACTTGGGCATATCTGTGTTTTTAAAATTTTCTCATTGGCCTTGATCTTTTGAATTCCGTCTGTCATTTCTTTGATCCCAACCTGTAACATCTTTATACCATTCTGTTTGTATTGCATGAGGTCTCATAAGCTGCCTCATAGAATGAGATGACATGTTATAAAGTTAATAAATCACAAAGGTTATCACACTTGTTCTCTAATAACCTGTCCCTTACAATTTTCCACTGTGTTCACAACTATGTAAAAATAAGCGACCTTGGGCTTTTCCACAGTATGTGGTCTGTGCAGTAATTTCTGTGTCTCTATTTTCAGCATGCTCTTTCTTCCCAAAGGTTGCAGGGAGAGTAGCAGATGAGAGGGGCGCGGTTCTGGGCCACGAGGTGGGCTACTGCATCCGCTTCGACGACTGCACTGACCTGCTGGCCACGAGAATTAAGGTCAGGCGCTCAAGCTGCTTTCTCTGTTGTAAATAAGCAAGATGATGATTTGGGGGAAATTCAAAACATGCAGCATTACCCCTGATGGGACACCGATCCCATGACCTTCGGGGAATTTAGTCTACCGGGAGCTACAGAGCTGGGATCTTAGCCCTGAAAGGACCTTGGAAGTAAGTTCATTCAGCTCTTGGTTCTGCAGAGGAAGAGACTGCGGACCTGGGAGGTCGGACGACTTGCCCCTTGTTCTGTGCCTGTCAGTGACAGAACCGGAAAGCGCTGCTTTGCTATGTGTGTTTATTGTTTTCCCGCTGAGCCACATAGCTGTCTGAATATAGAAGCTTGCCTTTATATAAAAGGCCTAAAAACAGGCAAGTCAGTATAAATCGATAAAGTATAGAATTTAGCTTTACTAGTTAGAACTTTCTAATTTTTACATGATCATGATTTTACACGTGTGTTCTTTGACCTTCGTGCTAATATTCAAATAATTAGTATCAATAGTAATTAGCATACAATCAATTCAACAGAGTATCTTCTGGGTACCACTATGAAGGAGTCAAGAGTCTAATCGAATATTACTCTGAAACCATGAGTGCAAGTGTTCTGATGAAATGAAATGGGTTATTAGGATCTCAGTTAACCTCTCAATTTGCAGCAGAGGAAAATTGGGAGTAATCAGATGAGCTAAATGAACAATGTAGTGATTTATACAAAATACAGACCTTGTTTTGCAAATTTCTGTTATTTAGTTACCTTTACTTTCATTTTACTAGGTAAAGGAAATGTTCTTCTGTACCATTACATGTATTTAAACTAGCTCATTTTTAGATAAATTTCTGTGGATTGTATAACCACATGATTGAGTTTAAATCTTTCATGAAAGGATTTTGCATTCCATTGGGTCATGATTTCAAGCCACTTGTTTCTTAACTGGTAACCAGCTGTTGGTGGCAGGTTCTCAGCTTCACTCCAGTGTGTCTGGCAGCTGGTACCAGTTCCGGAGGAAAATATTATGGGAGTGCATCCTGCTCTTAGAAACAAAGTAAAAACACTAAACTCTAGCTTGTGAGGGAGATGCTTAGCCTTGTCTATGTACTGAACTGGCTTTGAGTGAGAGTATCAATATCTAATTCTTGCTGTATATTTCTAAGGCATTTTGTAAACATTCACTAATCCTAAATGATAGTAGCTGGCATTCTTGAACACTATGTACTGGGTCTTGTGCTAAACACTTTATGTGTACTGTCTCACTTAATTCTCACAATAACCCTTTGAGATAGATCCTTTTATTATTTCCATTTTACAGATGAATCAGACTCAGGGTAACTTGCCCAAGGTTCATAGCTAGTAAGAGGTAGAGCCAAGATCTAAACTCCCAGCAGTCCGATACCATAGCCCGTGTGGTTAACCACAGCCCCTTCCAGCGCCCTCAAAGAGCACCAGTTGAAATGGAGGTCAATCGCCTCAAAAGCTGCAAGTCGTAGACTGGGACAGTCTAAGAAGAGCTGTCTCATTCTTGTGGCATTTCCTCGGGCAGAGACAGGTTTGTCCTCACGGCCCGGTCAGCAGTACCAGTGGTGCTGGCCCCGGGAACCAGTACTGGCCTAGCAGATGTTCCGATAGTCACTGCTGGTGAAATCCGGCTAGAAGAATTGCAGACCCAGCTGGAGAACTCATGTTTGACACTGAGGAGCCTGTGTTAGAAGTCTTGTTTGTGAGCAGGCCATTGCTTGATAGCTCAAATGCAGGGGCATTTCTTCATTGTCCTTCGTGGGAATTATCTTGTGAAGGGGTTGTCTAGTTGTACTTCAACATTTTAGAAAAAAAATCAGTAATATACGGTATTAATGAATTATTTCTAAAATCTTTGTGTTTTTGTTTTTTAGTTTCTGACTGATGGAATGTTGGTCAGGGAAATGATGGTTGATCCTTTGTTAACAAAATACAGGTAAATGTCTTTTTCCTATGATAACTCTCCTAAAGTTTCAGAAGGACACAAGCAGATTGAAGAGCAGTTATGTTAGTGGCTGGAGTTCATGTCCGTGTTCAGCTGCCCTAAAGCTTTTGTCCTTCCTTTGGCTCTTTAGCCTCCGAATGTTTTTCTCGGAATTTGCAGACAGTCAAAAGAGGGCAATTTAATACCCCTGGTGTTATCAGAGCAGTCTGTTGACTCATCCTTTTTATCCCACTTCTGTTACATCGCAGGGGTGATAGTGACCACAGAGTTGCAGCTCAGAACTGGGCAGCGTTTTGTTGAATGTAGTACTACTCAAAGTCCAAATAATTACACTTTCTCCCTGCTGCGGGTCTTTGTCCGTCACTCAAGGCATTAAAACTGTCCCACTCAGGCTCTGGTGTTCTGGGAAAGGATGTCACATGTGACTGTCTGGTGCACATGCATCTTAGCTGTGGTCATGTGCCTCTTTGTGTGTGTGTCTGTAAGTGGTTGGATCTTGTTCCAGTTCGTACGTGCTCTGTGGGGTTGTATGTTGTATTGTAATTTAAGATCAGGCATTAGACCCTATTGGAATCCAATGTGGGTGATAAAACTCTTTAAAGAGAGCAATAAATACGCCATTTTCTTCACCAGGATATGTTGGTGTCACCATATTTATTAGCTTAAGAGTTACCTCCTTTCAGAGAGGAGTTTCTTGGCTTTATTTTGATACAAGGTGATTGCATGGGGCTAGACACCCAGATGTCCCTTTGACGGCCTGGATGCTCACAGCGACCTTCCTTTCTGATTCTCAGTGCCATCATGCTGGATGAAGCCCACGAGAGGACCCTGTACACAGACATCGCCATTGGCTTGCTGAAAAAGGTGTGACTTCACTGCCAGACTTCTGGCTAGATGGTTTATTTGTTTTGTTTTGTTGCCTGATTAGGAAAATAATTGTAGCAATTTGGAGAATCTAACGACACGTGAAGGAAAAACATTTTAAATCATCACCCATAATCCTAATTTGCCCATTCAGCGCCATCGCTGGTGGGCTGTCGGTATGTTTTCTTTTTTTTTTTTTTTAAATAAATTTTTATTTTAATGGGGTGACATCAATAAATCAGGGTACATACATTCAAAGAAAACATTTCCAGGTTATCTTGTCATTTAGTTCTGTTGCATACCCATCACCCGAAGAGAGATCGTCCTCCGCCACCCTCCATCCAGTTCTCTCTGTACCCCTCCCCCTCCCCCTCTCCCTCCTTCCCTCCCCCCACCCCCCTGTAACCACCACACTCCCGTCCATGCCTCTTAGTCTCGCTTCTATGTCCCACCAATGTATGGAATCCTGCAGTTCCTGTTTTTTTTCTGATTCGCCCATTTCACCCCACACAATGCTACCAAGACTCCACCATTCCACTGCAAGTGATCCAATGTCATCATTTCTCCTAGCTGAATAGTATACCATGGTGTATATGTGCCCCATCTTCTTCATCCAGTCCTCTATTTTTTTTTACAGTGATTAAAAGCCTTTAAGCAAACTCTTGGCCAATACAGCAAGAATCCCTAAAAGAGTAGTGTCCTTAACATGTTCACCAAGTCCAAGTTGGCCCCATCACCATGCCAAATCCCTGAAAAATGCAACCCAACCACAATTCAGTCTGTTAGGAGCTGTCACAGGGAGCAGGAGTCCAGGAAAGTTCCCCACAGGAAAAGTCCGCATGGCACTGGAATTGTTATCACCATTCTATACTTTGCAGCTCACGTCCAAGTCCCACTGACTGCTGCTTCTAGCTGGTAATGATTCAGGTAGACAGTATGTTTTCTTTTCCTTCTTTTCCCCAGTGTTCCTCTGAGTGTGTATATGTCTCTGTTTTGACATAATAGGTATTGGAATGTACATGCTAATCTGTGTCTTGCATATTTTTCTTAACATTACATCAGGGTCATTTTTCTGTGTCATTAAGTGTCCTTTGAAGATGTTATTTTTAATGGCTATTGATCATGTCTCTAGCATAAAGTATTTGATTTTTCCCTTACTATTAGGCGTTTATATGCTTCCAGATTTAAAGTATTTTAAATAATGTCCCAGTGGTCACCCTTGTATTTAAATGGTTGCATTCATGTTTCTTTTTTTAAAAATTTAAAAACAGAAAGTTTCAAACATACCCCAGAATAAAGAGAAGGTCTGATGACCCCCCATGTGCCCATTTTCTGGCTTCAGTAATTATAACTTGTGACTAATCTTGTTTCAACCTTTTTAAAAATTTTTTGTATTTTCTGATTGTTTTTTGGGGGGTCAGTTCCAGGAGTCTAGAAAGAGGTGGTGGAGCAGAGTGATTAAGACCATGGACTCTGGGTCAGCCCAGGTTCAAGTTCTGGCTGCTGAGTTGACTGTCTAGGCTGGGACAGCAGAGTCGTCTCTGCGTGTGCCGGCACCCTTTCCTGTATGGGAGCCTCTGACCGCCTTGGATTGACCCGGGTTGAAGTAGAATGAAATAACAACTCCAGGACCTCCGTCACCCGGGCCTGCCCTCAAGGGCTCCGGAGCTGCCCGTGCCGCTGGCTGCCGCCCAGGACGGGACCTCCCTATCGCACAGAGTTCTCTCGCAGAGCCGCTCTGGATCATAATTAGTTGTGAGGCTTAAATAAGATCATGTAAACTTCTCAGGATGGGCCTGACCCGTGGTGGCGCAGTGGATAGCTCCGACCTGGAATGCTGAGGTCCATGGTTTGAAACCTCGGGCTTGCCCAGTCAAGGCACATACAAGCAGCAACTACTACCAGTTGATTCTTCCTGCTCCTCCCCCTCCCTTTCTCTTTCTCTCTCTCAAAAAAAAAAAAAAAAAATCAGTAAATAAAATCTTTAAAAATAAATTCCTAGGATGGCATCTGGCACAGGGTCACACAGAGAGTATGAGGTGCCTTTGTGCAAACTAGAGAAAGATGCCCCCCCCCCCCGGAGGCTGTTCCCGCAGGGGAGGGGGCCTGGAGTTCAGATGCCCCAGCCTCCTGACCAGGCCTCTCTGTGCGGTGCGCACACTCGCTGCTGCCCTCGGGGGCCCTGGGACAGTACAGAGCTTAGTGTTTGTCATCTGCTGCTATTATCTCATTGTTTGATTCCTTGGCCGAAGATTTAAACTTTCTGATATTTATGAGGGCTTACCCTGTATTATATTCTTCCTAATATGATAAGAGGACTTATTTCACTAAATCTTGGCCAACAGTAAATATTAATCTTAAAAAATAGATCCTGGCCCTGGCTGGTTGGCTCAGTGGTAGAGCATTGGCCCGGCATGTGGATGTCCTGGGAACCCTGTTCAGGGCACACAGGAGAAACAACAATCTGTTTCCCCTCACTTCCTTCTGCTTCTACAGCCATGGCTCGATTGGAGCAAGTTGGTTTTGTGCGCTGAGGATGGCTCCATGACTTCACCTCAGACACTAAAATAGCTCTGTTGCCAAGCAACGGAGCAACACCCTAGATGAGCAGAGCATTGCCCCCCAGTGGGCTTGCTGGGTAAATCCCGGAAAGGGTGCACGTGGGAGTCTGTCTCTGCCTCCCCGCCTCTCAACTAAAAAAAAAAGATCCTTGCAAATGAGAAAATAATCTCGTTATATATTTGCTAAAGTTTATTTGATCATTTCTTCTGTGCCTATTGATTGATCATCTTTTTTTTCTGATAACTGTTAATGTCTTTTACCCATATTTCTGTCTTGGTCTTATTTTTTGTTTGCTTTTAAAGTACTTTTTAATATTTTATATGCAGGATGTGGCAGATGTAGATTTACAGTTTATTCTTGTATTATTATTGATCAGTGTATTATTTTCCATATGAACAACTGTCAACCTACTTTTGCCCCACCCTGTATACATATATAGATTCTGACTACCCAGAGGGCCATTTGTCAGTTTTGCTTTCCATAAATACAAATTCAAATATTAAACTCCTTTATACTTTCTATAATTTTTTTTTTAGTTTTTTTTTTTGGGAACTTTTATACATTTGTACAATTTAAAAGAGTATAATGATAAACCCTGTTTTTACCCATGATTTTTAATAATTATCAACTTGTCAGTTTTGTTTTATCTGTAAGCTCCGCCTCACACCCCAAAATACACACGGAATTGTTACGAAGTTAATCCCAGCTATCCAACAGTTATCACTGTTTCATGACGCCTTCTCTTTCAGATTCAGAAAAAGCGCGGGGACCTTCGATTGATTGTGGCTTCGGCCACCCTGGATGCCGAGGTGAGGCTGTTTCCCCTCCGCCCCCCACCCCCCGTGAGCCTGGGATCCTTGGCCGTATCTGTGGGAGGGTACCTCTAGCAGAAGCTGATGTTTACACACTGGCTTGCCTGCCTTCTGGGGCTGCCTGGTGACCTAGATTCCAGAGGGACACAGGATCCTCCTTTTCAGCCTGTGGGTGGGAACGAACCCGTAATTAATTGTGTTCATCAGACTGCCCTGTCTTGTTTCTCTGCAGGCAGTGTTTCCTCTCACAGGCCATGTTTTATTGCAGTGTTTTGTTATTCTTTTTTTTAGTATGAGGCCATATTTCTTGCATTTATGACTATAGCCTTTATATTTAGAATTTTTGTACAGTTGATGTTTTTCCTGTACATATATATAATTTCCACGTTACATCTTTTTGTGGCTAAGTTGATATTATTACTCTGACTTGGCAAATAATATTTTAGTTCAAGCAGCAGTTCAACTCAACTAATAATTTTGACCACTTATTATATTTATATATAAAATAAATAGGTGTTTACAGGTCAGTATGTTCAAGGTGCTGAGATAGCCAAGGAGGAAGTTCTTTTTTTAAATTTTATTTATTGATTTCAGTAAGAGAGAATGGGAGAGGGAGAGAGAGAGAGAGAGACAGAGAGACAGGAACATCGATCTGCTCCTGTATATGCCCTGACCGGGGATTGAACCAGCAACCTCTGTGCTCTGGGACGATGCTCCAACCAACCAAGCCATCTGGCCAGGGTCCAGGAGGGAATTCTTAACTCCAGCTGGCTAGAGGGTTTCCCAGGGGACTTCTCAGTTGGGTCTGAAAGATGCACAGGAGTTTGTCAGAGGGGCAGGGGTGGGGAGGGGCATCCTAAGCACACACAGAGTGTGGGTGAAGCCACGTGCAAGGGGCTGAGTCCGGTGCGAGGGGCTGAGACCGGAGCGAGGGGCCGAGTCAGGTGCAAGGGACCTAGTCCGGTGCAAGGGGGCCGAGTCAGGTGCAGGGGGCCGAGTCAGGTGCAAGGGGCCTAGTCAGGTGCAGGGGGCCGAGTACGGTGCGAGGGGCCGAGACCAGAGCGAGGGGCCGAGTCAGGTGCAAGGGGCCTAGTCAGGTGCAAGGGGCCGAGTCAGGTGCGAGGGGCCGAGTCAGGTTCGAGGGGCCGAGTCAGGTGCGAGGGGCCGAGTCAGGTTTAAGGGGCCGAGTCAGGTGCAAGGGGCCGAGTCAGGTACAGGGGTCCGAGTCAGGTGCAGGGGGCCGAGTCAGGTGCAGGGGGCCGAGTCAGGTGCAAGGGACCTAGTCAGGTGCAGGGGGCCGAGTACGGTGCGAGGGACCGAGACCAGAGCGAGGGGCCGAGTCAGGTGCAAGGGGCTGAGTCAGGTGCGAGGGGCCGAGTCAGGTGCGAGGGGCCGAGTCAGGTGCGAGGGGCCTAGTCAGGTGCAAGGGGCCGAGTCAGGTGCAGGGGTCCGAGTCAGGTGCAGGGGGCCGAGTCAGGTGCAGGGGGCCGAGTCAGGTACAGGGGGCCGAGTCAGGTGCAGGGGGCCGAGTCAGGTGCAAGGGACCTAGTCAGGTGCAGGGGGCCGAGTACGGTGCGAGGGACCGAGACCAGAGCGAGGGGCCGAGTCAGGTGCAAGGGGCCTAGTCAGGTGCAAGGGGCCGAGTCAGGTGCAAGGGGCCGAGTCAGGTGCGAGGGGCCGAGTCAGGTGCGAGGGACCTAGTCAGGTGCGAGGGGCCGAGTCAGGTGCGAGGGGCCGAGTACGGTGCAGGGGGCCGAGTACGGTGCGAGGGGCCGAGACCAGAGCGAGGGGCCGAGTCAGGTGCAAGGGGCCGAGTCAGGTGCGAGGGGCCGAGTCAGGTTCGAGGGGCCGAGTCAGGTGCGAGGGGCCGAGTCAGGTTTAAGGGGCCTAGTCAGGTGCAAGGGGCCGAGTCAGGTACAGGGGTCCGAGTCAGGTGCAGGGGGCCGAGTCAGGTGCAGGGGGCCGAGTCAGGTACAGGGGGCTGAGTCAGGTGCAGGGGGCCGAGTCAGGTGCAAGGGGCCGAGTCAGGTACAGGAGGCTGAGTCAGGTGCAGGGGGCCGAGTCAGGTACAGGGGGCCGAGTCAGGTACAGGGGGCTGAGTCAGGTTCAAGGGGCCGAGTCAGGTACGAGGGGCCGAGTCAGGTACGAGGGGCCGAGTCAGGTGCGAGGGGCCGAGTCAGGTACAAGGGGCCGAGTCAGGTACGAGGGGCCGAGTCAGGTTTAAGGGGCCGAGTCAGGTGCAGGGGGCCGAGTCAGGTGCAAGGGGCCGAGTCAGGTTTAAGGGGCCGAGTCAGGTGCAAGGGGCCGAGTCAGGTACGAGGGGCCGAGTCAGGTACGAGGGGCCGAGTCAGGTACAAGGGGCCGAGTCAGGTACGAGGGGCCGAGTCAGGTACAAGGGGCCGAGTCAGGTACAGGGGGCCGAGTCAGGTGCGAGGGGCCGAGTCAGGTACAGGGGGCCGAGTCAGGTGCGAGGGGCCGTGAGGGAAGCGAGAGGAGCTGAGTCAAGCGTAAGGTGTGCGTCTCACTTGTAGGCTTTACGGGGTGATCTACCTCTGACCCCCACTTTCTCCAGCGTTCCCTACACTCCAGCCTCACTGGTCTCCTGGCTCTTCCTCGGGGAAACCCAGGCTGCTCCTCCTCTGGGAGGGACCCTCTTTCTAGACCATTCTTCCCTTAGAGGTTCTCATGGCTCCTCCCCCATTTCATTCTAGTCTTGATCAGATATTATCATCTCCGAGAGGTCTTTCTTGACTGCTCTTTCTAAAATAGTGCTCCTGTTGCTGTCCAGCTTCTTACTCTGCTTTTTTTTTTTCTGTTGAGCCCTTATCACCATCTAACACGTGCATATTCAAGTGTTTATTATGTGTCTCCCATCACGAAAAGTATGCTCCCTGAAGACTGGGACTTCGACTGTCTTCCCTCATTTCTTTATTCCTCTCACCTAAAACACCTCTGGCGTAAAGTCCGCGTTGTGGATTGAATGAGTTTTGATTGGATAGGAAGCAGTGGGAGATTAAAATGGAAAGGTCGACAGGGGTCAGATGATGGAAGGCCGTACAAGCCAAACAAAGGAGAGAGTACTCCATCTGGCACCTAGTTGGGAGCCCTGAGAGGGTGTGAGTTATGTGCTTTGATCATAGTTGGGTTCTAGAAAGATCACGTTGGTGCTGTGGAGAAGAGACAAGAGGGATGTGAAAATAGCAGCCAGGAGGCTGGCGTTATAACCCAGCTGCGATATGGAAAGGGGCTGGTGCTGGTCTCCCTGTGGCTTCAGGATCTGTGCACCGTGGAGAGAGAAGAAACTCAGCCCGGCTAAGAGGGGGGTGCAGGTGTGCCACGCTGCTTCTCAGACCCCATTAGGTCTGCCCACGATGACTTCTGGGCCAGAGCTCCCTGGTCGCCCTTGTTAACCAGTTCCCATGCCCTTCCCCCATGGGAGCTGCTGGAATGCTATTTTGAAGTCTATGCCTGACTTCTCCTCCTGTGACCTCCGTGGCTAAGTTGCACAAAGCATCTCTATTTTACTTATCTTTGTTACCCCTATCCCCACCTTTTAAAATTCATTCCCAACAGTTGTTACTGTGTTTGAAAACTGTAATATCCAAGTCTTCTTCTAAAATGATTGTTAACATTTAGTGCTCTTAATTACCTTTCATAGTCTTTCGATGTGACATAGAGATCTTTTTAAAAATAGCTTCTTTAAGTTCTGCCTGTAGTAGATGGACTTTCTGAAAGTAACTTTTTAAGTGGGAGATTAGTCATGCTGTGGAAATACTCTGATGCAGGTCAGCAGGCACCTCGTGTTCAGCTGGGCCTTGGACGGGCTAGCCACTCAGCCCCATCCCTTCCTCACCCAGGGCGGGGCAAGGGGGGGCCTGGAGAGGGGGGAAGGGCAGTTCTGTGGGAGTAAGGGTGTGAGATTGAGGTGTGTGGGGCACGGTTTGTGAATTCCCATGTGAAAGTAAGCGAGGAGAAGGAATGGAGTGGGCTGAGGAGTACAGGAAGGGTGAGAGTGGGCGAGGGGGCAGGGCGAGGTGTGGCTAAGGCAGCGTTTGACCGACGGGTCCAGGGATACTGGAACTTACCCTGGTCCCCCAGCTGCTGCTGAACCTGTGGGTGACCGATCTGCCCCACTGCCTGGAGGGATGGGTGATGCCACCTGCTCTGTTTTGCCCAAGGCCCCAGGTACCCGGCACGCAGGTGAAGACAGCAGGGACCTTGGTGGAGGCAGAGGCAAGCAGAGTGTGATGGGGCTGGCCACATGGTTGCCTTGATTGGTTTAGCTGCTTTGTTAATACAAGCCTAATTAAGCAAGTGATTATGGAAAACATGATTAGATATTATTACAAAGTATTTATTGACCATTGTATCACATGCTGTTGTATTTCTTCATTTGCTTCTATTCACGAGGCAGAAAATAGGAGTGGTAACAACTCCCACAGTGTTTTGTTACAGCTCCAGCTACTTGGGAAGAAACTAGTTTCTCTTTCCAGATTCCTAGGAAAGGAACTTGGGGTTGGCTGAGGTCAGAGGCCCACCTGGGACCAGTCTGCCTGGGCCAAGGCCAGTTGGGCTGTGGGTGTGTTGTGTAGACCTGGTGCTGGAAGCCCCCTCCTGCGCATCGGGCTCGAGCAGCTGCCGGGGAAGGAAGCCGGGGGAGCTGGGAAGAAGCCGAGTGGATGTCCCCCTTGCTTATATTCACTGCCCCGGCTGTCCTCTTCCTTGACTGCATTCTGTTTCCTACCGTGCGACTGTCAGGGTGACCTCACCTCTTGTAAACCTGACTCGGACTCTCTCTCCTTTTCCAGGTGCATTGAACATCTCGTTCTCCCTGCACCTTCATTCTGCCGCAAATTGTCTACACTATTGATCAGGGGTCCCCAAACTTTTTACACAGGGGGCCAGTTCACTGTCCCTCAGACCATTGGAGGGCCGGACTATAAAAAAAGCTATGAACAAATTCCTATGCACACTGCACATATCTTATTTTAAAGTAAAAAAACAAAACGGGAACAAATATAACATTTAAAATAAAGAACAAGTAAATTTAAATCAACAAACTGACCAGTATTTCAATGGGAACTATGCTCCTCTCACTGACCACCAATGAAAGAGGTGCTCCTTCCGGAAGTGCGGCGGGGGCCGGATAAATGGCCTCAGGGGGCCGCATGTGGCCCGCGGGCCATAGTTTGGGGACCCCTGCTATTGATGCTGTGTCTGCCTGTAATAATTTGTGTGTGTTTTATAATTCCAAATACAGATAGAAGACAAAGATCTTAAGGATTAAGATTTTGTGCCCTCTCAGTTAATGCTGAATTGTAATTCTTGGAAGAGTAACTCCCTGTCTTTATTCTTCAACACTATTTCGTGAGCAGCTAAGGGGTAGCCGTCCACTCCAACGACATTGTTAAGGCATCAACTTCCTCCCCATTCTGCTTACTTGTTTGTTTTCAAAAGTCTGTGAAGCCCTTCCCGAAATCTTCCTCCCGTGCCGGCATCTGGAGCCCACGGTCTCCCTTCTCTGCTTCCTCCCTGATGGCTTCCCCAGCCGCTGTGCTGGCTGTTCCCCCTTCCCGCTGCCCACCTAACTTCCGGCTGCCCACCTCCTTAGTGCTTGAGGCTGTCGAGACGGTGCTCCCGGCTCCAGCCTGAGCTGCCAGCTGCTGGCTGGTCACAGACCGAAGCTCATAGACCCGGAACTCCTTTCCCAACCTGAGGCTGCTTCTCTGCTCGTCCCTTCCTCATTGTCCTGGGCATTCAGGCTCAGGACTTCCGTGGCTGGGAGACCTGAAGGAGTAAGACGTCGTTCCATCCTGCCAGCGTGCCCGAGCGCGTGCTCACTCCCTGGTCGCCAGGCCCCTCTGTTATAACCTCCCCAGTGCTTTGCTTTCACACCGCCCTGCCGGAGTTCACACTCGTCTGTCCCTGAGCTGTCACAGCACCTTTCCTCAATTAGGCTGCTGGCCTTTCCTCCAGAATGGCCACCGGAGTCAGGTATCCAGCGCATAGAACTGATAACGTGCCCATCCACTAAAGTGCCCGAGCAGCATGGCATTTGGGCCCCTTTAGAGTGGTAACACAGTCACTTACTGTGTACGCATTCTAGGTCACTATTTGAACTGCACAACAGTCTTGCAGGGTAGACGGCAGACAAGAGAGCTAACTCAGAGCCGAGGCTGGCCTGCCCTCGACCTTGTCCTCTGTCCCCTGTCCCTTTACAGGGTTGTTTACACTCTGCTCTCATCTTGGGAAGGGGTGTCTCTTCTCCCTAGTCATCTGGTAAGACTGAGCCAAGGTGACGGCCACGTTCGTGCTGCCTCCCCGAGAGCCAGGCGCTGACCTGCGCTCTCCAGTTGTAACCTGCATCTCTTTTCTGGTCATTCAGTCACTTCGCTTCGGTTTATGTTATGATTGGTTCTTTGCACGCCTGTCCCCCTGGATTATTCACTCTTCTGGGGCCTCGAGGGTATCTCTTCTCACTTGTTTGTGCATCCCTTCTAGATAGCATACCTGTGCTCTACATCAAAGGACACAGGCATGCTGAAGTCACTCAAAAGGAATTTTCTTGAAAGGGAAGTAAAGAATGGTGCTGTATGGGTCATCATAGCACAGTGTGTTTCTTTTGTTGGCACGTGGCTTCTCAAACACAACTTGGAAGTTAACGTGTAGTATCCCAGATTGTGTAGTTAAATCCGGTTGACTCTTTTAGAAGTGCTCTTTATGCCTGTTCATTCTGGTGTTTTTTTTTGTTTTGTTTTGTTTTTTACAGAGACAATCAGAGAGAGGGATAGATAGGGACAGACAGATAGAGACAGAGAGAGATGAGAAGCATCAATCATCAGTTTTTCATTGCGACACCTTAGTTGTTCATTGATTGCTTTCTCATATGTGCCTTGACCGTGGGCCTTCAGCAGACCGAGTGACGCCTTGCTTGAGCCAGCGACCTTGGGTCCATGCTAGTGAGCTTTTGCTCAAACCAGATGAGCCTGTGCTCAAAGTGGCGACCTCAGGGTCTCGAACCTGGGTCCTCCGCATCCCAGTCCGACGCTCTATCCACTGCGCCACCACCTGGTCAGGCTCATTCTGTATTTGATGCACCGCTGGGCTCCCAGGTTCTAGGAGCAGGCCTGGGCATGCTTAGTAAAGGAACCTGGGGGAAACGAAGGAGACAGGACTTGTGGTCACATGGTTGGGCTCCCAGGAGGATTAAAACTGATCCTGGCCTGGCTGCAGGGGACCTGGAATGTAGCTGCAGAACAGGAAGGTCACTGAGAACCAGGCACTGACTACGTTCCACCCAGTGGGACGTCCGCGCCCCCGAGGTCACTGACACAGCGGCTGCCCATCCAGCACTCACTCTCCAGCCAGTTTGGTCACTCAGCTCTTGGCTCAGCGTCTCTGTGTGTCTCGGGTCACAGCCCCTGACGGGATCTTCGGTAGTGTCTCCCTGAGCCCTGTGGGCCAGCGTGCTCATGCCAGACCTCCCTGTAGACTGCCGCCTGGGGGTCAAGTGTCATTGAAGAGGACGTGGCCACTTACTTGTGAGGAACTGCCAAGAGCCACTTCTCTCACCAGGGTGCTGTGGGAGTGCCTGAGGAGTGACGGTTGATGACCTGCCCCAGGCAGAGTGTGCTAACTCCTGTAACACGGAGAAGACACTTGCTGCCATGGCCTAGCCTGAGACCCCTGGGAAGGTTCCAGTACTGTGGGCCTGGGCCTGGGGCGCCAGGAACCCACGGCTGTTCACAGGAGCACACGTTTCCTGTAGACATTGATAACCTTGTGTGATCGGATCTCTCTTCCCAGATGAGACCTGCACTTCACCCGCTTTGCTGTGCCTTCATCTTGGAGCACACCTTTGACCTAGTTTTTGCTTAAATAAAATACTTATTTAACCAAATACTTTTGGTTAAGTAATACTACAGCTACCTGTTAACCCAGATGTATCAGTGCATATGGTTTTGAAATCTGAACTTTATTTTTATTAAGCCTTAGTAAAGAGTGTGTGATTAAAATGTGAGTTCCTCAAGATTGCAATAAGAGGATTTTTATAGCTATTTTGCAACCCATGGTTTGCATTCTACGTATTGAATTCCTACTCACTTCGTGCCCTACCACAATTTTGTATTATTTTCTTATTCTGAGCCATTATTATTTTTTTGAGAGGAATAAGAAATTGCTTTTTTTTTTTTTTTTTTTTTTTTTTTAGAAATTTCGAGATTTCTTTAATCAAAACGAAACCAGAGACCCAACCAGGGATACGTGTGTGATCCTTACAGTGGAAGGGCGGACATTTCCCGTGGATATCTTTTATCTGCAAAGGTTTGATGACACTTGCGTTTTTAATGGTGGTGATTAGAGAGCTGGGCCGGGGCTGGTGGAATGAGAGGCAGCCGCCTGTCCTCCCAGGGCGAGATGCCAGGCTGCAGGGGAGGGGCGTGCTCAGTGTCTCCTGTCAGTGACAGGATGTTCTGGAGCTCTGCTCAGTATCGCTGCTGAGTGTTGTTTAAACTCCTGACCCTGATGTGGAGATTTCTGTGGCTCTGTGGTCAGTTGCTCAGCTGGAAAGAGCAAAGGGGTAACATGTTGGGGGAAGGACTTGATCGTTTTCAGAACTGGGTTTACAAGACATCTGTCGGTGAGAGCGGCATTAGTGATTTGAGTCATGGGGGGCTCTCCATATCCTAGCAAGAAGGCCTGGCTGACATTTTTGGGAGGAATCCCCTTGGACAGGAAGAGGGTCATTCTAATTCCCCACACTGAATCACTGGGCAGACAGAGACAGCGGCTTATAAATCCAGAGTGTGGGCTTGACTTTGGAGTTGTTCTGGTTGGACAGTGCCCCCATCAGCTCCGTCCACCCCTCTCTGACATGCCTCTGGGGGGGTGGGGGGTGGAGAGAGTGTGGGGTTTATTAGCACCGGGAGCAGCCCCCTGTTTTCACTGGCCAGACACCCTCGCATGCGTTGATTTACATAGGTTTATTGTTTTTATTTTCTTGCAAATAAAAAGTCATAATTGACATGTAATGATGAATTATTTTTAAATGTTACTTTTAAAAAAAGAAAAAAATAAATACTTCTTTTATTTATTCATATATTGATTACTGCTGGGCAAGCCCAAAGTGAGTTTCATGAGATTCTGCGGCAAGACTACTACCAGGGTGATTGATCTCTAATTAGTGTATATAGTGTATATGTTCTAGTGAGAACTGTTTCTCCTGTATCTTTCAGTCCTGTTCCAGACTATATCAAATCTACTGTAGACACTGTGATGAAAATTCACCAGACAGAGGGGGATGGAGACATACTAGCGTTTCTTACTGGCCAGGTAATTCTGTCGGGTGTTTTGTCTGTAATAAACAGACATGTTAGGGCAGCACGAAAATTAATACAGATGCCTGTTCCTTTGTTTAGCCATTTGTTTCACATTTTATTGTATTTTGTGGTTCCTTAATTAAAAAAAAAAATTGTTGGTTAGATGTCATTCATTTACTGACTACCTTGTCAGAGAGCATTGGCTTCTGCCTCCGTCTGCAAGAGGGTCAAATACAGCTTCAGTTTATCAGCTGATTCCAAAGTCTGTTGCACACTCTACTGAGTGGCTGTTTTGTTTATTAAAGCTGAGTATCGCATCAAGTGCGTTTCGTGAAGTGTTGCCTGAGCACGCGTCTGCGTCTCTGCCAGCGACGCCTTTGCCGCTGGTCCCGGGGGCGCTGTGGGCACCTCGCTGGGAAGACAGCTGGACGAGCGGAGCGCTCAGTGGGGGCGCCGCGCTGCTCAGCTTCCCTCCAGCCGCAGCCTTTCCCGGTGCTGAGCGTTCTCCGCAGTTCAGCGATCTTCCCTTGGAAGTGCTCATCGTGATTTTATCTGCCCCAACTTGTTCATACACGTGCGTGGTCCTTAGTCTGCCCAGTACCTGAAAGTGGAGTTAAATAGTCACTGGTTTGGTTTATTAGGCGCTCTGCCATTTACCTCAGACACTGTAGCTTTCTATCATTAATCTGACAGTTGTACACCCCCCAACCCCAGGCACCACTGTTTGGTGACATTTGATTAAATGCCACCCCAGGGTGAAGTGAAATGATCACACTGGGAGTCGTGAATCTGCCCACAGTCGAAATCCTGATCCCGACTTGCATTTTCTTTCCTATGAAAAAGTGACCTGCTCAAACTGATCTTGGTGTCTTTGGCCCCTGGTTTGGTGTTTCAGGAAGAGGTGGAGACTGTCGTGTCCATGCTGATCGAGCAGGCGCGGGCCCTCGGTCGGACCGGGATGAAGAGGCCCCTCCGCGTGCTCCCCATGTACGCGGGGCTGCCTTCTTTTGAGCAGATGAAAGTGTTTGAAAGGGTGTCACGCAGTGTCCGAAAGGTGAGACTGACCAGTGCCCAGGGTGTGTGGAGACACCTCTAGTCATTTTGGTGTCCCTTGCTGTGCCCTGGAAAGATCTGACTTGAGATGGAATGGAAGTTGCTGTATGGGAAGGCTTCTTTAAGAATTTTAGGTCCGTGTTTTTGTGTAGTAGCTCTAAAAACACAATAAATAACATGTTCTAAAGATTTTGGGACCTGCAGAAGTGTTGCTCTGACAATCATTATCAGAGCAGGTGGCTTCTCTTTGCCTCTTCCCTGCCTGCCTAATATTTCCCAGTGACACAATATGACCTTGGTTTACAGGACCTTGTTAGTGGATTGTGATTAGTGGGAACAATAGATCTGTTGCTACAAGTGGTTCTTAAACCATTTGTTTGAAGCCTCAGTTTGCCTGTAGAGCCAAGATTAAGTCAATTAATTCAGGGTGTGGCTTAAAACTATTTAGTGTTGAATTAGGGTAGGGACGGGTGTGGTGGGAAGAACTGGTGTGCAGGAGCCGGCAGGCAGCTGGCCTGCTTCCTGCTCCTCATCTGCCTGGGCCTTGCTCTGCTTTCCCGCCCGCCCGTTGGATCAGAGAGGCCCAGAACTAGCCTGAGGTTGGCTCAGTAGCTATTTATCAGCAGTGGGCAGAGAACCGGTGAGGGATGGGCTGATGATAGGCTCCTGATTCGGACCACTGGGAAGAGGTGCTCAGCCCCTGGCCTCTGGATGGAGCAGCTCCAGTCTGCCCAGTGAAATGTCCCCTGTGGTCAACCAGTCACAGGCCTGGGTGCTGCGCCTGAGTTACCCTGTGCCCTGGGATGTGTCACTCAACCTCAAGGCTAGGTTCTTCTAGCTGTAGAACAAATAATAGTGACTTTTAGATAGATGATTTTAGAACATAAAATCTTACATGTCTACTATTTAAAAATAGTGGGAAGATCTTTAGGAAATGATGTATGAAAAAATGCCTTAAAAGTTCTGAGTGCTGTATCGACACGTCCCCGACTGCGTCAGGTCCTCCAGGGCAGCTGCAGTGCACGTGGAGTAAAACGCAGACCTCTCACGGGGCCCAGACCCTGGGTTCAGTCTGTCCCCGCTTCCCCCTGCCTCACCAGGAGCTTGCTCTGACTTCGGCCGCACTGGCTGCGGCTCCGTTCTTGCCCTTTTTTCTGCCCGGAGCTCTGCAGGGTCGGCTGCTGCTGGTTACTCGGGTCTCAGCTCAAAATCAAAATCATCTCCTAGAGAGGCTGTCCCTGGCCAGCCAGTCTAAAACAGCACACCCCATTACTACAGAATACACACCTTAAATACCCTGAAGCACACTCTTATTCTGTTGTATTTTCTTCATCGTATTTGTCACTCCAAAATGATCTGCAATCACGTAACACTCAGTATGTCTGGGAGAGGGTGTCTTCTCTTATTTGTCCATCATGCACCCCCAGCACCTTGAGCCACGCCTGTCAAAGCACAAAACCTCGGAAAGAAGCTAGAGCGATTCACCTTAGTTGTGTGAAAGGCAAAAACTAGCACCTGTTGAGTATTTACTATGAGCCAAGTACCAGGCTCTGGCCGCTTTATGTATATTTCATATTTAATCCTGTCTGCAACCCTGGGAGAGGGGAAATAATTGTGGTGATGAGGAACCATGCTCAGGAGGTCAGTTAACTTGTCCAGAGTCACATGTTCGGAGAGAATGCAAACCCAGGGCACCCTGACCCTGAAACTCGTGCCCTTCTCAGTATAGTGAACTGCCTCTGCCTCTGAAAGATTTTGTACTGTTGGAAATATCTCTGAGTTTTGAGGAGTTTGCACAGTTTATTAAAAGTGAAAAGAACCAAATAGCTTTTATCTTTTCTTTCTGTGGGGAACTTAGGTGATAGTGGCCACCAATGTGGCAGAGACCTCCATCACAATCAGCGGGATTGTGTATGTGATCGACTGTGGCTTCGTGAAACTCCGAGCCTACAACCCCAGGACAGCTATTGAGTGCTTGGTGGTGGTCCCCGTGTCCCAGGCCTCAGCCAACCAGCGAGCAGGACGTGGGGGCCGCAGCCGCTCGGGAAAGTGTTACCGCCTTTATACAGGTCAGTGTGGCTTTCTTCAAGGGTTTCTGATTTTCTCGGTCAGCCTGGGCATGGGAGAATATTCTGTTTACCCTCAGTGAGCAGGAGGTCACCTAAAATCCAGGCCTTCCTCACATGACCTCCTGGAACCTGGCCCCCACCGCCCTCCTCACTCTGAACATAGCGCTTCTTTGCTGCTGTTCCCTATTGGTCAGAGCTGGCCCATGTCACCAATCATTTGCCATCCTGTTCTAACCTGATGTTCGGGCTTAGGCCTGCCTTTAGCCAATGTGACCCTGTAGCTTAGGCCATGTGTCCTGTCTTTCCCTTTCCCTTAACGTGCTATTTCCTTGTCCTGCAATCCCTAAATCCTGTGGGGCCCCACGTCGGGTTCCATCCCCACCTCCGGTCAGAACATCTCTGCAGAACTCAAATGGCAAGATCTCTCCTGAGACTCACCGATAGAAAGCAAATAGCTGCTCAGCTCCTGCTCTGTGCTGTGCACCGCGCCAGGCTCTGAAGGGGCTACACAAACACCGTGAAGACCGGCTAAGGAGCCCGCTCTCCAGCTTAGCGGCAGCCTCCGCCGTGCCCACGGACGGTGAGGCCCACGCTGCCCCTCTCTGCACTTCTCCTCCGTGTGGGCTGCCGTCAGCTTTCTCTCAGTTGTCCAGACTCAGTTTTCACATCGGATTTCATTCCTTCCGCTGTCCAGTATCCATCTGCAGTCACTCCAGATCCGGGGTTTTGTCATTTCTCTCCTTTCCTTTCTGGTTACTGTTGCCCTGTTCAGTCCTTGGTGTCAGTCCTCTCGCCGACATTTACGGAGCACCTGCTGTATTCCAGCCATGGGGCCAGGGTTTGGTGCTCTAGCGCTAGTGAGCCGTGGGCTATGGCCACGTGTGGTCACTGGCAGCCTGGTGACGGAGGCAGACCCTCATACAGGTTGTCGTTGTGGTGTGATAGGGGTGCCAGAACGGAGTGGCTGTGCTGCTTCCCCCCCGGCACCCCCCTTCGGGAGGAGCCTCTGGGGCTGGTGGCAGAGGGCACTGTTTCTGGTTGGCCCAGCCACCCCCTGTCACTGAGCTTCTCAGAGCCACTGTCCTTGGCTCCCGTGGCAGCTGGCCCAGTGCTTCATACGCTCAGGTCCATAATGGAGTGTCATTGAACTCTTAGGAAGCACTTGCTTCCTGTGAGTGTCCGCAGTGGGGCTGTCCTCTTATCCGACAGCTTTGCTTGTCCCTTGGTCAGCAGTGTCCTTGGAAAATGAGGCTTTCCTACCAGAAAACTCCCAGAGTGCTCTTGAAATGCAAAGGCAGTGTTCCACTTGGGACTTGCTGCTGTTGCCGGTTACCCAGAACCTTCCAGGTGGCCATTTGATCAGTCACTGCACAGAATGTAGGTTGTTTCCGCAGAGAAGGCCTTTTGGAAGTTCTTCAGTGGAGGTGCTGCTTCGGCCGGCTTTTTCTCTGGGGGACCGAAGCGTACTGGTCTCAGTGGAAGGTGGGCCACCCTTGTGTTCAGGAGGGTGTGCACATTAAAATGTGGACTGCGGAGGGTTGGTGGGTGGAGCATTCTCTGTGTGACCCATAAGCTCTCTGAGAATGTACCAAGTGGTTTCATCTCTCCCTCCCTCCTTTCCCCACCCTTTTGTCTGGCTTTTATCAGAAGGCCTCCCAAAGTCTCTCCCTGTCTGTTCTCCTGTCCCTCTCGCCTTGGCACGTCTGTGCCTTATGGGGCTTTTTCCTGTGAGAAGTCACGTTTTGTTCCTGATGGGGCACATAAGCGTTCCTTAATCTTTTGGGGACAGCCATTGCATTATGAGTATGACGTGTACCTGGTCCATTGATTTTAAAAGTTAGCTTTGGACAATTTTTTCTCTTTTCTTTTTTTATTGACTTTAGAGAGAGAGGAGTGGGGGGAGAGAAAAACATTGATTTGTTGTTTCGCTTACTTACACATTCATTGGTTGATTCTTTTCTGTGCCCTGATTGGGGATTGAACCCACAGCCTTGGCGTATCAGGATGACGCTCTAACCAACTGAGCTACCTGGCCAGGGCCAGTTTTTGCTTTCTATGTGATTCAGTCATTTGGTATAGTCTGGTTACTGTTTTGGTAATTTATTATGAAGTTGTGCTTTGTTTATAGGTACTGTTCTTACCTTTTTGACTTACTTTATCCCAAGAAGAGGTAATGGTAACTGGGCACCAATTGGGATTCAGCAAATACTTGTTACTCTGATTTAATGTGTGTTGCTGACAAAGAAACATTTAATAAAAGCATCATAAAATAAAAGGACTTTCATAAAGATAGATTGCTTATAAAACTATAAATTGCTAAAGTATTTTTTAACTGGGATGGTCTTTCTTGAGCATGAAATAGCTTTATATCATAATATCATTAGCATCTGATCCTGGAGTCCTAAAGCCTCTTGCTAGAGAAGGAAACATGCCCCTTTGTCACAGTGATTGCATTTGATGGTGACACTGGACCCCAAGCAGTTCTGGTTTCCTGTCCCCAGAGGAGGCCTTTGAGCAGCTGCCACAGAGCACCGTACCCGAGATGCAGCGGAGCAACCTGGCGCCCGTCATCCTGCAGCTCAAGGCGCTGGGCATCGACAACGTCCTCAGGTTCCACTTCATGGCGGTGAGTCCTGCCCCTGTCTGGGCCGCAGTGGCACAGTGCTCCCAGGGGACTGGCGCGGCGGTGTTAGAGCAGGCCACCTTTCTTTTTCCTGCATGTGTGCCCGCTTTGCCCCAGGCTCGGCGCAGGGCATGGGGGAGACAGGCTGACCAGGCAGACACGGTGCCGGGTCTGGTCTGCAGGGAAGAGAGGCGTCGTGGGCGAGTACAGTGGGTGTGTGATTACAGTGGGTGTGCGGTTACAGTGCTGGCAGAGGCGGGGCCGGCCCCAGCCCAGTCGGTCAGGCCTGGGGGGAGACGTGAGACTCCTGTGGGATTTTACCGGGTCGGGAGGTGTGGAGAGCGGCAGAGCCGTGAGGAGTCTGTAGGCCTGTGTGAGCGAGTCACAGCTGGGGACCCAGAAGGCTTTGGTAGAGCTGCAGGGAGGGCTCCTGTGGCTGGTTGTGTTTCTGATTTCCTGAAGCAGGTTTGCAGGTGTGAAATTAGCAAGTTAGAGAGCTATAGTCATGTTGTAGGAGCTTGACATGTGGCCGTGGCCGGATGGCTTCACTGCTATAAACTCCAGCAGCGCACGAATGCCCTGCCCACTGTGCCCCGCCCACTGTGCCCTGCCCACTGTGGCCCTGTCACGCCATGTATTTTCTTGTAGAGATTTGCTATTTTGACCTTATTATTTTTACTTCCCTTAAGAGCGTTTAGAAAAAAGTTTATTGTCCACTCTATACTTTTGTGTTGTTAAGCCATTTTTATCTGTTTGAATTAGTGTTTATGGACGATTTTCAAGTCTTTTAACTATTAAAGGCATTAATCTTTGTCTACAGTATTTCTTGCAAAGAGTTTTTCTAGCTATTTGTATTTTACTGTTTTTAAATTTATTTGTATCGTTTTATAATGTGCAGGCTACCCATTTCCACAGTAAAATCTTTCTGTCTCTGCCTCTGGCTTCTGTTACTCTTGTGCTTAGGAAGCACTTCCTCATATCTAGGTCAGTTAGTTAAAAAATACCCACCCATGTTTTCTTCTTGGCTCTTTATGATTTGAAAGACTTGCGTTGTCACCCCTTGTTCTGTCTCAGCTGTGTTGGTAAATGGTGCGGCAGTTCTGGATTCTTGGATAATAAAGTCCCTAGTGTCACATATGTCATGATAAACTAAGCAAATGAAAGGATAGAAAAATAGCACTCTCCCCCCCCAAAGAAAACAATGGTGGGTTTATTGTAAGTTTGGAGAAAATCTGCCTTGTCTCTCTTGGTGTATCGTATAAGAAATTACAAAGAAAAGATGAACACAGCAAGTGCAAATGGAAAACCCCACGTCTAAGATTGAGGGGAAACAGATAGCGGCAGCAGAGGTGGCTCAGAGTCACAACAGCTGCCAGGAGTGCTCAGCACCGTGTGGGGTCAGTCCAGCTCCCCTGAGGAAGGGCTCAGGACAGGAAACAGTACAACAGGAAGTGCGTGTCAGAGCGCGTTTGGCTTTTCTGGAAGAGAGCGGTGCACGTGGAAACTGCTGTGTGGTACCACTTCACACTGATGAAGTGCCCGAACTCCCAGAGGGGGCCAAGTCCACAGCGGGCACAGTTTGGGGAATGATTTCACGCCTGGTTCAGTCCTGGAGGCCTTCCTGACGTTAGTTTATGAGCTGTAGAAATGCCTGGTATTTCTTCCCAGGGAAATTTGTCCTGAGAAAACAATTCCAGAGAGGACAGAAAATGTTAATGTATGATAATGTCTTTGCATCACTTGATATTAGATGGAAAAGTATAAGTAATGAAAAACCATACACTTTGGACAACTGAAAAATGAGGAAAATATATGCGAATTCATCTTCATGTAGTCCCTTCTGGTTATTTACCCCTGAAATGGTGTTTTTCACAATTGAAATCACAGTGTACATTTAATTTTCTATATTTTGCAGTCCTAATTATAGTAGCAAAGAGCTGAAAACAAGTCAGTTGCCCAATAGTAAGAAGATTGCCTATTTTGCAGAGTGTGTGTGACCTTGTTGGAATGTCATGCAGCTATCCTAAGTAATCACTGACGTCTCTATGGGTACAGGAAACAATGAACACAGAAAACCAGCCAGTGAGAAAAACAGGCTAAAATTATACATACTCAGCCCTTCCAGCTACATCGGAGCAGTGTTCGTACGATCCCAAATCCGATGAAGAAGATCCCAAATCCACCATAGAGAAACACCGGCAAATGGGTGTTTAAGTGAAAATACTCTGGCTAAGATTTGGGGGTGGTGAGAGGTTTTGTTCTGTTGATTGATGATCAGTTCTAAGAGTGCAGTTAAGAGGGGACTTGGTAATTGACTGGAAATAGGGCCGAGGACCAAGAAGAGTCACAGAGGACCATGTTAGTTTAGTTGGGTAAGTATTCAAGACCTAGCTCAGTGCTTCGCTGTTCCTGTTACTGTATCTTGTGTGATCACAGCTACTAGATCCCCGAGGGGTTAAGCTCCTCCATTTAGGTGCTGTGCGTTTTGCCTCTTTTGTGCAGTCGGATGTCAGAGACGCTAAGGAAAGGCTGGGGAATCAGTTCCATGTTTTAGCCAACCAAAACGTGTTGAAAGCCCTCTGCATAGTGAATTAGGTCTAGTTCTTAGCCTCAAGAGTGTGTGTGGGCGGTCATCACAACTTTTAAGGGCACAGTTATGTTCCTTGACTGTCAGTGGGTGGGGTAGAGTAGAAATAAGACATCTGAGTTCAGTTTATGGCTTTGCCACCAACTGCCTACTGCCTGTGTGCAGATGTTTGCTACCTGTTGGCACTGACTTTTTTTCATCTCTAGAATTGAAGGAAAACCGTGTGACACTTAAAATATGTTTGTTACCTGAATGCCTTTAGGAAAAAAGTACCGTAATTGTATTACCTGGCCTATTATAAACGGAATAATGTAGCGGAAACTAGTAATGGCGTCTAGCAGTTAGGAGATGCCTGGTGAAGATTTGTGGAAGGAGAGGAGGGAGGCTCCAGAGAGTCAGACTGAAGGTCACGATACCAGTGCTGCTTAACTTCAGGTTCTCCAGCATTCTCTGTTATTCTCAGGAGTCCAAATCCAGTGTGTGTCAGTACCCCTGTAGTTAAGGACTGGACCAGGCCTCTTCCTAGTTGCCAACCAGTATTGCAGTATTGTGGGATTTCTAGCGTAGAGGTGGAGACGAAGCCATAATGATGAGAACCGTCTGATGCGAGTTTAGGAAAAACAAGGAAGTAGTTCAAGGTAGTCCGCTTCTGAGGAGGGCAGCGTGGGAAATGTTGAATGAAGCTGAGATTGAAGACCAAGCAGCACAGAGGGTGCTGAGAGGGAGGGTGCTGAGAGGGAGCGAAGGGCAGTCCAAGGAGCACCTGACACCATGAATAGGAGCGTGGAGGTCCAGAACAGGATACATGGAGGGAAGTGTGCATCTGAGCAGGAAATGGTCACATTTTTATGTCTGTCACCCCAAGACACTAATTTAGGAGGATTTTTATGTTTTTTTTTTACAGCCTCCTCCAGCACAGTCGATGGTTCAAGCATTGGAGTTACTCTATGCCCTGGGAGGTACGCCTGTCTCTTATTATATGTTCTCTGATCTGTTTACTGATATGTATTTGTTAGGTTGTATTGACTTTAGGGCTCAGGAATCGGATTGGTTCTCCCCACACAAATAATCCTCTTAAGGATACTTAAGCTTTATGGAAATAAGAAGGTGGAATTAATAATTCATGAAGTCTACTCAACACAGTGAATTCAGAAGACATGTCAGGATATTGAAAGCTATTAATAACCATCACCAGAGCCACCATCCTAAAGACATCCAGAAGATTCCCTGCCAGTATTTCAGCTGTCACCTCTCTAGACCTTTCTGCCCCTCCACCCCATCCTGAAATCTGGGGCTCAGCCTTCTCTTCCTGACTGCCTGTCAGTCCATTCCTGGAGCTCCCTGTGGAGGACCGGGTAGCCTGCCAGCCTGTAGCGTTGTTTGGGCAAGGAAACACCATGTTATGGAGGAATCTCTATTCTTTATTGTTGCTGTAATTCACCCCCTCAGGAAGTACGTATTTTTTGGTGAATGTGGCCCTAAGTGAATATAATATCCACTTGGTATTAAGCTTTAGTGGGGATTTTGTCCTTTGAAATTTTTTTTTTTTTTTTTGCTTCTAACATCTTTATTGAGGTATAACTCACCCATTTAAAATATACCATTCACTGGTATGTAGTATACTCACAGGGTTGTGTAGCTGTCACCCCAAGAACGTGTTTATCTCCCAGAAAGAAAACCGTACCCATCAGCACTCTCTCCTTATTCCCCCTCCCCTCCTCCTCCCAGCCTCGGGTAACCACTAGCCTACTTTCTGTCTCCATGGATTGCCTGTTCTGGACATTTCATCTGAATGGAATCATGATATGTGGTCTTTGTAACTGGCTTCTTTCACTCAGCATGGTGTTGCCAAGGTTCACCTGGGTTGTAGCACACATTGATACTTCTTTTCATTTTATTGCCGAATAACATTCCATTGTATGGATATACCACATACTGTCCTTATTCATTAATCTGTTGATGGACATTTGGGTCAGTTTCCTCATTTTGCCAATATACATAAGGCTGCTATGAACATTCACATACCAGTGTTTGGTGGACATTCCCACCAGCCATGTGTGGTGGTTTCTGATTTCTCTACATAATAACAAGTTGTGGATACTTGTTATTACCTGTCTTTTGGCATGTAGCCATCCTGGATATGAAGTGGTATCTTGTGGTGTGATTTGTACCTTCTTAATGAGTAATGATGTTGAACACCTTTTCATATTCTTATTACCTACTTGTGTATCTTCTTTGGATAAAGGTCTATTTAAATTTTTGCCCATTTTTAATTTGGGGGGGTTGTCTTTTTTTTTTTAATTTTTATTTATTCGTTTTAGAGAGGAGAGAGAGTTAGAATGAGAGAGAGAGAGAGAGAGAAAGGGGGGAAGAGCAAGAAGCATCAACTCCCATATATGCCTTGACCAGGCAAGCCCAGAGTTTTGAACTGGTGACCTCAGTGTTCCAGGTCGCTTTATCCACTGCACCACCACAGGTCAGAGCGGGGGTTTTGGTTTTTTATTAGTGAATTAGAGAAGTTCTTTATATATTGTGATACACATGTTTCTATTTGTAAATCTGTCTCCTAGGCTGTGAGTTGGCTTTTCACTTTTTTGATGGTATCATTTGCAGTACAGAAGTTTTAAGTTTTTCTTTTTTTTTTTTTGAAATGAGAAGTGGAGGGAGGCAGACAGAGTGACTCCCGAATGAGCCTGACTGGGATCCACCCAGCATGCCCACCAGTGGGCGATGCTCTGCTCATCTGGTCCGTTGCTCCACTGCAGTTGGAGCCATTCTAGCGCCTGAGGCCATGGGGCTGTCCTCAGCATCCGGGCCAACTTTGCCCCAGTGGAGCCTCGGCTACAGGAGGGGAAGAGAGAGATAGAGAGGAAGGAGAGGGGGAAGGGTGGAGAAGCAGATGGGCACTTCTCCTGTGTGCCCTTGCAGGGAATTGAACCCAGGACTTCCACATGCTGGGCCGACGCTCTACTGCTGAGCCAACCGGCCAGGGCCACAAAAGTTTTTAAGTTTTAAGTAGTTCAATTTGTTTATTTTTTCTTTTGCCACTTGTGGTGTCATAGCAAAGATACCATTGCCTACCACAGACACAAAGATTTTTTTTCCTAGGTATTCTTTGAAGTTTTTATAGCTTTAGTTCTTACATATAGTAGGTTTATGATCCATTTTGAGTTAATTTTTTAATGAGGTATGTCCATCTTTATCTATTGTATTGTATTTATGCTACGTCCCTGTGAAGAAATAGTCAGTTACTGATTGAGATCTGCATTGACTTTGAAGGCGTCCGGGTGGGTCTGTGTCAGGCAGCCCAGAGTGCGTGTGTGCGGGAGCCGCGCTCCATCTCCTGTTCCTGGGCGCCTAGTGGGAACTCGAAAGCGACGTTTCCTGGGGTAATCTGCAGTGGGGATGGGAGGGTGTTGACTGCAGGGGTAATCTGCAGTGAGGATGGGAGGGTGTTGACTGCAGGGGTAATCTGCAGTGAGGATGGGAGGGTGTTGACTGCAGGGGTAATCTGCAGTGAGGATGGGAGGGTGTTGACTGCAGGGGTAATCTGCAGTGAGGATGGGAGGGTGTTGACTGCAGGGGTAATCTGCAGTGAGGATGGGAGGGTGTTGACTGCAGAGAAGTTTTCCATTTGGACTGATTTTGCTTCAGTCGGAATGACATTTCAAGTATTTTTGTTTCTGTATGTCTTCACTGCCCTGTATTAGTCGGAAAAGGTAGAGAGGGACCCCCAACTAAGTTTCGCTGCAAGCTGAATTATCCTCTGTAAAGAGATGGCTCTGTGGGAGCAGGAGAGAAATGACCTCTTCTGCTGTATCTGAGCCCTGAAGCCTCTGTTTTAGGGCTCTGTCTGGGGAATAGTCTGTGCAATAATAGAACATAGTCCGCATCGTGGGGCTCAGTTCCAGGATGCTGGCCAGTGGAGAGGAGGCGCAGCGGGTGTGGGGGAGGGGGGGGAGCCTGTGACCTGGGCAAGTGTGGATGTTCAAAGTCACTGCCTTGTAACTGCTCCCATAGTAACCCAGTGGGCACAGAGTAAGAACAGAGGGCACAGATGGCATCCTGGGGCATCTACCAGGGGACATGGCCGAAGATCCAGAGGAGACAAAGAGGGAGCAGCAGGGGAGGTGGCAGAGGAGCGGGGGTCGGGGACCTGGGGGAGCGGTTCCCAAGGAGCTGGGTGTGCCGAGCCGGAGGCTGCTGCAGACCGCCAGGACTCCCTTTGTTCTGCACTGTGCAGTAGTCGGGCCCTTGGAAAGAGCAGGCCGTGGGGGCCAGAGGGGCCCGAGCGAGGCTGCTGTGGGTACAGGGTGGGAGCCGGGGTGGGAGCCCGAGGAGGCCGCAGGGCCGGGTCCTAATCGTTAAGTCCTTGAGTCGCAGCCATTGGAAGTATCAGGTTTTCAGATTAAATATTCAGGAGCTCGAAGGAATCTTCTTGTAATGTAACGGCTCTCGGTGTCAGAGGGAGCTTGGTAGCGCATGATTCACCTTTCGGTGCCTTTTTCCAGCATGCATCATCTTTTATTCTTGACAACTGCACGTTTCAGCGCAATGGTACACGCCTTCTGACGCTTGTTCTCGTGGCAGGTCTGGACAAAGACTGTCGCCTAACTGAACCGCTTGGCATGCGAATGGCGGAGTTTCCTTTGAACCCCATGTTTGCAAAAATGCTGCTCGAATCAGGTGGGTGGAGCCTGACAGTTCCCATTGGTTGTATTTTGACTGTCAGAGAAGCTGTTTCCCGAATCCTGCGCACCCTGGGGAAGAGGATACAATACATGTAGAGTCGCGAAGGGGCTGTCGCCTAACGCTGTTGGGTGTGGGGCACACTGCTAACTTGTGACTCAGTGTCAGCCATCGTTCATTCAGTAAACACTTCTGTTTGTTTCTCATGGGCCTAGCACTAGCGCCTTCAAGATTTTCTTTCTCACCAGGGACATTTTTTGTTATTGTGCTAAAAAATACATAACGCAATTTATCATTTTAACCATCTTTGAAGTGTGCAGTCCTGCGGGGCATTAAGTACATTGACATTGTTGAACCATCACCACTGTTCATCTCCAGAAGCTTTTCATCTTTCCAGACTGAAGCGCCGTCCCATTAGACACCAAGTCCCCCCGTCTCTCCTCCCCCCACCCCTGCAGCCACCATTCTGCTTTTGTCTCTGAGCCTCACCCTTCAGGAACCCCGTAGAAGTAGAATCATACCCTGTTTGTTCTTGTGGCTGACTTGTTTCGCTGGTGTCATGTCTTCTGGGCCCATCCGTATTGTGGCACCTGTCAGCTTGCCCCGCCCCTTTCAGGCTGAGTACTCCTCCTCTGTCTGTACAGATCGCGCTTTGGCCACTCATCTGTTGGTGGGCACTTCAGGAGCCTCCACCTCTTGGCTGCTGTGAACGTGGTGTACAAATCACCAGTTCAGGTTCCCGGTTTCACTTCTTTTGGGTGCATACTTAGAGCAGCATTGCTAGATCATTTGATAATTCTGTGTTCAACTTTCTGTGGAATTACCGAGCTGTTTTCTACAGCAACTGTACCATTCTGTGTCCCCACCACCGGTGCTGGGACACAGGGGTCCCAGCTTCTCTGACACCTTCAGGTTTCTGTGAGGATGTGAGTGAAGGGACAGAAGTGTGTGACCTGGAGCAGCTGACACTGAGCAGCAGGGTTCTCAGTATAACCCTGTGGGGCAGGAAGGTGCGGGCAGTGGGCCTGGCATGCAGCTCGCTCTCTTGTCTCGCCCACATATCTGCTGCCCCTTTGCCCTGTCGGGCTTTCTGCAGGATTTCAGGTGTCCACGTAAGAGAGTCGGGAGCAGGTGTGGAGCTGACCTGCCCTCCGTGACGGGGCCTGGCTGGCTCCCCTGTGGCTCGTGGTCAAGGTGCCCAGTGCTGCAGCCACAGAGTGGACCAGCAGCTCCTTTTTCCGGGTCCTCTGGGCCTCGAGTCATCCGGCTGTGAAGAGGACGTTCCATTTGCAGGGCGAAGCACTTCTGTATTATACAGTTTAAAAATCAAGCTATAGCCCTGGCCGGTTGGCTCAGCGGTAGAGCGTCGGCCTAGTGTGCGGAGGACCCGGGTTCGATTCCCGGCCAGGGCACATAGGAGAAGCGCCCATTTGCTTCTCCACCCCTCCGCCGCGCCTTCCTCTCTGTCTCTCTCTTCCCCTCCCGCAGCCAAGGCTCCATTGGAGCAAAAGATGGCCCGGGCGCTGGGGATGGCTCTGTGGCCTCTGCCCCAGGCGCTAGAGTGGCTCTGGTCGCAATATGGCGACACCCAGGAGGGTCGCAACATGGCGACGCCCAGGATGGGCAGAGCATCGCCCCCTGGTGGGCGTGCCGGGTGGATCCCGGTCGGGCGCATGCGGGAGTCTGTCTGACTGTCTCTCCCTGTTTCCAGCTTCAGAAAAGATGAAAAAAAAAAAAAGAGAAAAAAAAAAATCAAGCTATATATGGATGTAGCATCTTAATTTGGAGTATGGTACAAGGAAACAGTTGGAAAATGTCTTTCAATTCTCATGAACACCTTGCATGGTTGAAATCAAACACGCTTTTTGTTTCCTAGGGAATTTTGGCTGCTCTCAGGAAATCCTCAGCATCGCAGCCATGATGCAGATCCAGAATATCTTTGTGGTGCCCTCAAACCAGAAGTTGCAGGCGGTAAGTCCAGCTTTCTCCCCGAGCCATTCAGCCCCATCTCCCTCACCGCGGGCTTGCCATGTCAGCGTGATGAGGAAGCGCCGACTGCCACGTGTGCAGACAGAGGCCCACGTTGGCGTGCTTGCCACGTGCCTGCCATTGTGCCAGGCGTCTGGTGTGTGTCCTTTCATTTCCTCTTCACCGGAAACCGGGAGGTGGATTCCACTATCACCATCCATAGAGGTGGAGGCACAGGACGGTCAGGCGGCTCATTCGTGGTTGTGCAGCCATGCTGGAGTTGCCTCTCACAGGCCAGCGCCCCAAATCTTCACTCTCGTCCTGCTGGCTTCCCTGCAAGGAGAAGTGTCCCTCAGGCTGCTCTGGGAGGAATTGGGTGGGCACGTTAGTGACGTAAGCAGTCAGTGTCCAGGCTAGCAGCTGGACCCCAGTAGTGTTGTGATCAAGCCACGTAGCTGCTAGGCCCGGCCTGAGGCCCAGGCATCAGTGGAGCCTGGAAGAGTGGGGGTTGGAGAGACTAAGGAAGAGTTAGGGTGCTGACGAGCGCCCTGGCGGCGAGGCGTGCTGGCGGAGGCAGTCAGTGATGACTTCCAGGTCGGCTCTGCCGGAGGAGGCAGGAAGCGGCAGCCTCGTGCACGCGTGTCGGGAGGAGCGGGCCTGTACGTGCCTCACTTGTAGTGGTGCCCAGTTACTGAGCGATGGGAGCAAGGGGGGGATGAGTTATGTGGTGGCTGACGCAAGGAGAAAATCCTGGAGTTGCTAAGTCCACGCGTGTGCTTGTGTTTGCACTGCTGTATGTGCTGCTCCTGAATCCATGGGGCAGGTCTCATTGCCCAGGATGTTACAGAAGGAAAAAGTTAGGGCTGAGGGCTGAGTGGCAGCCTGGGAACATGGCGTCTGTCATGCACTGACAGTTGGTCTCCTGCCTGCCCAGAGCTTACACTCTGTTGGGGGCTGGGAGGAGTTCTGAAAGAGAAGATATTGACAGGAGAGAGGAGGAGAGAGAACACTACCATTTGTCTAGTAACTGTGCCGGGTACTTTATAGTGAATTATCTTAATCTCACAGCAGTCTCGATAGGGAGGCTGAGTATCCCTATTTTACAGATGGAGAAGTAGAGGCCGCGAAAGGTTGAGTATTCAGTTGGAGGTCTTTCAGGAAACGACAGAGTTAGAATGGTACAAAGCAGACGTTTCTCGCTCCAGACACCACAAGCCCTTTATTGTATAATGTTGCCTTCCTGTACAGCTCACGGGAGTCGACTTCTAAATGTTAGCTTTCCTTTCCAGACGCGAGCGCACCGAAAGTTTGCTGTGGAGGAAGGTGATCATCTCACTATGCTTAACGTGTATGAAGCATTCATCAAGGTGAGCCCGGCTCCCACGTGAAAGGACCCTCTGAACACCCCTTCACTCTAGGAGTGAGGTGCTGAAAGTTCAGTTCGTAAAGGGATGGCCACAACCTCTTTGCATCCGGTTAGATGGTCGCCATGGTTGCCGCCCACCCAAGATTGTGGTGCGGTTTTGCCTAGAAGAACACGGGCATCGTTTCCTGCTTCGTCCTGGCTAGAGACATCGCCTACAGGCGCCAGGCTGACGGCGTGCCCTCCCTCGCCACCCAGCATTGCTGGACAGCGCTGGCGACCTTGGAATAGGAAGTTCTGTTACACTGTCTGCAAATAGACGAGGCTAAGAGGAGCTCGTAGGCTTCAGTTACTTTTCAGAGCTGTCAATGTGAGTGTGCGGCTGCCCTGAGCCAGCGCTCCTCCGGCAGGCGGGATGTGAGACACCGGGCGAGGATCCGTGTGCATTCACACACCCTGCCTGTGTTTAGCCATAGGTGGTGGTGATTCTTATTGTTCTTAGTAACCTGTAAAACTGAGAGCAAATAATGCAGCTTCAAGTTACCAGTAAAAATTGATAGAAAGAGAGACCTAAAAGTGATGGAGACAATGAACACAGAAATGTCTCAGGGCCTCGGGAAATGAGAGACCTCAGATTTCCAGTACCTTGTATTCATTGTAGAAATACTTCTTTAGAAGAGGAGAAATACTAATGTTTTGTCTTACCAGAGATCTAAAGGGAGATTATTCTGTTAACGAACTGTTCTCAGGAAACCCTGATCTCTTACTGAGATTGTTCATTACGGATTGAGTCCGTCGGAATCCGTTTGTATGTGCAGAGTGTGCCGTGTCCAGCTGGAAGCGCCCTGCCAGCAGCACGCAGGTCCACAGGGCGTTGTCTTGTGCTGGCCTTCTGGGGAAGTCCTCTGCGATTCCCATTTCCTCATTAAACGCTCTCCTCCCCGGCTTAGACTGTAATTTCCGAGGTACATTCCCACAGCAGTAATTAATCTAAGACATAATGATCATCCTTAAGCGTGTAGAACCAAATGAAGTTCTGTTGCTAGAAAAATCATACCTTGGGGATAAATGATAGTAATTTGGGAAGTATTCTGAATTGGCAAGTGTCATAGTGCTTGCCTGTCGTCAGAGTAAAAACTCAAGTCTGCCAAGGAGGAAAGTTGGTTCACAGAGAACCGCAGGGAAGTGGTTCTGTTGCCTAGCTTGCCACTCATTGGGAAGGCATTTAAGACTGTCATTAAGATTGACAGCTCTGCTTGTCATTAAGTGTTCACTTGCCCTTGAGGCAGAGAGCGAGATCAAAGAGCAATCAGATAGTGAGCGGGCAGGAGTCTCTCTCAACATCTGTCTAGGGAGATGGGCCTAAAAGGGCCGGTCATGATCCGAAGATCGTGTCCCACGCAGTAAGCAAACGCAGGAAGAGGAAGTGATGAGCTTGGCAGTGTCGCTGTAGTCAAGAACCTTTCTGTGTGTCTCTCCCTCCGCCTGGATTTCTCTGTAGCACAACAAGAACTCGCAGTGGTGTCAGGAGCATTTCCTGAATTACAAGGGTCTTGTCAGAGCGGCGACAGTAAGAGAACAACTGAAAAAGCTCCTTGTCAAATTCCGAGTGCCCAAGAACTCGAGTGAAGGTAGGAGTGACTGCCCGCAGGTGACTGCCGTCTGTCCCATGCCCTGTCGGTTCCGGTGCTGGAACGACGTGCGGCAGCGAGGGGGCGTGCTCGGCCCGTGTCCACGGAAAGCCATGTGTAAAAAGTGTGTTTTTCCCAAGGAGTTTCATTTCTGTGTCCGAGGGCTGCTCTTACTAAAGCATGTTCATGAGCTCTGACCACACTTAAGAATCATTCACCTTCAAATCATTGCTCATTGTATATAGTTAATTTTCCCATGTAGACTTGTAAGAAAAATTACATCTAACTGGACAGTATTTGTGGCTATTCCGTGTAAGTTACATTTTACTTTCAGATACAGGTATCATTAAAGCAAGTGCTGTGTTTAAGCTAGGCCGTCACCAGGTACGCCGGGAGTGCTGTGCAGGGTATATAGTCTCTGGCCTCTAGCGATGACAGTGACTGCCCTGAACTGAGGACACACTAGTTACACTGTGACAGGGGTTTCACACTTCTCTCAGTCTCCCACTCTGAGGTGTAGGTAACACTACCCTCATTTTACAGATGGGTTGTCCAGTCCTAGGGAGGAGGTGAGCTCAGGTCATAGCAGGGCAGGGCCTGTGTGGCTCAGAGCCTGCACTTGGGAGGAGGCGACACACTCCTCGTTCAGCAGGTGCCTTGGAGCAGCTGCCGTGTGCCGGGCAGCAGGCCTGCGCAGCCCCCCAGCACGTGCTGACGGCAGGCCACGCGGTGTTTTCATATGTGCAGCGATCCAGTGAGATACGCGGTTGTTATCCCCACTGTCTAGATGAGGAAAACGGGGCCAGGGGGCACCAGTGACTTGCTGCAGGTCACACGGTGAGTGCAGAGTGGGTCCGAATGTGAACCCAGGCCGTGTGGTGTCAGAGCCTGGTTTTCCCTTTGTATTAAGAGCAAGCGATGAAAAGATGAAGAAGACATGGTTCTTCCTCAGGAAACTCGGTGAAGGGAGTCACACAGACAGACAGACTGCCGCAGGATGAGCCGGCCAGCTCTCTGAGTGGCTTCGGGAGTAGCCGCCTTAGTGGTCGTGGCGGACAGCAGTGGCAGAGGCGGGAGGGGCGGGAAGAAGGCGTCGGGCGGGGCTGCTGGGAGCTCCCACCGCAGGCCTCCGGTGGTGGCGGAAGTCCAGTGAGTGAGCCAGGTGAATATAAGGATTTGTGAGGAAAGGTTGCACGTCTGAGGGGCTCAGATACTGTAGTGTCTGGGATTTCCTGCCACCTTGGTCCCCAAGGACCATTTCTCACCCGTGAAGTTTCTCAGGGGCAGTTGGAAAGAGGGACTGAATCTTGACCAGATTGTGGTTAGAGATATAAATTTGAGATTCATCAGTTCTGTGCTAAAAAGAAATATAGGAGTAATCAAGTAATTGTGCAATAAAAGAAAGGGTACCTTTTTGCCAAAACAGTGCTGGCAGGACAGCAGTGAAGCTCACGTTCTTGCACACTGTTGGTGGCTTTGTGACCATACCACCTTTTGGGAACCTGCTTATCAATAAATTGTATTTCATTGATTCTAAAACATCATCAGACATGCCATTATTTTATGTATCACTAAGAAAGAAAAATGCTGCCAATTATAATTATAAACTGCTGTCCTGATTTCAGTGAGTTCAAGTGTGAAAAAAGAGTGAGTCTTAGAAATGATGAAATGGTATGTCATCAGCCAAATAAATGACACTATATGTTTGCACAATAATTCAGATGTATCATTTTAGAATCACCTAATAGATGGGAAGTCTTTATCCTTGTAGCAGTAGATTTTTAATTGCTTTACAGAATATTTAATTTTAATACCAATTAAATGGGATGTTTGAAAATTGTGGAGAGTTGCACACTGGAGTTTATAACAGAAGTAGTGTTATGTGAGTGTCCCAGTGTGTGTCTTGTGGAAGGAACGTCATTCCCACGAGATGCTCTCTGAGAGGGGAGTTCCTGGGGTTGCTGGCCAGCCCGTGGAGTGCCCTCTGAGGGCCTGGTGCTGGCCTTGGTCTGGCGTCTGCGGCCCAGGAGGGGTCAGCACGTCTCCCTCAGCAACCATCGTAAGAGGGCAGGGACTCCTTCGGTGGTGCTGGGGGCTCGGGGCTCGGAGCCGGGGCGGGGGGCTCACTGCACAGGCCCGAGCACACAGCGTACCACAGCCAGCTCACCCATCCTTCTCCTGGCTGCCTCGTGCAGGCGATCCAGATCCGGTCCTGAGGTGCATCGTGTCGGGGTTCTTCGCAAATGCAGCGAGATGTCATTCTACCGGAGCTTACAGGTAACGTGATACTTTGTGAAGTCATTTATTACAGGAGGAATCTTCAAAATGATCCAAACCACAAGACAGCTGATGTTCAGGGGAAAGAGAAATTAAATGAAAGAATTCTCCCTTATTTACGTTGTGCCTCCAGCTGAAGCAAAGTATGTGCTTTAAGCAAAGTATGTTAACTTTTTAGGCAATGATTATATTCAGCCTCTCCATTTGTTGTAGACGGATGACAATTCACAACTCAGGAGGCTGGTAATGTTTCCATTCTGCTAATAGAATAACAGAAGGAACCATGAAAGATTGTCTTTCCTGGAGAAGCTGCTATTGTCATTGGGTAGCTCAGATGTTTCTCAAGAGCCTCAGGATGATGCTGCTGTCTCCTGGTACACTGTGGCCGCATTGGGAGTCTGGCTGTCGGCCAGTGGTTCTGCACATGCCAGGCCTGCCTCCCACTGCAGACTCCAGCCTGTGGCTTCCAGTTCCATTTTCCAGGCTGAGAAAACCAGCCCTGGCTGAGGCCCCCGTGATGGCCTTCAGTATATTAAAGGGCAGTGAGAGCTGATGCTCAGTGTCGCTTTCTTTTCTCCAAACAAAATCATTCCGGCTCTTGGAATTGTTCCGTTTAGTCTTTTCTCCCCACTCATCTTAGTCCTGGAACTGCCCCGTGGCCCGTTGACAGCGCAGTGGTTTCATAAGGGAGCGGCCAGGCTTCCCCCGGCTCGGCCTGAGCTAGCCTTCAGCTGTTCCTTTGTCATGAGCTTTTCCCCCTTAGAGGGCACTCCAGTCCCCTTACCTACGGTCAGTCACAATGGCCCAGACTCTGGGCTTCGTCAGTCACTCCGATCTCCATCTGGTGTCTTGGTAGATGGAGCCCTTAAACTGTTTGAACCTAAGTGATGCACGTTCCATCTCTCTCTAGTCTGTGCTAGCTGTCGCTCCAGGCCAAGGGTTCTACCCCCTCAGTGTCATGACGTGCTGATTGCACGAGCGCCTCAACACGGAGCTGTCTGAGGTCGAGGCGAGCCTGGGGAGGCCCTCTCCATTCCGAGCCACCTGGCCGAGGCCACGTTCCTTAGAACGGGGACGTCTCGCTGTAGCATTTACAGTGTACTTCTGATGAAACTCTGTTCCACCAGGACAATCCGCGACGATCACGAACTGCACATCCACCCGGCATCGGTCCTCTATGCGGAGAAGCCGCCGCGCTGGTGAGCCGCCCAGATGCGCTGAAGGACGGGCCTTGTTCTTGTTCATCTCGGGGTCCCTATCGCCTGGCACAGTGCCTGGAACAGGCGCCCCATACACTCTGTGGACTCGGTATCCTGGTGGTTATAGTTACTGCTCTGACGGAGATCTGCTTGTACAGCGGGTGGTAATCCTCTGCTCGCTCCCCGTTCAGCCCAGGGGCTCCCAAACTATGGCCCGCTGAGGCCATTTATCCACCCCCGCCACACTTCTGGAAGGGGCACCTCTTCCATTGGTGGTCAGTGAGTCCTGGAGTACTGTATGTGGCGGTGCTTCAAAGCGTCGCTCAGTACAGTACTACTTCCGGTGATGTGGGACGCTCACGTCAGGGCTCCGGAAGCATGTCATATCACTTGTTACAGCTAGCAGTGACAGGTATGGAACCAGACATTGACCATCTCATTGGCTAAAAGCAGGCCCATAGTTTCCATTGAAATACTGGTCAGTTTGTTGATTTAAATTTACTTGTTCTTTATCTTAAATATTGTATTTGTTCCCATTTTGTTTTTTTACTTTAAAATAAGATATGTGCAGTGTGCATAGGGATTTGTTCATAGTATTTTTTATAGTCCGGCCCTCCAACGGTCTGAGGGACAGTGAACTGGCCCCCTGTGTAAAAAGTTTGGGGACCCCTGGTTCGGCCGATGCTCAGTCTGCCCATGGACTCGATGCTGAACCCCGCACCGGGCACAGCTGTGGTGATGAAAGCATAGTTCGGATGGAGAGACAGACACGGGTGCCAGTGTCTTAGGAGAAGGGCTGTGATGGAGGGGTATAAAGGGCTGAGGGCAGCGCTCACGCACCAAAGAGAGTCAGGGTAGGCTGCGGGGTTCTGGAAATCACGCTGGACTTAGAGCCCCACCTGTGAAATGGACACACGTGTCCACCACTCGGGTCATGAGGCTCAAGTGAGCGACATCGGTGCCTGTGTTGATTCAGTGCCTGGGACTCAGAACAGGCACCGGTTAGAGGTGGCGGGGAAGGCTCGTCTCCTCTAACTGATTCTTGACTGTCATCACATGGTGCAGGAAGTTAGCTCAGGCCCCTTTCTTGTTTCAGGGTCATCTACAACGAAGTGGTGCAGACCTCCAAGTACTACATGAGGGACGTGACTGCTGTGGAGTCTGCCTGGCTGTTGGAGCTGGCCCCGCACTTTTACCAGCAGGGAACGGTAGGAGCACACTGCTGGCCCCCACACTGCCTGGTGCCCGGCCTCCTCACAGTCCTCAGTCCTGGGCGGAAACTGTCCCCACAGTAGCACGTAGGGTGAAACGGCCATTGCCATGTTCCCAAACCGCGCAGAGTGGAAGCACCGTGCCACTCGCTTACAGTGAGGAACATTTAAAATTAACACATACGACAAAAACCAGGCTGTGTCTTCAGCCCTCTCCTTCATCCTCCGCTCTTCTAAACTATTTCCCGTGGGACAGTACTGCAGTGCGGGTCATGTTCTCATGGGGCGGCACAGATGTGCCCTGATGAGGACAGACCGTGAGAGGGAGAGGTGCCTGCTTGAACCCGGGTGGTGTCGCCCAGTGGCAGGCGGTGCCACGCGCTGACGTTGCTGTGCGTTGATGCTCTTCCCCGCAGGCCTTCCGGGGCCACGGGGCGTGCGCCTCACGGAGTGTGCTCCTCACAGAGCAGGCTCATAGCTTATGTTCTTTGTTTTCCCAAAAATGGCCCATTCATTGCAAAAAAAAGAAAAGATCACTCGTTTCTCTAGCAAGATTTTTAATTGAAAGGTGGTCATATTCGGAAGGTTGACAGGAAAACAGCAGACTCACAGACTGCCTGGCAGAATCAGCCTGAGGACTCGTTCCATCTGGTCTGCACTGTGCTGTTAGTTGGTGTGTTCAGGCCAGTTACACTTAATGTGTTATTGATGTGGTTAGGTTTAAGTCTACCGTCTTGCTATTTCTTTCCTGGGTGTCCAGTTTACTCTGTTCCTTTCTTTACTGCCTGCTTTTGAGTTAATCTTACCTTTTTAATGCTCTGTATTATCTCTTTTAATGGTTTTTTATACTTCCTGGTTTATTCTTCATGATTGCCCTAGGGATTATATGTGCATCCTTACCTCACCACAGTGGACCTTGAATTGGAATTGCACTAGTTTATAATGTAAGAACTTGTGTATTTCATTTCCCCATCCCATTCTTTGTGCTATTGCCGTATATTTTATTCCCACATGTTATTTACGTCTATGTTATTTCTACACAGGGCTTATTTCTGTGTGCTGTCATATGTATTACTTTTTTGCATCTGTGAGCCTTATCAAATCTTGGTTTGCACACGCACAGACCAGCCAGGGACAGGGCAGCCCTGTATAGGTTTCTGTTATTTCTTTCGCATGACCCGTCCTGTGTATTCCTGAGTGCTCTGCCCAGCAGCACTGTTGGTCCAGAAGGGGTTGATTTCTCCGAGAGCCCCTGTGTGGCAGATGCTCCGTCCTGAGCCGTGGCACCTTGTGACCCCAGGGCCGGACCCTCCTGGCGTGTTTTTGGCGCCTCCGGTGATTTTCCATTATCGTTGTTTTCCAGCATCGCTCTCCCCTGTCAAGAGTCCTGAAATGGTCCAGAGTCGGCTTTGTTTATGCTCAACATTCTTCCCCGAAAGAGCACCAAAAATGGTCCCCCAGGGCGGTGATGTCATCTCCCATTCCCAGGCTGAGGCTGTGCGTTGTCTCACAGTGGTTGCCGGGGTCCCATCAGGTGAAGTGAGGGAACTTAGAGAAATTTAGTGAAACCTACAGCGGGGAGAAAAATAAGGTGACCTGATCAGAGAGTTGCCTTTCAGTCCTTACATTTTTTCCCCTGATTCTCAGAGACATCTTTGGAATCTGGCGAGAACTCTCTTAACTAGGGCCTTTTCGGGCATAAGCAGTTAGAAAGGGGCCTCTTCCAGCCACTTAGCTGTGTCCTGCCCACGCAGTCATCTCTGTCGTGGTTGGAGGTGTGCTGTCTCCTTGGTGCCCTGTGTCCATGCGGGGTCTGCAGCTCCCCGTCGGCCGTGGGGATTGCTGTCTCAGCACAGGGTGTGCAAAGCAGCGGGTTTGGGCACAGAGCGTGCCGGTGACGTACCTTAGGTTTCTCTTGGTTATTTGTGTATGGTCATTGAGGGGGTATCCAGGTACCTTGGGTGGTGAACAGTTCTTTATTAAAAACTTAGGTTTATGCACCGTGCTGTAATTGCATATTTTAGGATTTCTAGCACTTTAGGCTTTACCTTGGAATAGTGATTTTCAACGAGAGCACCACAAGAATTTTTAAACGTTGGCCCTGGCTGGTTGGCTCAGTGGTAGAGCTTAAGCCTGGCGTGTGGAACTCCCAGGTTCGATTCCTGGTCAGGGCACACAGGAGAAGCGCCTATCTGCTTCTCTACTCCTCCCCCTCTTCTTCCTCTCTGTCTCTCTCTTCCCCTCCCGCAGCCAAGGTTTCATTGGAGCAAAGTTGGCCCTGGGCGCTGAGGATGGCTCCATGGCCTCTGCCTCAGGCGCTAGAATGAATGGCTCTGGTCGCAACAGAGCGACGCCCCAGATGGGCAGAGCATCGCCCCCTGGTGGGCATGCCGGGTGGATCCTGGTCGGACACATGCAGGAGTCTGTCTCACTGCCTCCCCACTTCTAACTTCAGAAAAATACAAAAAAAATTTTTTTTGTTTAAACCTTGATTAGTCAGGCGCACTGACCTCTTTTTCTGTAGATTGTTAAATTTAAAAATGACAAGAGCCAATATAATAGCTGTCCTGTGACTAAATCCAAATTACACCTATATTTTTTCAGATCAGCAAAAAATAGGTATTTCTCAGTGTACCATGGAATTTGAGTGATTAGTTTGTGTGCATCATGAGATGACAGGTTGAAGGTCGCTGTGTTAGAATGTAAAAAGGTCGCTGTGTTAGAATGTAAAGAATGTCTCCCTCAGTCCTATTACCGGATGCCCGTGATTACAGTGTTGTGCTTCCTATGTCATTTATGCTGGTAGAGGGCGACGTTCGTGGAAGAAATACCTGTCACTAGGAAGTAGCCTTGTCCTGTGTCTTCCCTGCACATGCAAAGGATTCCGTGGGGCTCGCTGGGTGTCCAGCTGAGCCCAGTGCCCTGAGCGCAGGTGTGGGCTGCAGTGCAGGCCTGTGGGCTGGGGCCCAGGAGAGCGAGCCTCGCTGACAGCTTCCCGCTGAGCCTGGCTGAGCAGGCGGGCTGTGGCGGACGGGCCGGGCCGCTGTGGCTCACGGAGACCCCTTCCTCTGTCAGTCACTGTGTTCTTATCCTGCAGCCTGCTTCCCCGGGGGAGGCTCGGCTTTCACTGAGAAGGCGGGGACCAGACGGAAGCTTTGATTTGGCGATTTTTATGGGATTTGTGTTAAAGCCTGGTTTCTTTGTCTAACCAACCCCAGTTACGTTTTCTCCTCTCTTGCAGCACCTGTCCCTAAAAGCCAAAAGGGCGAAGATCCAGGACCAGTGACAGAGCCGGGCTGCAGCCGCGGGGGGGCTTCTCCGTGCTGCTGGCCCAAGTGAAACCTTCCGCTGCTCGGCGTGCCATGCTCCTCAGCCCTTCTGTGGGCGGGCATCTGCCCCGCTGCCCCCAGGCAGAGCGGGAGAGGCAGGGCTTTGCCCTTGCTCAGGGCACCCTCACTGACTCAGCCTGCCACCCCCAGCAGGCACAGTGACTGGCCCAGCTTGATGGGGGCCCCAGGAGGGAAGCTACCCACTGTCGCTGAAGCAGTACGGTTGGGGGGGGGGGGCGGGGCACAGGGGTTTCCGGGCGGGCCTGGCTTTCTCCGCGGGAGCGCTGTGCTGACCAGTGAGTCTGCTGCCGGGTGTAAGTGTATCCACAGACGGATGAGAGCCTGGACCTCGGCGATAGCTCCCAGCGTCACCCAGGGGCTCTCCACCAGGCAGCTCCGGCTTCCTCTTGGCCCGTGTCCCCGTTACCTGCGGCCAGAAGACTCGCTAGGATGGGTGATCGGCAGGGAGGACTCACGGGGCACTGTTCTTTGTTAGCAGCGGGTTTCTCTCTTTCACAAGTGGCTTAGCTTTCTCCGCCCACAATGCCGTGCAGGGTGCCACCAGCTGAGTGCTAGAGAAAATCCATCCGCTCAGCCTGCCGGACCCTTGCGGCAGGAGCCCCGGCGGTTTAGAGGCTCTAGGCTTCTGTAGCTCAGGAACATCCCCGTGTTTGCTTCCGTGCGCCTGCCGGGTCCCTGCGCGCACCGGCCGACCTGTCCGGCGGGCACTGGGCTCGGTGCTGCCCGGCGCCTTCGCCGTGATGTTTGCGTTTCAGCGTGCCCGTCCGGAGTTTGTTCCCTTTCCTGTTCCAATGACGTTTGTTTTAAAAATACATAGCTTGGAAATTTATTTTTGTACCGATCTTAGTTTGTATGTGCCACTTTGGCACCAAACACGTATGTCATTTTTATTTCCATTTTATAAATGTGTTAATAATAATGACAACTTGTTAATAATAGTAAATCTTTATACCTATAGTAAATGTATCCCCTCCCATCCTGGTTCTCATGTCTGTATTATTATTATTTTTTATTTTAGTGAGAGGCGGGGAGGCTGAGAGACAGACTCCCACATGTGCTGCAACTGGGCTCCACCAGGCAAGCCCACCAGGGGTGTTGCTCTGCTCAGCTGCAGCAGCTGCTCCGTTGCTGGGCTGAGCTATTTTAGTACCTGAGGTGAGGCCATGGAGCCATCCTCAGCTCCTGGGCCAAGTTACTCAGATGAGCCATGGCTTGGGGGGGGGGGGGGGGGATAGGGAGGGGTGGAGAAGCAGATGGTTGCTTCTCCTGTGTGCCTTGACCAGCTGTGTGCCCTGACTGGGAATTGAACTCGGGACATCCACACGCTGGGCCCATGTTCTACCATGGAGCCAACCTGCCAGGGCCTCTCACGGTCTGTGTTTTATATTTTAAGATGGTCCGCTTCACTCTCCCTGTGAGGGCCTGGCGTTGGCAGGGAAGCCCCAGGCTGTGGCATCCAGCAGCCTTTGGGTCACACAGAGGAGAAGCCCTGTGGAGTGATCAAACAACCTCAGCGCCTTGTTAGAGCAATCTCTGTGGGATGTGGTTTAACCAACATCCCAAACTGCTGCTCTTGCCAGGGTCCCGGGACCTTTCTGTAGGGAGGACAGAGGTCCGGACTGGTGTGAAGTCTGAACTTGGGACTGGGCTGAATCTCCCAAGCTTCAGGAAGGAGGACAGGCAGGTGCAGAATCTGCACCCTCTGGGTGAGACGAGATCCCCAGTGAGAACAGAGATGGCGGGGGTGCAGCCTGGGGAGCAGGCGTCTGATCCCGACCACGCGCCCATGCCCGCCTCTCGGGGCGCCCTCCGCAGGGTCGGCTCTGAGCTTGGCATGGGACGTCGTGGTCCATAGTGTGTGGGGAGGGCTCCTCACTGTCAGAGGCCTGTCACTCAAATCCCAGCCTCACGTGCGTCTGCAGAACCGCACCACGTCTACAGGGATGGCCAGCAGCCCTGATCGCCGGTAACTCACGAGCCCCCAAGTAGTTCTGCAAGAATTAGTCTGCTCAGGCTCGGCCTGGCGTTCCGCAATTGTCAGTGAGCCACCTGCAACACCACAGTCAGGTGCCCCAGGTGGGGCCGGGGGGGCCCGGCTGGACGCGCTGGGGCGGGCGTCTCAGGCCCAGCGCTGGAGCATTCTGTGCTGTGGATCGGCCCTGCGGCTCCCCCGCCGTCTCCCGCGGGTTGGACAGTGACCTCACAAGGAGCCCCCTGGGCGATGGTGCCCTTGTTGGTCCCTCAGCAAGTCTCTGGCCAGCTCCTCAGCTGTGTGCACGGCGCAGGGGCGGGGCGGAGGTGTTGGACCGTGAGGGACTGGGTTGGGGGATCAGCGCAGAGAAGGGTGCTGAGAACTAGCGGCAGAGACTCCAGAGGCCAAGACAGTGGTGAGAGGCCAGGGCAGCTTCCAAAAGAGGCTACCCGATGACAAGACCTTCCTGGGAATGTGCCTAAGGGGCTGATGTCCTGCCCTGTCTGTCCCCTCCAGCTGAGTGTTTCACAGTGGCCATGACCTGGGAGAGCCCTGTCTCCTGTTGTCCTGGCGCCAGCACAGCCCGCGGCCAGCGCTGCTCACCTGGCTTAGGTGCTGCCATCTACCCCCCGGCATTCCGTCCCTGTGCCCAGCCCTGCTCTGCAGGACCCAGGGCTGAGGGCTTCTGGTCGTCATAGGGTGGGGTGGTGGGGGGCACCAGGCTGAAGTGCCCGCCAGACCCCATCCTGTAACTGCTAGACCAGGCCTCTGGGAGTCCGCGTGCAAAGCTCCAGTCCACGTGGTTTTAACGTGGTGGCGTGGGACCTACTGGTAATGGAAATGGGTCATGAAGACATGAGGACATCAGGCCTGGGGGGAGGGGACCCAGCGGCTGGGAGGTCAGGAGGAGCATCGGATTGGGGTAACAGTCGATACACTTGGTTTTTGCACGGGTGGTGCCCTGACATGTGCCTAGACCTCACCCCAAGCCTCCCCTCTGTTCCCCAAAGCACTGTGATCAGTGTGGCTGCATTCAACAGCAGGCGGGTCCTGCTGGTGGCCACCAGTGTCAGCCGGCCCACCGGGAGTTCTCCTGACCTCCCTCCCCAAACGAGGAACATGTAATAAGCACTTCATGAAGCTCAAAACTATTCTACATAAAAGACCGTGTCTAGTCTTTTATCTTTGTGTGTGTGTGTGTGGAAATATTTGTTGTAGAAAATGATAGTAATTTTAAAAAACGTTTTCTTTGGAAAAATAAAATACTGGTGATCTTAGACTCTTAAAAAAAATCAAAATCAAAATCGAAAACAAAAACTGGAGAAATCCTCCAGTCTGCAAACCACCGGGTTGTGGGCTAAGCGGACCGTGGGCCAGCGGGCAGCGCCAGCGTGAGCCCCGGGGAAATGGGTCTGCCTTGCCAAGCACCTGAATTCCCGGTGAACTTTGGGAGCAGCCGGGAAACTACCTGTCTTTATATAATTCAAATTAGCAGGACTCGCCCCCATAGCTCCTGCTGCACCTTTCCATAAGATCAGCTGTTTCCACTCTCCTGTGACTCATCTGGATTTTTCCTTGGCCTTCCAACTTGGGCTGAAGCAGGACAGTGGAACTCTGGGATTCCTGTCGTGGAAGCTGACAATAGTCAATTAAATCAATTCAGACACTGCTGGCCACTCAGGGTGAGAGGCTCCCAGAGAGGGCTTGTCCCTGGCTTCTCAGTCGTTGCTCCCTCCGGAAAGATCGCGTCTGCCATCGCGGGTGAATCACGGAGATGTTCCCTGGTGCACTCTTGGGTGGTACTGAGCTTGTTCAAACAGGCCGTTTCCTCGCCGGCCAGAGATTTCTGAGGCAGCGTTTCCCCCAGTCTGTGGCCCCGGCACCCACTTGCGGGTGCTACCGAAGCTGTGAGCAAGGGAGGCTGGGAGCTCTCGGAAGGAGTGGGTGTGATGCCCAGAGTCCTCAGCCCTGCAAAGCTCGGGCACAGGCTGCTGCCCCAAACCAGGCTGCTCCCTGCAAGTTCTTCCTGTGATGCCTCCTGAGCGAACAAATTCTACAAACCCCATGGTGGAGTCACTTTTCACCCGCTGTCTGAAAGCAGCAGGCAGCCTTGTGTGACCACTGAGGAGGGAACGGCGCGCAGCCCTGCGGTCTTCCAGCAGAGGCAAATGCACGCATGGGAGAAGCTCTCCCCAAATGTAGGACTGTGTAGACCGCTGGGGTGGGCGGTAGCTCGTGGGTGTTATCTGGGCACAGCTCCTACCTGGTTCCAAGACAGGAAGGAACTCATAGGACAGGTGGCATCAGCAGCCTTAAGATGGAATAAATCCTCTTAAGCTACAGGGACTGCTGTCCCTTTACTTCAGCTCGTGGCAATGTGCTTCTGGAAACTTCCTGCCCTTAGTGCTGGCCTGGATCACTATGAGGCTAAAAAGAACAGGATATGCCAGGGCTTTGAGGTTCCCTTGGGAACCTTTTATCATCCAAAGGAGCCTCTAAACTTCAGTTGTGTTTGCTGCCCCCTTGTGGCTCCTGCTCTCCTTGTCGTTGCCTGACTAGTCATTTAGAAACCTCTTAATTAGCTCGGGGGGAGAAATCTGGGCCAGGTTAGAGAGGCAATATGCAAATTGGAAGAGACCACCAGGGAACTTGTTAAATTTAAGTCTCACTCTAAATTTTTCATCGCTTGGAGAAAAGGTGTTATGAATCATCCTGGCCGGAACTGTGGGCTCAGAAGGAGGGCAGATTCCAGAATGGTTACCTGTGCCAGTGGTGAGTGGGGTCATGGGGACCCAGCTGCTAGGGAAACAGGGCATTTCCTGTTCCCAGATTTGTAAACCAAGGTTGGCTCTCCTGGACTCTGGCAATGTTTGACTTTTGCCAATTGATTCATCCGTTATTTCAGCCAGATTTAGGATGCGAGGTCCCTGAAGCCCTCAGCCTCTCCTGACTGCTCTCTGGTCCATGCCCGGACGGAGTTCTAACATCACTGGGTGCCAAGAATAACTCCTGCAGGCCGCATGGACACATGTCACTGACAACTCGCCGTGGGGTCTCCTGAGTGGTGGGGCAAGAGCACTGGAGTCTGAGTCAGAAGACCTAGATTAAAAACAACAACAACAACAAAAACCTTTATCAAGGCAAATTTACATACAATAAATAAATGCATCATTGTAATTGGATAGTTCAGTTAGCTTTGGCAAATATATGCACCACAAATGAACACTCAAATCAAGCATTTCCACCCAAAACTTGCACACCGTCTTCTCTAGTAACTCTCAGCCCCGCCTGCTGGCCTCCGGCGTCACAACTGCTCTCTGAAGTTTTGTCTTTTCCAGAATCTCATAGGAACGGGATCACTCAGAATGTCCTCCTCTGTGGCTGGAGAAGACCTGGGCTGAAGCCACAGTCCCACGTTTAGAGTACGTTGTGGCCCTTGGAAGATGCAATTCCCGTGTTCATCTCAGTTTCTTTATCTGTAAGTTGAGGACGTGATCCCTTGTGACGTTCATTCACTCATATGTGGGCTGGTGCGGAGTTGGTGTCCCCTGGAGCTCCCCGAAGGTTGGGGCCAGGCACTGCCCAGACACCAGGGCCTCTGCTCTTCCCAGCCCTGCTGTGTCACTGCGGCCCTGCTGCCCCCCCACCCCCGCCACCTATCTTAGCCCCCAGGTGCCATAATTGATACCCACTTCAAAGAGGACTCCTTTTATTAAGTGAGAGATACAGACCCCCAGAATGAAGTGGATGAGAGATGAGGGTCCCCTGTATGAACCGGGGTCTGAGCAGAGGGGATGGATATGTCTGGGAGACGTCCACAGAGGCCTGGACTAGGGCCTCCCTGGCCTGGGGCTGGGGACACTGGGGCTTCCCTGGGGGAGGGAGTGTGAACAGAAAGCGTGCAGGGCTGCTGGACACACCAGGGGAGCAGTGTCATCAGGCACAGACCCATGCTTGCGCACACACTCACTCTGACCCACCCAGAAGCAAACCCGATGGACTCCCCCAGGCCCTGCAGGGTCAGACACTGACTCACTGACATTTGACATATCTAGAAGCACTTTCCCATCTGAGAATGGCACACACATAGTCACCCTCACCCAACACTCAATTATGTATTGATCGGGAGATAGGGCAGTGAACATGACCAAATCTCTGCTCCTGTCACATGCTAGAAGGCCGTTCCCTATTCAGGCCACACCCAGAGATATGGAAGGTCCTAGGTATGACTCTGAGTTCCAGCTCGCTATTCTGCTCAACTGGTGACACGACAGAGTAGGGCTGTGCTGCCCTCTGCTGGCCATATGACAGCAGTGACTCCCCAGACAGGGTGGCCCCGCCTGGCAATGGGCTGATGCGATGCTTTTGGTCCCTTGCTTCTGGCAGCCTGGCAGAGCAAACATGGAGGAGCGGGGCAGTGTGAAGAAATCTCTCCCCGAGCCCTGATCTCCGCGTTATACCTTGCATGCCCCACTCTTCTTTCCTGTAAGCCGCTGGATTTGAAGTGAGAGTTCAACCAAGTCATGATTTATTTGAGCTGTCTCCTGCGGTACCCTATTTCCCATGGCCCCTCCTCCTGACCCCCAGTTGCTGCAGCTCATTCAGAGGAGCCCTTTTCAGCCATTTAAGACCCACCAGTGAAGTCAGGACCCACAGTGAATTGGAATCTAGGGACACTGGAGGCCAACAACCTGAGTCCGGGGAGTTGGAGAGGCCGGCCAATAGGCATAGGCTTTAGCTGATAGGCATAAAGTCTGGCCAATAGACATAGGCTCTGGCCGATAGTCCAGCCTCAGCGGGGAGCCAGGATACACATGGACATGGCATCTTGGAAGGGGCCCCTACTGGCCCAAATCTTCCAGGTTTTTGAATCATGCTCAGCTGAGACCCCAGACACCAGGGGCAGAGACAAGCCTACCCCACTGTGTCCTGTTTAAATTCCTGACTCACAGAGTCTGTGGCAGGTCTTGTGACACCAAGTTTTGGGGTGGGGCCCTGTCCAATTTGCTCAATGGTAGAGTGTCGCCTGGCATGTGATGTCCCGGGTTTGATTCCCAGTCAGGGCACACAGGAGAGGCATCCATCTGCTTTTCTACCCCTCCCCCTCTCCCTTTTCTCTCTTTCCGTGTCTCTCTCTCTCTCTCTCTCCCCCCCCTTCTCTCCTCCTTTCCTGCAGCCATGGCTTGATTGAAATGAGTTGGCCCAGGGCGCTGAGGATGGCTCCATGGCCTCTGCCTCAAGTGCTTAAAAAAAAAAAAAGAAAAAAGAAAAAAGGCTCCGGTTGAGGACCAGGGGCCGCAGACGGGCAGAGCATCGCCCCCTAGTGGGCTTGCCAGGTGAATCTGGTCCAGGCGCATGCAGGAGTCTGTCCCTGCTTCCCCTCCTCTCACTAAATTAAAAATAAATAAATAAAGTTTTTAGGTAAATTGTTTTACCAGTTCCACATCAGACTCAGGCCACCAGGGGCTAATGGGCTTCTGAAGCCTGGTCTGGAAATGGAACCCGCCATGGTACTCTCCTTGGGAGGGCCCCTGTCCCCTCTGGGTAACCGGGGTAGACCTGGGGGCCTCCTTCCCCTGTGAGTGCTGGGGGTCGGTGGCGCTGACCCGTCAGCTCTGTGTTCCCTTGTTTGGGTCTGTCTGACCAGGTTTAGTCTAAAAGGGAAGCAATGTTTTATGCAACAACCGTTTCGCCTGAAAGGTGTTAAGTGGAGAAGTGGCCCACTGCGACTCGGAATTGCAGAAACTGTCACGCTCGTGGGGTTGGGGTGCGGGGGAGTGGTGAGGTTGGAACTGGAACGGAGTAAAGGCAGGGACACGTTGGGGACGAGGTTGCAGAACCCCTCTCCCCTTTGGCCCCTGCAAGGAGGAACTGAGGCTCAGACGGCCATGGGCCTTGCCCGAGTAAGATGCAGCTCGCGTTGGGGTCACACCTCCGGGTTTGTCCGTGCTCTCAACCGCGGGTGGGCCTGCGCGGGGCGAGGACCGACATCCACTCGTTCCCTATCCGGACCGGGGCTGCGGGCGCCGGCGTCAGAGCATTCCAGCGCAGGCGGGTGCCGCGGAACGCTCAGGCCGGTGCTGCGCGCGGCGGCCGGCAGGGGGCGCCAAAGCCCCGCGTTTGCGCTGCCAGGACGAACGTGTCCTACTCCGGGTTTTGCCGGCGGTGAATGCTCAGAGCCGGCCACACCCGGGGTCTTGCCCTTGCAGTCTACCCACCTACCCACCAGGCATGCCCCCAGCGTCCCTGGTCCCGGCCTGAGCGCCTTGGAATGGAAGGAGCCTCCCACCATTGTCCTTGTAGATCTAACAACTTTGTAGGAGCTGGTGTTCCGTAATAAATCTGAGAGCCGCGGGATGTCTGGACCACCCCAGGCCCCGCCATGTCTGCATTGTGTCCATCTCTCCTGGAGACTTTAGTGGCCCAGAGACAGGACTGGCACCTACTAGGGAGCGTTGCCCAGGGTCATGGTGCTCATAGCTACACTACAGCCTGATACACGGCCCGTGTGTACAGGGCTGTGAGGGTGAGGCCGTGGCCACAGCCTGGCTAGTGGAGGCCAGGCAGTGAGCTGCCCCAGCCTGGGATGAAGGAGTGTGATATGGTGAGGTCATGGGCTTGGCCTTAGGTGCCACAGGACCTGGGTTCAGTCCTGCTGTCCCCACCTACCAGCTGTGGACCTTGGACATGACACTTAAGCCCTTGCCTCAGTTTCCTCATCTTTAAAATGAAGGTAATAGTAGTATACATCCCTGTATTAATCCTGTGTGCATCTGTGTGTGTTCTGATGTTTGACTTCTTGTGGACTTGCAGACTCAGAGAGGGACTGCCCCTCCCAGGACTGGCTAAACAACCTGCCTTGAGCTCACTTCGCATATCCAAACTGGCCCATCTGAAGCCCGATCCTAACCGTCCTCTCTATCTAACTCATACTCTGAGCCAACACATCAGGCCAGGGCCAGGGCCAGTGACCGGATAGCTAGGGACACCCCTGCTGCTTGGAGCTAACCAAAATGATTCACATGAACCCACCATGAACCGCTCACCCTGTCATGTCCCTTCCTTCCACAACAGAGGGTCTGGCCGTGCTAGCCCCTCACTCCTTTGCCAACTGCCGGCCCTGGTGTTCTCCACATGGTGCTGCGTGGTGGCACGCCCCCTCCTCTGGGGAACTGTGAGTAATAAAGTCTTCCTTCAAGGCCATTGTCTTCCTGCCTGTCATCTGACCATACCCTGACTACAACAAAATCCCAAGTACATTTTAAAACAACCACATAAAATTGTTGTTGGGATCAAATGACAACTTTTCTAAAGTGCTTACCACGCTGCCTGCCACATGGTGGGCGCTCAGCAAGGAGCACTATTATTATTACAGCTCCTCTGCCCAGTTTGCACCAACTGCGCAGCGCGCAGCAGGGGTGCAGCAGCGCCAGGTGCCCGGGTGAAGGTCAGTCAGGAGCTCCCCTCCCGAGGCGGTGGTGCTCAGGGCCCCAAGCTGACAGTGAGTGCCGGGTAAGGACAGCTGCCAGGAGCAGAGCAGGGAGGGCTCTAGGACCCAGCAGAGGACCCCACTTTGACCATTTGGTTTCAGAAACTAAATCCCTAATCAGGGTCTCCAGCCCACACCCATGAGAACCCACTGGCTCAAGCGGTGAACTCGCCAATTGATAATCCGTCCCAATAACAATGAAAAATAATAACAATTCACCCAATGCTTACGGTGACCAGGCACTGGGCTAGTAGTATCTTGTATCGACATTTCTCAAGTTTTTTGGTCTCAAGAACTCTTTATGCCAGGGTTCCCCAAACTTTTTACACAGGGGGCCAGTTCACTGTCCCTCAGACCGTTGGAGGGCCGGACTAAAAAAAAAAACTATGAACAAATCACTATGCACACTGAACATATCTTATTTTAAAGTAAAAAAACAAAATGGGAACGAATACAATATTTAAAATAAAGAACAAGTAAATTTAAATCAACAAACTGACCAGTATTTCAATGGGAACTATGCTCCTCTCACTGACCACCCATGAAAGAGGTGTCCCTTTCCGGAAGTGTGGCGGGGGCTGGATAAATGACCTCAGGGGGCCGCATGTGGCCCGCGGGCCGTAGTTTGGGGACCCCTGCTTTATGCTGTTAAAATTATCGAGGATATCTTACCTGCCACTGTTTACACCGGAGGAGATGAGATTGAGAAATTGTAATCATATCTGTTGATAATTTATTTACAATCACAGTAATAAACACGTCACACATCTACGTAAATATTTCATGAGCTATAACTATATTTCCGAACACAAAGCATTCGGGGAGAAGGGAGCGTGGCGTTGCGTTACAAGTTCGCAAACCTCTCTAATGTCAGCCCTAATAGAAAACAGCTGGGTCTTCATAGCTGCTTCTGCATTCACGTTTTTGAGATATCGCATGTCGTGGAGTCCCTGGAACACTTCGCCGAGAGTCAAGAACATCTTTAATTAGAAGTGAAAAAGACAAATAACATCTTAGCGTTTTTATGATCATAGCTTTCATTATTATGGACACTCCAGAGGGTCCCAGGGACCCCCAGAGGTTCCCCAGAACATACTTGGGAAACTGCTGTCTTAAATACAGGATGGATAGTTTCTAACATGCTCCAGCTTTACAAACAAGGAAACGTAGGCACAGGGCCTGGATTTACTGAAGGCTGCGCAGCTGGGATTTCAAGCCAGGCCACCTGGGGGTGGGTAGGTCCTGGGAAAGGCTTTGACCTGGGTGTCTGCAGCCGCAGCATTCAGCCCTGAGAGACAGGGCAGGGACTGGACACGCAGTGAGGCCGGCAGGATGGGTCAGTGGGGAGGCGAGCTGAGTCCGGAGTGAGGGGGGTTCGGGAGGGGTCTGGGGGATCAGTTAGTCACCAAGTGGGCCCAGTGACAGGGCTGGAGATGGCAGCTGGTGGCGGGATGCAGCCTCCGGCGCAAAAATCAATAGGTGATCAGCCGTCCAGGGGCACCGCTGTTCATCAGGTGCGTGGAGAGGCAGGGGCGGGTGTGGGGGGCCGGGAGGAAATATCACTGACCCCCGGCAGGATTGATCAAACAGCCAGACGCCCAAGGCCAAATTCACTAATAAAGTGAGACGTTCAGCGCAGCCAGGCGGCTGCCGGCTGAAGGTCTTAAAAAAACCGCTTAGCTGGGGAGTTCTTGCTAAACTGTCTTTGTTTCTTGAGGCCCGGGGGAGGGAAGACGGCCCGGGGAGGCTGGCTGGCTGCTGTTTGGCCCGTGTCTCTTGGCTTGACGCAGCCTGGGCCACGGGATCCCAGAGCCCAGATGGCATGCGTGTGTGTGGGCGTGTGTGCTCCCTACAGCACCAGCATTTACACACGGCATGTGTGTGCACATATATGCACATGCCAGAGCACCAGCATTAACACACGGCATGTGTGTGCACATATATGCATGTGCACAGGTGAGAAAAAAATCATTAGGGAGCTTGCAGCATTGAAAGACAAGTTGAGTATCAGTATCCCCATTTTGCAGACAAGGAAAGTGAGGCTCAGATTGGCCCAGAATCTCGCTCTAGTCAATGACAGAGCTAAGTGGGCCGAACTCCAGGCCTACTGCTTTCCTTTCTCAACACCGCTCCTGTAGCTCAAGGAAATCTAATAAAGAGTTCAAGACTTTCAACTTGACCGGATACTGAGTCTTATGACAGCGTGGTGGAGAAGATGAGGCCAAGCCTGCCGGTGTTGGGGGCAGTTTGGTGACCCATACCAGTACCTGTGGGAATCAGACAGACTTGACATTCGCCATCTGGGAATGGCAGCCAGTCTGAGGCCGAACCGAAGGGGTGTAATGGGTTGAATAATGGAGGCCTCAAAGACATGTCCAACTTGTGCATGTGACCTGCTCCCGTCTAAGAGTTTGTGTCCCCTCTGAATTCGTATGTGAAATCCTAACCCCCAAAAGTGATGGTATTAGTTGGTGGGGACTTTGGGAGTTGATTAGGGTTTGAGGGTGGAGCCCTTATGAATGGGATTAGTGCCCTTATGAAAGTGACTCCACGCAGCTCCCTTGTCCCTTCCAGCATGTGAAGACACTGGTGATGGCTGTGCACCAGGGAGAGGACCCTCACACGACTGTGCTGATATCCTGACCTTGGACTCCCAGCTCCCAGAACAGTGAGAAGGGTGTTTCTGTTGTGTTACAAGCAAACCAGTTTGTGGTATTTTTTTTTTTTTTTTTAATCTGAAGCTGGAAACGGGGAGAGACAGCCAGACAGACTCCCGCATGCGCCCGACCGGGATCCACCCGGCACGCCCACCAGGGGCGATGCTCCGCCCACCAGGGGGCGATGCTCTGCCCCTCCGGGGCGTAGCTCCACAGTGACCAGAGCCACTCTAGCGCCTGGGGCCGAGGCCAAGGAGCCATCCCCAGCGTCCGGGCCATCCCCGCTCCAACGGAGCCTCGGCTGCGGGAGGGGAAGAGAGAGACAGAGAGGAAGGGGGGTGGAGAAGCAAATGGGCGCCCCCCCCATGTGCCCTGGCCAGGAATCAAACCCGGGTCCCCCGCACGCCAGGCCGACGCTCCACCGCTGACCCAACCGGCCAGGGCCTGTGGTATTTTGTTATAGTGACCCAATCAGACTAATCTATAACTTTATTTGGAGAAAGGCTCTGAACAGATGCAATTAAGGTAAGGCTCTCAGGACGAGATAATTTTGGCCCTAAATCTAATGACCCATGTCCTTGTAAAAAGACACGGAGGCCAGGAAGGGGATGTGACCACAGAGGCAGCGACTGAAGTGACGTGTCTCCAAGCCAAGGGATGCTAAGACTTGCTGGCAGCCACCAGAAGTGCAGAGAGAGGCGTGGGACAAAGTGTCCCTCAGACCCCCCGGAAGGAAGCGGCCCTTGACTTTGGACTGGCCTTCAGGAATGTGCAGAGAGGCGTGGGACAGTGTCCCTCAGACCCCCCGGAAGGAAGCGTCCTTTGACTTTGGACTGGCCTTCAGGACTGTGAGAGGGTACCTTCTTGTTTTAAACTGTGTGTCAAGTGTGTGGTCATCAGTTACGCCGGCCCTAGGACACCACTGCATGGGGGCAGAATGCGGTTCTCAAAGAAGTGAGAACAGGGGTCCCCCTCTCTGCATGTCCCTGGAGGAGTGTGGAGCCCACCGACCCCCAGCGCCCCGGTCCCAATGACAAGGGTGGTCCACAGTCAGGGCGTGAGGGCCGGAGGGGCTGTGCTGGGAGGGACGGGACACTGCGTCGCTGGTAAGGCCGTAGGGGAGACGAAGCATCTGTCATGCACTTGAACTTGACAACTTGTGCGTTCTGCTCCCGCCCTGAGAGTCCGTGCTGACGCGGCCCAGAAGGCTGGGAAGGGAGGCTGGTTCTCCGTCCAGATGGCTCCTTCCAGCGCTCCTGAAACACTCCATTTCCTTCGTGCCAAGCCAGTGCATGCTCACTCGGTAGCGTGGCAGGCAATGCCCGCTTCCCTGGGCGCTGCAGAGGAGGCTGGCCCGGCACCCCCAGGCCGTGGCGCCCCGGTCCCTCTCTCCTGACCTCCCCCTTCCCCAGCAAGCTTCAGAGCCCTTCCCTCCAGACCAGGGGTCGGGAACCTTTTTGGCTGAGAGAGCCATGAACGCCACATATTTTAAAACAGGGGTCCCCAAACTACGGCCTGCGGGCCACATGTGGCCCCCTAAGGCCATTTATCCGGCCCCCGCCGCACTTCTGGAAGGGTACCTCTTTCACTGGTGGTCAGTGAGAGGAGCATAGTTCCCATTGAAATATTGGTCAGTTTGTTGATTTAAATTTACTTGTTCTTTATTTTAAATATTGTATTTGTTCCCGTTTTGTTTTTTTACTTCAAAATAAGATATGTGCAGTGTGCATAGGAATTTGTTCATAGTTTTTTTTATAGTCTGGCCCTCCAATGGTCTGAGGGACAGTGAACTGGCCCCCTGTGTAAAAAGTTTGGGGACCCTTGTTTTAAAATGTAATTCCGTGAGAGCCATACAATGACCCGTGTACCTTATGCATTATCCAATAAAAATCTGGTGTTGTCCTGGAGGACAGCTGTGATTGGCTCCAGCCACCCGCAACCATGAACATGAGCGGTAGGAAATGAATGGATTGTAATACATGAGAATGTTTTATATTTTTAACGTTATTATTTTTTTATTAAAGATTTGTCTGCGAGCCAGATGCAGCCATCAAAAGAGCCACATCTGGCTCGTGAGCCATAGGTTTCCGACCCCTGCTCCAGACCCTCCAATCATCTCTAGGACAGAGAGAGGCAGGAAGCGAGATGGAAAGTAGCGGCTTAAGGATTACAAGAGGCAGTTGAAGATAACAAAAAGTTTGGATTCTGGGTCAGACTATCTGGGTTTGGATCCTGGTTCTGCTACTCACTGGACTCTGTACCTCATCTTTTATCTGAAAAATAGGATATAATCATGTCTACCTTATAGGATTATTAAGAATATTCAATGAGCAAATGGACATAAACTGCTTAGAGCAGTGTCTGAGATACACAGTAAGCACTATGTCGGAATTAGTGTTATTACCCTGCTGGGCGTATCTGTGTTTGCATGTACCTGTAGAAAGTTCTAGAAATGGGTCATCATGCTATACAAGGGGCTTTAAAAAAGAGGGAATTTCACTTTTTTTATTTTATAGACTTTCTGATAATTAGATTTAAAAAATGCCCATGTAATACTACTATTTAAAACGGAAATAGTTTCCTTGGGAATTTCAACTCTTTAGAAGCAAAAGATAAACTTTGAAAAAAAAACAACCTGGTAAGATCTGCACCATTTAATGTCGAATACGAGACATGACAGATTGTCATCAATCTCCCTTTCACTGCGGGTGCGCCTTGGAAGCAAAATGTATGACTGTGCCTGGGGCTGGGGTTGGGGTGCCGGCTCCCCTAGATCCTGGCTTCCCTAAACTTCTGCTGGACAAGGCGCTGGGGCTGAACCCCGGCCTGCAGCTCCCACACCCACCCACGGTGGGTCTCCCTGGCCCCCACCTCCCAGCACCTGCCCTGGTTGCCAGGGAAACAGCCCTTTATTGAGTGCAGCCATTCCCCACCCAGCCCAGCGATTTGTCCTTGTCTAATTATTATTACTCTTTGCATTTCCCCTTTGGATGAGTAATGGGGAGGGGTCGGGGGTGGGAGGGCACAGGAGCCCAGGAGCAGTGATTTGTGGGGTTGGCAGCTCATCTTTGAGAGGAGAACATTTATCTTTCTGGAAGCGGCACACAGCCCAGTGGAGACAAATTCAACAGTTCCCGTGTGGATCTGTCTGTGTGTTTGTGTGATCCCACATGGGCCGGGAGTTACCCACCTGGAAAGTGTGCGCATGGGGACTTGCGGAGTGGGACTGTGGGCACACTGTGTGCCTAGCTCACAGTGCCCTTAGGGCCAGGACTCCTGTGGATGCGTGTGCTTCTGCGTGCACACTGTGTACAGCTCCCAATGCTGTGTGCACACACCTGTGCACGTCTGCCTGTGTGTGCCCTCTGTACCGTCCCTTCGCAAGCTTCAGGCACTCTGTCTGGAGCCCTAGCTGGGAGGGGCGCGGGGAGCGCTTCCTTTTCAGGCAAAGTGGCCTCGGCTCCAACCACAGGACCAGGATCAGGAGAAATGAATCCTTATGTCAATCACAAAACAGACCCATCTGCACGGGTGCTCATAGAAGTTGTATCCATAATAACCCAAACTGGAAAAAAAAAATAAATGTCCAGCAACAGTAGACTGATAAATACATGGGGGTGTATCCATTTACTCTCTGGAATACTATGCAGCAATGAAGATGAAGTCTCGTTACACACTGAATCTTATGGATTCAAACACATTGATTCAAACACACCAGGAACAAAAGACGCCGTCATGTGAGTCCACTTATCAGCTTCCCAAATGGGAGGCAAGTGACCCCAGAAAGTGGGGTAGTGATTATTAGAGGACGTGAGGGGTTTTGGGGTCCTGGTAAGGTTCTGCCCTCCTCTTTAATGCCAGGGCTCGGTTTCATGGATGTGTTCGCTTTGCAAACCTCTACGCTCTGCCCCTCTCTGCACGTGCTTCGGACTAGAGGAAAAAGTGTAGCGAACAAAATGACCTGCTGGAGAGAATAAGAGAGAGAGAGAGGTGCCTGGGGCTCGTGGAGGGAGAGGGGGAAGGTGACAGATAGAGCTGGGCGTCAGCAGTAACCGGGTCGTGCTGTGTTGGGACTGATGAGCCACAGCGAAGATGCTGTGAGCGGTGGAGAGGTGCCGAGAGGCCCCCCACAGGAGACTGCCGCCCTATTTAGACTTGGCAGAAAGCGCGCCGCCCTGCTGGCGCTGACAAAGAATGCAGGGGGACGCGGGGAAGCTGGGAGGCAGGGAAGGAGGTTCTCCATCAGGTCCAGGGAGAGATAGAACATGGAGTCTTGGGCTCAGGGGAGGGTGGATGAGGGACATTTGGGAAGTGGCATTGACGAAGCCTAGAGGAATTAGAGATGGGGGCTGGGTGAGAAGCAGGTGACTGAGGAGATGAGGAGGAGATGAATGAGGGAGAATGAGACAGGGCTCTTTTCTGCAAAGTTCACCGAGGATAACGAGCGCCCCTGGCATTTGCCTAACAAATGTAGCGGCTGTAAGCCCCATCTAAGGCCGGGAGGTTGGCTCCGAGGCACTGACGATATTGGCACAGTGAACTTCTGGACCGGCAGGCAGAACCTTAGCTACAGAGAGGCATTTTCGGGTAGAGGGACAGCGTGTCCCCTGCAAGCTCTCTTTCTCCAAGAAGGTAGATGTTGGGTGCCTGAGACTCTGGAAAGAGTCTGGAGGGTCAGCCCTGTCCTACCCAATCCAGAGCCTTTCCCAGGAGTGACCGACCCCCACTCCTCATCTTTGTCCCTTACCTACCCTTTGTTTCAGTCCTGTTCCCAGTTTTGCTCTCTGAGCTCTGAACTCTATTTGCCAGGACTTTATTGACTTGTATAATCGAGACATCCAGAGATAGGTCTGCCTTCAGGAAGAGCTGGATCCAGGGGATCGACTGGTGGCATCAGGAACCTGCTCTGACTCGCCTTTAGACTCTGGCCCCTTCTGTGTGCTCGAGTCTCAGTCAGGTGGCTACTGCAGCCCGGGACTTCCACCTGCGCTGCTTAGCAACCCCAGAGCTAAGAAGACTTATTTTTATGATAGTTCCAGCAACCACCCAAGATCTATCTATTATCTATCTATCTATCTATCTATCTATCTATCTATCTATCTATCTCTATCATCTCTGTATCTATCTATGTATCTATCTCTGTATTTCAGAAACTTGGCTTACATGATTATGGAGGCTGACAAGGTGATCTGCAGAGTGAGTGTGTAAGCTGGACGCCCAGGAGGGCTGATGGTGTCACTCCTTTCTGAAGATCAGCAGGCTCAAGAACCAGAAAGAACCAGTATTTCTGTTTGAGTGTAAAGGCAGGAAAAAAAAAGTAGATGTTCCAGTTGGAAGAGCACCAGGCAGGAAAAATTCTCTCTTCCTTGAGGAGGGTGGGCCCTTTTGTTCTCCTCAGGCCTTCAACAGATGAGGTGAGGCCCACCCACATCAGGAAGAGCAATTTGCTTTACTCGGTCTACCAATTCAAGTATTAATCTTATCCAGAAACACCCAGAATAATGTTTTACCAAATATCTGGGCACTCCCCCCCCCAAAGGCCCAGTCAAGTTGACACATAAAATTTACCATCCCAATGAGTGATGGAGGAGATATTGATATTTATTCTTTGATGAATTTATGGGGTTTTATCCTCTGCTCATCTATGAAGGGCTGGTGATTTCCTTGATCAGTTTGTAGACATTAGTCTTTTACTGACATACACATAAAAAAGGTTCTGTCGGTTTGAGCTTGACCTTGACTTGGGAGGTATGTCTTGAAATACAGGCATGTAACCCTTTTGGAAGCTCCCTCTGTCCGTCCTTTTTCTCAGCAGTTTCATCCAAGGTCATGGTTAAAACCCTCCCCATGCAGACTTTAAATCATTCCCTTTTTTTATATGTTCTTCTAGCCTTTTCTGGTTTTATTTTTAACTTTCCCCTGTTTCACCCATCTGGTCTTTATTTATTTTTTTAGACTCTAGCCTGAGATGAAGATCTAAATGGACTGTTTTCCAAATAACCCAATTTACAGATAGCATTTACTGAATAATCCATCCCTCATCTATTGATCCGTCATTCCTCACGGGCCGAGCTCCGACTCGGGGCTGTTTCATTCCATCGATTTGTCTGTCTAGCCTTCTGCCAGTAACGGACTGGTTTTATTGTTGTAGCTTTATAATGCATTTTAATACTTGATAAGGCAGGCCCTCTTCCCGATCGATTTAGCTATTCTCATCATGTTGGGTTTTTTATTTTTTCATAGATGCTTCCCGATCAGTTTTATTTTTTCTTATCCCCCTTTTTTTTCCTCTGGCCATCACAGGGGTGTGACTTTGACATTTTGCAGGGGGGGAGGTGGGTGCTGTTTTGTGGGGACATCACGGACATGCTCAGCTTCTCTGAGACGCCCCTACCTTGGCTCTTCCCCTTGGCCATGGGCAGTGGGCGTGTGGGCCGCGGAGACTCGGAGGGAAACACGGGAAGTTGTGGCTAAGAAATCTCGGGTCAGACTGTGTATTCCTTCCCCGACTCCTCTAGCGTTTCTGCTAAATAAAAGTCCATTTTTATTCTGAGAGGAGCTGAGCAGGGAGATGTTTTACACCCCAGTCCTCACCCTCCATGATCTATGTCCCTTTTACAAACTTATCTCTGGGTTTTTGCTCAGTTTATAAGCGAGGGGCCATCTTTCTTCCCTAAAGCCGCCTTCCACCACAGTCTGGAGGAACCTTGAGATTTCCTGCCGGTGATTTAAAGGGCCATAACACTCGCAGGCTAGATTTGTTTTAGTGTCCATAAAACTCAAAAATTTCATAAAACAATTGGTGAAAATAAAATTACCAAAAAATGATATAGTGCCAGCAGACTGTATAATAGTTACGGGAGAAATGGGGACAATGATTCACGGGCGGATAAAAATGACAATGTATTTATTGCGGCGCACTGACAAGAAACTAATTTGTCCCTTTTACTTTTGAGACAGGACAAGAATCTCGATTTTTCTCCTCTCGCTCCGACTCTGACAGGGGAGCAGGGGTGGCAGCAAATGGTTCTCTGCGTCCAGGGCTGTGTGTGTGTGTGTGTGTGTGTGTGTGTGCGCGCACGCGCGTGTGAGTGCATGTGCACACCAACATGAGGGGTTTTGCTAAAATCAAAACTATGTTTTTCTTTTTTTTGCCTTACCTGGACCTATGTCTTTCTGAGCCTTGCAAAAGTTTCCTCCACCTGCAATAGATAATGTGTGTGTGTGTAAGTGTGGGTACTGCATGCATGTGTGTGTGAAAGTGTGTGTGAACCAGGTGATGCTCCCGTGCAGCCATGTTTGGGGACCTCTGTTCTGGGTGGTGTTTTACTTTATAAATAACTGTGACAACATGAAGAAATTCGATTGGTCAGAATTCTTTTCAGGAAGGGCACCCCTATTTAAGGGGGGGGGATGGAAAACATCCTTGACAAGCCTACCAGCGATAGAGCCTAAGTCACAGTGCGGCCGGAGTGTGGGGTGAGCGCTCTGCTGGACCCCGCAGACCTGGGGCGTGTCGCAAACAGGTGTGAAGAGGGGATGGAAACAGGTGTGAGCGTGTGGGTCCCAGAGGTGGAGGAAGTCCTCTCCCTCCTTTGCACCTTCAGCTCTTCCAAAAAATTTATAAAGTAGTGAAATGCTTGAAAAGAATGGAATTTTTTTAATAAAGGGATGCCAACGAGGGTAGTGGTTGCCGGGCTTACCGGCACATTGGGCATCTTTGCAACTCACAATGTCAGGGTGAGACACAGACACCTCAACTTCCTGCAGCTTGCCAGGGGATCCCAGTGGGCAGACACGTTGGGGACGACCTGGTTCAGCTGACAAGTCTGCAGCGCCCAGGTGGATGCATGCAGGGCACAAAGACAGAGGTCAGAGGGAGGTCAGCTCGCGGTGGCGGGGCGTTCCCCTAACACAGGGTGGGTTCTAGACTCTGAGTTTGTATAACCAGGGCTTGAAATCAATGCAACCAAGAGCTCCAAGCTCAGGAAGGACCCGGCCAACCACAAAGAGATACTACCATTAGGTAGGGGGGCATTTGGTTTGAGAGAACCTCTTCTGTAAGCCTCAGTTTCCTCCTCTGTAAAATGGGAGTGAGGTCAGAAATGTTTCGAGGAACAATGGAGATGAGTGGGCGGAGGTGCTCTGGAATGTGCTGTGTAAGGAGGAAGCCTCCCAGAGCTCTTTGAGCAGGGCTTGCTCTTTCCAGGGCACGGCTTTTGATAGTAAAGCATAATTTGAAGAGAATAATTTGTCAACGTCAGAGTAATGGCAACGTGAGAGATACTCCTGATCTCTCCTCTTGAAATTTCAACAAATGGAGAAACTACATCGCAGGAAAGGGACCCCAGCTGGGCTCTAGGTGCACTTGAGAGATCCATGCACTGAATGGGCTGAAGGCCGGACAAGGTGGAAGGGGGGGTGAAAGATAAACCAGGTCCGCGGTGGGCTCTGGGGAGGAGACAGACCCGGAGTGATTGGGTCTCTTTCCGCCGGGAGGGGCGGTGAGACTGAGGGCCAGAGGGGGAGAAACTACACCAAAGCGGCCGATCGCGGGGTCAAGGCCAGTGTTCCCGTGGTCAGCCTGCAGCCCGCACCCCGCAGAGACAGAGAAAGGTCAAGTGCGGCCCCAGCCTCCCAGATCCCGCCTCCCTCACCTCGCGGTACTAGTACCCAGAGTGGCAGAGACAAATACCACAGCTTGCTCTCTCCCCTGAAGAACGGAGGTGCTCCACGTCCAGGTCCCCAGGTCTGTTCACTCGTGGGGAGGAGCACTCAGAAACCTGAGATCACCATTGTTAGAGCCATACAGTCCCAGAACCATAAAAGCCATAAAGCCCTCCACCAGGCCCCACCCACTAACGTGACTGTGACCCCGCCTACATCATTACACAGCAGCGTGGGCAGCTGAGATCAATCAGCCCAGGGATTTCAGAGCTAAAACTTGTAAGACAGCAACACCTACTGGAAGAAAACAGTAACCTCTCAAAACCGAAATTTTTTTTTTTTTTTTAATTCAGACAGTTTGTTCAGACAACAACAGCATGGTTAACATAGTCTCAACTCCCCAAACCCTTAGTCCCACAGGATAACACTGAACCAGAACTCAGATGGCAGACAACACAAGCAGTTTCTCACTCCGTCATGGAGAAGTTGTCTCTAAATTATAGCCAAGGCATTTTATAAACTTCCACAGAAACCTCCAGCTGTATCTTAAAGACAGGGTGGGAGGATCAGCTGTAAAGTTCTGCACTCACCTGAAACCGGGGAGACGGATGAAAATTGCCTGTGGCAGTCTTCCGCAAGACAGGGATGAAAAATTGCTCTGTGGCAACTCCTCAACAGACTTATCGCTTTCTGTTCTGGGAGGAATCATAGGGCGTTTCACCAAAACTTGGGTTAGACTGCGGTCCAACCTTGTGTTTGAGACGTCCTAAGCGGCTTACGTGAGAAGATGCAATGTCATCAGCGTACCACGGGAGAGACTTTCTCTTATATAATCCATCTGGGTCCGGGCTTTTCTTTGTAGAAATATTTTAAATTACTAATTCAACTTATTTCTTTTTATAGGCTTATTCAGATTCTCTATTTCTTCAGTTAGATTTTTTTTTCAATTATTCAAAACTGAAATTTGTTTTTCCTTTTCCCCCCCTTTCTTCTTCTTCTTTTTTTCTCTTTTAAATTTCATTTTCTTTAATTTTTGTATTTTTTATTCTTTTTTGTGGGTGTTTTATTTTTTATTTTTTGGTTTTCGATCTTTGTTTTCTGTGGTTTTTCTTTTTTGTCATTATTTTTTAGAATTTTATATTTTTATTGTATTTTTAAATTTTTTAAATTTTTTTAGTTGTTTAGAGTTCTTAACAATTTCAACTCTCAAATGCCATCAAGGAAAAAGAAATTGATTACCATGGCTATGCATGACAGAGATATAGTTCAGAAAGAGAATTAAAAATCTCCAGTAGGTAGCCAAACAGCTGAGTGGTTGAGGCAAAAAAATCTCCAGAAAAAAATTTCAATCACAAGGGCAACATTGGAGTTAAATAATAGAGAATTCAAAATTGAAGTTCTGACAATACTCAACGAGATGCGAGAAAGCACCAGTAGGTAACTTAATGAGCTCAGAAAACAAAACGAATACCTCACCAAGGCGATTGAAACTTTAAAAACAGAGATGAAGAACTCAGTACATGAATTGACAGCTGAGGTAGCAAGTTTAGCTAGAACAAGCCAGACAGGAGGAGAGAATCAGTGACATCAAAGACAGGCAACTAGAGATACTACAGAGAGAAGAGGAGAGAGACTCATGAATTAAAAAAAAAATAAGAAAGCTCTACAAAAATTGTCTGACTCCATCAGAAAGAGCAATATAAGAATAATGGGGCCCTGGCCGGTTGGCTCAGTGGTAGAGCATCGGCCTGGTGTACGGAAGTCCCGGGTTTGATTCCTGGCCAGGGCACACAGGAGAAGTGCCCATCTGCTTCTCCACCCCTCCCCCTCTCCTTCCTCTCTGTCTCTCTCTTCCCCTCCCGAAGCTGAGGCTCCATTGGAGCAAAGATGGCCCGGGTGCTGGGGATGGCTCCATGGCCTCTGCCTCAGGTGCTAGAGTGGCTCTGGTCGCAAGAGAGCAACGCCCCGGATGGGCAGAGCATCGCCCCCTGGTGGGCGTGCCGGGTGGATCCCGGTGGGGCGCATGCAGGAGTCTGTCTGACTGCCTCCTCGTTACCAGCTTCAGAAAAATACAAAAAAAAAAAAAAAAAAAAAAAGAAAGAATAATGGGTATATCAGCAGAAGAAGAGAGGGAGAAGGGAACGGAGAGCCTATTTACAGTGGCTACGACCTGGAAACAACCAAAGTGTCCCGCGATAGAGGATTGGATAGAGAAGACATGGTACATATATACTATGGAATACTACTCAACCATAAGAAAGGATGATATCGTTACATTTATGACAACATGGATGGACCTTGAGAACATGATACTGAGTGAAATAGGTAAATCAGAAAAAGCTAAGAGCTATATGATTTCACACATAGGTGGGATATAAAACTGAGATTCGTGAACATAGATAAAAGTGAAATAGTTACAAGGGGGAGAGGGATGTGGAAGAGGGGAAAGGGGGGGGAGGAAGTAAAGAGGGACAAATATAAGGTGACTGAAAGTGATTTGAATTTGGGTGATGGGTATACAACACAATCAACAATTCAAATGTTATAGAAACGTTTACCTGAAACCTGTACTCTTATTGATCAATGTTACATAGGGTGTTAAAATAAATATATATTTAAATAAAATTTAAAAGAGAAAAAAGGGAGAAGAGAATAATTTGTTTATCTAGGCTCCGGCTTATCCATCAGCCTAAGAAAAAGAGGCACTAGCTCAATCGCCACCTTGTGGTGAAAACTTGAGTTGCAGGATTAAGAGCTGGAAGCTTGGCTTTCCTTCTATAGAGGGATGAATGGGCTTAAATAGTCTCTATTCCTGCAGTTTCTCAACCTTTGCACTGCAGATATTCTGAGCCACATAATTCTAGTAGGGGAGGGGAGGTTTATATATATATTTTTCTTTTAGTGTGTGTGTGAGAGAGACAGAAAAAGACACAGAAACAGAGAGACAGACAGGAAGGAAGAGAAGCATCAACTTGAAGTTGAGTCACTTCTGTGTGCCCTGACTGGGAATCGAACTCGGGACATCCACATGTCAGGCTGATGCTCTACCACTCAGCCAGCTGGCCAGGGCCTGGCCTGGCAACTTGAGGCAGATGAAGAAGTTGGGGGAGAGCTGGATTTGAGAGGGGAAGAACCCTCAACATTCTGATCGGGTGTTCCCAACCTTGTGCATCAGGGTTAGCACAGAGCCTGTCCTGAGGAACCGACCCTGCTTTGCCCCGGAGGACCTCAGACAGCAGCCTCTGGCCCAGCCACTTCTTTCCCCTGCTCTCCCTCCCTGTCGGGTCCTGGGCCTGGGCTGTTCCATCGCTCCCTTGGCCTCAGGCTGGCCCGACCAGCAACAGTTCTGTCACAACAGCCTGCTGTCACAACGGCCAGGATGTGACAAGTGGCAGATGGGTCTCTGATCAATGGACCCGTTCCCTGAGCAAGGCCGGCGGGGCTGGGGGCTGGACAGGGGAGCAGCTGCTAATGGATGGGCCCAGGAGCAGTGACGGATGGCAGGAAGAAGCTGCCATTTGTCTTGGGGAAGTGGGTGACTTCAGGGAGGAAGAGAAGGGAGGGTAGCTCATGGGTAGTGGGCATGGAGAGAAGCACCAGGAGCTGGGAGCTCAGAGGGGCTGGGGATATGGCGGGGGCGAGGGTCCCCAAAGCTCTTTCCTGCCTTAAACCTGACCTCCCAGCCCCGCAAGAGGATCCTGCTGGGCGGGTGCAAAGTTCAGAGGAATGCTGTGAAAATGAAATCAGGTCATGTCCTCACCTTGTTCTCGTTCTTGTTCAGGGTAAGTCCAGTCCTCGCACTGACCTTCCCTTCAAACTCTACACAACCTTCCCCACCTCCCCCTTGTGCTCTCTGACCTCCTGTTCCCTGCTCTTGTCTCCTTCCAGCCTGCTCTTCCTCATAAGCCTCCAGACCTCCACCCCAGCTGTGCCCCCATCTGGAACGACCTCTCTGCAGGTCCTCTCTCTGGCTTCCTGCGGGTCCGATGTCAGATGTCAGCGAGGCCTTCTCTGGGCACTCCTGTGCCCTTGTCTCCACTTGGTACACACTGCCACCCTCATTCTGCCTTACTATTATTAGTTTGTTAGTCCCAGCACCATCTGACATGCCATTTAGTTGTTTATTTGCTGTGGTCTGTTTTCCCCAGAGACTACGGATCCCCTGAGGTCAGGTGTCATATTTCCTGTTTGCTGCTGTCCCCCCCCCACCCCCCCTAGAGCTGAGAACAACACTTGGAAGGGTGATTTCTCCAGTATGCATGAAGGTTGCAAACTCCAGCCCTGATGCTAACTGGCTTTGTGAGTTTGGACCATTGTCTGAGCCTGAACATCTTCGCCTGCAAGAGGAGGGTGACTGTCCCTTTTACAGAACCCCTGTGAAGGTGACACAAGGCACTTGCATTCTAGTAGGGCCTGACAATGGCCAGTGCCATTAGCTTGGAGCTGTTATTAGCAGTGTCTTATATGGACCCTGATCATGAAGTTGTCCCCTCTGTCTGTTCAGCCCAAGTCTCTGTCCTCGCTCCAGACCCCCCCCCCCCCCCACGCTGGTCTCCTCTTCTCCCCAGCCAGCTCTGAAGGAAGAGCTCTGACCTCACTCTTCAGACCACAGCTCCACAGAGGGTCTGCCCTGGGGCTGCTGGCTTCTATCACCACCTGCCCCCCAGTCTGGAAACTTTCATTCCCAAGAGCATGGTCAAGATGGAGCGCTTTGGAGTTTGGTAGTGCCTTTTCTGGCCTTGGGGTGGTTCAGGATGCAAAGGAAGTAAAATGTATTGGAGGCCCTGGCTGGTTGGCTCAGCGGTAGAGCGTCGGCCTGGCGTGCGGGGGACCAGGGTTTGATTCCCGGCCAGGGCATAGGAGAAGCGCCCATTTGCTTCTCCACCCCCACCCCCTCCTTCCTCTCTGTCTCTCTCTTCCCCTCCCGCAGCCAAGGCTCCATTGGAGCAAAGATGGCCCAGGCGCTGGGGATGGCTCCTTGGCCTCTGCCCCAGGAGCTAGAGTGGCTCTGGTCGCGGCAGAGCGACGCCCCGGAGGGGCAGAGCATCGCCCCCTGGTGGGCAGAGCGTCGCCCCATGGTGGGCGTGCCGGGTGGATCCCGGTTGGGCGCATACGGGAGTCTGTCTGACTGTCTCTCCCCGTTTCCAGCTTCAGAAAAAAAAAAAAGTATTGGAGACTCCTGTTCTAGAGGCTGCCTCGATGGATGGCAGCCAGGTGGTGGACACAGACCCCAGCCGCCCACCTGGGGAGTGGGGGATGTCCCCGAGGACCTCGTTGCCCCTACATTGCAACATGGCCGATAACGTTCTCTCTCTTTTCTGGTTTCTTTTCCTTCTCTTCCTCACCTCCTCCCTTGCCCATCAGTGTTTCCAGGGATCACCTTCCACAATAATCAACTTGCACTTGAACCCTTGTTTCATGGTTTCCTTCTGGAGGAACCCAAACCTAGAAGACACTGAAGCTTGGTCTTCTCACCCTTAAAATGAGGATAGCAGCGTTCTCACCTCCTCGGCGTGCGTCGTTATTAACTTTACGTCAACTCGGTTGGCCACAGGGAGCCCAGACCTGGCATGACTTCTGGGTGTGTCTGTAAGGGTATTTCCGGATGACGTCAGCATGTGAATGGATGGACTGGGTCCGTAGATGGTCCTCCTCACTGGAGGTGGACCTAACTCAATCAGTCGAGGGCCTGAATGGACATAAGAGTGGTCTGAGCTGGGGCATCTCACCTCATTCTCTCCTGCCCTTGAAATAGATTCACACCATCGACTCCCCGGGTGCTCCGGCCTTCAGACTCGGTTGAATTTTCACCACTGGCTCCGGCTTGCAAAAGAACTGATCGTAGGACTCGGACAGGCCCTGGGAAGGCACGGTGGACGAGTGGCTGTCTGGAGCCCGGAAAGAGAGCCCGCACTTGACCACTGTGCTGGGTCCCGGATCCGGGCCTCCGGCCTCCAGAACTGTGAGAAAATAAATGTGTGTTGTTCAAGCCAGCTGGTCTGTGGTGTTTTGTTATGGCAGCCTGAGCAGGCCAAGAGAAAAATGTAAGATCTTAGACATTATGCCTGAGCGTGAAGCCATAAAAGGGCGATTTGTTTGCAGGTAAGGGAAGAGAAGGAGCACATTTTGAATGCAGGAGAAATGGAAGTAGTTGTGGCAGAGAGTGGGCCAGGATACATCGGAGATCGTGGACACGGTATTTTTCAGTCCTTCTCAGGGAGACACGGAGCCTGTTTTCCCACGCTGGGAACCTAAGCTGACCTCATGACGTGCTTTAACCCGTCGGAGGTGGCGGAGTCGGTGTTGGAAAATTCTCCAGCGAGGCGAAATGTCAGGAGCAACCCGCATGGCAGGCATTAGGGGGTGGCTTACGTAAACAACGGCACATCCAAATTGTGGGGTGCCTCACAACAGCCGACAACGGAACGGAGATATTCCTCTCAAAACGGAAACATCTCCAAGACACTGTTGGGTTATAGAAGCGAGTTTGCTGAATGGTAACTTGAAACGAGAATTTATTTGCGTTAAAATACAAGCCCACAAAGCAACACCGTGTATTTTCCTGTGGGTACACAGGTGTGTGTGTGTGTGTGTGTGTACAACCACGTGTGTGTAAGATCATTAGAACAAAAGAGAAAGACCAAGGTCTGGTGGGAAACACATCAAACTGAAAATAAGGGTTGACCCCAGGGGTTACTGTCTCTATATATATCTCTGTATTTTATTTTCAATGGTGAAAAGAGCATTACACATTAATTGTATAATTAAAGAAGTTAAAGCTAAGAAAAAATATAACACAGCCCAGCCACCCAATGCAGAACCCGGTCCGGAGGAGGAAACGGGAGGCACAGACAGGTTGACGAATGAACGCCTGACCCCCCAGCTGGCCAGCGGCTGTGCTTGAATTCAGACCCAGACACTCTCTGCCACTCTGAGGATGGCTTTAAGAACATGAGTGAATCAGAGCTGGGGACGGTCGGGTGAGGTGGGGACAAGGGAGAGAAGTCCAGGGGCCAGGTAGGGAGGGTGCAAGCCCCGAGCTGGGGCCCTGGTATCCCTGTCCCTTGTGCCCAGGGGAAGACTGGACAGGACGGTCGGGTGAGGTGGGGACAAGGGAGAGAAGTCCAGGGGCCGGGTAGGGAGGGTGCAAGCCCCGAGCTGGGGCCCTGGCATCCCTGTCCCTTGTGCCCAGAGGAAGACTGGACAGGACGGAGAGGAGACTGGATGGGAGAAGCCTGGAGTGTTGGTCTCTGTCCCGAGACGGTCTGCCGGGTCCGCAGTGAACAGCCACACGGATCAAACACCACGCCGCCCCCCACGGCATCATTCACGCTGGTCCGTGAGGACGGCCAGTGGGTCCGGCTGCACTCAGCCTCCCGCGGGAAGCTCACTTCTGCTCCTTGCCGCCAACCCCGTGGGCACCTCTCCCTGCACGCTTTCCTGGCTGGCTTCTGAGTGTCCCTTCTTTTCCCCCAGGACAGCGTGGAGGGCTTAATCTGCCATTTTCCCAGGGACCCTTCCTGTGGCCAGTTTGGGGACTAGGGAGCCCCAGGGTGGGGTGAGGGAAGGACTGATATGTCAGCCCAACCATTTATCTGCTTTGAATGAACTCAACTCTTGGAGCTTACCTCTTTAAAATGCAGGAGAGCCTTTGAACCACCCAGCTGTCTCCATGCCCAGTGGTCTCACCCCCAGCCCCCCCCCCCAAAGATCTCCAGGTCCCCTCCCCCCTCCCTGTCAGGAACCCATGTCAGCCCACAATACTGATGCTTTATTATAGCTCACTTCCTGCCGTGAGTAAATAAGTTTGTCTCCTTTAAATTCTCTGGGCAATTAAGAGAATGAAAGACTGAGCTTTGGATTAGCATTTATTTCTTCCCAACGTTTATATGAGGCCATTTTCCTCCTGACAAATCGCGGGGCAAATTGTTCTCGAGAAAGTCTGTCGGCGGCAAAGGTGCTATGATTCAGTGACTGGTGTAAATTTGGGGTCATAAATCCTTTCCCCGGGTTAACAGGGATTTATTCACAGCTCCTGCCATTACGGGGCTCAAAGAAATAATAATAAACAAGGTTGATTTCTGCACCTGTTTCAGGGTAATTAATATGCACACCAAAGGGAAAAGAGGCTATTTTTGCCGACCGCCTGGTTTGCGGCTCAGTATTTGGAGTTGTTCCGGGGTCCGCAGGTCAGCCGCTGGCCAGTGTCAGGTCTGAGGTCTGGGGCCACTGGGAAGGGGTTTGAGGTGGTGGTGGGGGGACAGTCTGGGGTCTGACCTGAAGCTTTTGAATTGCAGGTAACAAAAAGAGCCCCTCAAAACAGCATGAGTAGTGGGAGGTTGTTATATGGTCAAGAGGGTGAGCGGGACACATATGAAACTCAAGTGTTTAATATTGGGCAGAACTCGTTGGCTGCAAATGACAGAAACTCTAGGTGGCAGGGCTCTGGCACTGGAGGAAGCATTATAGGAGCTTGGGTCCTAGGAATAGGGATGGGGACCCAGGAGCCCCTGCGTCCTCTGAGTTGGCCCTCCTAAGAAGGCTCTCTGAAGGAATACCATGTTCGTTCTCATAAGTGGAAGGTCCATGTGCAAACCCCTCTTGCATTCTCCTCAGTATCCTCCATGCTGTGGCGGAGGGGGTCATAGTTACTTCTGAGGCTTCTTGTGTGTGGGGGGAGCTCTGATGTGGGCCAGCAGAGGTCTGCAGACATCCAGGGGTGTTGGCTGTCAGGCACAGACCTCCCGCCTAGCACCGCTGCCCACTGTGTGTTTCTACGCCACCTCGATGCTCTGCTTTCTGCTTACAGACCTCGTTCAGATGGTGTGCGGCCGCCTCGGACCCCTGGGACTGCGAAGGGGGACTCTGTTCTGGGACCCTCTACGTGATGTGCACATGGCTGTCTTCTCTCCGTGTCTCCACATTGTGTGTGGGTCTCTGTGTCCGGATTTCCTCCTAAGGGCACTAACCGTATTGGATTAGGGCCCGCCCTAACGACCTCATTTAACGTGATGACCTCTATCAAGACCCCATCTCCAGATCAGGCCGCATTTCAAGACGCGGGCTAGGACTTCAACATATGAATCTGGGAGGGGATCACAATCCGACCCGTCATACCTCTTGGCAACCCCGCAACGTGCAGAGATGATTAATTACTTTACAAAGGAGGGCTCGGAGGTCAGGAGGGGTCAGGTAACTTGCTCGGGGTTGCAGACCAGAGAAGGAACAGAGGGGACATAAGGTTGGGGATGTAGAGTGACACTCTGGTGGGTCTCAGGGTCCCTGTGAAGGCAGAGAACTGGAGCCCTGTGAGGCCGGATCCCTGCCAGGCCCCTCAGCTGGGCCGGTTTGAGGCCGGACTTCCTGGAGGGCCGGAAAAGGGCAGGGAGGAGAGAGAAGACATTTCATTCTGCAAGTCCCTCGGGCGGCCCTCCGTCTCTCTGTTCATTGCCTGTTGTGCGTCTGCCGCTGATTCCTCTAGCTAGGTAGATTTTTGCTTGGCTGAGCTGAGATCAAAAAGTAATTTTTCTTTTTGCAACAGCCAATTAGAAATTCATTTATTTTCACATTACGGACATTTGGCAAAAAATTTCTTTGGCAATTTAGCTCCATTTATATAGTTTGCATAAAGGGAGACAGTGAGGCCGGAGAAAAAAGCCCGGCGAGGCCCCGGGCAAAAATTAAATGCAGAATCATGTATTAGAAATGAGATGTATTTACTATTGTTTTTGAAAATTAATGGTGCATTTTTAGCTTTTATAATGTAATTTAATGATGCAATTCATCTAATAATAAAAAAAAAAGAACACATTTTAACTCAGTGGTACAGATTTACTGGGGCAAAGCGTGGAGTACCTTTTCTATGGAAAGGGATTGGGGCGGAAATGCTTGGGGCCTTTCGCTTTCTCTGTAAGACAGAAAATAAAGAGGAAAAAGAGAAAAGAAAAATAGGGTGTGTGTGTGTGTGTGTGTGTGTGTGTGTTCCCATCTGGGGTGTCTACAGGAACCCAATGAAAGGGACATTTCTCTTTGTCCCTGTTGGTGTTGGTGCTGTGTTATCAGTGTTTAGGGGCAGCCGTTGATTCTGACATGTTTCGGGGGTGTTGGCTGCCTCCACCTGCTAAGTGAGCTCTGACCTCTTCCAGGAGGTCAGCCCCGGGTGGGTGGGAAGGAGAAACTGACCCCCGAGCTGTGTCCGGGTCCATGCCTTCTGGGTTCTGAATGGGGCTGGGCAGAGTGTGGTCTGGGGGTCCATCCCAAAAGGTTGACCACGCTTGTAAGTTTGGGGCACCCCGTTGACCTCCTGCGTCCAAGCCATCTCTCTCACGTTCATGTCAAGGAGCCCGCTTTCCAGTTGCCAGTGGTCCCATTTGGGGTTGAGGCTGCAGAAGCCTGTCCGGTAAGGTGCAGGGTGTCAGGGACGGAAGAGAAGGGGCACGGCACTGATTGTGCCATTCGTGTGCTGGCACTTGGGGTGGCACTCTTTAGAATGACAGCTCCTCGGGGTGGGGTCTGTTCCTGTCTTGTTTGTGCTGTTCCCCTCCTCTGCCCCTCCCCCTCCCCCTTTCTGCTGCCCCACACCTCTGCCCTGAATGCCACCACAAGCTCTTGCCCCCCTGCCACTGCCTGGTCCAGGAGGTCAGCTCTCTCCCGCCCTCCCCTGAGGCTTGCCCCCCACGCCCCACCAGGCTGTAGCCACGGCGCTCTCAGCTCTGAGACTTGAACTTGGGTCTTGTCAGGCTGTGGCAGCTGTGGCCGGAGAAAAGGAAAGTTATTTCCTTGCCTTCCAGGAGGCCAGCTTGGTTCTTCAAGTGCCGTACCGACCCCCCAGTATTGGAAAGTGGCCTTTTGGGCTGCCTGGAGACGTGGCACGGTAAACAGGCCACTGTGTCCGGATGTCTACAGTTGTGCTGTCCAACATGGCTGCGCGTGAGTGTTGAGCCCGTGAAATGGGAATTGAGACGATCTGTCAGTATAAAACACACACCAGGTTTTGAAGACTTTGTGCCCTTGGGTACAAGCAGCTGAGTGTCACATCTCTTTATTTTTCTGGATTTAATTGGCGTGGCTCACTACACTGATGAGAAAGCCAGCACCAGCTCTGCAGGATGAGTCTTTCTCCTCTCTGCGCCATGGGAATCCTTCAACTCGGATGAATCCTCCCCAGCCCCCCCAGACGCGATTCTGATTGTTCACCCCTGAATGCTCAGAGCCCGCGCACCTCCAAGGAGCAGAGAGGGTCGTCAGGGGAAACACACAAGCCCCCTCCCTCTTCCTAGGCTCCCAGGATTTTTGCAGAAATTCTTTTCTGTGGAAGGCCAGTGCTTCTGTGAAGGTACTTCTTCCCGGTACTGGGGTGGACGGCTTCTTCCGTGAGGTCTCAGAGCACTCTACACACCCCACTGATTTCCTTCCAGACCTCTGCCCAGCATGTCCTTCTTGCCATGAGCCCTTGGGCAGCTGCATGCCGCCCGACTCACCCCTGTGCCCCCTCGACAGGGCCAGGCACGTGTCCACCAGCAGTGTGGTTCAAAGGGAACCGAGGCTGTCATTTCCAGAAGCCTTTTTGCCCAGGCTGTGCATGGGGACACCAGACATGAAACTGATTTAAATCACATTCTGGAGCTCCAGCAGGCAAGAGCAAGTAACAGAAGTTCCCATTTTTCAGGGTAGGGCCACCACCTCTGACACAGATGCTGTGAGTCACCTGTGTAACGGCTCGCGTGACGTGAGCACTCACGGGGCTCTGCGATGCATGCTTTAAACACACCAGCCCACATAATGCTCACACAGCTCTAGTCATAAGGCTACGGTTATCCTTCCATTGCAGGTGAAGAGTTGAGTCCCAGGGAGGTCACAAAACTGTCCAGAGTCACAAAGATGGCAAGAAGCCAACTAGTATTGGTCCTCAAACCGAGTGATCCCAGAACGCCTGTTCTCAACAGCATGGCGATTCTGCCTCTCACAGACACACATGTGCAGACACAAAACACACGGGTATACACATATGAACACGAGCATAAAGACCCAGACCCACCATGATGTGTGGACAGACATATGGACACCCCCACATGCACACGGCTATGGAGATATAAAGATACACTTACGCATACACCCATGCTATGTATCCTGAGACACACACCTGCACATAAACCTGCAGCTACACAGACACACTCGCCAATATATATGTGGCTGCACAGATATAAACACATATTGACATATGCCCACATATCCCTGCACACACACCACAGCCATGCTCACACACCTACACACACGCCTGCCCATGCACATACCTGCAACTCTACATGAAGATGCGCTCGTATGACGTGGCTATCAGACACGAAGGCGCACACACAATGCACACATTTGCACATGGACATTTCCACAGATATGCAGATTTGGAAGTGCCTCCTGCCTAGGTTAGGTTTACAGACACACAACCCCTCCTCACTTATACCCTCCCAGAAACACACACACACACACACACACACACACACACACTCATCGACACTCACTCAAGCACAATGATCCAATTTAAACTGAAAAGGAAAAACCAAGTTGAAAATTAGAGGGGAAAAAAAAGTCCTTCAGAAAGTATAAAGCTAATAAGCTGGAAGTGGCGAGCCTGCCGCCTTCACGATATCAATAACTCAGTATTGGGTTTCCAAAAAGACATCACATAATTTTTCAATGAGAAATCCATGAGCCCGGAGATGCTGTTATGGTGTGAATTACAATGCACGCGGCTTGTCAGCCATCCCCGTCAGCACTTTCTGGGACGCCTCCCGGGCAGGAAGTGCTGTGCCGGCAGCCCCGTGGTTATTGTTGTTATTATTTCTTCCTCTTGGAGCCTCAAATTAAGAACCCGGGAAGCCAGCAGGTCCCTTCCCCCCCCCCCGCACCCCCTGCTCTGCATTGTACCCAAATCGAGAAGTTTTTTTGATTTGACATTTTCCTGAGTGTGGCTTCTGAGCTCTCCGCATCCCTCCCTGTCCTGGAGCCTTAATTTCGAGAAGGACTGGTTTTCCGGGCTTGGGAACTGGAGTCAGGATAGGTGGGTGGGGGCTACCCGCCCCTTCAGAGGTCAGGCATGTCTGAGACATCCTGGAGGGCTGTGGGAATGGGAGAAACTGTTTTCTTGTTGCTGTGACCTGGACCCCGGGGTGTTATTTAGCCGGGCCAGCCTGCTGGGCATTGCTGTCTCCTGAGGTTGCCTTCCAGGCAGGATTTTAGTTCCAGAGAAGGACAGGGTCTGTGGGAGGAGGCAATTGGGGATGAGCTGGTTAGAGGGCATAAGACATCCTTTTGGGGGCACTGAGCATAGCAGGAGGAATTGGGTGGCTGACAGGAAGGGGCTGAGGAGACCACCGGGGAGTAGAGAAAGGAGTCCTTGGGTAATCGCGGTGGAGTTGGCTCAGGATTGTGGTCATTGTATTATTCTGTTCAGTGCTTCTTTCATTGCCCATGAGAAGAGAATGTTCTGGCCTCAGAACATGAGCCACACGGGGCTGGCCTGAATGTGGGCTGCAGCCAGGAGCCAAGCCAACCCTGCTGACTGCAGACCTGTGAGTGTTGTATGCCCCTGAGACATTGGGGCTGTTTGTTACGCAGCATAACTGCAGCAGAGATCTGACTAATGCGGGACTTCTCCTCTGTACTTCCCTGACCCCCTGGGCTCAGCTCGTGGTGGCACTCATTGTAATGGAGGCTCAGGCTCAGGAACCACTCTTATCACTAACCAGTATGAGGCTTAGGGGTTAAGAGTGATGTCCCCAGACTTTTCCAATCCTGACTTTTGCATTACTGACTGTGAGGCCTTGGGTAAGTCATTCAACCTCTTTTTGTCTCAGTGCCCACTTTGTAGGGTTAGTCCCTCCTTCGTCCACACTTCCCTCTGGTGGTAACCGGCTGTCTCCATCTTGGGAATCAGGAAACACCCATTTCTTCCTCGCAGCCACCTCCAGCTTGCCCAACGGCCATTTGCCAGCTCCACATGCATTTTTTGTGCCTCTAGGCCATCGCCAAGTTTGTTCCCTCTTCCTGGAATTCCCTGCTCGCCTTCACATGCTTCCACAGAATGCTGATATCTGGATTCAAATGTCACCTCTTTCCTTTGAGTAGGTGCAAGGTCCCTGAACACCACATTGCCATTCCCAGACCATGCCATGCTGTGGTTCTCTGTTTGTTCATGGCCTTCAGCCCAGGACAGGGCTTGGTCTGACCAATTGACCTTTCCAGGTTCTTGCCAGAGTTTAGCAGGAGACGAAGAATCCAATACCCTCTCTGTCTTCCTTCCATACTTAGATTCAAAGGAAGATGAATGGATTCTGCCTGCTAAGCTACTCGGGTCATAATGACATGCCTGTCACAACACAGGGCTTCTTGGTGTAGTCATTGCAGCCTTGATTTCCAGGGTATGTGCGGGATGGGGTGAGTGAGAAGAAATTACTAAGTATGTCCCACTGAGCTAATGTAGTTCGGGCCCCAGTCTTCACGGGCATCCTCCAGACAGGAAATTACCATAACACGAGTTAAGGTAATTCTAGATCCTGTAACAGAGAACCTTCTAAATCTCAGTCACTTAACAGCATAGATGTCTCATTCTCACATTGAGTGGGTATTTGTCTGGTGGCTTTCCACGTGGGGATGCAGGAACCCAGGCTTCTCCCACCTGGTAGCTCTGCCACCCCTCGGGAGCTTGGCAGACCATGCAAGCGTGTAGAGCAGTGCACAGGAGGGCTCACGGGCCAGGTACAGACATGGATGTCACTTCCGTTCACATTTCCATGGTCAGACTTCAGTGACTGGATCACGTCTAGTTGCAAAGGAGACTGGGAAATATGGTCTGGCTGCCTGTCCTCCGGGAGGAGGGAGTGGGCCCTGGTGACCACACGGCCCTCTCCGCCACATCCTCTCACACTGAGTGATAGTGTCAGTGTGGACAGAGGCTCTCTGCAGTGACTTCCCATTGGCGCCAGCTGGGCAGCTGCCAGGTCCCTACCCCACCACTCAAATCAGGATCTCTGGGAATAGGGCCCAGGCACCTGTGTGATTAAAAACATTGCAGGAGTTTGCAACATGCAACTGAGTCTCAGACCATCAGTGTGGGGAGAGGAGCTTTCAGGATTGTGGTCATACCTGGGCCTGATCCCTTGGATGTTCAATAATAATAATAATGATGATAATGATTTATTGTGCCTGTACCAGGTGACAGGCTAGTGTGGCAGGAAGGATACCAAGAGTTATTTAGAAAGAACCAGAGGGCAGTTCCCGCTGGTGGGTATTACATCTCTGGAGAGGCCTGAGCTTGCCCCTCCCCCTAGCCTGTGGGCACTGCTTTGCCCTGACCTCATGATGAGTTCTGTCCCAAAGGCAAGTGTTTGCTAGCTTTGCACCCAGCTCTTGTTTCCCACCAACCCTAGGGCTGCAGAGAGATGGGGCTGCTGGTCTGGAGAGCAAGTCCACCCAGCGATCGCCCTGACCGTCCTAACGCGGCTTCTGGGTGGACTTACTCGGTGTCCTTTCTACCAGATTCGTCCCAACCCTCCTAATTACTGTTAAGTCCTTGTCCCTAAACTCTGTCACTTCCCACCAATGGACTTCTCACAGAGGAGAAGAGAAAAAACAAGAAGCATTTAGCACTGGGGCGTGGGTGGCGTTTATATGCTGAGTCATCTCTTACTCGCTGTGTGACCTTGGGCAAGTTACTTCACTTCTCTGAGCCTGTCCTTGGCAAAATGAGAAAACAGCTTCCTGCTGGGTGTTTGGGAGGATTAAATGATTTAAGTGTTCAGCTCAGGGAGTAAGGGCTGCTCCTGCTTCTTGTCACTCTCGTTCTTGTTGGCTTGGGTTGACGTTTTAGGGTCCAGTGTGGGATGCGGGTCAGGGACTTATATATTCTCTATTCCCTCCCCCAGAGCTGCGGGAACTAAGTTTTCTCTTGTCTCTTCAAGAAAGACGTGACACCCACTTTGCTTTCGCAGAAACAAAACCCAAATAAATCATCTACGGAGGGACCAGCAGGCTAATAGAATGTTCTCAAAAGGGCATCTTGTTTGGTCAGATTGCTCCAGTGAACTTGGGTTTCCTCTGTTTGCAGGATTTCGGGAGGGTTTGTTTACAGGCGATGAGAAGGGGCTTGCTCTGACATTTGTCCCAGCAGGGGCCGAGGGCTCCGTTCCTGCGCACCCCTCCCTCGCTCGTCTGCCTGGTCCTGCACCCACACCTGCAACATCTTCGCTGAACTCTGCGTGCAGGAGGGATGTGTGGTTTGGTGGGGGCCGGAGGGGCAAACACCTCTCCCCCCCCAGTCCTCACTGGGTGCCGGCGTGAGAGCAACCAGAAGCCCCTTTCCCGCCTGGCCTGGAGCGGGGGCGGATGGAGCCGTGCCCTCCCCAGCATCGCCCAGGCCCGTTTTCTCTTCCTCTCGCTTTCTGAAAAGCCTTGTGTCAGCACAGGCGTGGCAGGTGTGTTCGCTCCCAGAGACTGCGCCTGTGCCCCAGCACGGGAAGAAAAATGCCGACTTGGAGAGAATCAGAGGCAGGCCCGGCTCTCGCCTCCGGTGCAGGAGAGGGGAGGGGTGCGGGGCGGAAGGGAGCGCCGGGGGAGGGCCAGGTGGCTGGCCTGGAGGGGCGCATGCCTGCTCGCCAGGAGCACCCTCCTCTCTGCCAGGAAGGAGGCCCCCACAAAGTGACAGCGAGAAGCAGGACAGCTGTGTCCCCTGCTCCTTCCTTTCCACATTCCCTCTCTCTCTGCTCATCCTTTACCCCCACCCTCCCCCATTCTCTCTCTCTCCCTTTCTTTCTCCCTCTATTCCTTTCCTCCCCCACTTCCTTCCTCTGGTCCTCATTCATCTCCTTCCTTTTCTCCCTTCCGTCTGCCCCGCCCTCTCCTCCAGGCTGCCTCCCCCATTCACTGCAGACCCACCTGGCCCTGCTCCTCAGTGCCCCAGGCTTCACGCAGTTACGGTTACCTGTCCCCCAGGGGCTCTCGGCTGAGCTGAGCGGGGCACCCCGTGGGTGGACAGGTGCCGGTCCTACTATGTGATCCATGCCCTAATGGAGGCCGGGGCTGGTCTCCTGGGGGCCTGCTGGACCCGGACGGCAGAGAAAGCCCTGGCAGGGCAGGGGAGTTTGGCTCTGGTCTCAGTGTTTCAGGCTGAGACAAGAGGGAAGGGCGTTCCCGGCAGAGGAAACAGCTTGTCCAAAGGCTGGGAGACAGGAAAGGGCTGGGTGCATTTGAGGAAGCTGCCAGGTTCAAGGTAGCCTGAGCCAGTGGTGGCTCTGGGACTCACTTACCCATTGAGCAGCAAGCATGGCGGACTTGGTGCCTCTGTCCTGACATCACTGAGCAATAAACATACACGTATGGAGCCCCTCACACGTGCTAGTCGCCAAAGTTCAAGGAGGACAAAGATGGTCGTGATGGGACATCTGCCTTCAGCCAGCACACAGTCTGATGGCCGCAGATAGTCGATGAACACTCACTCAGACTTGAAAATTGGACTCACAGAGGCTTACTCATCTCTGCCTTTGACTGTCAGTGTGACCTCTGGCCTGTCATTTCAGCCTCTCTGAACCTCAGTTTTCTCACCTGGGAGAAGATAGTGCCCATGGCCCCTGGGATGTTTTGGGAACTGAATTAGCTCTTGTGTGTACGTATCTCACGGGATGTATTTGACTCTCACGACAGCTCCGGAAGAGAGGCCCTGGAATCTCTCCATTTTATTGACCTGGAAATGGTTTCTCAGAGAGGTTGAGCACCTTGTCCGAGGTCACACAGGCAGTAAAAGGGTAGAGAGGAGAGATAGAAACGTAAGCATGCTGGCTCCCAAGACTGAGTGTTGAATAACGACCCCTAGAAGTGAGCATACGAACTTGGAATGAAAGAAATACGTCAGTAACACGGGGCTGCACCGAGCCGGCAGGGTCACGGGGATGAGCGCAGGGTGCTGGGTCTTCAGAAGGGCGAAGGGCCGGCCTCCCCCACACCCCTAGCTCCTCACCATCCCAATAGCCGCGCTTCCCTAGATGGCTGAGTTGGTGGGAGAGGAGGACGGGAGTGGAGACAGAGGAGGAGGAGCCCCTTGTCCCCCCTCAACCTGGGGCTTCTCTCCAGGGGCTTCTAACCCTAACCCTAACCCTAACCCTAACCCTAACCCTAACTCTAACCCTAACCCTAACCTGAGCACGTGTCTCGGGAATCCAGTGCTCCCAGAGGCCATCGGGGTTCCTGTTCTGTAACTGAGCCTTTTCTGTTCACACGGGACTCTCCCTTGACAGCCTTTCTCTAGGATCCTTGGATCTTTCCAGACCAGCTTTTGTCTAGGAGCCCTCCGGGACTCCCCCAGCACCCTTTCTGTCCCCTTACTCCGGCTTCTGTCTTCTGTTTCTTCCCAATGCTGTCCCTCTCTCTACTCTCACCCCTCCAAGAGGGTGACTGGTTGGACTCCTAAGGTCTGAGAAAGGGTTTAAATACAACCTGAGTCTTGGGCTAAGGTTCAGGGACCTTAGAAGGAATTTAGGACGTGGTCACTAGGAAAGGGGCCTTTGGTCATTACATGGACTGGTCACAAGATGGCGCCCCGGGACCATCAAGCACATGTTAGTCTATCCAAAGGGCTTCCCGTCCGCTGTCAACCCCGGGGAGGGAAGGAGGGGGGGGGGCGCTATTCTCTCTTTTCAAAGTTCCAATGGCACCAAATGGTCTCTATCTTATCATTGTCCCCCCTCACCTCCTGGTTCCTCATCTCTACGCCTGGGCAGCTGACCCTGGGTTCCCTTACTTATCTGGGCAGACAGAGAGCAGTTACTGCAGGCTGTGTGGAGACAGTGGGAGTGGGGAGAAGAGAGGAAGGGAGAAGAAAGGAGAGAAAGGAGGGTCTGGCCAAGGGGTCCCAGGGAGGCTGCAGACATCAGGAAGGAATGTCTCGTGGTCTCAGCTCCCCGAAGCTGGGCTCTGGGGGGAATCTTTAGGAATGGGAAATAGTGCTGTCATTTCAGGGCACATCTGCTGCCTGGCTTGGAGTCCCCAACACAGGTCCCACCTCCTGGAAGCATCAGGGCCATAGGTGACACAGAAAAGGATGCCATCAGCTGCCAGGAGCAAAAGAAGGGGAGAGAAGAGATCAGAGCGCCAGCAGGAAGTGGTCCCGATGGCAGACCCAGCTGCTGCCAGCTGTGGCCCCTCCCTGGACACGGCTAGGGAGCTGATGGACCTGTTAGGTGAGATGGCAGGGTGTGGCCTGGCCTGGACTCTGTCAAGTGAGGCTTACATGAAAAAAGAAATCTCAAGTGAGAGATGACCGGGAGTGAATTTCACACATGCTCAGAAGAGTAAGCACAGGTTAGTGTTATGGTAATGACCATTTGTTGTGTCTTTACTACAGGCTGGGCCCTGCTCTAAGCTCTTGACCTGGATTATTTTATTTACATGACTTATCCATTAAGGTAGGCAATAGAATAGGAGTTATAATGAAAAAAACCAAGCCTGGAATGTAGACAGGGTTTGCTTCAACTCAGTCAAATCCAGGATACATGCAAGCCTGTCTATAGAACACCATTTGATTGCAGGAGTGGAGAGAGGAAAAATCTCTCATTGCAACTCACAGTAAGCACGGGACCTGTCCATTACAGCCTCTTCCACTTCTAACCGTGTTGTTCCTAGCAGAAGAACATTCCGCAGCTGGAGTGGGATCCTGATTTAATAAAGCAATAACCAGAGGAATGCATTTCAATTGATTATTAAGCATTTGTTTATTAGAGCTCAGTCGCTCTGACCCAGATAGCTGCTAAGCAGTCATTAAACATCACAGAAAATGTCTCTGTTTATATATTTTGTTTATTTACCATCATGAACAAACATTATTGCATCAATTAAATGTCGATTAGGGTGCCCATGATTTGAATTAGATTATATACGTGGTGTCAAATCATTTTCTTGTCTCCTTTGGAGATATAATCCATTTCAGTTTTAATATGATAAACGGTTCAATCTAAGTCTTAGAGGCTGTGGCTGGTGGGGGCCAGGGGGTGCTTTCTGAGCCCTTTTAGATCTGATCCGATCTCTGCTTTTTTGGCGTTTGAATGCAACTGCGCGCTCATGACATCCATTCATCATTGCTTATGCGTGCAGGTGCCATTTCTCCGTTGTAATTCTTTGCTCTTTTTTTGGGTTAATTTCTTAAAACACAACACAAAACAATAACTCCCTATCATAAAGCCCTTAGATATTTATATCCTGGGTTGCAGAAAGGAAGCCAGGCTCCACAAAATCAGTGACACTGAGGTCAGAGATGATACTTTGGAAGGGAGTATATAGCGTTTTCCTAGAAGCATCGAGATCACATATTTTAACACCTTTTCAAGAATAATTCAAAGGAAAATTTGAACAAGTTTTTAAATTTATGAGAAAAAATACTTTGTAAAGACGAGATCACATATACATCTTGGTTTTTTAAGTCAGAGGCGAAGGGACCTGAAGGAGGTCTTCTGGCTGGGCGGGGCCAGAGGGCTCAGGATGGAACTTCCCTTGTCCCTAGAATTTGACCTCCTGTAATCCCTTGATTGCCTGAAGTAGGGCTCCCCTTTGGAACTGGGGGCCCAGACCTTCTGGGAGGAGACAAGGTTATATAGCCTTCCTTCCTTGCCTTGACCCCCAGAGAGGCTGCTGAGTGAGGCCAATCCTGGGGAGACAGCCTTTACTTTGTATTGAGAACCAGGTATATAAATCTTCACTAGCAGGGAGCATGTCCCCAAATGATCTTCGTGCTAATAGGATAACAGCCAGCATGGACAGCAGCAGCAACTGTATGTCTACCCAGCAAGAATCCCCATATGTCTTCTCCAAAGCAAATCTCACCCAACCCAGGCCACAGGGGTCACATGACCCAGACTGGACCAGTCAGAATCCAACTTTTGCTTAGACATTATGATTGGTCCAGGAGTGGGCACAGGACCCAAGTCCAGCCAATCACATGCTTCCCCCAGAGTTTTCCCACTAGGAGCTGGAGGAGAAGCTGTTTTCCTCTGGGGTCATCACTGTGTTGGAGGGAGGTGAGGGAATGTGGCAGCCAGAGCTCTTGGAGAGAATAAAGCCGAATAGAGACGAGAGGAGAGGAAGCCAGACCTGGTGACTGTCTAGCTGGCAGGGTCCTTATCCAATTCATGTGTCATTCCCAGCTACTTCAGAAAATTTCATTTGCTAGGCTGCATTCATTTCTGTCACTTGCAATCGAAAGAATCCTGAAGAACTCAACATCCAAAGTTAACACCACACTCCCTCCACTCCGAGCACCCTCTGAACCACCCACTCCCCTGGCATTTCTCAGCGGTGCTGGTGCCTCCTGTTCCCTCTCCTTGTGGTCCATGCTTTTGCACAGAGTGGCTAAGAGTTTTCTGAATACTTGTCACTCCCAGGAAGTTCCCAACACTATTTGTTTTTTTTTAATTGTGAGGAAATAGGCATAACATTTACCATCTTAACAATTTTTAAGGGTATTGTTCAGTGACATTGAGAACCTTCACATGGTTGTCCAACCATCACCACCATCCATCTCCAGAACTCTTCTTATTTTGCAAAACTGAAACTACACCCCCTAAACAACCTTTCTTTCCCCTCTCCCCCCAGCCTCTGGCAACCACCAATTTGACTAGGAACTTCTATAAGTGGAATTGTGTAGTGTTTGTCTTCTTGTGACTGGCTTATTTCACTTTGCACAATGTCCTCAAAGCTCATCAACGTTGAATTTTCTTCCTTTTAAAGGCTGAATAGTATCCCATTGTAGGTATAGACCACATTTTGCTTATTTATTCATTTGTTGATAGGATAATGTATGTCCACCTTAGGATGTGTCCACCTTTTGGCTGCTGTGAATAACGCTGCTGTGGACATGAGTGCACTAACATTTCTTCCAGATCCCACTTTCAGTTTTTTGGGCATATATCCCGGAAGTGAGATTGTTGAATCATTGGTATTTCTATTTTTAATTTTTTAAGGACCCACCATACCGTTTTCCATTTTGCCTTCCCCCCAACAGTCTACAAGCATTTCCATTTCCCCATATCTTTGCCAAAATTTGTTATTCTCTATTATTTTTGTAGCAGCCTACCAGATGGGTGTGAGGTGGTCTCAATATATTTTTAACAGTAACAACTATATCAGTTTTGTTGCATAACAACCATTCCAAAACTGAGGGGGTGGTTGGTGTAAAACAGCCACGGTTTACTTTGCTCATGATTCTCCATGTTGGCGAAGTGAACTGAGCTCAGGGAGGTGGCTCTTCTGGTCTCAGCCAGACTCACTCATGTGTCTAGGGCTAACTGTAGGGACGACTAGCCCAGGATTGCTTCTGCTGGGATGAGTCATTGGTGCTTCCCGCCATTGCTCATCCAGTAAGCAGGCCCACGGCTGACCACGTGAAGAAGAAACAGAAGCACACGCTGTCTCTTGAGGCCTGGGCTTAGAAGCGGCACAACATGACTCCTCTGAACTCCCTCGGCCCAGGCGACTCACCAGGCCCTTCCACATTCAAGGGGGGGGGGGGCATTTGCTCTATCTCTTGGTGGGAGGACTTGCAAAGTCAAACTGCAAAGGATGTGGATATGGGAAAGTGAATATTACCACCATTTCCCCAAAATCCCCAGCATGTGAAATGGTCCCCGCCACGCCCAGGCCAAGGCGAAGACTTCAGGCACATGATGGGTCGATCCAGCCCAACCAGGTGCTAACGGAGATTGCAAACCATTTTTCAACACCATTCCTTTGCTCACGGTGTATCAAGGACCTCCTCTGTGTCAGGCGCTATGGTTGGGACAGTTGAATAGGAAGCATTTCCTGCTTTGAGAAGCTCATCATCTAGTGGGGGACAAACTGCGGCCATCTGTTTTTGTAAATAAAGTTTTATTGGAAACAGTCAGGCCCACTGGTTTACATGTTAGACGCTGCTGCTTTCGCACTACAAAGACAGGACTGAGTAGTTGTAACAGAGACTGTATGGCCTATGTTGGCTTAAGTATTTACAGGAAATATTTGCCAATTTGTTGTCTAGGGAAAAAAGACAAACAGGTGAATAGTCAATGATCATATAGCATGATTGCTCTTTATTCCTTTTCGGGTTGAGTTTTATTGTTTCCAATCTGCAGAATTGAACATGGACATGGCAGCGAAGGAACCAGCGTTTTATGGAGGCAGGGATGGATGGAAGGACGATTCAGGTGTGCTTGCCACGTCCTAGGAGTGCTGGGGGCGGGTTCCAGTGAGATAGTTGGGGTTGCACCCTGGCCTCGCCTGTGACCATGATTAACTGGTGGTCCCTGCGACAGGCGTTTCTAGAAATATCCCAGCTCTGGCGCACCCTGTGCCCATACTCAGCCTTCCCTGTGGGGTCAGCACCTGGGACAGGGCTCCCTGATCTGAGGGATCAGCTCCAGGCTGACCCTTCTTCCTTCTCCCTCTCATCAAAGCTATGCCTTTCCCTCCAGCCCCACCTCTTCTGGGGTCAATATCCTTTGCAAACGACTCCGTGACCCAGGGCAGCCGACCTTCAATGCCTGAGTGTGAGCCACCGTATCTTCACTCTCCCTCTTGCACCCAGGACAGACTTGCTACGGGATCACCAGCCTTTCCCATTGCGTCCAGACACAGCCTCAGAATCCTGCTGATCACAGCCCTCCACTGAGCAGCCAGCAAACTTCTCATCCCTTCCTTAACCCAGGAGCCAGGGCTTAGCTCGTGTGGCGCTTTCAGCACAAACCTCGGCTCCCCCCAGGCAGCCGGTCTCCTTCTGAGCCAGAATTCAACACGATTCACCGAATGTTCGCAGAGCATCACAGAGTGTTAAGGAGGAGGGATGGATAGACACGGGCTCTGTGCCCTGAGGAGTTCACATTGTGATGAGAGGAGCTGACTCTGGCTCCCTCTGGGGTGGCAGCCTTCCCCCGCTGTCATCAGAGGGGTCCTGGGTGCGCTCCACGGACTCTGTCTTCCCCAGCCTGTGCGGCCAAGAGCTCGGCATCCTGGACCAGGGAGGCAGGGGAAGTGCAGGTGGGGACGGGCGAGGACCCAGAGGAATGGCAGCACCTCAAGGCAAAAGAGGGAGTCGGGTTTGGGTCAGGCTGAAGACAATGGATAGTGGTTCTGATCTGAGCAACGGGGGCGGTGGCTCCAGTGTCTCTCTGGAACAAGGCAGGCATGATGGGGGCTCTGCCACCTGTTCCCCCAGGCCCAGCGGGGCAAAGAGCTGGTAAGCCAAGAGCTAAAGTGTCAGGGTCTCAGCCTCCAAAGCAGGAATACGGCAGAAAGGAAACTGAGGCAGGGGGTAACCGATCTGTCTCTGTAGTAGCGTGGCCACATGTGCCCACCCTTCAGAGTCCCCAGGCTCTGGAAAGATGACAGACAGCTCAGGGAGGGCTGGTGATCGGTCTACCCCACAGTGTCCAGCCCTGGTTCAAGGAACTCCCCAATGGGAGCTGCTCGTGACGTCTCTGGGTTTTCTCTCTAGCAAAACGCATGGCTGTTGCAGGCTGGCTACCGTGTCCCCACCCCCCAAGAGCTGGCAGTCACATTATTTGCAAAAGGGGCACCAATGCTTTCTTAGACCTTGCCACAGCCTTCTACGATTGGCCTTCCCAGGGAGATGTCTAGAATCCACTAAGTTCAGATGCCATAAATAGGCAGAGGAGAAAATGTGTGAATATGTGTGTGTGTGTGTCTGTCTGTCTGTCTGTCTGTTCCAGTCCCTGTGTAACACACACACAGACACACACACTCAGATGTACTTCATCAGAATCGGCTTGCAAACTTCATTTCCTCAGGAGGAAGAGCAAAGAAAATTATCATTAACACATCGATGGCACCTCCATGCTGGGAACAAGATTACTCCCAGCCCCACACACACGAGCCCAGGGAGGCACAGAGACTGTATTTTAAATGTGCTCTGCCTCCGTGTCGCCCTCTCCCCCTGACCCACCTCCACTCCCTTTTTATTTTTATTTTTTATTCCTCCAAGCTTGTTTCTCTTGAAATTTCCACCTTGTGGTTGTGTACTGCTGACTTCACATTTGCTGTGGTGTGAACTCCACATCTGTGAATGGATGACAGGAAAGATTAATAGCCTTGCTTCTTTCTCCTTGACTGTGGGCCCAGCTAATGAATAAATAAATAAATAAATAAACGGAGCTCCAATCCCCTAAATAGAGACCCAGCGCCGGGGAGAAAACAGCATTTTGCTGAATCCATTCTTTAAGGAAAAACCCAACCTCTAATGATCTCTGATTTACATAGTCGGCAGTTTTTTCCCGCTCAACATTTTTACAAAGACGCAAAAGTTTGGGGTGGAGGGATGGCCCCCCATACTCTTGGCAGAAGGCGGCAAAGGGCCCCCTGAGAAGCCCACAGGCCAAGCTGGGGCTCACATGAAGCGTGGGTTGCTAGGAGAATGAGCCGATTTCTCCCCTGGATCGCCTTAGACCAGGGATCCCTGAGCCCGGTGTGGTGAAGAGGGTGGCAAGATGGCCCCTGAGGGTCCCAGCGGTGTCCAGGCTGATGAGGTGGGAGGAAGCGGGAGACCTCATCAGTCCACTCAGAAAGCCGGGGCTTTTAAAGCCGAGAGATGTCTTTCTCTCCTACCTGCTTCTTTCTTCTAAATCCTGTGCAAGAGAAACTCGGATGCGCGAGGAGAACGTTCCTCAAACTCCAGCGTGTGCGAGGGTCACCTGGGCATCTCGGTACCGGGCAGATTCTGATGCTGTAGGTCTAGGATGTAGGTCCAGCCTCATCATTCCCACTAAACTGTGGGGCTATGTCTGGGCTGCTGGTCCAGGGACCATGCTCTGAACAGCAAGGCTCTGGGGAGGTGACAGCAGCTGAGGCAATGCCACCTTCCTTGTGGGTCTGGTTGGGTCTCAGGCTGCAGGGGAGTGGCTCCCTTTCTCCTCTGCCTGCAGCTTGGCTATTATTTGGTTTCCCAACCCCGGCTAACTCAGTGGTTTGAATCCAAAGGTACCCAGCCAAACCAGCAAGCAAACCCTCTCTGGAGCCAGCATGGAGGATTCTGGCCATTGCTGTGGCTGCACTTTAAAAGTCCTGTTGCCTCTTGTTCGGTTACTGGATCTTTAACAAGGTCTGTCACCGGGTGGGAAGGTGCTGTCTCAGGGTGACCTGGTGAGGGGCAGGTAGGCTCAAAGGCAGCGAAGGTGTCTGCTTCCCTGCTTGGCTGACCAGAGGCCAGGGCTTGAGGGCAGGGATGTTGGAAGGGCAGTGGGCTTCTCTGTGCAGAGAGGAGTTTGGAGACCACAATTGATCAGTCACTGACATCGATCTGCTGTCCCTGGTACCTGTCAGTTCCCTTGATTCTCTTTGATGATGAAGCAGAAAGGAGAACAGTCCCATGGAAACAGGGACAGGAAGCCCCCAGGGCCTGACATGCCTCCCATTCATGGTCTCTCTGGCTCAGGCAGGTTTGGCCCAAGGACACCAGCCAACACGCTGGAGGGTGGACTCGAGTTTGCTCACACGGTGGGGAACGGAGCTGACCCAGCTGGCTTTCTGCTGCATCTCATCACTCAGCCTGGAGTCTAACGCCTCCTCCTCCCTGATTCCCAGCAGTGAGTCAGCCCGCGAAAGCCCCAAGATTGGGCTATGAATCACCCCAGTGAGCCGACTTGTATTCCCTGGTCAGCCTCAGATGACCCCCGCCCGGCCAGGGGCAGCCCCGTCCTTCGCGCCCCACCGGGGGGCGCTGGCCCAGTGGGCTCTGCCTTCACCTTCCCCGCACGTCCCGGCCACCATTTATTTCTCAGGACCTCGGTTTGCTCATCTGTTAAATAGGGGCCATGACAACTCCCTCTGACGCGGGGAGAAGGCAGTGGAGATGACATTCTCAGGTGCCTGTGTCACAGCCATCATAGAGACCCCGGTCCTGGGCAGTAGTCAAGCCTTTGGCTTTTGTATTGTCTCCTCTGCCCCAGCCCCGACCCCTTCCCTGGGGCCCTGCTGGGCCCAGTCTGATGGGCTAACAGAGCATTACTCCCCCCTGGTGTGTTTCATGGCACAAATCCCATGACAGATTTTGCAAAAAGATCTACAGTAATAAAAAAATAAATAAATAAAAGGAAAATTGCATAACATTCCTCTCCTGAAGGGTAGAATGCTTTAACCTTGCTCGATCCTGCCTGACCCAGTCTTGTTTGACTGGATGTTCAGTCTAACACTTATTAACCACGGGGTGGGGTGGGGTGGTGGTCGGGAGATGGGAGAAGCCGACACTCTTCCTCCTCCCAAGCCTTAACCTCGCGATGTAGCTGGTGCCATCCAGGCGCAGGCCTGGCCCCTGGGGAGGCTGTGTGGTGGGGATGCGAGCCTCTCCCGCCCCGGTCCTATGTGGCAGGCATTTCTGTCCTGTTCCTTGTCCCCGAGCTTCCTGACCATGACTCCCTAGGGCTTTCACATCACACATCTGGGTCTCATAGGCTGTCCCCTTGCCGAGAAAGGTGACCACTTACCCTTCAGTGGCCCAGAGAAGCCCAACCAAAGCTCCGTGCTGTGGCCAACCCCAGGGGTCAATGCAGCGATCTAGTCCGGCCTGGGCCGTGCCACGCCATGCCCTCAGGGCTGATGGTGTCCGTGGTCTGCCTGGGTCCCCCGGGCATTCATCATTCTGGGAGATGTTAACTGGCATCCCGCTGCCAGCATCTGTGACCCTGCCAACTCAGTGTGTCTCTGCAGTTTCTGGGGTGGGCTGAAAGTGCAGACAGCTAATGCCCCTGGGGGGCGCCCTCAGCCAGGGCCTGACAGGGCACATTTGTTTCCTGTGCTTGCTGTAACTAATTATCTCAAACTCGATGGCTTCAAACAACAGAAGTGACTCTTCCACTGTTGTGGAGACCAGATGTCCAAAATCAACATCACTGGGGCCAAAATCAAGGTGCTGGAAGGACCATCCTCCCTCCGGAGGCTCTAGGGGAGGATCCGTACCTTGTCTCTCCCAGCTCTGGTGGCTGCGGGCATTCCTTGGCTTGTGGCCACATCACTTGGATCTCTGCCTCCATGGTTACATTGCCTTCTCTTCTGTTTGTGTCAAGTTTTTCACTGCCTCCCTTTTATGAAGATACTTGTGATTATATTTAGAGCCCACCTTGGATAACCAGGATAATCTCCTTATCTCAAAATCCTTAATGTAATCATATCTACAAAGCCTTTTATTTTTTTTGCCATATAAAGTAACATTTGCAGGTTGCAGGGATTAAAACCTAACCTCTTTGCGGGGGCTGTTATTCAGCTTGCCACGTGGGGTTGGAGAACAGACACTCAGCTTCTTGCCCCTGGGGGTAAGGAATGCTGAGTCCTAGTCTCTTAGAGCTCCCAGAGGGGACAGAGGGGCTGCACCTCGGCTGTCCCCAGTGACACTCTGCTCAGTAACACACTCTGTGGGCTTTCTTCTCTTACCCGCCTCACGTCTGCACTCCTGTGATGGGTGGCCCCTGGGATTTCTTCCTAAACAGACTCCTCGGCCTTGAATCCTCCTCTCAGAGTTTGTTTCCGGGGGACCCAACCTAAGACACGCTCCTCTATCACCAACCATCCACGGCAAAGGCGATGACTTCGGTCAGTTACCTTTCCAACTCCCAGAACCTTGGTGCACGAGCCCTGCGGACATAACGCTGGCCTTGTGGGTGAAGTCGGCTGGATCAGCAGAACTGCTCCATGCGAGACTTGAGACCCTCCCCCACGAAGGCCTCGTCCCACGTCCCACGTCTTCTCAAAGCAGGTTTCACTCAGCCAAGGGGGAGCCTCCCCCCTGGATCGGCCTGGACCTTTCACAGGGAAGCAGGAGTCCTGGTGGGGCGGAGAGAAGAGTGGTTCCACCACGGCCACCGGCTCCTTGCCATCGCCAGGACGTCAGCCAGCGTCACCGGGCGCCATGGTCCCCAGCTTTCTCTCCCCTCCCTTCTCAGCTCTTCCTTTCTTCCTCCCCGCTGCTCATCCTCTCCTCCCGATAGCGAGAAACACTCTCTCCCTTGTCGTGTGCAGGGAAATTTCATTATTTTTCCTGTTCTATTTCTCGTCATGCCTTTGGGTTCTCATGACCTATCTCTGGGGGCTTACTGGGGCCTCTTCGCCAAGACAGTCTGTCCCCTGCTGCCCGGGGTGCTAGCTGTGAGGAGGTGCTCCCCTCTGTTTCTCTATGATGCTTGTCTGTCACCACCAGACACTGGGGACCCCTTGAGTACAGGGAAGATGAATAGAACCAGCTTCACTGTTGTAGGGATGACTTTAAGGCTACAGTCAGATGTTTTTCTCTTCCTTCTTCTTCTTCTTAGATGTTGTCATTGATGAATATTTTTCACTTCTCCTTCTGTTGACTGAGTTGACCGGCCTTGTCGTTGTGTTAGACCTGGCTGCCTATGTGTCAAATGTTTGTCTGAGCCCTGGGGCCGAGGATGGTGTTGGTGGTTTGTATGGGGTACAGGGCTGATGGGTCCCATCCACTCATTCCCAAGCTTTGCCTCATCTGGCCAGTGTGTACGTTAGCAAGTGATGGGCAGGGTTTCAGGAACATGGGTTTCTGATCATGTTTGGTGAGACCCAGGCAACAATTTTTGCTCCTTTTCCTACCTTGACACACACACATACACCACACACACTCTCCCCCCCCCCCCCCAGGCAACAAATGGCTGTAGGCTTTAGGGGCAGATACGTCCTTTAGTTCTGGGCCTTCCAATATGATCTGGGGTTTTGGGGGCAGGTGACGGGGAAGCTGAGCTGTCACTTTGAATTGCAAAGTCTCTATCCATAATGCATAAAGGGCCCTCCGTGAGTGGCCACAGTCTCCTGTCGTCCCGCGACTCGGGGAAATTAGACGGCTTCAGAGCCCCTTATGAAAATGCAATGTATTACCGCTGCTTTTTGACTAGTGAATTATGCATTCAAGAGTGACAAATTCCAAGATGCCGCCTTTATTAGGAGCTCAGTGCCGGGTGGGGTGGACGGTGCTGTCTTCCAAGCTTGTGACAGAATGTTTAATAACTTTTTCTGACTGCACTTCCCGGAGGTGGTATTTATAATACGTATTCTTCCCCCTCTTCCGACCCCTTTCATTTTATCCAAGCATTGATGCTGAAGATTATTGCTCTATTTATGCATTTGGAACTTCTTCCTGGGTCAAAGGGCAGCATCATTTGAAATGACAAAGGCAAAAACAGCAATGGTTTGTTTTTTTTTTAAACCAGTCTATCTCAAGTGCTTGTGACCTTGGACTTCTTGGTTTTTTTAAGGACCCATCCGTTTGGAGGAGGCAGGTTCTTCTTGAACTTCAGGCCTTCAAACAGGAGACAGTGTGTACCATCTCCTGCCATTCTTTCAGGAGATAGGGACCTGTGATTGCACTGGGGATACAAGAATCCCTTTCCCCGGGGGGCGGGAGCCGTGGAGGCAGACGGAAAACCACGTAGATGGTTTCCCTTGCTGTGCAAAAACTTTTCAGTTTGCTGTTTCCCCATTTGTCTATCTTTCTTCTCGTTTCCCTTGCCCGAGGAGAGACGTCTGAAAAATATATTGCTATGAGAACTGTCTGAGATTTTACTGCCTATGTTTTCTCCTCGGATTTTTATAGTTTTGTGTCTAATATTTAAGTCGGTCACCCTAGTAAACTCAATTTAAAAAATAAAAAGAAAACCAGTTAGAGATAATCTGAGCATTCTGTTCCTTATTTAGACCTTAGTCCAGCTCTGGCTGTCACGCCAGGATGGTCAGCTGCCCATCGGATCGTACCGGGCCTGTTTCAAGGTTCATCTTGAATGAAAAGGTTGGGTAATCAGTGTTCCTGCAAGGGGTGCTATGTCCAAATGTGCCAGCGTTTGTGCTTTCCTGCTTTTCCCGACGTTCTCTGCCTAGCTACCTGAAGGATCGTTCTAGTGAGCAAATCTGATCATAGTATTGCTGTGCTTTGAAGATATAGATACATATGTGTATGTGTGTCTGTGTGAGAGAGCAAGAGTGAGAGAGAGACACACACACAGACAGACAGACAGAAAGGGAGAGAGAGATGAGAAGCATCAACTCATAGTTGTGGCACCTTAGTTGTTCATTGATTGTTTTCTCATATGTGCCTTGCCTGGGGGGCTCCAGCCGAGCGAGTGACCCCTTGCTTAAGCCAGCAACGTTGGGCTCAAGCCAGCAACCATGGGGTCATGTCTATGTTCCCATGCTCAAGCCAGCAACCTCACACTCGAGCTAGTAAGCCCGCGCTCCAGCCAGCGACCTCAGGATTTCGAACTTGGGTCCTCAGCGTTCCAGGCCAACGCTCTATCCACTGCATCACCGCCTGGTCAGGCTGCTTTGAAGACTTTAATGGCTCCCTATTGCTTAATGTAAAGCCCTGAGCCTGGCTTAAAAGGTGCTTAAAGATATGGACATGCTGACCTTGCCTGTCACAGACCTTGCTCTCTTGCTGTGGCCAGACTATGACACTATAAACTTCATGCTGTGGAACTTTGTGACTCCCCAGATATGCTGGGCTCTGCCCCTTTTACAACTTTGCACATACCATTCCCTCTGCCGGGAATGCTTTTCTCTACTTACTTGTCTGACAAATTCTCATCCATATTATAAGACCCAACTTTGGCTCTGCCGCCTATGGGAAGTCTTCCTTGGTTTCCTGGACAGAATAAAGTCCCTCTCTATGTCCATGTACTCACTGTATATGACATACCTCCATTAGAGCGATAATCATATTATATAGATTTCAAGAGTTGTCTTTCTTTCTTCCCAGGTTGTTTCTAGTAAACCCCTTGATCTAGCTGGTGCTAAGTACGTGTTTGTTGGTTGTCTGCGTGGCATCTTGGGTTGCCTGACTAGCACCTTGGCTGCATCTACTCATGCATGTGCCACGCACGTATATATTGAGTACCTATCATAGGCTCTGCTAGAACCTGACCTTGCATTTCTACTGCCTATTGGCCTTGCAACTTTGAGCAAGTTCCTTAACCTCTCTGTGCCTCAGTCTCCTCAACCATAAACGGGGATATTAGGGGCACTTAATTTATGGCAAATTAGTGAGAATTAAATGGGGTGGTCCATGTCCAGTGTGTCAGGGACAGCTCCTATTAGCACAGGGACCGGCACACTGTGACCATATAGTAAATGTTAGCAGCAATGACAAAATGATTATAATTACATTGGATTATTATGTTAATATTATATGATATATTTATCATAATATAAATACTATTATGATTATGATTATGATTATTCATGTTACTTGTTCTTGAACTGACTGAATCTCCATTCTTCTGGCTGCTTTGCCCTACACTTGGCAGATGGGATGTGGATCATTTTAATTAGGTTTTATTGGGCTGTTATATGGGTCATAATTGTGGCCATTATTCATTTTCATGGGCCTGCTGACACAGCCTCGATTTAGACACGATGATAGCTTGACAAGTCCCCATATCAAAAGGATCTCTGTTTGAGGGGTTGGAGCAGCCGCAGGAAAAGGGTCCTCAAATGCAGCTTGTGAGAGATCCACGCCGGGAGTGTTCCTCAGAGGAAGAAGAGGTTATGCAGCTCACAATGGCATCCCCTGTGTAGATGTCGGGGGCGGCCGCAGGGGCAGTGGGGTCCTTCATTCCACTTGGCCATGTGCTCCGGGCTGTCCACTGGATCCCCAGCGCCCTGGACAGTGTCCAGTGCAGAGGAGCACATGCCGAATGAAAGGCACGTCTCTGCGTGCTCAGGAAGGCTGGGGCAGAGTGTGAGGCGGGAAGGCCCCGCGGCTGAGTCCCCCAGTTTGAGCAGGTACGGCTGCCGACGGGAACACGTGATGGGCTGAGCTGTGTCCCACTCCCATTCCTATGTTGACGTCCTAGTTCCCAGTATCTCAGACTGGGACCTCATTTGGAGGTAGGGTCTTTACAAAGGTTATCTGAGGTCATTGGGGGTGGGCCCTGATTCAATACGACTGGTGTCCTTGCAAAAAGGGAAAATTTGGGGACAGACACGCACAGACGGAGAGGGCTGTGTGAAGAGCAAGGCAGAGGTCAGGGTGATGTTTCTGCAAGGAAGCCAGGCACATTGAACAGTGCAGGCAGACCACCCGAGCCTGGAGGGGGTGGGGTGGGACAGGCCCCTCGCCCAGCCCTCAGCAGGAACCAGCCCTGCCGTCACTCTCAGCTTGGACTTCTGGCCTCCAGAATTGTGAGACAACGAGTTTCTGTTGCTGGTGCCACCTGGTGTGTGGCACCTTGCCATGGCAGCCCTAGCAAACCGGACAGACAGGCTGGAGGCAAAGCGGCTGCCTGGAGGCGGTGTGTGTGGCGGTGCCGTGCAGGGGCTGTGTCTGGAGGTGGTCGGGGTGGGGGCTGGGACTGGGCAGGGGGTTGAGGGTCAGGGAGAGGTAGTTCCGCTAGCTCCTGTTTCAGCCCTGGGCTGGGGGTTGGTGATGGAAGCTGCAGGCTTGTGTTGGCCGAGGGCCCCGCTCCCTGGCCCTCCATGGTGTGTGTGAGTGTGTGCAAGCATGCGCTGGGGATGTGGGTGTGGCAGGGCACAGAGGGGAGCCTGGGGCAGAGGCATAATTAGGACATGCAGAGGAAGCGCCATGGAGCTGCCGGGACCTCCCTTCCTGGAAGAGAAAAATGAAACGGCTGGTGAGCTGTGAGCTCTTGAGCTGAGTCCCATCCCTAATTACCGCCCAGACCAGCCTCCGGGCCTCATCGCCTGGCCCATCTGCAGCCTCTGAGATGTCCAGGACCCAGGCGCATGGCTGGTGTGCAGGGCCTCGTGGCCAGTGAGCTGCGAGAGGACTTTAATTATGAAGAGCTAATTACTGTGACCGCACTGGAGGGTCCGCAGCCGCCCAGCCGGTCCGGAGCAGGACCCCCTCTTCCTCTGGGCTCTCAGAGCAGCGCTCGAGTGTGGGTGGGTTTGTGCGTGTCCAGGAGGTGTGCGTGTGCGTGCACCTGGGTGTGTCCATGCACGTGCACTGGGTATTGTGTGTGTGTGTGTGCAACCTGGTCCATGCATGTGCATATGCGTGGATGAGTTCAGGGACAGTGTCTTGCATTTCTGTTTGTACATGTCTCTGTGTGCAGATGATATCTGGGAGCAGGCACACATGTGTACCATCGGTGTGGATGTGTGCAAGCTCATATTACCAGGGCTTTGATGCTTTTACGTGTGTATGCATTCATGTGTGCAGTTTGTGTGAGCATGGACGTACAAACAGGGCTCCAGCCAGGTAGCATCTGCATTTGAGCTGGGCTCTCGGAGGCTCTGGCCGTGACAGGGGAGAGAGTGCAGGCATCAGGGGTGGGAAGGCAGGCTGCTCTGTGGGATGGATGGTTGGCAGTGAAAGGCTCAGTCCTGCCCTGTGGCCTCATTTAGTTTGATGGACGAAGGAGGGAGGCTGTTGTAGCCAGGGACAGGGTGGGAGGTTCGGCTCGGGACAGGGGCGGCAGAGAGTTCCATGGGGATGCACCAGTCCTCCTGGGGTGAGTGCTGGACTGCCTGGTGTTCGGTCTCCTTGGCGATGAGTGCTGGGGCTGGGCGCTAGAGGTGAGGGTTGTATATTTTTCCATGTACACACAGGAAAGGGAACCCTAGGAAGCCTTCCTAAGGGAGTTTCGGGGAGATGTTTCGGGGAGATGGTTTCAGGAAGACTTTTGGTGATCAGGGGAAGAAAATTGAAAAGGTCTTTTTTTTTTTTGTATTTTTCTGAAGTTGGAAACGGGGAGGCAGTCAGACAGACTCCCGCATGCGTGCCTGACTGGGATCCACCCAGCATGCCCACCAGGGGGTGATGCTCTGCCCATCTGTGGCATTGCTCTGTTGCAACGAGAGCCATTCTAGTGCCTGAGGCAGAGGCCATAGAACCATCCTCAGCGCCTGGGCCAACTTTGCTCCAATGGAGCCTTGGCTGCAGGAGGGGAAGAGAGAGAGAGAGAGAGAGAGAGAGAGAGAGAGAGAGAGAGGAAAGAGAGGGGGAGGGGTGGAGAAGCAGATGGGCGCTTCTCCTGTGTGTCCTGGCCGGGAATCAAACCCGGGACTCCTGCACCCCAGGCCAATGCTCTACCACTGAGCCAACCGGCCAGGGCCGGAAAAGGTCTTTTTAGTTGCAAAACAGAATTGAAAAGTTTTAAATTCCAGATGAGATGTGGCACATATACACTATGGAATACTACTCAGCCATAAGAAATGATGACATCGGATAGTTTACAATAAAATGGTTGGATCTTGATAACATTATATGGAGTGAAATAAGTAAATCAGAAAAAACTAAGAACTGCATGATTCCATACATAGGTGGGACATAAAAACGAGACTAAGAGACATGGACAACAGTGTGGTAGTTACGGAGGAGGGGGGGTGGGAAGGAGACGAGGGGGAGAGGGGAAGGGGGAGAAGGAGGGGCACAAAGAAAACTCGATAGAAGGTGATGGAGGACAATCTGACTTTGGGTGATGGGTATGCAACATAATTGAATGACAAGATAACCTGAACATATTTTCTTTGAACATATGTACCTTGATTTATTGATGTTACCCCATTAAAATTAATAAAAATTTATAAAAAAAAAAAAAGAAAAAGTTTTCATCACAAGAAAAAAAATTCCAGATGAGCTGGGGTTGGGGGTGGGGCTTAGGCTTGCAAAAGAAAATTGCAGAGATAGTGTGGTCTGTGGGAACCGTTGAGCGATAAGCACAGGGGTTTGGAAGGGGAGTTCCAATGGACACCAAGAGACTGGAAGGGGGGAGTGGTGGGTGTTTCAGGACCCAGGAGAGGAGCTGGACCGTGCCCGGGGCTGGGCTGGGTTCCTACAGGGCGTGGTGGGTGGGCAGAGCCCTCTGAGTGGCAGGCTGGATCGAGGGAGTGGTTGGCACAGTGAAAGTGTCGATCAACTTGATCTGTGGGCCCCCCCTCACTTTTTCACTGTCCAGCCCATTTCCCAGGGAGCCTGTGGGGCCCCTCTTGTCCCCACTGGAAACCAAGGACGCAGGGCCAGGAGAGAACAGACATTTCTCCAGGAAGTCCTGGGTAAAGTATTTCTTTAGCAGCTTACTAAATACCCTTTTTCTAGGAGTGTCCAACTGGTGTGCTGGGAGCCGAGGGTGGCAGACGGCTCACAGAGCCCAGGGTTCTGGGCGTGCCTTCAGGACCCTGAGGCAGGTACACTTGCTGTGATCCCTGCCCTGTAGAGGGCTAGGGGACCTTGACCAAGGTAATGTCTTGAGTTGCCCTAACTTGCTAGAGAAATTCTTCTGGTCAGGCAAAAAAAAAAAGGTATTGAAACATTGGCCTATGTTCCTGCATTTTAAGGGAACCACCAATGAATAACTTTGAATGGGAGTAATAGTAACAATGGCAACAGGAATAATCCGGGCCAGCTCCTCAGAGAGGAAATCTACCCTTCCTCCCCCTTTTTGTTCTATCTGGACCCATCAGCAGGTTAGATGATGTCCAGCTGTGCTGATGAGGGATATCTTCTGTGCTTGGTCTACTGATTCAAATGCCTACTTCTTTCAGAGACGCCCTCAGAGCTACAGCCAGAAATTGTTTTATCAACTCTCTGGGCAACCCTTAGCCCAGTGAGGTTGACACGTAAAATTCACCATCACGGCTGGGGGCGCACACAGCCTTTGATCAAGCACATTCTCTCCTCCTTCTACTTCTCTGGTCTGAACTTGCATACGTTTCTAATTCCAACCCCAACCCCAACCCTAACCCTGATGTGTCACAGACTTACCTACCCGTCCTGTTGAGGAGCTCAGCAGAGCAAAGCTGGGCGAGGCAGCCTCTTGACCGGTCTCTTTAGAAACCTGCTAGGTTTAGAAATAGCCCAACTGCCATCCTGTTACACCCACTGGGCTTTGAGTATCATTTCACAGAAACAGGGAGTTTGATATCTACAACATATGGGTGAAAAAAACTCTGGACACAGACGGCTGTGTCCGGAGGGAGGTAGCTTTGCAAACTGCTCTCGAATGAAACCAGCTCTTTAAGATACAGGCTTGTGACATCTCAATAGAAATCTGGCATGGTGGGCATGATTATTATGGTTGTCCCATTAGTAGAAATCTTCACTGAAAAAAAAGGATAAAAGGACCTTGGCCAGTTGGCTCAGCGGTAGAGTGCCGGCCCGGTGTGTGGAAGTCTCAGATTTGATTCCTGGTCAAGGCACACAGGGGAAGTGTCCATCTGCTTCTCCCCCCTTTCCCCTTCCCCCTCTCCTTCCTCTCTATCTCTCTCTTCCCCTCCCGCAGCCAAGGTTCCATGGGAGCAAAGTTGGCCTGGACACTGAGGATGTGTCCATGGCCTCTGCCTCAGGCACTAGAATGGCTCAGGTTGCAACAGAGCGACTCCCCAGATGGGCTGAGCATCGCCCCCTGGTGGGCATGTCAGGTGGATCCTGGTTGGGCACATGCGGGAGTCTGCCGCCACCTGCTTCTCACTTCGGAAAAATTAAAAAAAATAAATAAATAAAATAAAAGAACTGTGTCCCCATTTTACAGCTGAGGAAAGAGTCACAGAGACCTTATGTGTTTGGTTTTATAGAGGAGTAAGGAGGCTTTTTGTTACAAGTATCAAGAAACTGGGTTCGAGTTGCTGTAAACAAAGAGGAGGATTTATTAGCTTGAATATCGAGAAGTCTGGACATCAAGTGGTCCTGGGGTTGGTTGATGCAGTGTTCCTGCAGCTACTTACAGACTCAGGTGCCCATTATATGGAGGAGGGAATTGAGACTGGGTCACCCCTCCCCCCACGTTATCCCCAGGACATGTGCCAGCTCAGGTAGTTCTAATTAATTCTGAGACTCCTTCCCCTCCATGCTGCCCCCTGCCCCCCACAGTGCCAGGTATCACATTCGTGGGAAAACTCACGCCACGGTTCTGATCCACTTCCAGGGAAGCACCTCTTCTGCCCCCTCACCTCTGTCCCTTCTGTCCCCAGCTAGGTGCGGGGTTGGACCACCTTTGTTCCAGCTGTAAAAGAAGAGAGGGCATAGGACCCGGGCTGGAGGCCCTTTCAGGGCTGATTTGCAGTGACCTGTGAGCAAGACCCGTGAGCAGGTGTCTGTGAAGGACCTTGAACCCCCTTGCCCAGCACCCCCAGTGATGATGCCCATTCCTAAAATGTTTTAGGGAGTCAGTGACTCTTTCTAAGGGACATTGGATAGTGCTTGGAGCAGGCAGATCTGTAGTATTAGTTCAGGTGTTGTTAGCTGCTGTCACAGGTAGACCCAGACACCTCTGGGGCTCAGAACAATGATGTTTATTTTTCACCCACATAAAAGTCCGTTCAGTGAAAGAGTGGGAGAGGGTCTTTTTTGCAAAGTCACCTGGGGATCCAGCTTTATGGATGTTCCGCACGTTTGACATGTGGTTTCCAAGGTTACCCTGGATGTCATCATCCCGAGCCTGGAGGACAGCACTTGGGAGGTTTGGCACAGGCCACCCTGGGAAGTGGGGCACATCATTCCCCTCGTTCCATGAGCCAGGACTCGGCCACACAGCTCTGTGTAACCCCAAGAGGCGGGGGAATGTCACCCAGCCTTGTGCCCAGGACGAAGAGGAAGTAAGTGCGGGAAGCCACACTTGACTGTGAATCTGGACCCTGACACACACTAATTGAGGGGCTTGGACTCTCTGGACATGTCTGAGCCTGTTTCCTCGTTAAAGACAAGAATGGTGGTGAGCCGCTGGCCCGCACGGTGGGGAGGGTCACTGAATCCTTTTTAACACTCGCACGGAGTCATGGTCCACTCCTGCGAGCACTACCTGCTGCGGACAATTGCCATGTGCTTGCAGACTTCCCTGGTAATGACTTCTCTCCCCTGGAGGGAAAACACCGGACCGGAGGACACGCCACTCGTAATCAGAGCCGCAACCCCATCAGCGGGCCTGGGGCCCCGCGCCTAGTAGGCACTCAGTAAATATATGTTGAGGGAACGAATGTTCGGATGAGTTGAGATGACTGCATACGTATTAAGGTTTACTCCTTTAAAAATTCTTCCTCACTAAACTTTCCATCTTCGTGTTCCGCGCCGGGGTGGTGGGGGGAGGGGAAGGAGAGAAGCCCAGGAGGAGGAGGGGCACCTTCCTCCCGCCCCCACTGGAGCCCGAACTATAAATAGCTCCAGTTGGAATCTGACTGCAGATTCCTCCAGCAAAGTCAGCATCCCCAGGACCTCTCCTCCTAGATGGGGACCAGGAGCGCCTCCTCATTAATCACGGCTCTTTAATTAACAGCTCTGAGCCTGGAACAAAAGGTGCTTACCGGGAGGACGCCAGCGGGCCCTGAACTCTGGCCGCCTGTTTTTATTTGGAGGCCCCAGCGCCTTGGGGAGCAGGCCTGGCCTGGCTCGGCGCTGAGCCCGGCGGGGGTGGGGGTTTGCAGGGTGAGCAGCTGGCAGGCCGGCCGCCTGTCTCCACCTCGGACATCACCTCACAAGCTGACTCGACTCGGAGCAAGTTGTTGGCAGCTCTGTTCTGCCAGGACCCGCGAGGGGGAGGTGGCTGGACAGTTTAGGACAGTGGTTTCAAACTTGGCATGCTGGAATCACTTGGGAAGGTCTAAAGCCATAGATGCAGGATCCCGTGAGGGTCTGATATGCTTGGTCTGAGATGGGGCTGGAGAGTGGCAGTTGTCAAAGCTGCACTGGTGATCCCATCGTGCGGCACAGTTTGAGGACCATTGCTTGGGGTGGCCGGCTTGGTGGGGGACACTGAGGCTTCACCCGATGCCTGGCTGAGGGACTGCAAAGGCTAAAGTCTCAGCCAGATCAGGGGTCCTCTTCTGCACATGGGGTGGAAGACCCCATAGTGTTATAGTGGATCCCATAGGCGCTGAGGGGAGTGTCGCAGTGGAGAAGCAGGCGGCCAGGGCAGAGGCTGGAGGGTGGGAGCGAGCACAGCCTGGCATGGGGGAGAGGGGGTGAGGGGTAGAGTGAGGGAAGTGGGGAGCTGGGGAGCGTGGCCCTAGGGCTCCTGCTGGGACTGACCATTGTGATTCTCAACAACAGATCTCTGACCCGCTTTTAAAACTCTCTCTCCTTTTGGGTGGGGGTGGGGGTAGGGGAAGAGAATGAGGTTGGTAAAGGGGCACAAACTTTCAGCTCTAAGACGGATAAGGTCTGAGGAGCTCGTGTAAAACACGGCGCCCGGAGTCGATAATGCTGTATTGTATTATTGAAATTTACCAAGAGTAGAACTGACACGTCATCACCAGCAAAAATAAACGAGTGGATAAATAAATAAATAAGGTGATGGATGTGGTAATTAACTAGATGGTGGGAATCCTTTCCCATTGGATACATATATCAGATCACCACCAATGTGCACTTTAAATATTTTACAATTTTATTTGTCAATTATAGCTCCATAAAGCTGAAGAAACTCCCTCCAAAACAAAAAACAAAGATAGCTCCTGTACTCTGTGCACTGATCAAAGAGCTCCATACAGCAAGCAGACCAGGGTCATTACAAAGTTCTGTTCACGGGGTCCTCTCTGGGCAGAAACCTCCTCATCTATAGTATGGGACATCACACTTTATAAATTCCTAGTGTTTGACATCCAGGAGGTACTCAGAAAATCCTTGCTGGAACTCTAACATCTCACCAGCCCCCCCTCAACTGATTGGCAGCAGGCACCTGCAAAGGAATTTAAGGCCAATGATGCTGTAGTTGATTAGTGATGTCTGCCAGGGATGCGGGGAGGGGAAGTGATGGCATGAATGTCAGTGATTTGCCATCCTGGTCTAGATGTAAACTTTATGAAGTTAAAGACTGTGTTTCTCTTGTTCCCTTTTGGGTCCTCAGAGTTTAGGAGAGAGTCTGGTATAGACGAAGCACTCAATTGTTTGTCGAAGAAAGACAGTCCCTCTGTTTGTTTTTCTAGTTATGATTCCCTTGCCTTTTCCTAGTTGATCCTTCACTGGGTCTTTTCTTCTCCTGAAGAATTCTTTTTATGGAGTTGAGATCCTTTGTCTCCTTTCCTACAGTGATGGTGTCAAATTCCCTGTGTTCTTTTTGGGAGGGGTTGCCGTGATGGAGTGCGTGCGGGGCCCTCTGTCTAGCGTCCTCTGTGCTCAAGACCTCTGGGTACAGAAGTGCCCTGGCGGGGTGGTGTTGGGCAAGTCACCACCAGCTCTGAGCCTCTCAGTTGTCTTTTATATTCTTTTGAAAGTGGTACTCATTTATTCACACATTGTCCTGGTAATTACAGGATGAAACGAATCTGAAATGCCCATAAAATGTAACTCAGCGTCGGCCTGGCGTGCGGGGGACCTGGGTTCGATTCCCGGCCAGGGCACATAGGAGAAGCGCCCATTTGCTTCTCCACCTTGCCCCCCTCCTTCCTCTCTGTCTCTCTCTTCCCCTCCCGCAGCCAAGGCTCCATTGGAGCAAAGATGGCCCGGGCGCTGGGGGTGGCTCCTTGGCCTCTGCCCCAGGTGCTAGAGTGGCTCTGGTCGCGGCAGAGCGACGCCCCGGAGGGGCAGAGCATCGCCCCCTGGTAGGCAGAGCATCGCCCCTGGTGGGCGTGCCGGGTGGATCCCGGTCGGGCGCATGCGGGAGTCTGTCTGACTGTCTCTCCCCATTTCCAGCTTCAGAAAAAAAACCAAAAAACAAAAAACAAAAAAATGTAACTCAGGGTCGGTTTACTTCTGAATTTCAAGGACCCAAGCCCACCTTTTCTTGCTTCCCCGTCACACACAACGGCAATGAGGCAAGAGCAGGGCTTTTTCTTATCCTTTCCCCCCGCTTTGACCTCACGTCTTCACTCTAAAGTCCTCATTCTCCACCTCGGGACAACTGCTTCCAGCACACCACGGGTCTGACCTCTTCTTCAGGAGATGAATTCTTGTTCCTGTGTCGCTGCCACCAAGGAGTCCTCTAGCCGCTACCAGAGCATCTCCAAGGGGGAGCTTGCCATCTCCTCAGGCGGCTGATCGCGGACTGGAGAAGTTCTGGGGGCCAAACGTCTTCCTACCTCCTTGGTTCTAGATTACACCTTGGTTCTAGATTACACCAGAGCAGCGCCTGCCTCAGGTGATTCTCGTCCTTCAGGTCCCAGCTGAAACACTGCTGCCTGAGAACCCTCCCTGGGGACTCCACTCCTTGGAGCCCCCAAGCTCCTTACTTCCTGTGCCAACTTATCTTTCTGACACCACGATTGGTTTCTCTCTTTATCACCTGTCTTTCCTATCAGACGGTGAAAAGGACACTCCACGAGTGCAGGGTTCCAGCCTGTTTTATTCCTGACAAGAAATAGATGTCACACTTGAATCCTATTGCTTGAGTTTAATAAGGGGACTATTCACAAGGGTGTGGACAGGTTTAAGGGAATCAGTACGGGGTGGTGCAGCCCCCACGGCTAGCAGCATTGAGAAGCTATTACTAACCCGATGGCTCAAGAGCAGAGGAAGGGACCTGCTAGAGAGGAGAGCAGTGAGGAGAGGGCCACCGGGCAGGAGCTGAGGTCCCTGGCGGAGCTAGTTTGAAGCAACTTGGCAAACACCATGACCTCATTCTCCTCCTACCTTCTGATCTCTTCTTGGCTGAGCCCAGCTGGAAGCCAGAGGGGAAGGGAGTCTGTTGGTGTGTTTTCTTAAGGTCCTCCTTGTGAGGTACATTCATTCTTGTTTGCCCAGAGCCTGGCACGGTACCTGGCACACAGTAGGTGCTTACTAAGTGTTTACTAAACCAATCAAGTCTGATGCTATATTGGAGAGAATAATCATGGCGCCTGCGTCTCCAGGTGCAGCAGCCTGTTCATCCTGCTGACCTACGTGCAATGCAGCTCTGTGACCCCTCTCCAAGCTGGTCGGATGTTTCTGATTGCACTTGACAGTTACGTCCCTCAAAGGTGTGCAGGCCGGGTGTGTTCTGATTGGCACGGGGTAGCAGCGCTCTCCCCTGTAACCTCCCTTAGTACAGCCTGGGATCCTGGTGTATTTTTTGAGGGTAGGTTGTGATGTCTCCTTGCTGTCATGTAAATTTCCTATATAATCCCAAGAGCTGCTGAGTATGTAAATTCAATGGCAGGATACGGTGGGCCTGCTTTGGACACTGTCTTACTGGGGGTTATGGGATTTGATAGAAACCTAGATCCAGTGGCAAATACCAAGCAACACATGCTTCCGTGGCAGACGTGAGTCGCTCACAATCACTCTTTTCTGCTGTAGCTCTGAACCCTTCTCAACACCGTCATACCAACTTGCTGGGGGTGGCGTGTAAAACAAAAGCTATTTGATATCCTTGCTGTAGCTATTCCTCGTGTTTGGGAAATGAATGTGCTCGCTCAGGCTGGCAGAGGGGCTTCTGCCTCAGTTTCTCTGCTGGTGCCCAGCGTAGTTGTTGGATCCAGCCTTTTTTTTTTTTTTTGTATTTTTCTGAAGCTGGAAATGGGGAGAGACAGTCAGACAGACTCCTGCATGCGCCCGACCGGGATCCACCCGGCACGCCCCTGGGGGGCGCTCTGCCCACCAGGGGGCGATGCTCTGCCCCTCCGGGGCGTCGCTCTGCCAAGACCAGAGCCACTCTAGTGCCTGGGGCAGAGGCCAAGGAGCCATCCCCAGCGCCCGGGCCATCTTTGCTCCAATGGAGCCTTGGTTGCGGGAGGGGAAGAGAGAGACAGAGAGGAAGGAGGGGGGTGGTGGAGAAGCAAATGGGCGCTTCTTCTATGTGCCCTGGCCGGGAATCGAACCTGGGTCCCCCGCACGCCAGGCCGACGCTCTACCGCTGAGCCAACCGGCCAGGGCCGGATCCAGACTTTTGACTTTCTCTAAGCAGAGCGTATTTTAGGACCAAACCTTCAATTGCCGGTTTGCACTCCAATCCTCCTCACTTGGCTAATCCTTATTCACCACGTAGATGATCGTGCCCAATACTCGTAAATATCCTAGTATTCCTATATTTTAAAAAGTAATAAAAGGACAAGTAATGTTCATTTTGATAGTATAGCTTACTTACCCCCATAGACTCCATCTATTATTTCAACGTGTAGTCGGTATAGAATTTCAGACGGGACGTTTTGTATTCTCTCTTTCCCATTGTGAAGTCTCAGAGATGTGGTGTGCCTTTTGCATTCGAAGCCCATCTTGGTTTGCAGGAGCCGCGGTGCAAGCACTCAACAACCACACGGGTGTGTGGCCCATGCCCTAGAAACATCCCGCGCCCTAAGGAAGGGCCTCAAGCCTGGGCGTCTTTGCTCCCACCTCGGGCTCTTCTTATTAAAACAATTACCATATTTTATTGTTTTTGGTTATGGAAAGCTTAATATTTCCCTTCCCCTCTAGATCAGTGGTCCCCAACCTTTTTTTGGGCCACGGACCGGTTTAATGTCAGAAAATATTTTCACGGACTGGCCTTTAGGGTGGGACGGGTAAATGTATCACGTGACTGAGACAAGCGTCAAGAGTGAGTACTAGACGGATGTAACAGAGGGAATCTGGTCATTTTTTAAAAATAAAACATCGTTCAGACTTAAATATAAATAAAACAGAAATAATGTAAGTTATTTATTCTTTCTCTGCGGACCAGTACCAAATGGTCCACGGACCGGTACCGGTCTGCGGCCCGGGGCTTGGGGACCACTGCTCTAGATAACAAGTTTTATAAGGACAGAAAACAAACATGCTAGTTGTACGCATCTCTCTGCCACACTTGCCCGGTATATAGTAGGTCCTTAATAAATGCGTGTTGAACGAACAAGTTAATAGAGCCCTCCATTCTCCAGGGTGCCTCCCTCCTCACCACCTTGTATGCTTTCACCCCTGCCCCTGCCTCAGGTTCTCAGCGTATCCCCCAGTCTCCCAGCCCCTGTGTCTGGACAGTTTTTAGCTGGCCTCATCCTCGGGCACCTGACAGCCAGGATTATTAGTCGGCAGCGCAGACAGGGGCCTAATGGGCTGGGGCAGGGCCGTGGGGGAGCCGGCCCCGCGCAGGGGGCAGGCAGAGCTGCCCAGGATGAAGGATGACCCTGCCTGCTGGCCCGGGGAGGCACCACGCACGTCCTTCTCACCGATCGGTGCCAGCAAATGTTCCAGGGACACTGCTAAATGCCTGCTGTAAATCTCGCTTAAAGGGCCATCAAGAGCAGCTTTTGGCTGCAAGCATCTTTGCCATTATTCTTTACTAGGTCCTTTTAACGTAACCGGGAACAGGGTAATATTTTGTTCATCTGTAGCTATTGGAAGGAAGCTCAGTGGAGTTTAATGGTTGAGGTCTGGGAGGCAGGCATATCCTGGGCAGGATCTGGGCCAGCTCTGGCCAGCTCGGGGGCCTGTGGGGCTGGGCGCAGTTCTGGGGGTGGTCCCTGTGTCGGATCAGAGGGGCCGGGCCCTGCAGCCTGGGAGCATGCAGGTAGATTCTGTGCCCTCCCCAGATCTGCCCCATGCTTTCTGGGTGGAGTAAGGGGGCTGGATGCTTCCGGAGGCCTCTGCTGACCCCTGACTACCTGAGCAACCAGGGACTGAGAGCAGCAGGCTCACAGCCTGGGCACATTGGACCAGACAGCCCGGTGTCCCCATGTCAGCTGCCCTTTAAGTTTCAGCAGAAACAGCTTTTCCTCAGTCCCCACAGCCCCCCACGGTCACTGCCCCTTAGCTCTGGCGTCCCTCACACTCAAACTACCTGTGCAACGTGAAAGCGCCCAACTGCTCCCCAAGACGCAGCGACTCACAGCTCCTACCTTGGGGGAGACACCCTTGTCCATCAGCGTCTGATCTAGTGACACAGTATTTGAAGAGTGCACGCTGCCCTTACCACCCGATGAGTCTTCCACACAAATGCGGGGCTTCTTGGTGACCTCCGGCCGGGGGACACTCCAGGAGGTTGTCCAACTCCTGGAGGGCGGCTCTCACATCACAGTCTACATGGACAGACCCCCTGGGTCTGCGCGGGCCCAGGCCCAGGCAGCCACAGAGCGGCACTGTCCTCAGTCCCCAGCAACTCTCTGCCCGGGTCTGGGGCTGCGTGCGAGGCAGAGTCTGCTGGTGTGGTTCCCGGAAGATGTGCCGATGGGTTAGGCCCTCTTGGTAACCAGAGGCCACTGCTGTCACGGGTGTGGGTCTGAGCCTCTCTTCCCTGGCCTTCAGCATTCCAGACATGTGTGTTGGTAGACTCCAGAGCCCCACTGGACTGCGGGCACACCCCTCTATGTATGTGTGGCCTGCGACCGCTTTCAGACGGCAGAGTTGAGTAGGAAGGAGCCGCAGAGATGGTCTAACCCTTGAAGCCAGCAGTATTTACTCTCTGGCCTCTGAAAAAACAGTGTGCCACCCCCACCCCCCCTTCTAGACAGTGGTGAAAGGAAAGGAGACAGCTTCTGAACGCTCACCTGCTGGACATCTTTGGAGACCCCAGGGGGATTTTAATTTATTTTATTTTTGCCTGCTTTGATCAAGTGAGCCCAGACACATCCACCTCTCCTCATGCTGACACTGACTTAGAGGAATTTAGGAGCGTCCAAATGTCTTTGTTTGGTACGGTAGTTGGCATCTGATTCAAGGACATGTGACCCCAGTGCCCAACCCTAGTTAGAAGAGCCAGTATTCAGTAGCTCGGTCTGCAAATGCGTATTCTGCCTGCTGCCTGTCAGAAACCAGATGCTGTGGCACAGAAAGAAGTAAAGCACAGTGCCCACAGGACGATGCCACGGACCAGCAAGGGGACGTACTGGTCTACGTACAGATAACTGAAGTGTATTGTGAAAATTACTTTAGAACAGAAGTCCTGTGATAGGCTTTTCAGTGGAGGCCAGTTTAGGGAGGAGGGGGACAAATGAATTGGGCTTTGAAGTAGAAATAGAAGTTTTCTGGTTATATGAAGAAGGATGGGAGTGTTCTAAGCATGGTGGAAAACATTCGTAAAGTTAACGCCCGGGTCTAATGTCTGATATTAGAATATCAGATATGTATGCAAAGATACATGTCACCATTTCTCTGTCCGGGCACACTTGTATTTATGTGGACAAGCTTAGACAGAGCTGGTCTGGGACATGCTCACATTAGCTTTGTTCATCAACATGAACATGCCTGGCATACATTTTGGGCACACAGCTGAACATGTACGTAGACATGTGTGAACACTCCGAGGCTGGAGTGTGCCTATGCACACACATATACCTCCATGTGGGTGGACATTGTTCTGGGTCTTCTGCCAACAACGTGTGTGACCTAAACTTTGTCCACCACCGTCTGTGAAAACCTGGCCATGGAGCCCAGGAATGAGGGGCTTGTTCACTCCCACGTAAGGTGTAGCCTCTCCCTCTCTTGCGTCCCCCATGCTCCATTCCCCTCTGTCAACCAGTCCTCCCTTCTTGGCGAGGGTACCCGGTCTGTGCTGTGCTCAGGGGACAAAGGATTGAGTGCTCTGTCCAGGCAGGCACCAGACACGGACCCTCCGAGAGCTCTCTCTTGTCCGGGTGAGAGCCCGGAAGTCAGGGTTATTCACTTTCCTCGCATCAGGGGACATTTTCTGCCATGGGCTCCAGCAGCTACTTCCTCGAAGTGAGGTCTCCAGCCGAATGCCCAAGGCTCACACGTGTCAAGAAGGAGGTCATGTGTGGAGCCCTGGGTGAGCGAGACACCCATCTCTTTTTCTTAAGTGGGAACTTTTGTTCAACTCACAGGAGAGGATGTATGTTCTGTCCTTGGTCGTGGCCGGAATCATCTCCATTCCTGCCTTTGCCTCTCTGACAGGGCTTGTAACCCATTAGGTTCATCTGTAATGATCTAGAACAGCGGTTCTCAATATTATTTCCGATGGCTGTAGGCGACCCCTGTGTTTTGGTCGTTTGATCCCCGCTGGGGTCGTGACCCACAGGTTGAGAACCGCTGATCTAGAATGAAACAACCCACAGTGAACCTCTCCATCATTGGGGACTTCTAGCAGGTGTTGAATGACTCTCCATCATTGGGGACTTCTAGCAGGTGTTGAATGACTGAAGGGGTAAGGGTGTGGCTAGCCTAGGTGGCCGGGAGAGTCAGTCCTGTCCGGGACAGTCTGAGACCTTAGACATTATGCTGTGCCATCTCTTGGACATCATTGCTTAGAATAACATCTGAAGGGAGGCAGTGTTCCCTTGTGACACAGGGAGGGGCTGGAATGAGGGACCAGAGCTGGAGGCCTCTGGGATGTGGCCATACACAAGAACTTATGGGCTGGACTTGTTAACCCCTTTCTTGTCCTAGTTGATCATCTCTTCCTTACCAAAAAGCAACTGTATGGCTTGGAATGACTTTAGATACACTAACCATCGGTCCCTTGTATTTCTACCACTGCCCCAGAGTCAGCCTCGAATCCCGTTATCCGGTGCGTGCCTCGATTCCTGGCTTGAGAAATCGGCCCCTGCACCTTTAAATGCTTCGTGTCCTCCATCCATGATGAGAAAAAGAGGGGAAGGAAAGTTGGCATTTAGTTGTGAGTGTGCGCGCGAGGTTGTGTGGAGGAGTCGGGGGACGGACTGGATGCCCGGGGGGGGGGACCCCGAGATATTTTCTTTCTTGTCTGTTTTTTCCACCCTATTTCTTTCCCCTCCACGTCAACACCAAACAAGACAGGACTAGAATTAATGGGGAAAGCAGCAATTAGCAAATTAGGTTAGCGGCGTGTTGCCGAGTGGCACGGCTGCCAGGTGCGGGGTCTCCGGGAGGATATTTATTAGGGCCTGTCAGAGAAGTGACACTTTGATAAATGGAGTTAGGTAATCAGCCCCTCTCCGACAGCAAGCATTGTGAGGCCTCAGCAGGCAGAACTACAGGAGCCAACCTTTGTTATGATTTAAAAAATTTTTTTTAATGTGCACAAAAGTAACACAACAGCAACACCCGCCTCTGCCGAGAGCAGCCTGGGGCCCGCGTCCTGACGTCCGGGGGAAATCGCGGGTGTCGGGAGTGTTCCCTTTGGAACGGGGGGGGGGGGGGGGGGCTGGAAAACCTGCTCGCAAGCCACCGAGGTGGGACACTCTGTCTGAGTTTTGGAGATGCCCTCGCGTTGGGACGAACAAAACAAAACAGGAGTGGGTTTTAATGAGCCAACATTTAGGGAGTTCTGTGTTCACCAGGATCGTTTGCGAAGTGACCGTTTGCGGAGGTGCCGAGTGCTGGAGTTGGGACAGGCGGTGTCGGATGCTGGGACCCCGAGGCGGGTGGCTCTCTGGGAGGAGAGGAAGAGAGGCCTGCAGGACCTGAGCCACCAAGAATGGCTTTCCAAGATTCCTGCCGTAGGCATTCGTCCCCCGGCCCAGAGATGCGTCTCGGCTTTCTCCGAGGGATCTCGGAGATCAGCTTCCTGGAGGGATGTTTCGGTCACCAGGTGGAGGGGAGTGTGCAGAGTCTGTGACAAGGCTCGGCAGGGAGGACCAGGTCTCTGGCCTGAGATGGGTCACTTAATGTCTACCAGGTCCCAGCCTCCCTTCACCATCCTCTGACATGTGGCGGTACTCACAATTTGCCAGTCAGTAAAGTGACCACTTTGTAGGGTATCTCTGGAGCTGGCATCCTGCTTTAACTCCATTTTGCTTGGCATGGGCCCTGGACTCCTGGCCCCTTTGTGACATCTCTGAACCACCCCGCACAACACTGTGACCTGCCTCCTCCTCAGCCTCTCTCCGTAGCTCGCCTCGGTTTTCCCTCCGTGAAGTCATTGTCATTGATGTCACCTAGCTGTGTGCTGACTGCGCCACACGCCTCGTGCAGCTCCCACCGGGACACGCCTGTTTATTCACGCTGGGTCTGAGGTACAAGCGCGGCGCCCACCTGGGGTGTCCCTTCTATAAATATTTGTTACGTGAGGACTCGTCTAAAATACAGATATTATCGGTCCCAAGCGTGGGCACCTTGTCAGAAAGAAAATTAGAATAATTTCATCTGGCAGTCTCTAGGGATGGACGTTAGATCTTGGTAATTGCCTCATTTTTTCTTTTGTAAATTAGTTGCCAACTGACCAGTTAATAGGAAGGCCTAAAATTTTTCTGGAGATTGAATCTGACTTTCTTTTTCTTGGAAAATCAATACATTATTTATCTTCTGGCTTCTCTAATATTTTTCTTGATTTCTCAGAGGTCCCTCATGTGACTCTGAGATGACATCAGTGAGATGCTCCCCCCGCCCCTTGTCTGCAATGCTGCTTCCAAGTGGAGTTTCTGCACCATCATCAACCGTTCCTGTGCACCTGTCCAGGGAAGGCACCGTCCTGAGCTTTGAGGACACAGAGACACAGAGGACACTTTCTCTGCTTCTGGACTTTTCTCAGTCAGTCCTTCGAGGGGCTGGCCTTGGAGAATGAAGGAAGATCAATCCGGTCACGGGCAGAAGCCCCAAGGTGGGAAGGGCGTGTTGTGTTATAGAAACTGAGAGGAGATCAGCGTGTTGGGCAGGGAGGGGGAGAGCGGCCCCCCGTGAGATGAGTGGGGTACACAGGGCTCGGGCCGTGAGAGCCTCATAGGTGATGAAAGGCATTGGGATTTCTGTTAAGAGTAAGGAGATGCATTTTGGGGGAACAGCGTGGTTTTATTTTCACTTGGCAAAGATCCCCATGGCTAAACATGGAAGGCAGATTGGAGACGGGTCAGAGGAAAGGCAGGGAGGCCAGAGGGGGCTGCTGTGGTCATTCTGGAAGAAGGATGTCAGCATCAGAACAACAACAACATCCACAACAACAACCACCCATCCCAAGGGAAGCTCTATGGTGTTTTGTTCATTGAGAATCACCAATAGAATATGTAAAGGAGGCTGGCATAAGTATTCTCTGTTTATGGATAACTACTATGACTGCTGGTATAAGTGGAAGCGGCTAACATCAGAAAATGCTTATGCTCACACCTCATTTAATTCTCACGGCAACCTTGCACTTCAGGGCAAATATAGCCCATATGCCAAATCCAGCCAGTGGCTTATTTTATAGGCACAAGCTAACAATAGTTTTTATGTTTTTTTGAGAGCTGTAAATAAAAAAAAACAAAACAAAACCAAAGAAGAACAGAAGAGACCATCTGGCTCACAAGGCCTAGAATACCTACAATTGCGCTCTTTGTAGACTTCTGATAGCAAGTATTTGTCAGGGTAAGCTATATTATGCTGTGTAACAAACAGCCCCCACCCTCAGTGACTTAGCATAACAAAGGCTTATCTCTTGCTGGCTCAGAATCAGCTGAGGGTTTGTGAAACCCTCCAGGACATCTACCTCCTAGTGGTCAGTCCACTAGGCTACTCTGATCCTGTGGCTCTGATACTTTAACTTGAGGCCTCTTGGCTGTTATGGGAAGGGAAGAGAGAGGCTGAGAATCTGATGGGGCCTTTCACTGACTTTTGCTACTTGCATGTACATTTTAACTGGAACTCATCACATGGTCCTGCTTAACTATGAGGGGGCTGTAAAGGAGCCCCTGGCATGAGAAAACTGAGCTTCAGAGAGGTGGAGGCCTTGTTTGAGCTTCCACTGCGAGGAAGAGGCAGAGCAAAGATATACACCAGGCAAGTCAAATTCCCAAAACCCATGATTTTATTTATTGCATGTCCCTTCCCTTGCATGCTCCTTTCCTCAGCTGCAGGCTCTATTCAACATCTCCCTACTTTGGAGTGGCTCAGACAGCGTGTGCCCATGGCTGCTGGCACATCTCCCAGAGAAGTCTTCTTAGCTCGGTGCCACCCTCCCCCAGCCTCTGTCCTCCTCCTGGCTCTGGCCCCAGTGGGGGTGGAAGGTGCCATGGCCTGAGTAACTCATGGCTTCATCGGCTCCCTGCAGTGATGAATGACACCCATCCATCGTGGGCCCTGCTGATGTCCCAGCTCATCCATCACAGTTCGGCGCTCCCAGGTGATGGATTAGTGCCTGGAGAATGCATTGCTCGATAGTTGGTCTGCTTGGGAAGGAAACTGAGCCAAAGAGTGGATTCAATCTAATTACCTGCTCCCCCAGTCCTCTGGCAGCCCCTCCTGGGCTCCCTGCAGAAATATGACTTGCACTTCTTGAGCTATCAGCTCATTCCCAACTCATTGCTAACGAACAGGGCATTGTTTTGAAGAAAGAAAGATCACGGAGGAGCTATTAGTAGACTTGCTTCATAATGCAAAGCCAGGAAGGCCAGGTGAGTCTTCTGAGGATGAATGAAGGGTGAACCAAACAATATGTGAGTTGAGTGACAATTGAGATGGATCAGAGGTGCTGGGTTAGTGGCCAGATCAGTGGTCAAGACTGAACTCTGCAGTCATGCAGACTTGGGTTCGTGTCCTATTTCTGTCACTTCCAGGCTGTGTGACCTGGGAAAAATAATGTAGCCTCTCTGAACCTCAGTTTCATTTTCTATACAATGAGAATAATGGTTGTGAGAATTAAATTGGTCTCTACCTCTCTCATTCTCTCTCCCCTCCCCTTTCTCTAAGTACCAAGCATAATAAGCTTGGTACTTACTTCCCTTATATCATAGTAAGTGATGGTGATGATAATGATTATTATAATTAAAAATCTGTACAATTATTCTTCCTGCCCTCTGCCACTTAGAGGTGGCAATATTTCCAGGGAGGCAGTGATGAATAATAATGGCTGCAAATTATTTGTTACTTTCCTACTGAGAGGTGGATTGGAGTGATTAGCTTCCTGACCACTTCAACCAATGGAATACGAAAGAAGTGACATTGAACAAGTTCTGGGCCTGACAAGCCTTTCAGAGACCTGGTCTCTTCTCATTTCTTTTTCTCCAAACATTTGTACTGGGAGAAAGCCATTTGTATTGGGGGCAAGACATTCTGTTACACTGGGACCGCCATTTTATGAAGAAGCTCAATAGTGACTTGGAGCAGTCATGTGGAGAGAAATGCCCACGTGGTCCCCATTTTTTTCCAGCCACCCAGCTGAGGTGCCAGAGACATGAGTGAAGAAGTCACCTTGAGCACCCAGTCAAGCTCTCAGATAACTATAGTCCCAGCCACTATGTAACCGCAAAGCATGAGAGATCCCAAGTGAAACCCATCCAGCTGAGCCCAGTCAACACACAGAAATATGATACATTGCCATTTTAAACTGCTAACTTTTGAGGTGGTTTGTTATGTAACAGTAGATAACTGGAACAGAAGCCAATCCATACAGTGGGTTTATTCAAACCATTATTTATTGAATACCCACTGACTATCAGGGACTAGCTGGGGAAATTAGCTACTGGATATTGGTCTTCAAGTCTAACATGATTCTTTTCAAACTTTAGGGTTCCAAGATAATATTGTAGAAAATGGTTTTAATAAGTCAATGTGCTTGGTAAGCCTCGGAGAGTAATACACTGATTCTTTTGGATTCTGAAACTTAAAAAATTTTCCCTTCGTGGCCCTGGCTGGTTGGCTCAGCGGTAGAGCGTCGGCCTGGCGTGCGGGGACCCGGGTTCGATTCCCAGCCAGGGCACATAGGAGAAGCGCCCATTTGCTTCTCCACCCCCCCCCCTCCTTCCTCTCTGTCTCTCTCTTCCCCTCCCGCAGCCAAGGCTCCATTGGAGCAAAGATGGCCCGGGTGCTGGGGATGACTCCTTGGCCTCTGCCCCAGGCGCTAGAGTGGCTCTGGTCGCGGAAGAGCGACGCCCCGGAGGGGCAGAGCATCGCCCCCTGGTGGGCAGAGCGTTGCCCCTGGTGGGCGTGCCGGGTGGATCCTGGTCGGGCGCATGCGGGAGTCTGTCTGACTGTCTCTCCCCGTTTCCAGCTTCAGAAAAAAAAAAAAATTTTTTTTCCCCTTCGTACCAACTCCCATTCCTTTACTTACTGGTATGTAACTCATTCTAATTTTAATTTTACCTTCAACGTATCATAGAACAAGAGTTCTATAGAACAGTGCTCCTCAAACCATCAATGCAGGAGAACCTGTATTTATTTTTGTTTCTGCTTTGAGTCTTAGAGGTCCTCTCTGCCACTGCCTCTGGCTCCCAACCCCAGAGGAAGTCCCTTTCTGTGCAAAGGTTTACAATGTGGAGTAGCTACAACTGCCCGACTTCTAGCAGCCTTTCAGCTGGTGAGCATCCGGCCCTGCAGGATGAGGACGGCAGGAAAGTGGGGTGTTTGGGGTTAAGGACAAGCGGAGCGGATGGAATGGGGGCGGGGCCGACATTGAGCACAGCTGCTGGGGTGAAGCCAGGATGCAGAGGCCAAGCCCCATTACTGATTTCCTGGATGGTTAGAGCTGAGCTCTAATAGCAGCCTTGGCAGTGACAGTGATTGAACTCACTGCGTGGAACCCGTGGCTTGTGTCAGGCAGTGGACGGGGACCCAGAATAAGTTCTGTGCGCAGGGCGGTTCAGGTGCACGTGCTCTGTACGGGCTGGTCTGTGCGCATGTGCGATTGTGTGCTCCTGTATGTATAACTGGGACTTTCTCCAAATACACTTAAAAAATGGTGGTCACATTATGAACATATTGTTTTATAAGCTTTTATTCCACTTAACACATTGTGGAATCCTTTGGTTTTAAGTAAATATAAGGTCTGCCTGACCTGTGGTGATGCAGTGGATAAAACTTAGACCTGGAACGCTGAAGTCTCCGGTTTTAAACCCCGAGCTCTCCTGGTCAAGGCACATATGGGAGTTGATGCTTCCTGCTCCTCCCACCTTTTCTCTCTCTCTGAAATGAATAAATAAAATAAAAATAAAAAAGTAAATATAGGGTCACATCATTATTTTAAATGGCTGCATAGTACTTCATCATTTGCTACCATTCTTTCTTTTATATATTTTTAAATTCAGTGAGAGGCAGGGAGGCAAAGACAGACTCCCCTTGTGCACTTGGACCGGGATCCACCCAGCAAGCCCACTAGGGGGCGATGCTCTGCCCATCTGAAGCATTGCTCTCTTGTTCAGCAACCAAGCTCTTCTTAGCGCTGGAGGTGGAGGCCATGGAGCCATCCTCAGTGCCCAGGGCCAATCTGCTCCAATCGAGCCATGGCTGCAGGAGGGGAAAAGAGAGAGAGAGAAAAGAGAGAGGGAGGGGTGGAGAAACAGATGTGTGTTTCTCCTGTGTGCCCTGATGGGGAATCGAACTTGGGACATCCACATGCCGGGCTGACACTTCACCACTGAGCCAACCGGCCAGGGCCTAGATTTATTTCTTCATAAATGTTTCTTCATCACAACAGTAAGTCCAACACTTCTGGACCTAGGCTGTCTGCAAGCTCTTGTTGTTAAAAACAGTACCGTTCTGGAATGCCCAGGAAGATACATCTTCCAGCACTTGCCTAATTATTTCCTTAGAATAAACTCTTCAAAGTAAGATTGCTCGGTCAAAAGCAATGTACTTTTTTCAAGGGCTTTTGTTACATATTGCCAACTTGCTTTCCAGAACCGCTGTATTAATTTGCAGTCCCAGCAGTAACGCATCGGAATGCCCATTCTTGATTCCCACGTCAATACTGGGTATTGTCAGTCTCTTAAATCTTTGCTAATTCTAGCAGTGAAAAACCACATTTTACCGTTTCAATGTGCATTTCTTTGAATCCTAGTGAATTTGGACATTTTTTAAAAGGTGCATTGTTAGAATATCTTCTTGGAGGCTCTGATGGACTCTCCATAATGCAATGGAGATGATTTTGTTCATTCATTCATTAGACATGTGTATACTGGCATCTCGTACGTGTCAGACATAAGCTACATCAGGGAACTAGACAGCCACAGTCCCTGTTCCAGAGCCCCCAGATAGCAGCGAGTGTGTGTTTGGTGGAGGGGTGTGGCTGGTGCTGGACATTCAGATCTTAACCTTGAGGACATCAGGTGCCTGACGCATCAGTGAAACAATGACAGGATGCAGCGACTCAGTTATGATCAGGGCTGTCCCAAGCCATGATGAAGCCTGACTCCAAAGGAAAAATCAGTAACACCAATCCTGTCTTCCTTCCAATTTTGACATTTCATTCATCATGGATTTTTGCATTAATGACCATTTAAGAATCCCGCATTATAATATTATTTATCTTGATTGCTGTGTTTTCTTGGCATATTTTTACAATAGATTTTGCACTCGAGAGGAATGTCTCATTCCTCTTGCCCCAATCCTGGGCTTCCTGATATAGTCTTAATTTTTAAAATTTCAGGTCACACACAGATAAGATCTTGCAACCTCAATTCAGGGCTCTTCTGACTCATAAAAGGAAGAAACCACACAACAGTGGAGGTTGGGTTCATTACACGTTTATGATTTCCACACCTGTTTAAGGTTCCTGGACAGTCCTGTCTTCTCACCTGGTTTGAGAACTCCCTTTTCCCCGTGGTAGCTACTCCCAACTTCATGATTGCCCCTTGAGCTCCAGGCTGCCTTTATGGGGAAAGGTCTTGGGGCCACATTCAGATTACCTCAGTTGTGGACAGATGCCAATGTAGTAAGTATCCCGGGGCCAGTTGAAAGTGAAAGAGCACGAAGACAGGATAGAGCACAAAGGTTTGGGGTGTCTTTCTAGAGGGGCTAATAAGAGTATGATCCATCAAGGAGAAACCCCAGCAACACAGGTAGGGAGACTGAGACGGAAGTTGGCCATTTTCTTCCCGTCCATGGGAAATGCTTCCCCTTCTTGAGGCTTCCAATTTTCAAGGTATTCTGGGCTCAGTGGCTTCCCAAGGGTTAACATACCCTCTCCATCGTGTGGCCCTGCCATTAATCACTCCAGTGGCTGCAGATACTACGTGGAGCCAGGTCCTTGTTGTTCCAGCCACTGAGTGGAGTTTTTGCCAACTATGCCTTAAAAAGGACTAATTGTGAACCCCTTGCACCTGCCGGTTCCCCTTGTGGCTGGGACTCAGGGAGGGGGGAGGGGTTATTAATGAGCTTGTTGCTCATTATAATAAAACAATGGGGAAGTTGGCAAAGGGGCATGAGGTCCAGATGTGTCAGAGAAGGCTGGTTGGCATTCTTGGAAACACGACTTTAGAGTCTTGTCACCTGCCTCCTTTCCTGACTCATGCTGTGACATCTGGTAATAACAGACCTGTTATCCTGAGGGATACACATACCTTGTGAGCTCCTGGCCAGGGGGGGGGAGCCACCTGGACAGAGAAGTTGCTGAGTTCGCACATGGTAGGATATGCCCGGACCCCAGCCCCAGGTAAAGGGAGCACCTAGTGGGACGACAGTTTATCTGTGTTCAACAGATGCAGCGGAAGTCAGTGGGAGGCCACCCAAATGACAACCTTTTACACTTTGAAGGGCTCTGGGGAATGTCCTGTTTCTGACACAAGTACCTGGCGGGGGCTAGGGCGGGCAGGTGAGGTACCCAAGGTGCAGAATTTCAGGAGGCCCATGCTCAGGCTGTGCAAGCGCAGGAGTGGCATTACGGTGGGTACCACCTTAACTTTTGAGCCTGGTGTGCCTCACTAGGAGTCTGGGTCCATCACCGGCGAGTGGCTGCTGTAGAAGAGCCAGATGGTTTGAACCCTTCTTGATATCCTCCCTCGGGGCCTGGGCAGGTCAGTGGACTGCTCTGCCTGGTCCCTGGATTCCTGAGGGCTGACCTAGAGCCTCTTCTGGAAGTATATAGTTGACGTGGGAAAGGACAATGATGACAGCTAATAGCAACCTAGCAGTGTCTGTGTGGAAGGCGGTAAGAGGAGCCCCACAGGGAGATGGGGGAAAGTGCAGGCTCTCGAGTTAGAACTTCTGTGTCCAGGCCCCGACTTCACCGTTTATTCACAGAACAATCTTAGGCAAGATGCTGAATACCTTGGCATCTCGTTTTCTCCTTGGAAATGGCCTCCTTTCTGTTCCTCAAATATATAAATTTGTTTGCAACTGGATCCCCGTAGATTAATGGCTAGCTAGCTCACCTACTGAGAGCCGATTAGTGGGTTGATAGCAATCCTTCAGGGAGGTCATTATTGGAAAGCCTAAGGCTTCTTTCTCTGCCCTGATCCTGTTGAGTATTTTTGATGAATGATTTGGATGAAGAGGTAGATTTTTCAGATACAATACAGGTGAACAAGAAAAAGTGGGAAGAAGCTGAATGAAAGGATCAGTATCTCAGAAGACCTTGGCCACCTGTGTGGGGCCAACTCCTAAAGAATGAGTCGGCAGAGGAAGTACGGAGTGTCCTGTGCTGGGGGGCAGCCGCGACAGCCCCTGCAGATGGAGGGTGTTCTGACCTAGCACAGCAGGTCTAGAAGCTAGGTGTTGGGACTTTCAGTTGACTCTTGACCTCATATAAATAAGCGGGATGGTGTGAGCTCCACCAAACCAATTCAGGCAATGTTAATAGAAACATCACAAGAGCTGAGATGCAGGGAGGAGAACAAGAATTCAGTGGATGAAGAATGTCAGACCCAGAGGTATCCAAGTAAAACATAAGCCTGCAAAAATCTTTGAAGAGTTTGGGAAGGATGTTTTTTATTGTTTTTATTTTATTTTATGACGTCCAGAGGCCTGAAGAGATGAGGACCATTGAACTATGGAAAACTGTAGGACTTGAAGACATCTAAGTGGCTGAATAACCAAGGATGGAAGAAGCTGTCCTTAAAGATGGTGAATTCTTTGCTTCTAAAAGTATTCAAGCTGGGGAAGAAGGCTGTAGAGATGATTTAAAGTTTGAGTGGAGAGATTATAATTATCTATGCCTGGGCCAGGGGCATCAGGAGATGTCTTCCTAAAGCTGGGCTATCCAGGGGCAGTGCTTTAGGTAAGAGCACAGGCTGGGCTTCCCAGGCCGGGGCCATCATGTGCAAAGGCCCAGTCTTGCAGTATCCTGGTGCATCCTGGGAATGGCGAGCTTCTCTGGGTGGTTGGAGGGAGTTCATTGTGGGAGGGAGACAGGAGATTCCGAACTGACATTTAATACCACGCTGAGGTAGTTTCACTTTGCTCTGTCGCCATGAAGGATACATCTGAGGCTTTAAAAATAGGACAAGGATGTGATCAGATATTTCTTTTGTAGGTTACATTTTAGGGTCCTGGGGTTTGAGGACTGGATGGGGTGAGACAGGGGACAAAAGACCAGCTGGACCCAAGGTGCCAGCATGGGGCTTCTTCCTTTGCTGCCATTGGCTATTCCCAGATTGATGGCTCATGGAAATATATTTCCTTCCCACCCCCTCCCTTTGGGACCTCATTGGTCTGGGGGAGGTGACCTGTGCCAGCTTAGTAGTCACATGTGGGGTTCCCCTGGGAGAACCCCAGGGTCTTAGGATGACAGCTTGTTGCACATCAGGCATGTGCCAGAGTCACCAGGCCCTGAGACATTGCAGTTATGCTCCCTGAAGTGGAAAATGCAGCCCAGAGAAGTATCCCAACCTGCTGAAGTCTACACAGCTGGTCGGTGGCCGAGCTGGGATTCGAACCTGCATCTACTGACTCCCTTCAGAGCCCTTCACCATGTGCTGGAGTTCCCAGGTGCCTTCCCCACGGGACTGCAGGGAGAGGCGTCGGTGCCCCTGCCCCGGGCTGCCTGTCTGTCTGAGGCCTGCCGGCTTCCTGGGAAGCAGACGGGGCGCTTGGCTCGCGGGCGGCCAGTCTGTCCTCGGCCTGTCTCCTGGCGCAGATTAATTGCTGCTCGCTGGGATGTGATGTCTCCCTGTTCCCGCCCTGCTGGGAGGGACCAGAGCAGTGCAGCCATGCTGATCCAAGCCTGTGCGCACAGCTGGCGGCCTGCGCGGCACCCTCATCGGAAAGCGATCCATCAGCCCGCAGCGCATGCCATCCTGGCCCGACTGCCGAGCCGGCGCCTCCGGGCCTGCTCAGGTGTGACCGCCCCGCTCAGAGCTGCTGCGCTGGGCCTGTGTGTAGGCCTCCTGCAGGGCTTCGGGGCGGGGGGGGGGCAGGCAGTGGGAGCCTTGCCTGACCGGAGCCTTTCACTCCTGGGGGGCCTTGGGGGAAGCCCCAGGCTGGGGTCTAGGCATCACTTCAACGGAGCCCTTGTTACTGACTGTCAGCTCCCAGGAGGAGCAAGAATCCCGAGACACAACCATTCGCAGCACCCCCTCCCCCGTGTCCCAGACAGACGGGGTTGGGCTGTGGCCCAGCGAACCAGTGTGGAAGGGGGTACAAGGGGGCCTACCTTCATTCAAGGGCCTCAGGCTGTTTTTGCACCAGGGGCCTACAAACCCTCCCCAGGATCAAGGTGCGAGTAATTCAACTCCCAGGTTTAGAGCAGTGGTTTGTAGATGTGCCCCGAAGTCAGAATCACCTACAAAGCTTGTTAAAATGCAGACTGCCGGCTTCACTGCAAGATTCCTGATTCTTAGGTCTAGAATGGGGTTCAAGAACTGGCATGAAAAAAACCCTGCTGTATAGTACATCCCAGGACTTATTTATCTTCTAAGCTTGTCCTTTTTGACCACCTTCACCCTTTTTGTACATCTCCTATCCCCCATCTCTGGAAAACACGGATCTGCTCTCTGTATCTATAAGTTCAGTTTCTATGTTTAGATTCCATGTAGAAGTAAGATCATGTAGTATTTGTCTTTCTCTGTGTGACTTATTTTACTTAGCCCAAAGCCTTCAAGATCCACCAATGTCATGAATGGTGGGATTTTCTTCTTCTTCTTCTTCTTTTTTTTGGGGGATGAGTACTGTTCCATTATATACACCACGTTTGCTTTAACCATTCACCTGTTGATAGACACAGGTCACATCCATGTTTTAGCTATTGTAAACAATGCTGCAATGAACATGAGGGTGTGGCTACCATTTACAGATAGTGACATTTGCATTGCTAACAAGCGTCCAGGTGGCATTAATGCTATTGGTCCAAGTTCCACACTTTGAGAACCACTGGTCTACAGGAAGATTAATCAGCGCCTTCCCTAAGTCTCCCTGTGCAGAAATCCAAGCTCTCCTGGTTTCTTTGGGTTGTTAGTTCCTGCTTAATTTCCTGATTGGTTCCCTAGCCTGCTGGGGCCCTCTTCACCCTGGAATCAGAGACAAAGCCCCATCCCTTCCAGTGATTGATAGGGAACTCTTCAAGGTGTGGCGAGATGACGTTGACGATAGTTGAGGCAGCTAGAGCATGGCTTCTGCAAGAGTAATATGACTGATTCCATTCAGGTGCTCGTTGTTTAAATTGCTCTTTGGCCACAAGTTGTTTGAGAGGATAACCTGAGATGGTATATGCACATGATTTGGCTTATAGAAGGTTCGTGAAGTCTGGTTTTCCCCTGTCCATCTCGGACTCATTTGCAGAGACAGGTCTGGCTAAAATTGACCACCAGAAGGAGCTGTACAGAAGGGAGTCTTGGGAATACCTCACAGCGTTTGCTTCCTCTTGCCTCCAGCTGGTTCATAAAGACCCATGGCTGCTCATACCACTTTCTTGATGCAAAAATTCTCAACTTCCCCTTCTCCTCTAATCCCACTTCCTGGGGAGCTTCCAGTGCTGTCTGCCAGCTGCTGGGTGTCCTGCAATGGCAAAAGCATCCCCCAAATTCCCAAGGTTCTGCCAGGAAGTTTAAAGTCTCACTTGCTTCCTGGGACTCAAACTCAAGGCTGAATGGATATATTTGGTTGGAAGTCTCAAGCTGAGTCTCAGTGACCTGGATTAGAACCTCCAGAGGACATTTCCCTTTCTGCTTCCCACCTGTCACCCTCTGCAAACCTTGTTTCCAAGGCACAGGTTCAACTTTAGCTTTTGAATTCTTAGGGGGAATCATTTTCTTCCTCCTCTTCCCCTTCCTCCTCTTCTTCCTCCTCCTCCTCCTCCTCCTCCCCCTTTTCCTTTTCTTCTTCTTCTTCTTCTTCTTCTTCTTCTTCTTCTTCTTCTTCTTCTTCTTCTTCTTATCTCATGTTTGTTTAGGGCATATACTAAGGCTGCAGCAATAGCTAACTCAACTCTCCCCTTTCCCCTCAATCACTGCAACTGGCTGGAGTCCTGGGTGTCCTGGGTAGAAGGTACTAGCCTCTGATTCTGTTTCCTGGCTCTTCTAAGGGTGGATGATGCCAGAGCCAGGGCAGCTGTAATGGAGAGGTCAGACAGTCGGTATAGACTGCTTCTGATGGAGCCTTATATTCAGCAAAGAGTAGTTTTTATTTTACCAAGGATGATTTCATTAAAAATAATGCAATTCTTATTCAAGACATGGGTGATTGAATTAATCATTTTTGGTTTCTGTAACCCTTTAAAGAGGAAACATCAATCCACAAGGCAAAGAGTAGGAGGTTACATTGTGAAACTTGGAGGAGTTAGTCCTCTAGTATGAGGACAAGAGCTACAAGATTGGAGCTTCTGAATGCTGAGCCCTGTAAATGCCTCCCCATGCCACAGGCTTACCCTTCCTGCAGCCTCAGGAGACAGCAGGTTCATCAACCTTTTCTGTGAACCTTGCTGATGTCTCTGCACCAATGCAAAACATCAAATGAGGGGCCCCCACTAAGGCTCCTGCTGCTTGCTGCCAGGTACCCTTGATGACTTCAGCTAATTTCTGAGTCTGGAAACATTGTTGACAATGTGATTTCTGAAACGTGAAAGGCGTTATCTCGCTGTGCCATCTGCGGCATGTCTGTCTGAGTTGGGGCTTCCGCCGCCCCCTGCCCCTTCCCAACAACTCTCACTGCTCCGTCCTCATCTCCCACAGCTAATTGCTCCAAACTGACAAGGAGTCTTTTTTCTTTTAGGGATATGGGGAAATAGAAGTTTCTTGCTGATGTTTCCAAGTCAAGCGTGCCTTTTGGAATTGTAATTTGATCGTTTTCTGGTTGGGGAAGGGTTGAGGGGGTCTGGTTTCAGCACTGGGTCAGGGACAGCTCCTGGGAAAACAGGAACCAGAAGTAGTGGTGACTAGGATGGAAGATTTCTCCCTTGATTGTCACAGGGAACTAGGAGTTAAAAGAAATGGGCTACCTTGGGAGGTAGTCTCTGTCACTAAAGGTGTGCAAATGGAGATGATGGTTTATAACTTGCTTGGAAAACCCTAAATGGGGCCAAGCTTTGAATGTGTGGGTTTTTTTCTAGCTTAGTCTCCTGGAACTGGTTATATTCAGGGGAAATATGAGGTAGAGTGGGTAATCACATGGCTGAGCTAGTGTAGTAGTTATTTATGGCCATGTAATAAATCACCTCAGCATTTCAATGGCTTGAAACAACAGCAATGATAGTAATTTATTTTCTCATATGGCATTTGTTCATCATTAATTCAGACAGCATGGACATCTTGTCTCTGCTACATGATGTTTGAGATCTCAGCTTGAGGTCTTGAAGAATAGGAATCTGGAATCATCTGAAGGTTTGATTGGAGATGAGGACCCACTTCCAAAGGGGCTCATTTATAAGGCTGGCAAGTTGGCACTGGTTGTTGGCAGGAGGCTTCCATTTCTCACCACATGGGTCTCTCCAGAAGGTTGGCTCTTCATGGCATGATGACCAGTCTTCCCAGGGTAAGCAATTCAAAGCAGAAGCTGCAATGTCTTTTGTGACTTACCCTTTGAACTCATACACTGTCACTTCCGTAGTATTCTTTTGGTCATAGAGGTCAGCCTGGTTCACTGTGGAAGAGGACAACACAAGGGCGTAAATACCGAGAGGAGAGGATCCTCATGGGCCATCTTGGGGGGCTGGCCATTACAGCTAGGCAATCAGACAGCAAAGCAAAGCAGTCAGCTCCCTGTGGCTGAGGGTGAAGACAAGTTCTGAGCTTGATCATATTTTAGCAGTAGGAAGTTGGCAGAGGACATTAAGTCTAACCAAACTCCAGTTTTTATGAGACTTGATTTCCTGTCTCTGCCAGCCTTCCATGTGGTCCTCATTCACTGCCATCTACCCTGGGCTTCCACACTTTTGTTTTCAATATTGGCCTTTTCCTTGAGCTTCAGATGTATATTTCCAGCTCACTCTACCTGCCCTGGTCTTCCATAGGCTTCTTAAAGATGTCATGTTCTTTCATACGTCAGGGCCTCTGTACATGCTGTTCCTTCTGCTAGAAATACTGCCCCTAATCTGTCATCTCTAGCCCATCACTGGTTGACTTACGTTCCTCATGTTCATCATTGATATCTCAGCTCAAAGGTCATTTTCTTGTGGCACATTGTATTTCCCATTCCACATGCCCATCTTGCAATGTGATATTGACATCACTTTGTCAAGTGGTGAGTTTTGTGTTCCATCATCTAAAACTTAGGTCGGATCGATTACTGCCTTGGTTGATAGAATGTGGCAAAAGTGATGCCATGTGGCTTTGAAGGCTAAGTCGTAAAAGGCAACATCTCTCTCTCTCTCTCTATCTGTCTCTCTCTTTCCACCTTTACTCTCTACTTCTCTGTGGTACTCATCCACCATTTTGTGAGGAAGCTCAACTTATTCATAAAGATGGACCACTTTGGAAAGCCAGCTGTGACCATCAAACATGTGAATGAGTGAGTTTTCAGATGATTCCAGCCCTCAGTTCTTGAGTCTTCCAGCCGAAGCACCAGACATCAAGGGGCAAAGATAGTTTGCTCTCACTGTACCCCTTCAGAATTTCTGACTTACAGAAACATGAGAGATAATAAATGCTACTAAATTTTGGGGTTGTTATTGAACCACAGTAACATATATCCCCAGACTTCATCAGGTTTCCTTATCATGTGCCATCATAGCTCTGATATTTTTCTTTCAAGAGTTTGTAGTATTATATTCATGTTTCATTAATTTCTATGCCTTTCTAGAAGGTAAAATTTATGAAGAGAAGCACTATACCCATTTTGCTCATAAACACTTTGCCAGGGCCTGACATAAAACATGTGCTCAATAAACATGTTAAATGGAGGAATTAATGAGTGCTCTTTCCCCCTAATTTCACATAAACACCCTGAGCTCTACATATGCAAGCTCAAGTCATCGTCCTTCTGTCCTGAACTGGCCCTCCTCTTGTATCATGGCAAAGGCACCATTGCCTCTTCAGGTACTGAAATCACAAACTTGGAATCATCTTAGTTTTTTTCTCACCCTCCTTTCCAAAACAACAGCTGGCCTTTCTGTTTTACCTGTTTATACTTTCTCACCCTATCCCATTGCCCCACCTGGGCCCAGTCCTCCTCGTTCCTTCCCTGCGTCACACCAACAGACACCTGACCAGTTCACTTCTCTCCAACACATCATCCCAACTGGCAGGTTGAACTTTCAACCATGCGTGTCTCAAGCCTGTCATTCTTTCAATGAAAATTATTCTCTGGCTCCTCACGTTTTTATAATCAAGTCCAAAGTCCTCAGTAGTCTCTCCGAATCATTTGGGGAGACAGGTAGGATATAAATTAAACTCAACAACACTCCTTGATGTGTCTTACAGTTCCTCAGTGATCTGTTCTGAACGCACCCCTGTTCTTCATCCGTCCCTGCACCTCTCCGCCACCCTCCACAGTGTGCGCTCTAAAACACGGTAAGCTCTTTTGGCTTATTCCAAATATTAATTTGTATTAATTTGATTGCAAGTGACAGAAATATAACGTGCCAACTTAGCTAATAAGAAGCTCAAAGAATATAAGGAATGGTCTCAAGAGGGGCAGAGATAAGAGTTTCCAAACAGCTAGACCAAGGACTCAAGTAGCATCTTCCCCTCTCCACCTACTGACTGCAGCGTGTCAGCTTCTTCCTCTCTCGCTAGGTTCTGTCTGTACTCTCTTCAACTATTGCTCCAAACAAGCCACCTCAACCTTTTTTTTTGTATTTTTTTTTTTTCAAAGTGAGAAGCAGGTGGAGGCAGACAGACAGACTCCTGCATGCGCCCAATTGGGATCCACCCGGCATGCCCACCAGGGGGCGATGCTCTGCCCATCTGGGCCATTGCTCTGCTGTAATCGGAGCCATTTTAATGCCTGGGGCGGAGGCCATGGAGCCATCCTCAGCGCCCAGGCCAACTTTGCTCCAATGGAGCCTTGGCTGTGGGAGGGGAAGAGAGAGACAGAGAGGAAGGAGACGGGGAGGGGTGGAGAAGCAGATGGGCGCTTCTCTTGTGTGCCCTGGCCGGGGATCGAATCCGGGAATTCCAGATGCTGGGCTGATGCTCTACCGCTGAGCCAATTGGCCAGGGCCCCACCTCAATCTTAGTGCTGTAAAAAACCAGCAGTGATTTATTATGACTACATCTTGGTTCTGAGGGGAACTTGGCACAGATACTTGCTTCATGCTCAGGTTCTCTCAGGGGGTGCAGTCCGGTGATGGTTGAAGTTGAACTCATCTTCCTTACTCACATAGCTAACACCTGGGATGGGGCAGGGGTTGCTGGGGCTCTTAGGTCTTTCTCTCTGCCACTTTGTGGTCTCCTTGTGTGCTCTCTCTAGTACAGCAACCTCAGAGTAGCCAGACTTCTTACATGACAGCCCAGGACTCCAAAGGTTGGGGTCCCGAAAGAGGTTGATGGGAGATGCATGATGGCCTTTTCTAACAGATCTTTGAAGCCACTTCTGCCATAGTCTACTACACATTAAGTTAGTAAAAAAAAAAAAAAAAAAAAGACTTGGGTTCAAGTGGTTGGACCACAGATCCATCTTTCACTGAGAAGAGCATCATGTTTGAATATCACCCCCTTGTTGCTGCTGGAAACCTGAAATGGGACAATTCTTGGGTTCATCATACAATTTCAGCCACCCTTTGCTCTCAAGTTAAATCCAGGATCTGGCACTTAGTAGGTGCTTGATCGCTGCATGTGGACTGAGTGCGGTAGCTGGAGCACGGAAAAGGCTGCCCTCAGAATGAACTGCCGTGTGCCGGGGTGTGAGCGGGGGGCCCAGCTGCCGTGCGCTGGAGCAAAGAGAGGCCAACTCTCCCCACAGCTACTTAGGGGTGGAGAATCGCAGGCTGTGTGGGGAGTCCTCAGCTGGCCAGACAGATGGAGCGGAGCTGAAGGCCCGGGCCCACAAGCTCCCGCAGGCTTTCTGAGCTTCACTGTTGCTGGGGAGCCGTAGGGGGCAATAACAATATTTGGAGAGGAGGCGGTTCAGGTGAAAGCATCCAGGCCAGGTGTTGAGCTTCATGCAGGTGAAATAACCAGTCCTGGCTGGATTTTCTGACATCTGCTTGCGTGAGGTCTCCGGGTCAGAGAGCCCTGTGGGGCAGCACTGAGAGAAGGCTTGACGGTTTGAGTTAAACCAGCCAAACCGGAGACTTAGAAACCAGGAGGGCCCGAGAGTGATTGGAGCTGCCGTTTCTGAATTCTTACTATGTGTCAGGCACTGTGCTAAGCTCTGCGCTTGTATGTTAACTGCTCTTATCCCTATTTTGGTAGAACTCCTAATATTATCTTAGAGGAGAACAAAGTTCAGAGAGGTGAAGTAACTTGCCTAAAGTTTCACAGCTCATGAAAAGTAGAGCTGGGATTTGAGCTCACGTATCTGATTCTAAGGGCTTAGCTTACCCAGTGTACAGTATTCTGAGTGAAAAAAATCCCAGACCCTCATGGGGGATGGTGAAAGATGACCGCTCCACAAATAAGTTCTGAGCTGAGGTTAATAATAAAAAACCCTTTTTATTAGTAAATAAAAAGGGTTATTAAGAATGTTAAGAGTTTGGTCTTCTAGTAGTCTCAGCAGAAGCCCAAGAAAGACAAAGGCTTATCTCAAAGAGGTTATCTTTTGATCTTAGCAACAACCCAGTTTTACAGAATAGGAAACCCGAGGCCTACATATCTAGCAAGAAGTTGAAAATACAGAACTGGAGTTCAAAAGGGAAGTCACAGCTAGAGGTACTGATGAGCAGTGTTACAACAAACATAAAATATGTGACAAAAAAAATCATAAAGATTGGATATAGAGAGGGGGGAAGATGACAACGGGCCTCGTGTGTGGGATGTGCCACATCTCAGGAACATGAGGAGGGGTGGCTCCTAGGTGGACGTTGTCAGGGAGAGAAAAGGGAACTGCAATTGTGGAGCGTCATGGAGGGCCAGTCGTTGGTTGGGATGGTCTTTTTTTCTGGATTTTTTAAAAATTAAATTTAATGCAGTGACATTAATAAATCAGGGTACATATGTTGAGAGAAAAACATCTCCAGATTATTTTGACATTTGATTATGCTGCATACCCCTCACCCAAAGTCAAATTGTCTTCTGTCACCATCTATCTGGTTTTCTTTTTGCCCCTCCCCTCCCCCCACCCCCTCTCTCTCCTTCCCGCCCCATTATCCCCTCACCCCCCCATTACCATCACATTCTTGTCCATGTCTCTGAGTCTCATTTTATGTCCCATCTATGTATGGATTCATATAGTTCTTAGTTTTTTCTGATTTACTTATTTCACTCCGTATAATGTTATCAAGGTCCATCCATGTTATTGTAAATGATCCAATGTCATCACTTCTTATGGCTGAGTAGTATTCCATAGTGATGGTCTTTTTGATGGGCCAACTTGGTTAGGCTCTAGTCCTCAGTTATTTAATCAAACACTAATCTAGTTGTTTCTTGTGAAAGCATTTTGTAGGTGTGATTAAATTCTACAATCAGTTAAGATTAAACTACAATCAGTTTAAGTGACTTAAAGTGAGGGAGATTATCCCGGATGATCTGGATCGGACTGATCTGATCATGTGAGCGTCTTTAAGAGCAGCACTGAGATTTTCCTGAAGAAAAAGAAACGGGCTAGTGGGCAGCAGCTTCAACTTGTGCCCCAGAGTTCTAGCCTTCCCATTTGGATAGCCTGTCCTATGAGCTTTAGACTTGCCTAGCCACCTCCCACAACTGTGTAAGCTCATTTCCTACCACAGATCTCTTAATATAGCTCTTTCTGCTTCTGCTTCTCTGGTTGAAGCCTGACTAATGCAAGTGTCAAGGAGAAAGTATGGTTCATAGTGTGTATTACAATATAGACTGTATCTCAGTGATTCTCTGAGAGCGTTCCTCAGAGTACTGGCTCCATTCAGTTCCTTCTTTAAATACATTTTGGGAATGTTAGTTTGAACAAAGTTAAAAAGTCCTCTTTAGCATTATTAAAACAATGTATGGTGAATGTTAGCTATGTGTCAAGCGCTATGTATGCTTCACTGATTATATTTTTCACTTCCACCATTTCTTATTTCTTTCTTTCTAAGTTCTTTTTTTTTTTACACATTGATTTGTAACTGTATGTTTTTGTTTCTTACCTCCTTCTCTTGTTTTATGGATGTTATTCCAGCTTCTATTTCTTTCAAAATTGTACACATTTTCAATGCTTTTATTATTTCTATTTCCTCAGATACGAATTCTCTTATTGTCTTATTTATTAGCTCTGTATGAAGGCATTGATTTTCCCAACTTGATTTGTAAGTTTTGTTTGCATGTTCATCCCAATTGTGATCTCCTCCACTGCTCTTCTCTCATCCACCATGCGACTATGGTTGTCTCCAGAGGCTTCGACTGTTCATGACTCAGAAACTGGCCTTTCATTAGCAGTTCAGAGCTCCCACTCCCTGGGGATAGAGCAGTTTCAGCCCCTCTGTCAGAAAAAAAACCATATACCGATTGCTGGATATTTGTGTAGTCTTTCTTCTCTCATCATGGGTCCATAGCTCAGATATGACTGAAATTCTAGATTAAATGATGGAAAATTTTTACCTCTGTTTGCAGGGCAGGAGAAACCACACTGACAGCCTCTGACCTCACTGGGGAGCCTTTCTCTTTTCCCTGCCCTGTGTAAAGAATGCTCTGTTCCCATTCTCCTGTGGGAATGGAACACCGCATCTTCACTCCCTGATCCTAGTGCCAGTAAACTGTGGGCTTCAAGGCTTCAGCCCCCACTCAGAATTGTGGAATTTCACTCTGTTTTTAGCTCAACCAGATTTGAATATTATTTCTGAGCATGATTATGCATGCATTTAACAAATGCTTTAAAACATTTTATATGCAACTTATACGAGTTTGGAAAAGAAGGGTAGGTCATTCTGTGATCTGGAAAGCAGTCTGTTCGTACTTCATTTCCATTGTTTCATTTAATCTTCACAATAACCCTGTGACATTACTCTTATTATTTTCACTTTTCAGATGAGAACACTGAGGTTCAAATCGATGATGTGAGCTGTCCAATGTCAGTCACCTAGTAAGCAGTCATAGATCCGGACAACGTGAACCCAGAGCTCATGCCTTTTAACCACTGCCATATACTTCAGGACTTCTCAGAGTCTTTAATGTATTGATAGGCAAGAGTAGTTGCACAGGATTGTCCAAATTCATTTTTTACCACATTCCCGTTAAGCTTTTAAAAAAATAACTATGGCTCAGAAGACATACTTTGGGAAATGGCATCCAGGGACTGGACAATATAAAAGTTGAGGAGAAGCCATTGAAATGGGCTGTGTAATAACTCTTGATAAGTAAGGCTGTGATAACAAACAGCTCCTCAAATATCAGTACCATCTCAAACAATAAAAATTATTCCTTCTTGTGTTACACTTGAGCAGTTGCAGTTTGGCCACAGCTCTGCTTTGTATGGTTCATTCTGGGACCCATGCAGAAGGAGCCACTCCATTCTAAGATACGCTATTCTCAGGACAGAAGGGACGTTCAAGGGACCAGGTGAAACTTGGCACACAAACTAACTTCTGCCTGGACACAGCATCTATCCCGTCTTGTCACTTGCCACTGGCCGAAGTATGTCTGATGGCCAAGCCCAAAGTCCATGAGAAGGAAATGAGTAGTTTTTTTTTTCTTCATAGGGAATCAAGGAGTAACCAATTCCAACAACAATACAGTCTGCCACAGGAAATGGAGCCATGCAGCACCCTAGAGCGGGCATGTTCACTAGGAGAACGGACGGAAGTTGAAAGCTGTACTCCACAGGTTTTAGGTAAAGCATGGGGGCGGTGTATACAAGTAGGCAACAATGGAAGGCATGGGAGCTGATGACTCTGAGGGCTTCCTATGGCCTCATGGGTCAGCAGCAGAGTCCATCAGCCTAGGGCAGGATGATGGAGGTACCACATAGAACGTGAGGGCACCTGGACACCCTTTCTGATATTAGCCACCTCCCCATTAGAAATGCGTTGCTGGTCTACGGCCATACCACCCTGAACGCGCCCGATCTCGTCTGATCTCGGAAGCTAAGCAGGGTCGGGCCTGGTTAGTACTTGGATGGGAGAAATGTGTTGCTGGCTTGCTCATTCTCGTGTGCTCCACCCATTCAGAGAGTTCCCGCCACACACTTTTTTGAATCTCTTTATACATCTTCGTGTACTTTCCCTCTGCCTTTCGGCTGCTCCTGACACAGCCGCTGCTGATGCCCACTCTATAACCTGAATGCCATGTCATCTTCGGTTTCGTTCCAGAGATCGCGCTTAACAGTTGTTAAATAGGGGAGCTCGTTTTTAGAATGCTGTTGATCTTCCCCTTCTTCACAAAGGTGAATAAGATTTATCTCTACTTGGATGAGAACAGCCTTCATTGATTTCTGCCCCGCTGAGACGGGAGGACACTTACATCAGCCAGAGAGGAGGTTAACCCTTTCCTTACTGCCGCCGAGGCCACACCACGCTCCCCAGGTTATGTTGGATGGGCACAGAGAGTCAGAACCGGTTTTGCTATGTACAGAGAAGCGTACCCTGAAGTCAGAGAATGTGACCTCTCTCTGCTCAGTATGTAGACTGTTTGGGGATCCCAACTCTTGGTCAGCATCTTCCAAGATGATTACCAGGGAAGAGTGTGACTTGCCCCAAGCCAGCTCCGACTGTGGCTGACATCTGTACTTCTTTCTTTCTCTCTCATCTCTTATACCTCGGTGCCCCCAAACTCGGCATTCTTTGAAAACAGGGTAAAGATTTTGGCACTTATTCTGTGACCCATGGGAATGTTATTGATTCCCATCGCCTCCTCCCTCTCCTTCAGGGAGAACCAAACATGTCTATATTTCTGGCTCTTGGTACAGTAAAATTTCCAGCCCAGTTATTAAATGAATAAGTGAAGGGAGGAATGAATGACTATGTTCCACACACGTTGAATAGAGAGGCATATAAACGTGTCTATATAGATGAACGTGACCTTTGGTGTCCACCTTCCCACACACGGCGCTTATTAACATGGAGGAATAAAGGGAGTTTGACAGAAGCCAAGTTATACTGCAAGCAAAGCAGTTAGAGCATATTTCACCTTCTGGAAAGGTGCCACGCGGGCTTCACGAGGGACGGGCCAGTTCCTGGAGAAGCATTTAGCTGTTAAAAGAACTTGACATTAGATTTAAATTGACGGATGAAATGGCACCTGATTTGCTTACTGCTGGCGAGTCCTTGGTAGCTCTTGGAAAGGCCTAAATTTCTTACTTCTTGGGCCGATCAATGGGCAGCAGGAGAGAGGAAATAGGGTCCCTGCTGCGCCAGGGCCCTGTGGCCTCAGCCAGGCAGAGCTCTGGCCCGTTCTAGCTCACTCACTTTTATGTTTTTATTTAGAAGCTTCAATAACCAAGCCCGTGGCTGAAAATGTGCAGGGAGACGTGGGGAGGCCGCTGGGTAATGGCCCCTGTAAAGTGTTAATTGCTTATTGAGACTGCAGACTTTGTCGATGGCGGGGATGTGAGCTATTGACAGGCCCTTATTTATTTCGGCTCCGCCTCCGAACAGGCTTCCAATCAGTCACGCTTCCCTGGGCCCGCCAAGAGGCGTCAGCTGCGGATGTCTGCTCACTGCCTTAACCCTTTGGAGCTGGCGGTGTGGTCTGTGGGGCTGCCTGGCTCATCCAAATGCCTGATCACAGGGGAACCTTCCAGCCACAGCGGTCAGGAGAGGTGCTGACCCTGTGCTGGGGACCGTGCTGTGGGCTCTGGGCAGGCAGGCAGCGTCCCTCTGTATGGAAGGGGCGGCGTAGCCTCAGAGAATTCGAATGAACTTTTTGTTTTCACACCTTGTCCGTTGCTGGCTGTTATGGGCTAAATTGTGTCTGTCCCCCTACCCCCTCCAATTGATATGCTTAAGTCCTAACTTCCAGTACCTTAGAGTGTGATTGTTTTTAGAAATAAAGTATTTAAAGAGGGGGATTAAGTTAACCAGGGTCACTAGGGGAGGTCCCAGTCCAACACAGGGAGAAGACAGCCACCTCTAAACCAAGGAGAGAGACCATGTGAGAAATCACTTCTGCCAACACCTTGATCCCGGACTTCTAGTTTCCAGAATTGTGAGAAAATGAACTTCTGTTGCATAAGCCACCCCATGTATAGTACTTTATGGAAGCCTTAACAACCTAATACAAATCCCAACCTTTTGGCCAAGGGGACTTATTGAGAATATTCCAGAGGAAAGGATCCAAGAGAGGCAGAACCTGGACCCAAAGAAGCAGTTACTGGAGAAGAAGGTGCCCATGTGCATGAGCATGCCATGCTGCTGACACGGTTCATCATGCCTTCTGAAGGACAAGGCCACTGTGGTTACTGCGCACAGGGAACGGATGCCGGATGGCGGACGCGAGAGTGGAGCGGAGAGTCTGAGGAGGCTCTGCACACCAGGCGAGAGGGGAGAGCGGCTTGGCTTAGAGTCATGGTCATGGAGAAGGAGAGGGGTGAACAGACTTGAAATTGACCCTGAAGATGGAATTGACAAAACGTGCTGATGGGTGGGGAGTGGAGGGGAGAGGGAGGGCGTCGTCGGCAAGGGTGGTGCGCTGGCTGCTGGCTCGAGCCATCTGGTCTTCGCAGGAGCTATCGTCTACCAGGAGGGAAGGCATGAAGAGGACTCGGTTGGATGGCAGACGGTCACTTGCTTTGAGTGGACCGTCCTCTGTCTTGGGCAAATCTACTGAGAAAAGGTTATATCAAGCTATTCCTTTCCCTATATCTTATGCATACACATATGTTGTATATGAACCAGGAATTACACAGTTGCTTTTTCTTTATCAGAACCAGACAATATTTTGTCAATATTTTGACATCAAATTTTCCTGTTCTTCTTCACTCAAAGCCCTATAATTAGTTCTGACCAGCTCATGTATGCTTTTTGCAATTTACATTTGCTCTTGGTAATCATTAATCTGCTTTCTGTCTTTATAGCTTTACCTCTTCTGGACATCTCGTATAAATGAAATTATACACCATAAGGCTTTTTGTTTCCAGATTTTCCACTCACATTAATGTTTTTGAGGTTCATCAACATGAATCACCCACTGATTCATGTTGCAGCATGTATCAGTACTTTATTCCTTTTCATGGCTGAATAATATGCCATTGTATAGCGATAGCACATTTGGTTTATCCATTCATCAGTTTTTGGACATTTGAATTTAGCTATTATGAGTAGAGATGCGATGAACATCTGTGTAAAATTTTTGGTTTGGACATCTGTTTTCAGTTGTGGGTTTTTTTTTTTGTTTTTTTTTTGGTATATACCTACCTAGGAGTGGGTCATATGGTAACTCTATGTTGAACTTAATGAGGAACCCTATATAAGGCATATTGAAGGTAACTATTAACTCCCATTTCAGAGAAGAGAAAATAGAGGTCTAGAATGGCCTCAATGACTAACTACACATCGACAACTCTCTACTCTTTGACTCCTGCCCAAATGTCCTCCATGGTCCTTACACTTATACATGTGATGCCTGGTGGACACTTCTACCTGGATATCTGACAGCAGCTCAGATAAATTGTGTCTGAAATTGACACAGCATCTCCTTCCACTCCTCCTCATAATCACTCTCTTTCCTGTTTTTCGTCTCAGTGAGTGACCACTATCCCATCAGCCATCAGCTGGCCATCACCCTTGGCCTCTCAAAGGACAGCGCCATTACCAATTGTGTGATCATGGCCGGTTAGCAGTCTCTCCATGCCTGTTTTCCCTGTCCAGAAAGTGGGAGATAATCTCACTGGGTTGTGTGAAGATCAAGTGAGATCTCTTTCTCTCTCTCAGAAGGTGGTGAGGGGTATTGGACATTGAGCATCAAGATTTATCCATTGATCTGTTTTGATCAACACCATCAATATCTCTAACTCTTCATCTTGCCAAGGTGTCTGACGCACACTATGAGCTCACCACATCATTACTAATGTGGACGCTTTTTGTGTGAGAGGTGTTAGCATCCCGTGGAACTGGTATTTCACAGAACGCACTTGAGAACGACAGTGAACTATAGCAATGCAGCATCAGCGATTCCCCGCCTTGATGGGATCAGAGTACCGAGGGGCGAAGCTCAGGAATCGACACAATTAACAAATGCCCCGGGAGATTTTAATGCTCAGCCAAGTTTGGAAACTACTGTATTCAGCTGATTATATTCTGTTATTAGTAAATACCATGAAAACATAAATTGGTACTTTCAACCAAACACAAGTTGTGCCATTTCCCTCCCTTGAATCTAACAAGAGCATCAATCTAGGAATCTTCCGATAGGTCTCAACGTCTTCTCACGATTTCTGTTGAACTGCCTTCTGTTTAACTGTTTCTGTGGGGAAGCCTTCCCTGCCTGGTCCCTACTAGAGTTGTCTTTTTATCAAGTTGTACCTTTGCCATCAGGAATGAGAGCATCTGGATGTTCAATAAACAATGGCTTCATTCACTTAGATCAGGGGTAGTCAACCTTTGTATACCTACCACCCACTTTTGTATCTCTGTTAGTAGTAAAATTTTCTAACCGCCCACCGTAATGGTGATTTATAAAGTAAGGAAGTAACTTTACTTTACAAAATTTATAAAGCAGAGTTACAGCAAGTTAAAGCATATAATAATAATTACTTACCAAGTATTTTATGTCGAATTTTCGCTACTTTTGGCAGAATAAATCTTTATAAGACAACTTACTATAGTTAAATCTATCTTTTTATTTATACTTTGGTTGCTCCGCTACCGCCCACCATGAAAGCTGGAACGCCTACTAGTGGGCAGTAGGGACCAGGTTGACTACCACTGACTTAGACATACCATGTTGGGCCCTCTGTGACTTACTTTGTCCTGTCTGCTGGAAAGTGTGGCTAATCCTGACCGGCCCCAGGTTTATTGTGCAAAGCCTAGATTCAGAAAATATTAGTGATGAAGGAAGATGCTAACTCAGGTTTCAAGGAAACAAGTGTTTGGTGTGCAAATGAGCTTGGAGAACACAGGGTTCAACAAAGTAACTTAGGCTCCTTTTCTTTTTTTTTTTTAATTTTTATTTATTCATTTTAGAGAGGTAGAGAGAGAGACAGAGAGAGGAGAGAGAGACAGGGGGGAGGAGTTGGAAGCATCAACTCCCATATGTGCCTTGACCAGGCAAGCCCAGGGTTTCGAACCGGCGACCTCAGCGTTTCCAGGTCGACGCTTTATCCACTGCGCCACCACAGGTCAGGCCCCTAGGCTCCTTTTCTACAGGACTTCTCAGAGCCTTGAAGATGGTAAGAGGCACTGGGAAACCTGAAATGCAAATGAACTCCAACTTCAAGTAAGTCAGGCTGGACAGGAAGGAGGCCTCCCAAAGGGACGAGTGTCTGGATGGTAAGTCTTTGGCTCCCTGACGTGTTTGTCAGGGGCAAGAGCAAGCTTAGAGGAAGGCTGTGGAGGCTCTGTGCTGAGGAAGGGGTCAACGTGGGGAAGTGGCAGGGGTCGTGGACATTGAGTATCAAGATCTACCCATCGATCCCTTTTGATCCATATCCATCAACGTCCTTATGTCCTGACTATCTGGCTCTGAAAAGAGTCACTTCGGCTTTGCCTGAAGGCCTGCCAGACCTTCTCATGAGCTGGTCACTGGGGCTGCCACCGTGTCGGTGTCACATAGATGTCTTGGTCACACCACCTGTCATGTAGAATTATACACGCATCTGTTTCTCCGTTATGAGCCACTTGGGGGCAGGTCCTGTGCCTTATTTATTTTTTTCTCACCCCCCCCCCCCCACAGTGCTGGGCATACAACCTGTGCTGGTCAGTGTTGCCTGCTTAATCAAGCCCCCGAGTACTCTGTTCTGTAGGAAGGAGAGAGAGAGAGAGACGGAGGCCAGGAAGGAAGGAGGGCTGACAGGCAAGGCAGGTAGCATATTCTCAGGGTCTAGACTGGATTAGTCTGCGGGCCGCACAAAATTGTTCGGCGGGCCGCATACAGCCCACGGACCGCGAGTTTGAGACCCCTGGTCTAGAGGGAACTGGGAGAGGGCTCGAAGTCCCCGGAGCTGCACAGACATTTCTATCTTAACTGCCACCACTAGAGAGCACAGCGCACCCAGGAAGAGGGTGTGCCCAGCCCTGGCGCGGGCCCAGCTGGCTCTGCTCAGCACCCCCCCCCCCACCTCTCCTGGCAACATCCCAGGGAGCAGGAGGGTCTTGGACGAGGCTCAGCCCTGCCTCAGACACTTTGCAATCTTAGGCCTAATTAAAACACCACAGACGGTTTGAACCCCGCATTAAAATTTGATGAGGAATTGATCAGCCAAGCAAACAGGAAATTTAGCCGTGAGTGAAGGTAATGTTTGCTCAAATGTGTAATGAGGCCCACAGGGGATATTTGTGGGGACCACAGTCATGTCTGGAGCTCCTCCAGCCCTTCAATTTCATCTTCTCCATGTGCCTCTCTCCTCAAGACGTCCCAGGATGTTTCTGGAGGGAACAGGGGGCTGGAGAAATTTTGGGTTGACTTAACATTTTTCTTCGAAGATCCAAGGAAATCTCAAGTCCTCCACAGTAAGTAGAAGGGGAAAGAGACAGACCATGGTGGGGTGGCCATTTGCCAGCTGGTGTCTTTAGTTGGAAAGAATTGATTTAGTCATTAGTCATTAGTCATTAAGTACCTACTATGTGCCAGCTACATACTAGACCCTGGAGATAGATTGTTATGCAAAATAGTCGTGGTCCCCGCCTCCGTGAGGTGTGTAGTTGAGTAAGAGAGGCTATGATGAAGTATTAGTACCCTATTATGTGAGGTTGTTGGATGAATTAAATGAGGAAGTCTGCATAAAACACAGAGGACAGGGACCGCATATATAAATGTCAAATGAAGATTCCTCTGTACCTCCCCTCTCCTTCCCCACAGCCCGCATGTAAAATCTACTAAAGCTTTTCATTTTTTCCCATGTAGTAGACACAACCAGATCCAGTTGGCCTTTCTTTCATTCATGGGTGCATAAATAAGTTTACTGTTCTCTTTAAATTTCTAATATATTCCCCATTCCTTAGTTCTAAGATGCATGCTCCCTTACCTACTGTGTTTTAATGCCTTGGAACATGAAATGTACACTAAAAAAATATCAAAAGACAATTTCCAGCCGCAGGTAGAATAATGAGTCGGGACTCTTTTGTTACTGCCTTAGCATTCTCTCAGAATAGGTCACTGGATTTTCAAAGATGGTAGAGTCTGGCGTAACCTGTTCCCGTGTCTTGAAATATTACTACTCAGGTACATAATATCTAAGTAAAGTAATGACTGATTTCCAAGTGTGGTTATTTAAGTTCTTTTAATATGTGATTCCACTAAGGAAAAAGCAAAAGTTTCAGTTTAACCCAATAGGAAGCGTCAGCAAAACCCTGATGTTCTTCAGTATGCTTCAGATGATAATGTCACTTGTTAAGTCCCTAAAACAGACAGGGCTGGGGGCATAGAATTAGGGGAAGCAGCATGTCCCCCCAAGGCTATGCATAACTGTTGGTGGCCAGGAGGATTCATTCAGAAGACCCTTTGGGCACTGAATGTGATAATCAATTATCTTTTTCATATGACTGGATATTTTTCATTTAATTTTATAAATGTATATTGCTGATTTCCTGGAAATTTATGGATTTACATATTTATTTTAAATCTTGTCATCTAACAAAATTCTACTAGTTTTTCCAAATTCTTCCATTATTTACGTGTTCCAAATTTACAACAATAACATTTACAAATAACACTTTAAAAAAAACCTCCCTTGTGTCTGCCTCCGATCCCCTTTTTCATTCTTTTTTTTTTTGAAAGATTTTATTTATTCATTTTAGAGAAGGGGGGAGAAAGAGAGAGAGAGAGAGAGAGAGAGAGAGAGAGAGAGAGAGAGAGAGAAGGGGGAGAGAAGGGGGAGGAGCAGGAAGCATCAACTCCCATATGTGCCTTGACCGGGCAAGCCCAGGGTTTCAAACTGGCAACCTCAGCATTTCCAGGTCGACGCTTTATCCACTGCGCCACCACAGGTCAGGACCCTTTTTCATTCTTAAATTTAGGTAACCCAAATGTTGTTGTCTCATGAGTATCAGGTTATCATTAAGAAAATATCAAAGGCTCTGAGTTTCCGTCTGACTCGATCCATACATTGGTCTTCCTTGTTTCTTGATGCCAGGACCACCCAGGGTGGAGTCTGAAGTCCTATTAATTTTCAGATCCTACCTCCTAGGGTAAATCTACCTCCTACAGTAAATCTTCTGGAGTACAAAATGTCAGTCCTTTTTATATGCAATGTGTGCAAATATAACTTTATTTTTACACAGTTCCGATCATATTACATATTGTTCCGTAAGCCCCCCTCCCCCCCCAATATGTTCTTTAATGACTTCCTAACATTGTACAACATGGATGAACCATATGCTGTTTATCCACTTCTCTGTTGTTTCATAGGTTGCCGCTCTAAGTAATTTTATAACGAACATTTGTGTAAATAAATATGTGTTCACATTTCCAATGATTTCCTTAGGATGAAATCCTCAAGTACAAATAGTTTCAGCACCCTGCATACATATCGCCAAGTTACCCTTTAGGAATTGGAGCTAATTTACACTCCCACCTGCAGGGTATGAGTGCCTAACCTGCTCCACTGTCACCAATATTGAGTTTTCTTTAATCTTTGCAAATGGGATAGATTACAAATAAAATCACATCATTGCTGTCTTCATTTGCATTTCTTTGATTGTGAGGAGGCTGAACCTTTTAAAACTCCTTTACTTGCCATTTACAGTTCTTAAGTGAACTTTGTCCTTGGACTGTTTCTCCCACATCAGCATTTGTCTTTTTATTGCTTTTAAGGGTAATTCAATCCTTAAGAAAACCTTAAGAATAGTAACTCTTTGTCACATATGCTGGAAATATTTTTCTCAATTTGTTGTTGATTTTTAAATTTCTATAGTCTGGGTTTATCAATTGTTTTTGCGATTTATTTCCTCTTCCTCCTGCTTTTCCTCCTCCCTCTCTTCCTCCTTCCCTTTCTTCTTTTTCTCCCTTCACCCCAAAACACAGTCTGTTTCCCACCCAAGCGTTCATACGTTGCTAACAAAAATTAAAGTTTCAGGTTATAAACAACAGTGATCAGTCTCGGCTAATTTCAAACAATAGGAAATCTTTTGAAAGGCTACTTGGGATCACAGGATTGTTATAGGCTAGGAGGCACAGGCTAGAGAGGAGCTCTGGAGCTCTTTGAATCAGGAAGCCCAGCAACTGTCTTACTGGGTAGGTGGTTCTGGTCAGGAGTCCCATACTCTGCAGCAGTGAGTGGACTCTAGACATTTCCTTTCACATCTTCTTTCTTCTTTCAAGACATAAAGTCTTTAAAGAGGGCATCAGTTTTCCAAGCTGAGCCCCTAGCCTGCCCTTACTCCTAACTGTACATATACAGTGGCTGGAAGAAGGAGGATCACCTTTTTTTGGCTTCCTCCCTGAGAAGTGGTCACCTCTAATCACCTTCCTAACACGAACGCACACAAGGAGAGGCAATTCTCTCAAAGGAAATTAGAAAGGTTCAAGGACACTGAGCAGGTCCCGCCCTGGTCAAGAGAAGAGCTGGAAACAACCTCAGTTCTCAGTTTGGTTGAAACCAAACGTTCTCCAACCCTTACACCAGTGGTTCTCAAAGTGTGCGCCCTAGAAGATTTCCAGGTGCGCCCTATGGTATTCCAGAGAAATATGTGCCTATTGGGGACCAAAAAACCAACAGGGATTTTGGAGTTTAGATTTTTGGGGGACAGAGGTGTGGGGAATTGGCTGTAAGCTGACAGTCTGCCCAATGCCCCACCTCATTTGCCTGATTAGGTTGCAAAAGGCTGTTAAACTGTGGTGCTGGATTGTTTATACTACTGTTCCCTCCCCCCCCCCCCCCATGTTCCCTGGAAAGACTGGAGGCAAGTTTCTTTTATCCTTTGTTTGGTGTAAAGTTAAGATTTGCTAATGGCCTCACTTTGCCCTATAAATAAAGCAAGATGTGGTTTTGGGGTGTGCTTTGTTCTTACCAGTAGCAATTATAGGACCCACCCAACCTTGTATTTTCTTAATTTCACAATGTTCCCACTCGGGACCTGGAATTACTAGCTGCGTTGGTTTGCGGCATGTGCCCAGATATAAAAATAAATATCGTTACTCTATTATACCATTTCATTACGGAAATACCACTCTTTTTGTTAACACATCATTATTATATTTATTATTCACACATCATTATATTATTTTTAGATAAATACACCCAAATAAAATGGATAGATTTCTCAAAAAGAAGTGTGATATTAAAGAATCTGATTCTGGAAGTGAGCAAAAGTTAAGTGTAAATAAAATAGGACTTGAAGGCTGACGGGCAGAATTTAATTTATAGTATCTTTCATCACTTAACACTGAACAATACAATTGGATTAGAAACCCATTCATGGAAGCTTCAAGTGATTTTGGTTTAACAGGAACAGAAGAAGAACTGGCAGCTATATCCACTGATCATGGATTGATGACTAAACATAAGGAATTGTCTCTTGAAGCCTTTTGAATTTCTATAAAAGAAGAATATGTGGCAATATCTAAAAAAGCTTTGAACATTTTACTACAATTTTCAACATCCTATTTGTGTGAATCAGGATTTTCTACCCTCAACATAATTAAGAGTAAAAAGAGAGGAATTCTTCAATGTATTGACAAGGAAATGAGAGTTTGCCTTTCAAATATATGCCCAAACATTGAAGAAATTGCTAGGACACATCAGGCTCATGTTTTTCATAAACACAAGAATGAAAACACTTAATACATTTGTGTCAGGACCTGCCGAATTTACTAAATCTTACTAAGAATGTATCTCTATATATAAAAAGATAACTTTTTTGTCATTTTTTATTTTTTAACCCCTCTTTTTTTATTAATTATAAAAAGCATAACCCAAAAACTGTAACGTAAAAATGTTTTTTTAATGTCAGAATAAATTTAATTTTGTCATATTTATTTCATTTAATTACCATAAAAGCCCACTTGGACTTTATATTTTTTTTCTTTAATATTTGACTTAATTATTACAACATATTTTTCAGAAATCTGTATATAGTGCACCTACAATTATTTGTAGGATTTTAAATGCACCCCGACTTCAAAAAGTTTGAGAACCACTGCCTTACACCTTCAAGGTTGCACTGGCCTCCTTAACTCTAGGATTTCTTCCTTTGTAACATTTGCTCTCCAACTCCTGGTTTCTCTCTGCCATCTGGCTTTAATGCAGTGGTCCCCAACCTTTTTTGGGCCACGGACCGGTTTAATGTCAGAAAATATTTTCACAAACTGGCCTTTAGGGTGGGACAGATAAATGCATCATGTGACCGAGACAAGCGTCAAGAGTGAGTCTTAGACGGATGTAACAGAGGGAATCTGGTCATTTAAAAAAAATAAAACATTGTTCAGACTTAAATATAAATAAAATGGAAATAATGTAAGTTATTTATTCTTTCTCTGCAGACCGGTACCAAATGGCCCACGGACTGGTACTGGTCCGCGGCCCCGGGGTTGGGGACCACTGCTTTAATGCATTCACCTTGGTCCCTTGTACATGTTTTTATAACTTCAAACCTCGAGGCTCTGAAGTCTTGGTCCTATTTTATCGGAGGGCAAGGTCTTAGTTCACGTCCTCCTAAGACAAGGACTTGGATGTGGGTGCCTTTATTAATCTGGAAGGTGATCCCAGAAAGCATACGTGAGGAAGTAGGAGAAGCAGAAGGAGCAAGGAAGAAAAGCCAACTCAAAGCCATCTACTGAGTATAAAGTTATAGCTGTGGGCACCTCAAGCTCAGTCCTGCTGGCGACCCACTGAGGTACCGTGTCGTATATGCACTTTAAAATCTTCCCAGTGGAAAGGGGGAGACTGGGTCACTTATTCATTGATTCCCACACACCGTTGGTTGGAGGGTGTCCCTGGGGGCATTTGCAGGAGGTGAGCCTATTTAAGGAGTGTTAGATAAAGTCCTTAGGCAAAAAGAAGAAAAAAGACACAGAACAGGCATCATTGGTGCGGCATGCCAATATCCTGGAAATGTCTCCATCTGCTGCTATGTGTAGGTAACCCAGGTGGGCCCAGGGAAGGGGGGCGGGGTATCAATAGCATCTGCTAAAGAGGAGGCTCTTCACCCACTATGCAAAGTAGTAGATGCATCTCTGTGGGAAGCTGCCTAAACACTGTTAGAGAAAAGTGATGGAAGACCCCAATATGTTCTTTCAGTTCCAACAGGCTCTGCTTACTCCACCTAGTCCCTTTCTATTTCTTTGTGTCAAAATCACTTTCAGAAACCAAGATCGAAAATGGGCAGCTTCAAATGTTTACATTTGCACATATTCCTGGAGTCACACATATGCTATGCACTTCTCATTCAATTCTTTTTTTTTTCAGCATTATCAACTACAGTCACCATATTTGACATTAGATTCTTGGACTTCATTCATTGTAGAACTGGGATTTGTATCCCCGTACTAACCTCTGTCCATTTCCCCCACCCCAGCCCCGAAAACCACTCTTCTATCCTGTTTTTATGAATTTGATTTTTTTTAAAGATAGGTAATTTTTTTTAAAGATTTTTTTTTTTTTTCCTGAAGCTGGAAACGGGGAGAGACAGTCAGACAGACTCCCACATGCGCCCAACTGGGATCCACCCGGCACGCCCACCAAGGGCGATGCTCTGCCCACCAGGGGGCGATGCTCTGCCCATCTGGGGCATCTCTCTGCCACGACCAGAGCCACTCCAGCGCCTGGGGCAGAGGCCAAGGAGCCATCCCCAGCGCCCGGGCCATCTTTGCTCCAATGGAGCCTTGGCTGCGGGAGAGGAAGAGAGAGACAGAGAGGAAGGAGGGGGGGGGGGTGGAGAAGCAAATGGGCGCTTCTCTTATGTGCCCTGGCCAGGAATCGAACCCGGGTCCCCCTCATGCCAGGCCGACACTCCACCGCTGAGCCAACCGGCCAGGGCCTAAAGATTTTTTTTTTACATAGGTGATATCATGCAATATTGGTCTTTCTCTGGCTTATTTCATTTAGTGTACTGCCCTTCAATTTCATCCATGTTGTCTCAAATGGTAGGATTTCCTTCTTTTTTAAGACTTATGAATAATATTACATATATATGTGATATATTAGATATATGCTATATTATATATATATTATATATCCCATTTTCTTTATCCATTTGTCCATGGACAGACACTTAGGCTACTTCCATATTTTGGCTGCTGTGAATAATGCTGCAATGAACATGGGGCTGTAGCAATCTCTTCAATATAATGATTTTGTTGCTTTTGGGTAGATGCCCAGAAGTGAGATTGCTGGATCATACGGTAGCTTTATTTTTAATTTCTTGAGTAGCCTCCATACTATTTTCCATCTTCACTCAAGTCTTTATTTTAATTTCTACTAGATGAGTACATTGTCATAAAGCAGCTTCCAAATGCAATAACAATCATAGCAATCAGTGCACAATAATGTCATAAATAACTCTATTGATGGAAAATTATCTGTAGCCATTATGCCAGTATAAGCACACTTATTGATTTCTGTTTATCGTTACTCTTATTTTCTTTACATCTCTTACTAGCATTCAGGTTGTGGCTAATTGTCAGTATTAGTAGTAGAAGTCTTTGGATAGACTTGGAAGGTTTGCTTGAGCCCCAGTGATGGGTAGGACACAGATGTCTAATGTGAATGGTGTTAAATTTTATGCTCGATACATATGAGCTAAGGGACTTTGATACGAACAGCACAACATGTTTTTGTAAGTGAGGAGTTGTTGTTTTGCACTGGAATTTTTGGATGGCCATTTCCCCCCGGTTGACAGGCCTTTGTTTTTTTTTTTCCAGCCTTTGTTTAGTAACGCCATGCAACAAGAAACCTCTCGCACTGGCGTGCTCCAGTAGGGAGCGTTCAGCATCGTGGCTTGGCTAATTGGTCAGGCGATAAATGATTTTCCTCCAAGAATCCCTGCCATGATTTTGCTCCGCGTCTCAGCAAGGATTGAAGAGGTCAGTAGTTTTGAGATTTCCCCAAGCCATTGTTCCTTTGACAGGATATAACAGGGTCATAGACTAGTCTGCCTTTGGTATTACCAAAAATAATTAAAAGAAAGAGATGCTTATCAAAACAAATGTGCCCAGCTGTGTGTCTGTTTAGCTGAACCCCAGGTTCAAAAGGATTAGAAAGATTTAGAAATGAGCAATTTCTGTCTTTAGACACCGCCTCCAAATCAGTGATGGAATATTGATTGACGTCCTGGAGGAAATGACATAATAAACAGCCGTGGTTTAATGAAACATGGCGGGTGAGGACGTGGGCAGCAAATCTGAGTGAGAATCCCAATCTTCTCTTCATGAACGTGTGCTCACATAAGCTTGCATGCTTGGGTTTCTGTTATTCCTTTAATGAGAGAAGGTAAAAATAGCCATCGTTCAGGAGAACTGTAAAGGTGAACTGAGGGAATGTATGGGCAAACGCTTTGTAACTCCGGTAATGGTAGGTAGATGCTACATGCTTCTGTTGTTAACTATGATATACGGTTTACTTCTGCCTTCCCTCTTACTGGTTTCTCCCTGAGGCAGGGTTTGTCAGCCTCAGCACTACTGACATTTGGAGACTGACAACTTTCTGTGCCAGGAGGTGTCCTGTGTATGGTAGCGTGTTCAACACCATTCTTTGTCCCTACACACTAGATTCCAGTATCTTCACCTCAATAATGAAGAAAAATTTCTAGTCATTGCCATATGTCCCAGGGGGACAAAATAGAGGAATTGCCAGATAGTTTCTGGCAATTCTTTGGACCTTGCTTCTTTAGTAGCTGGTGCCGTGTCTGTATGTTAAAAATGTACACAGTCACTCTTTGCAATTCTCTCTCCCATTCTGTGATGCCGGGTGGATGTATTCGTCAGGTAAGTTCAAGTTACACTGTGATAACAAACACTTCCCAAAGCTCAGGGGCTTAAAATAGCAAGTATTTATTTCTTGATCACCCTGAACGTACTTTTCGTATAGGATATGACTCTCTTCCACATTGTCTGCACCTTGGGATCTGGGCTGATGAAGAAGCAAGCCTCCATGGGACAATGGGACATTGCCGTTCTGTGCTGGGGGGAAGGAAAGACATGGTGAGGCATGAAGTGGCTTCCATAGTTTTTTTTTTTTGTATTTTTTCTGAAGCTGGAAATGGGGAGAGACAGACAGACTCCCGCATGCGCCCGACCGGGATCCACCTGGCACGCCCACCAGGGGGCGACGCTCTGCCCACCAGGGGGTGATGCTCTGCCCACCAGGGGGCGATGCTCTGCCCCTCTGGGGTGTCGCTCTGTCGCGACCAGAGCCACTCTAGCGCCTGGGGCAGAGGCCAAGGAGCCATCCCCAGCGCCTGGGCCATCTTTGCTCCAATGGAGCCCTGGCTGCGGGAGGGGAAGAGAGAGACAGAGAGGAAGGAGAGGGGAAGGGGTGGAGAAGCAGATGGGCGCTTCTCCTGTGTGCCCTGGCCGGGAATCGAACCCGGGACTTCTGTACGCCAGGCTGACGCTCTACCACTGAGCCAACCGGCCAGGGCCATAGTTTTTATTCAGAAGTGACACTAGCTGCTCCTGCTCATATTTTACTAACCAAGGGAAGTCAAATGGCCACTCTTGACTTTGATATGACAGACCACAGGTCACATGGCCAAACTGAACCTTAGTGGGATGGGGATGTATATTTGTACCCTAGGAAGAGCAGTGAATATTTTGAGGAATCATACAATCTACTGCAGCAGGTCAGGTGGTCATATGGGTCCTTCATGTTCTATAGATGTTGCCATTTTCTCCCACTTTTCCCTTGACTTTCTTCTTCCAGACACCAGCCGGGGAGGTCTAAGTTCCCGTGATTAATTTTCTGCTTGGGGCCTCTCACGCTCCCCTTCTGTCTTTACCAAAGCTCTGTGTCGGGGCCAAAGGTACACGTGCAGCTGAAATCAAGGACCACCTGGTATTGCTTTGCTTTTTCTCGCATTTAGGGCTCCTGTGGGGATGCCACTGAGATAGCCCCCTAAGGGTCTCAAGCATTGAGGTGGTTACACCCAGCTGCCATCTGTCCAGTGTTACAATGTGCTTGGACAAAAACTCACGCAGTCGGTTAGTCATTTACTTGGTGTGCTAGTGTAAAGACAGTCACCTGGTCGGGCTGATTTTGTCACTAAGTGATGGAGACTGCCTACTGTTTAACCATCCAGCATAACCTGACTCCCTGGTGGCCCAGATGGTATACGTCAGAAATTCTATCACCTTCGTAGTGGGACTGGGGAAATGAACCTCACAGTGGGACTGAGGGTCACACTTGCATGGCTTTGCAAATGCAAATGTAAAACAAACACAAAACAACAACACACACACAAATGAAACCAAACCAAACAAAAAAACAAAACAGAACAAAAAAGCTCACTCGGTTTTCATCATTTCAGCTTGTTTCAAGAGAAGTCACTGCACACCTGGTTTTAAGAATGCCTTCCGAGTTCATGCAACCACAGATGAATGTTCAGTGGACAGACAGACCCAATGCTGGGCAAACCAGACGGTCTGTGGGCCCTCCAGTGCAGGCCCTGGGCGGGGTTGCCAACAGAAGCCCGTAATCACCAGGAGTAGCGCCTCTTTCTCTGGCGAGTCTCTCACACCAGCCCCTTTCCTACCTCACTGTGCACAAATCACCAGGATCTTGTTAAAATGCAGAATCGGATTTCATTGGTCTGGGATGGGGTCCGGCCATGGCGATGCTGGGGTCTGTGCACCACGTTTTCCAAGCAAGGACTTAGGCCAGCATTTCCATGTAGGTTTCCATAGAACCCTAGTGCTCAGCAAGAGGAACACTAACTTCCCTTGTCAACTAAGTTCCAGCAAGGTTAGATTAAACAAAGTTTCCAATGAGTTCCTTGGCTGCAGGGCTTCTGCGAACCTGTAATATGTTAATGTGCATGCATCTCTCTAGGACTTGGGTTTGCATATGCAGCTTCCCAACCTTGTTTTTACCAGGAAGCCCTCATCTTCTCTGAACCCCTTCCCAAGAGTACCTGTGCATTCACCTGTGTTCTCTGGGCTCTGGGCTTCTGGGTTCTGGAAGCTTCGTGCTCTACACGCCCACATATCTTCTTCTCTGCTTCCTCTTCCTCCAGCCTCTGCATGCCTTGCCTTTCTTCACCTGGAGATAATTCATTAAAGTGACTCTCTCACTCCCTGTCTCCTCTTTCTGATACACCTTTCCACCTCCTAACACCCCGACTCAAAAACACCATCAATATTTCATAAACTCACGGTGACAAATTTATTTTAATGTGGTCCACTGAGAGCTGGAGATTGATTGGCCCCTCAGAGGCGTGACACGTTTCAAAGCAGGATATTCATGGCATGTTTTAGTGCCTACATTAGTCAGAGAGGCACAGAGCCCGGATTTATCATCGTTATGACTTTCTCGGTATCTGTTCTCTCCTGGCCACCGGCAGCAACTCTCGGAATGCTCTCTATTGATTGGTTTTGTGTCTTTAAAATGTGCCGGCCAGGGAGGCGGCGGGGGGTGGGGGTGGGGGACTAGGGTTGCCATCCATTGAGCCTAGCTTGCTGGAGTTTCTGCCTGTGGTAAGCCTGTGCTTGGGTGAAGCCACCTGGAATTGTTTTGGTTTTTACTCGTGAGGGCATTGGAGGAAGACGGCCGACCTTGATCTCCAAAGGGTAGGAATAATTGGAAAACGGGGCAGCGGGGCTTGGGGCTATTCAGGGTCACATCGCAAATCAGCTCCCCTGGCGGTGGAGGTCAAAATGGGTCACCTGAGGTTGAGAGGTCAACATCCAGGGTTCTGATGCTTGAAGACCTTGTAAGTTTTTTCTTTATTGCTCAGGACAGGCCCAGCGCAGAGCCAAAACTGTCTTCAAAGCTAGGAAACCCCTTTCTCCATAGATTAACTATGGCAATGATCACAGCAGGCAACATTTAACAGAGCACGTACCATGTGCCCAGGGTAGTGGGATGCGCATTTCAGACATGGTCTCTTCTCACTAACAACCCTGGGAGGAAGGCATTATTATTATTATTATTATTATTATTATTAATCTCATTTATAGACAAGGAAACCGAAGTGGCTTAGAGAGGTTTAGTCGCTGGCTCAGGTCTACATAGCTGGTAGGCAGGGAAGTAAAAATAAAGCCCAGGATCACCCAATTGCAGACCCGGGTTGGTAGCCACTATGCTTGACTGCCTTTCCAGGTGCAATAAGCCAGAGAATCCACTGTGATCTGATGGATGCACTATATTTAACTTATCCTTGCTTAGTCATGAATGCAGAAGGCAAGGCCTTTCTTCAATAGCACTCTTGGGCTAATTTGATTTTGGACATGCTTTCTGAGTAAATGAGCTGTTGCTCTTGAACACATTATCCCCACCTCCCATTAATTCGGACCTCCCCAAATTAATAAACCCCATCCTCTCGCCACCTCACTTGAATTTGTGTTACATCGCACATGGCATGCTTGCCTCAGACACATTTCCTCCACGGCCACCTGGGCACAAGCCCTGCCCGAATGGAGTTCATGTTCTAGTAAAAGAGACAGGTGTGTACGCAGCTGGCCACGCACAGGGGCAGCTTGCGATAAGTTCGTAGGACGTTGGGAGATTGGAGAGTGGATGGAGGACAGAACACATAACTCTTGCTGGGGACATTTTCTGGGGCCTTTCTTTCTTTCTTTTTTTTTTCTGGTGGTGTATTCATGGTGATGGCCCGGAAGGATGAAAAATTTCAAGAAGCAGAGATGAGTCTGAGGACACAACTCAGGAGAGTGGGATGGAGACATATTGTGGACGTCAGGGACATCTAATGGGAATGACCAGAAAATTAGAGAAAACCCCTTGGAGTTCATCCTTCCTTCTCGCACGGAGAAACTTACTGACGCCATCCCTTCCTCGTGCGGCTGAGGGTGCATTAAGCAAGATGGCTGCAAAACCAATCCTAGTGCCATTTGGCTTCCATTAGGAAGTCAAAGAGATATATCTGCGGAGGGAGGAAAAACCCTCCAGCAGATTGGATGGAAGCATATTTACGAGAAGGGCGTTGAGGCAGCCACCGTTAATCCTGGAGACTGCGTGCGGACAGCAGCCATCTCTGCTCAGGGGGCTGGGCGGGTCCCTACTAAGCAGTCACTGTTCCCATGGAACCATTTTATATGGATTTCGCCGACTCTAGGGTTTGCCCTGCGGTGGAGGCTGCCACCTCCTGTCAAGGGTGGCAGAGCTTCTCTTATATTCAAGACACTTGTGCCTTCATATCTGCAGGGTCCAGAATGTGGCTTCCCCTTTCGTCGGGATATAATGGGAGATCGCGGCCCTGAAAGCTGGCTCCTGAGGGCTCCTAATTCCTGAGAATGGTTTCCATTCTCGCTATTTTGGAGAAAGGAATGAAATTCAGGGACACCTGCTTCTGTCTGAAATTTACTATGAAAGCCAAAAAACAACCCCCCTCCCCCCAAGAAACCCTCTTCCCCCCAAACCTCCCCAAAACAAATCCTGGCCATTTACAGGGAAGGGTTTCTCCTGGGTGGTCTAGTATCATAATCACTGGGGCTATTTATAGGTTCCCAGACCCCACCTAAAAACAATGGAATTCAAATCTCTGGGGGGTGGGGTGGGTAGGACCCAGAAATCTATATATAGAAAAAAGACACACCACAAATCTACTCAGAGATTCTAATGCTATGTATGATTGGGCAGGTCTGCCCTGTATAGCATATATCACAGTCGATGGGTTTATGGTGGCTTTGCACTGCAGGTCACTATGGTGCGATTGGCCTGTATCACATTCAAGCTGACTTGTTCTGCCTCATCAGGTTTAGGGCGTGTCAGAGATCCCTGAGGCCCAAGAGCTGCAAACTCAGGCCTCTTTCTTCAAAGGAAGACCCAATCACAGTCTTCACCTGTCAGCAAATGGTCTGGTGACTTTAGGCATTTCCCCGGGAGAACTTGATCCCTACCTACAGCCTTCATCTATTGTTACGGAAATGAAAGGTGCTAATGCTCATCAGATACTGTTGCCCTGGGGCCAAACACACATTAGCTATTTAATAAATGTTAGTTCTGCCCTCTTTTCTCTTTGCCTACCATTGCTGTTGGTTGGATTTTACTATGTACACCCTTACTCATAGGCTTGCTTCCAACCCCATACTCTGTGATCTTAGCCGGACTTTTAAGTGATAATCTCCCAAGACTTCAGTTTCTAGAAAAGAAGTGAGTTTTGGTTTTGGTCTTCACATTTTGGTTGTGCCAACTTTTGAATTTTATGTTAACATAGCATTAGACATGCATAGAGCTATGGGAACAAAATTCCAAATTATTACTGACGTTGGGATTTTTCCCAGCAGTGACTGCTGGCCTCCCAGCCATGGGGAGCTTTGTGGTGTTTTGTAGCCGCCCACTTACCTCCTGATACAGTTGACCAAAGCAACTGTGACTGCAACATGGAAGAGACTCTGCGAGCCCAGAGAGCTGAGTTAAAATCATGGCTCACCCCTTACTGGCTGTGTGAGCTCAATGAGTTACTTGACTCTCTGGGCCTTGGTTTTGTCATCTGTGAAATGGGGTTAACCTCACCTGGGCTGATAGATGGAATGCAATGTGCTAACATATACAGAGCGACTAGCACAGTGGCGATCAGCATGTCTCTCCATGTATTAAAACACATGAGGACCTACAATGGGTCAAACTTGTGTTAAACGTGGAGAATATAATGGTGAGCAAGGCCCACAGGGCTGCTCTACTCACAGGTCATAGAGTTTCCTGGGGGAGCCCAAAAATGAAGTCAACCAATGTAGTCTCAGAGAGTAATAGCATGTACCAAGAGGAAACTTGGGGTTAATTTATATTGGATTATCAAGAAAACTTCTGAGAGGAAGTAGCATTTGATCTGAGACCCCAATGATGAGAATATGTGAAGAACACAGGCAGGCCTAATGCAGACGATGAGCATTTCAGATGGCATGAACAGCATGTGCAAAGGCCCTGAGGCAAAGGCAAGTATGGTGTGTTGGAGGAAATGAAAGAATGCTGGGATGGCTGGAATAGAAAAAGGGAAGAAAAGAGTGACAAAATGAAACAAGTAGAACAGGATATGGGTTATATTCTGTGTTTAGGGCAATGGAAAGTAGACACAAAGTTAAGGCAACCTTTCCTCTTCCCTGCTCTGCACTCAGCTGACAGATTTACATTTCCTATCAGTTAAGAATGTTTCCAGCTGCAAGAAACAGCAAATGTAACTAACTTGTCTTAAATAAGCAAGGGTACAAATTTCTCACAGAATCTCTTTAGAGGTAAAATGATGCTAATAATAGCTCAGTTGTTTAACAATGTTATGCCTCTGGACTGGCCTCCCTCTGATTCTCTTGTCCTTCCCCTCATGGTCACAAAATGGCTGCCACAGCTCCAAGCATTACATCCTCACACCATATTTAAAGGCAAGAAGCAAGGGGTAGGATGAAAGCAAGACAGTGTCTCTTCAAGTGCCTCTTTTCCAAAGGTCAGAGGAAACTTTCCCAGGTAGATTCTCCTGTGTCACATTGGTTAGCATGGAGTGATATCCTAGGGTCAAAGGATCTCCACCTGATACATGAAATACGTTAGAGTTTCATCAACAGGAAAGAATTACCTACAGGGGCAGATAACCACAGTGATCGCCACATTCCTCATATGCCCAACTACCTCCCCCGAGTAAAGGCTGCAGAACTTTAAGTTTGGACTCCGACTAGGGTCAGCAGCTCTCAGAGGGTTTTTAGCTTTCTTGGAAGCTTTTTTTTTTTTTTGGATTTTTTCATTTTCCTTTGACACCATCACAGGCCACTTGTCCCCTGCTGCTCTTTAGCAAGTCAAAAGGCTCAGGATTTAATTAAAAGCAAAACTTGACATAAGTGTTTTTGATTGTAATAGGAAAGCGCCGCCTGTTTTATCAAGGTGGCAGTTTGTAAAGACAAGTGCGAACGTCTTCCTACCTCACGTGGCGGCAGCCCCATCACGGAGTGGCAGGGTGGTGCGGAGAGACAGATCTGGTGTGAATGATTTGTTCCAGCCGTGAAGGATGCAACCCGAGTTTCTCCAGAGGAGCGCCAACCGACACCCGTCAGCAGGGGCACTTAGCTGAGGAGATCCAAGGGGCAGCCTCTCAAGCCACGTTCTGCCCAGTCTTCAGGTTCGCCTGGAAGAGCTCCCTCTTACTCTGGAGGACTGGGCACCCACGACACACTGCAGAAGCTAGGCGATCTCTTCCCCAGGCTTGCATCTGGTTGGGAAGCAAACGATTCATTCAGTCATTGGGATAATTCCCCACATCTGTGTATTTAAAGGCCAATCAGCTGGCTGGGGGTGGGGGGTGGGTCTTTGCATTGCAGACTCAGCATGCTCAAGGGAGGCCTTCGAGCCTCCTAAAGGGAAGATTGTGTCTCTCTCAATCTTATTTGCGGAGGGAGGTCTAGAGTGGAGGAACTTAGGAAGTGTTTAGCTCCAGGGAACAGGAGATGACTCAAACCAGCCCAGACAGATGGTTTTCTGAAAGCATCCAAGGACTCTGGCAGAACCCATCTTCAGGCACCACAGATGGACTTCTCATACACCTTCTCCCATTTTCTTGTGGGGACCTGCTTCCTTTGCAAGTCTCCCAATTTCTGCTGTCCCATGGAGTTCTTTCTCAGTTCTGAGAGCTGATTCTAGCCTCAACTCTACTCGATCTTGCAGTTCAACTGCTCATTCATTTATTAATTCAATGATTCATTAATTTATTAAAGAACCACATAGAAGTGTATATAGTCACAAATGGAGATAGCTCCTAGAAGAAAAGGGTGATGATGTACAGTGTTCTATAGCCAGACGCATCATTCTCTCTGATGACATTTCCACAATCCCAGATGGAGAATATGATTGGTCCAGCCCAGAGTCCCTGGTCCAATCAGAGATGGCTGAGGGGAGATGAGCTCACCCAGTGCCAGGTCTATGGATGGAGCCTGTTAACCTAAGTGTGGGAAATAGGCAGGGAGGAAGTGCTTGACATTTCTCCTACAGAAAGACTTTCAGGTTAGATGACTGCAAAGTTATCTTTGATAAATCATGCACACCATAGGCTTGGCAGAACAGACTCAGGGGTCTGCCTCCTAGATGCTGAGCGCAATTCCGACTGGCTGCCCACACCCAGACTGTCTCACTGACCATGACTCTGTGGGCAGAGAACTCTGGGTCCCAAGTGCCAGGCGTGCCAGATGGTCCTCTGCTGATGGGTGGCCCTACTGAAAGGGGCACAGAGTCTGTTTTTAGAAGGCCCCTTTCCACTGAGGTGAGTGACAGTAATAGGCACTGAATGTACCAATAGCTGTCCACATTTCCCAACGTGTGGAGCCAAAGCTTTGAGAATGAATAGCAGCGTGAGAAGAGCAGAGCACCATAAAGGAGTCTTTTATCTGTTCATTTATGCAGCACTGATGGAGGGTGGGCTGTCCCTGACCAGTGTCAGGCATGGAGAGTCATAGAGAAGTCCACGATGATGGCTTTGTTCCTGGCCCACAGGGTCCCCCTCCTTGAAGAAGTTAAGTAACAGTGCAAGACAGTCCCCTCATTTAGGCCCACAGAGGTGGAATGTCTTCCTGACATTCCAGGGCTGGTTGGCTGAAAATTCGGGACTCACGGGAAGGCTGTATAGACAGGGTGCAGGGTAACCCCCCTGGAAGAAGGGGTGCCGTGGGAAGCCTGGCTAGCAGTGTCCATTCTCAGCAGCCTGGGCCTGACCCCTCGCTCCACTCTGTCCATGCCTGTTCTCAGTAGCTGGGTAAGGGCAGCTTTCCTTGGTCCTCGTAGCTCCTGTGATGTGCTACCAGTTGATAGGCTGGGCTGTATTTCAGAAGAGTTGCTACAAGGGAAACTTAGCCTGTAAGTCAAGCATTTTAGTTCCCCAGGCGTGAAAAACAACACTCTTTATCTCTGGCCGTGCCTGGCTTTGTGAGCTGTGTCTAACGGCCACGGGAGGAAATATACCACAGCTCTGTCAGAGTGATGCCCGGGTCCTTGTTAGCAGGAGTCCCCCGTCCCGAGGTCCAAAAGGGGCTGGAATCAGTCTTGGCCTGTGATAGGTTTGTCTTGAAACAAACATTAAAAAAAAATCATTCAAAATCAAAAACAGAAAACAAAAACGCAAAAAAGAAAAAACCCAACAACAAACCACACACACACACACACACACACACACACACACACAAATCCCTACAGGATTTTGGGAGCATTAAATCAAATACTGCATGAAAAAAATTTAGTACAGTGCTCAGTTTGTAGTAAGGTCTCAACAGAATTTGTGTGTTATTCTTATTATAATTTAAAGACTTTGCTATATATGTTATCAGTATATGTTTCAGGTATAGTGTCACTGTTCTTCCTAGTTCATGTCGGTCCAAAGCCATCTTGCTGGCATCTGTCCTGGTCCTTTTTTCTTTGTTGTCACACATAGCAGCCCAGGACTGCTTTGTGACTGGAGGGCCCTGTCCATGCCCTCTTCCCTGCCTGTATCTGGGGCATGTCCCCCAGACAGCTACTCTGAATCCACAATGCTATGGAGCTGGTTTGAATATTGCCAAAGGAAAACTTGGTCTGACTGATTCTCATTTATGCCTTCAGCATCAGTGTAAGAGTCAACTCTTCCAGGAAGCCTTCCTAAGAAGCATGCTCCTTTCTGCTTCAGTCCAGTTTTTTGTTTTTGTTTTTTTAATAAGTGAGAGGAGGGGAGATAGTGAGACAGATTCCTGCATATGCTCAGTTGAGATCCACCTGGCAACCCCTGTCTGGGGCTGATGCTTGAATCAACTGAGCTATTTTTAGCACCTAAGGCTGATGCTCAGATCAACGAGCTACCCTCAGCACCTGGATGATGCTTGAACCAATTGAGCCACTGGATGTGGGAGGAGAAGAGGAAGAGAAGGGGGAGAGTGGGGGGTGGGAGAAGCAGATGATTGCTTGTCCTGTGTGTCCTGAGTGGGAATCAAACCTAGGACATCCATATGCTGGACTGATAATTCATCCATTGAGCCAATCGGCCAGGGCCTGAGATAATATATTTTGAGACTTATGTGAGAGGAGTAGATAGATGTTTAAATAAGGTAATTCTTAACACTGCTACTTATAGGATTCTAATAGGAGAAGATACTTTGCATCCCTTCCATGTTTCATTGAGTTTTCCACAGGAACCAGGAGATGGTAGAATACTACCTTTCGGGAGTGAGGCTCTGTGTACGAGAAGGCTCGGCTGTGCCACAGTGACAGGGGAAACTCCAGATCTCAACAGTGTGACGTTATAAAAGCTTATTTCTCATGTATGCAAAGTCCAGTGATGGAGCGCCTGGTCTGGACTTTCTTGGGTATCTTTCCTCCAAATATGACTCAAGAACTCAGGATCCTGCTGTTTTGAGATGCTACCGTCCTCTCCATTTTGAACTTGAACTAACTAGCATTTATTTATCGAACATTCCACCCAGCAACACCAGAGATCACGTTCTTTTCAAGTGCACGTGGAACATTTACCAAGATAGACTATATCTGGGCCATCAAACTAATTTAAAGTCTTGATAAATTTAAAGGAATCTAAGTCATACATAATATCTTCCCTGATCAGGGTAGAATTAAATTCGAAAGCCACAATGGAATGATCTTTATAAAATACCCCAATATAGGAAACTTAAACTACACATCTAAGTCAGCCATAGGTCAAATGGGGAAGTAAAAAAATATTTAACAAAAATAACAATTAAAACACAACATATGAAAGTTTGTGAAATGAGCTTAAAGCAGTGATTGGGTGCTTGTAATTACTTATAGTCATTGTAGTGCTAAATGTCTATATTAGGACAAAACACATCCCAGTTTAATCATTTTAGTTTTCATTTTAAGAAATTAGAAAAGAAAGCAAACTTAACCCAAAGTAAGCAGATGAAAGAAAATAATAGCCTGGCCAGGCGGTGATGCAGTGGATAGAGCATTGTTGGACAGGGACGCGGAGGACCCAGGTTTGAAACCCTGAGGCCGCCGTCTTGAGCACAGGCTCATCCAGCTTGAGCGTGGGCTCATCAACTTGAGTGTGGGTTTGCTGGCTTGAGCATGGGATGATAGACATGATTCCATAGTCGCTGACTTGAGCCCAAGGTCACTGGCTTGAGCAAGGGGTCACTCGGTCTGCTGTAGCCCCCTGGTCAAGGAACATATGAGAAAGCAATCAATGAACGACTAAGGAGCCGCAATGAAGAATTGATGCTTCCTATCTCTCTCCCTTCCTGTCTGTCTGTCCCTATCTGTCCCTCTCTCTGTCTGTGTCACACACACACACACAAAAGAAAATAATAAAGCTGACAGGAAAAAATCAATCCAAAAGAAAACAGCAAAAACAATAGAGAAAAACCAATGAAAACGGAATAGCCTTATATCTATTAAAGGAATTAAATTTGTAGTTTAAAACTTTCTTCTCCAAAGGAAACTCCAGGTCCAGATGGCTTCACTGGTGAATTTTATCAAACATTTGAGGAAGAATTTATGACACTTCTGTAAAAGTCTTGTAGAAAATGAAAGAGACGTGGATGTCTGCCCCAGATGTCTGATCTCATCCCTCTACTCAACATTGTCCCGGGTTCTGGCGAGTGCAATTAGGCAGCAGGAATGCAAGACATCTAGATTGGAAAGAGAAGAGTAAACCTATCTCTATTCATAAATGACATGTTGTTTATGTAGAAAACCCTATAAAATATACAAAAAAAAAAAAAAAAAAAGCTAGGCACACTAACAAGTGAGTTTCGTAAAGTGGTAGGACATAAGATCAATATATAAAAATCAGTTGTATTTGTATATATTAGCAATGAAAAAATTGTAAATTGAAATAAAAAAACAATAGCGCCTATGCTAGAATAAAAAGATGAAATAGTTATGGAGAAGTATGACAAAGAACCGGGAAGATCTATACACTGAACTACAAAATATTGCTGAGAGAAATAAAAGAAAATCTAAATAAATAGGGTGATATATCTGTTCATGGGTCAGAAGGCTCAAAATTGTTAAGAAGTCGATTTTCCCCAAAATGATCTATAGATTTAACAAAATTCTGATCAACATGGACACACTGATTCTACAATTCTTATGGGAATGCTAAGGATTTAGTATAGCCAAAATAACTTTGGGAAAAAGAAAAGAACAGCATTTGAGGGCTTACACCACCTGATTTCAAGATTTTTTTTTCTTTATAAAGCTATAGTAAAAAAATTAGTAAGTCTTAGCATCAGGATGTACAAATCCAATTAGAAAATCTAGAATCAGACTCATACATACCAGGACAGCTGATATTTTGACAAAGGCGTACGTAGTTCAATGGAGAAATAATAGTCTTTTAAACAAAAGGTGCTGGGGCCTTTACATAGCCATATGTAAAATAATCTAAACCTTCATCTATACCTTTGACCGTATATGAAAATTTTCTTAAAATGGATTATGGATCTAAATAGAAAACAGAACTACAAAACTTCAAGGGGAAACAGGAGACAATCTTTGTGAACTTAGGCACAGATTTCTTAGGTCAGACACCAAAAGCGTGACCCAGCAAAGAACAAACGGATAAACTGCACTTTATTAAAATTAAAAATGTCTAATCTTCAAAAGACACTATCAAGAGAGTGAAAAGACAAGCCACATATGGAGAGAAAAGTCTCCTCAGAGCACCTATCGGCTGAAGGATTTGTATCCCAAACTATACAAAGAACTCTCAAAACTCTATATGAAGAAAACAAACACCTAACAAGAAATGAGCAAAAGATTTGAATAGAGACTTCAGGGGGGAAAAAAAAGGATAAATAGATTGCAAGGAAGCACCCCCCCCAAACACTCAAAATTGTTAGTCATTAGGGAAATGCAAATTAAAACAATATGAGAACACTGTCACATATCAACTTGAGTGTCTAAAATTAAAAAGGCTGATTATACTAAGTGTTGGCAAGGACATGAAGGAACTCAAAACTCCCATGCATTGCTGGTGTGACCGAAGATGGGGAACTCCCTTTAAAAAAGATCGGAAGTTTATTCCAAAGTCAAACGTACACTTCCCTTAAGATCTTACTATCCCACACCTAGGTGTCGACTAAGGCTTGTACACAAAAGTTCCTGGCAGCTTATTCATAGAGCCCTTAAGATGAAAAACAGTCCACATGATCACCAGGAGGGGCTTTGACAAATTGTGATATAGCCATGCAATGGAGTGCTACTCAGCAGTAAAAAGGAGTGGGTTATTGTACATGTCACAACATGGATAATTCTCAAGACATTTATACGCGAAAGAAGCCAGGCCAAGAAAAGGAGCACATGCAGTGTAATTCCATTTATAGAAAACTCTAGAAAAATGCAAACTAAACTACTGTGACAGAAAGCAGGCTAATGGTTGCCCGGTGATGGAGGCAGGAGAGAGGGGGAAAAGGGTGGGAGGGAGGGTTACCAAGGGGCATAAGAAAACCTTTAGGGGTGATGGAACTGTTTGCTCTCTTGATCGTGGTGACGGATTCAACTGGTATAGACATATGTCAAGACTTAAATTAGACAATATGAGTATGTGCAGTTCATTGTACGCCAATTATTATCTCGATAAAGGCACTAAACATGGGATCTCTGGCTGCCTGGTTGAGAAGAGGCGGTAGGTGATAAGTCTCGAGGAGACCTTCCAGGTGGTCGCTGCGCTACTGCAGCTGGGACATGTCGGCGGGTCGGACCAGAGTGATGGTAGGTGGCATGGTGAGCAGAGATAGGATTCCAGATATGCTGGGACAAGGCCTGGGTTGTCGTTCCCTGCGAGGAGCATGGCGATGGGAAATGATGTAACTCTCCTTGGTCCTGTCACCCACCAGGGGCTGGGCCAGAATGACGCCCAGATCAGCCAAGCTCTGCAGAAGTTTTGGAGAGAGAAGTTTCTCTCTCTTTTCTCTGTGATTCTTGTGGGGAGGAAGGACAGAAAGTGGGTTGCAGGTCATGTTCAGGAGGTATGGGAGGAGCCAGGTGGGGTGAGCGTGTGCCCATGAGGGGGTGATGGGGCGGAGGCTCAGCTTTCCTGCACCAGGCAGGGCTCTGGGAGTTCATGCTTCTCTTTTGCTCTCAGCTGTGGGTGAATCTGGGACAGAATATTCCTGCTGACCTTCTTCTGATGACAGAGGAAGGCAAGGTGGACCAGGGCAGGCGAGGAGGAGGGCAGAGTGGATGGATCAAGTTCGTGAAATGTGGAAGGTAGAGTCCCAAGGACCCTCTTTTCCCTCCCTCTGAGCTCACCTTGGGCAGGTCAGTTTCCTGTGCATGTCTCACCTCCCCGTGTGGTGGTTAATTTTGTGTCAATTGGATAAGATTAGCATTTAACTAGGTGAACTTTAGAGAAAGCAGATTGCCCTCCTAACGTGGGTAGGGTAGGTTCATCCAATCAGGAGAAGGCCTGACAAAAGACTGTCATCTTTGAGCAAGGGGGAATTCTCCAGGAGACAGTCTCTGGACTGCATCGGTGTGATGGGCTCTCCGGGACCCACTGCAGATTGGGACTTGCCAGCCTCCGTAACTGTGTGAGACAGTTCCTTATAATAAATCTCTCTCTCTCTCTCTCTCTCTCTCGCTCTCGCTCTCGCTCTCTCAGAGACACACACACTAGATCCTTGAACAATGTCACTTCATTCAACCTCCCTTCATTATAATGTTCATGACATGTCGTGTAAACTTGTACTTATATCAATTAACCTACGGCAACATTGGTTTTGTTATATGTCATTCTACTTAGAGTCACAGAACCTATCAATGATATGAAGTGAGGATTTACAGCATACATATCCAATAGGTGGTGTTTCCCTGGAGAACCTGTCGGCCATGTGGCTGAGGCCCTGTGCTGAGTTAAGAGAGAGACACAGTGTCAAAAGCATGATAGGGTATTGAATAGTTTCCTTACCTCCACCCCCACCCCCTGCCATATTCCACTGTTATAACCTCCTCGGTTCCTTATGCTCAAAGGGCAGTGGGTTTGGCCCCTGAGGGTGCAGGGGAGAGGACTATGATGGTTCCAAAGGCTAAGCAGAGCAGATGACCAGGACACTGCTGGCCACGTGCGCTCAGGGCCTCGCCCTCTGGGAGTGGGCTGAGGGGATATTTATACTCTTGGGGGCAAGAGGCCAGGCACTGGAAGGGTGTGGGGAGTAAGGGGTGAGAAGTGTGCTGTAATGGGAGGGGCGGGCACTGGCTGAGTTGGCATGAAGGGACAGTCTCACCTACTGTCCCCATCCCCCAAGGCCAGAATGGAGCATGGCGGCCACTCCTGGGCTCCGACTCCCTGCACCCTGGCTCAGCGTGGAGCAGGAGGTTCTGGGAGGCGGGTGGGGCCCACCAAAGAGGAAGTGGCCGCAAAGCTGTCCTGCGGTGCCCCCACCCCCGAAGCTGCTCCAGCTCACAATTATAAGACAGTGGGCAGATGACAGAGTTAGTTAATGTAACAAGCCCTTTAAGCATTTAGCCACATTCGAGTGTTTAATCAGCTGTGTAAAGTGCAATATCTATCTTTCAATTTTATGCCATTAGGGGAGACAAGATTTTGATTAGGTACTTAATCTGTGCACGGAAAAAACAGGCCCACAGCAAGCCCGTGATGGGGAGGGACAGGGACATTGGGCGGGGGATTCGATAAAGGGGAAAGACAGAAATTTAACATAAAAGAGAATTAGTGCGGCTCCTTCCAATTTAGTGCCCAGGCTTTATGGCCTAATCAATTAGAGGCCCGGCCGGGGCTGCTGGGAAGAGACGCGGCCGGGCTGGAGGCTTGGCCGTATTAATTCCCTTCATTACGTGGGGGTCAGGCCGAGGGCTTTGCGGGGGCTCGGCGAAGGAGTGGGTCACTTCTCGGGCATCGGCTCAGGAAGCAGGGGGAGGAGGTCGGAGGGTGCCAGGCTGGACAGGAGGAGTCCTGTGGGCCCTGGGGAGTTGGGGGTCCCAGGATGGTGAGCCTGGGAAGACCCTGGGATGGTGTAAGTCCATGAGGTGGTGTAGAGTGGTGGGCTGGCCCTCTAGCTCTAGATTAGGAGAGACCTGGGTTTGCATGCTAGTTTTGTGACCTATTGGCTGAGGGACCTCGGGCATATGGCTTGGCCTCTCTGTGCCGCAATTTCCTGCAGAATCACAACTGTGGCCACCTCAAAGGGTCGTCATACAGAGAAAGCGAGAAGGTACCATGCAAAGGGCTCAGAAGAGTATGTGGCATAAAGACATTCACTCAGAGTTAGTGGTTGTTATTTCTATTATTATCTTCACTTTTTTTTCTATTAAGTGAGAAGTGAGGAGGCAGAGACAGACTCCCACATGCACCCCGACCAGGATCCACTCAGCAAGCCCCTCTACCAGAGCATGCTCTGCCCATCTGGGGCTACTGCTTTGTTGCTCAGTAATTGAGCTATTTCAGTGCCTGAGGCGAGGCCATGGAGCCATCCTCAGCACCTGAGGCTGACTTTGCTCAAACCATTTGAGCCATGGCTGTCGGAGGGGAAGAGAGAGAGAGAGAGAGAGAAATAGAGGGGAGTAGGGGATGGAGAAGCAGATGGTCATTTCTCCTGTGTGCCCTGACCCGGAATCTAACCTTGGACTTCCACACACCAGGCTGATGCTTTACTGCTGAGCCAACCGGACAGGGTTATCTTCACTTCTAATATTACTGTATGTGTCACTGAAGGGGACATTTGAACAGAGGCGTGCACTTGATCACCACCTCCCGTTAGTCAGTGCTCCCTTTGTACATGAGGCATTCTTAGATACTCTTTCTGCTACTAGCAGTTTTTCCAGGTTCACACAGGTTACCAAAGAGGAAACCAAGGCACAGGGAGGTAAAGAGCTTGCCCAAGTCCACCCAGCATCGGAGGCTTGAGAACCAGCACTTGGGCTTTTCCTGTCACGAAGCGCTCACTCCCTGCTGATATGCAGAGTGAAGTAGGACCGAAGTCCCTGATGGCTGAGGTTGCCAGGAGAAGGGCAGCATCACTAAATGTACCCAGTAGGCTCTGGGTCTCAGCAAACCACATTCTAGTTACCGAGATGACTACAGAAATATGCTCAGGGAATGAGTTGGTTTTTTGTAGGTTTTCTGAAAAGCAGAGAAGCTCGTGGCCCAAGAGGGACATAGGATTAAGTGGAAATAAATACCTTAGTGGTCCCTCTTTGTCCCCACAGTGTCCCCAGAAGCATCTGGGCAGGACCTCAGCATCTGGAGAACCCAGTTTGAAACCACTGGCACTGGGAGTGAGCAGGATGTGGGGTCTGGTGAGAGTCTAGGGTTTTATTTATTTACTTTTTTTTTGTATTTTTTTTTCTGAAGTTGGAAACGGGGAGGCAGTCAGACAGACTCCCGCATGAGCCCGACCAGGATCCACCCGGCACGCCCACCAGGGGGCGATGCTCTGCCCATCTGGGGCGTTGCTCCGTTGCAACCAGAGCCGTTCTAGCACCTGAGGCAGAGGCCATAGAGCCATCCTCAGCGCCCGGGCCAACTTTGCTCCAATGGAGCCTCAGCTGCGGGAGGGGAAGAGAGAGACAGAGAGGAAGGAGGGGGGAGGGGTGGAGAAGCAGAAGGGTGCTTCTCCTGTATGCCCTGGTCGGGAATCGAACCCAGGACTCCTGCATGCCAGGCCGATGTTCTACCACTGAGCCAACCAGCCAGGGCCTATTTATTAAATAAAAGCACTTGAGGAAGAGGGACCACTGGAACCAGCTCAATACGTAGACCAAAGGACATTCTTTGGCAGATGTGCCCAGCATTACTGGACACCTATTGGCTGGCTTCTCACTTCGTCGCTTTGGGTCATCAGGGAAGATTCTCTACCTTGCTCTGGTGTTTCCACAGTTGTAACCCAGGGTGGTCACTGTTCCCACCTCACAGGCTGGCTGTGAGCATCGCGTGAGGTGACATATGTGAAATGACAAGAACTGTGTGAGGCACTGACTGGGCATTGAATGAATATTAGCCCTGGTTATCCCTGGCTGTTACCTCGGCACTGGGGACTTTCTGAACACAGTCTCAAGTCATCCCTGTGGCATCGGTGTGGGTGATGACTATGGTACTAATTGCACAGGTGAAAAGTTTAACTTCTGAGAGGTTAAATGCCTGTCCAAGATCGCAGAACAGGTGCACAATAAGGATGGCAGTGTTTCCTTGTTCTTCAGTTGCTTTCAAAGGTATTTCTGCTTTGAGAGCAAAGGGCATGGCCAAATGAATCTAAATTCCAGCAGCGCATTTGAGAAATAAGTTCCTTCCACTTATATTTGTTGAGCACCTATTATGTGCCATGTACGATAATCCTGCAAAGACAGTAATCACATCTGTCTTCTGTCACTGAGTTATCACTTAATATATTTTTGTATAATGAATGAATGAGTGTGTGAATGAATAGTGAATGGTATACTGTGCCAAACCCTCAGGGGAGAGTGGAGAAATGTGAATTCTATGATTTTCCTGTTAGGCGGAGTCATAATTGGCCAAGTGGGAGGTAGCATATTTGAGTGGAAAGAGAGATGACTGACTCTCCTGACTGCTGAGAGTCAGTCTTTTTCACTGTAGTATAATAGGTGCTCAGCAAATGTTTTTCAAGTGACTAAGTAAGTGGATGGATGAGTGATAGAGACGGCTTTACAGTCCCCTTACGGACGAGATACAGATGGGCAGGTAAGAGTATTGCATGGCCGTGATGGCAGTAGGAGCTCAAAAGCTCTCTTCAGGGGATAGTACAGGGTTTAGTCTTCTGAAATAAAATTTTATGTATAAAAAAATGTCAGCCTTCGCATTGGATTGTGAAAACCAGCTATACAAACATAAGCGTGGAAAAGACAGACAGCTAACTCTTGTCCTTAACTCCGTAGTCATCTTGGAATAAAGGTGGGCAACATTTCCTTTAAAGGGCCAGACGGTGAATACTATTTCAGGCATTTGAGGACCCTGGAGTCTCTGTTGTAACTACTCAACTCTACCACTGTAGCGTGAAGGCAGCCATAGACAAATACATAAGTAAATGAGTGTAGCTGTGTTCCGATAAAACTTTATTGACAAAAACATCCAGGCAGTGAATCTGACCCATGGTTGGCTTTTTGGGTCAATTCCTGCTTTATGGGGTATATTCGCAGGAGTAATCTTTCTGCTTGCAGCTTCACAACCAAATTAATTAATGCTAGCTTTAGCAGCAGTGTCCCCATTTTACAGAGGGGATGCCTGAGTGGTAGGTTGGGGGAGAGTCTGCTATAGAGCTGGACTTAGATCCATTACTACTGATGGGACACTTACATGTCTCACCCATAACACACATCATTTCATGACGCATGCTCAGCAACCCAGGGATGTGGGGCCCATTAGTCTTTTTATTATTCTATTACACGTTGAATAAACTGAGGCTCAAGGAGGTTAAGGGACTTACTTATGGTCACCCTGCTAATGGTTTAACTTTTACTTATTTAAAAAGATTTGTTGAGCCTCCACTCTACGCAGACACTTTTGTGTTGTTGGGGATACAGTAGATCCCTGAGCTCAGCGTGCTTACATTATACTCGGGAAAGGTGACCACTAATCGTACTAAGTGAATACGCAAACCAGGATGTCGGAAGGAGATAAGGGTCTGTTAGTCAGGACAAGCTTAGGGCAACAAACCTTGATGGATTAAAACAAGGTTCAGCGCATGATCCAAATGCTGCCCACGGGAAGATCCAGTGTGGCTGGATCACGGTCATGCCTGTCTGTTTATGGATCATCTATGCCTGCTTTCACACGACAACGGCAGTGCTGGGAAGTTACAACAGGAACCGTCTGGATCTCAAAGCCGTTTATGAGCCCTGGCTTTAAGCAACCAGGGTTTATTTCTTGCCCATGTGTTGTGTCCTTACCAGGCATTCGGGGACCCAGGCCGGTGGGGAAATCCACGATTGTGAATGCCTGCAAGGTCAAAGAGGATTCTGGAGCGTGTCCTATGGACGATGGAATGCCTGGCCCAGAAGTGACATGTGTCATGTCTGCTCAGAATCTGTTGGCCCCGCTCCGGAGAAGGGCTCCAGCTTTGCCACAGGCCTGGGAGGTGGACAGCTGCAAGTATCTGGCGAGCCGCTCCGATGACCACAAAAACTGCTGGAAATAAGTAATCAGCATGAGTTGATGGAGAGTTCCAGGAGCTCTTCACTTTTAAATCGTGCATCCCGGGAGGGCCTGGATGAGGACTCAGCTGGGATTGGAGCCCAGGTCTGCCCACCCTGGAGGAATGTTCTCTTGACCTCCGCTGCACCTTCTGGGGTCTGCGGAAAGTGGGTGCTGGGAAGGAAGGTCATTGGATGGTCAGACGGGGAGGGGCGTGCCCTCCTGTGAACTCCTGTCGGGGTCCTGCTCGCACTGCCCCCAGCGCCCTTGCTCCTGCTGCGGGTCTCTCCCAGGTCACAACCCCACAGGGGCCATAGCCAGGCGATCTCTGCTGGCCAGTCCTGGAAGGGGTGGGCCGGGTTTGGGGGGGAGGGCGAGAGGCCCTCTCCGTGAGACTGTGACTGTGAGGCACTACATTAACGTTATTAATAACCCTCTCAGCCTTTATTGAAAAGATGCTCTCCGCGTCTGAATTTGCCACTATGGCAACCCATTTATTAAGGCTGTAAGAGCTGGAGTTGCTTCAGACCATATTTATTACCATGATTTGCTGAGGGAAGGCTCTGATCCCGGGGATGGGGTGTTGGGGGGAGAGGACGTGCTGTTGCTTAGAGGGAAGGCTTTGGCTCGCCTCGCCGGGAGGTCAGCGAGGGATGCGCTTTTCTCTCCCATCAGATTAGGACTGAAGTCGGGGCGGGAGTTTGGGGCTGGACACAGTTGGCAGTCCTCTGTGTAGGGTGCTATCCAGTGCACCTGGCACCCACCCAGATGCACCCCAGTGGGCAGGGGGGCAGGCTTCATTGGCCTTAATGTGTCTACAAGGATAGCAAAACTTGAAGAAGTTGAAGGAGTCCCCAAGGTCACAGAGCTAGTGGTCAAGTGGACAGTAGTGGTGTCCCAAAAGTCATGGACTCATTTTTTATTTTAAAAATAAAAACCTGAACTAGCTCTATTTGGCTCTCTCTCACCCTCTTTTTCCAATAATATATAATAAACTTTTTAGCTATGCTCCCCCTCGCCCCCCACGCAATAGTGGTACCACCAGCTAATTCAGTGAACACTGTTGAGCTCTCAACAGTCCCATGGGGACCTTACTGTTGTCCTCATGTCACGGAGGAGGGAACTGAGTCCTGGAGAGGTTAGATCATTTGTCTGAAGTCACACAGCAAGGAAGTGGCAGAGCTCGGACTTGAAGCCAGTTTTGTCTCTTGTCCCTGGTGCCTCATCCTCTCTTTTCTTCTTCTTGTCCCATTTTCGGAGGCCAGAGGAGTGGTGTGCTCATGCTGGTCACCTTCTTGTCCAGTCACTGCTGCTTTGGGTCCAGGTTTTGACTCTCTCGGTCTCTTCTCTTGGGATATTCTTAACAGGTCCCCTTGGCCAAACGGTCGGGATTTGTATTAGGGTGTTAAGGCTGCCATAAAGTACTGTGCATGGGGTGGCTTAGATGGGGTGGCTTAGGCAACAGAAGTTCATTTTCTTACCATCCTGGAGGCTAAAAGCCTAAGATCCAGAGCCGCGGTTTCTTCTGAAACCCCGCCCCTTGCCTTGCAGGTGGCGGTCTTCGCCCCCCCCCCCACACCCACCCCCCGTGTCTTCACATGGTCTTCCCTCTACATTTACAAACTGTCCCCACCTTCTGGGGTTCAGCACGGCCACTCCCTCCTCATGAGGCATGTCCTCCTCTTTCAGGTGACATCATTCAGATTGTAGCTCAAATGTTCCCTCCGAAGAGGTCTTCTTACTGAAATCCACTCCCTGCCTCCTGACTTATTTCCCGACTGATTTCCTCATTCTACATCCAGGATCCGAGTGGTTCTGTTGGCTTACCCGTTTCTTGCTTTCGCACAGCACGTGCGTGCTGAGAGGTCTGGACTCTGTCGGTCTTGGCCTCTGCTGTCACCCCAGCACCAGAACAGCATGTGGCACCAAGCAAGCAGTATCGGGGACAGAACTGGTTGACACTCACACGAAGTAGTTACTTTGAGCTAAAATAATAATAATGATAGCGACAACTATAATAAAGTTTCAGGGCTAGGGTAACCTCGCTCTCCTCCAAACTCTGCAACTCTTGGTCTTGGCTTTTGATGTGGATCCCTCAATGGCACGATCATAGTCCCGTCTGTGGAAGTCCAGCTTCATACAGATGGAGGACCCTCGGCTGGCCTCATTCATCTCTGGCTCTCTTTTAACACCTAACTCAGGAGTTGACACATGGAAAGCCACCACGGTGACTATTTTGAATGGACAGACACTTGGAACGAATGAGGAAGAGCAGCTGTCATTGTTCCCATTGCCCCGGTCCACCCCAACGACAAGGAGCTGGGCGTCCTCCTCTCGCCCCCCTCTTACCCTTCTCGCTGCTCTTGGCTTCCCTGTCCACTATCTCTGGGCTCTTAGGACAATAAGTACAAACCCATAAAGCTCTCTGCACTGTGTCTTGCTTACCCGCTCTTATCAGAAGAGAGAACTGAAAGGGCTTTCAAAAGAGCCATCTGTTAGTTTTCATAAAGACATTATCTGCTTCCCATCACAAGGCTTTTGCCGTCTTTGACATGTGTCCGCCCTCCCTCCGCCGTCGGACAGAGGGGGAGCGCGCCCTCCGCTCCTCGTCTGCACCGGGCGGCTGGGGGGTGGGCTGCGGACGGAGTATTTATCTAAAAGTGAAGAGATCTGACTTATAAGCAAGCCTGATATTAAATGTATAAATAATGCATCCTGTGGCATTATTTATAATGCAATAACATCCCTATAATGTAATAAGAGTATGCAGGTTCCCAGTGCTTTGCTTAACCCCTCGGTGTCTCGGAAGATGCTGTCCGTCTACCAGCTTCCTCGTTCCTCTCTAGAGCTTGGGAATGGGGTGCCATCGGCCAGCCCTGTTGGGGTGCTGGATTCTGTGCAGCTGAGCCTGTGGACGACCACCAGCAGAGAAAAGCTTGGCCCTGGTACCTGGGGTAGTGACTTCCAAACTTGGCGTCAGTCAGAATGCAGGTTTCCCACCTCCAATCTACTGGTTTTGAATTTCCAAGTATGGAGAGAGGACATTCGTCTGTTTAACTGTCACCCCCTCGTAGGCCCAAAGACACGTAAGTGAGTGCTCTAGGGTTAGTCCCGACCCGTAGCAGGATAGACTGTTGAGCACCCTCTCACCGCTCGAGGACTCCCTGTCAAGTCCAGCTTGCGACGAACGTGCATTGGCCTCGTGCTTCGGTTTCAGATCTTGCTCCCCTGCCCTGCGCCCTCGTCTCTCCTCCCACTGAATGCCAACTCTGTGTCTGGACCAGGCTGACCTTCTTGGTGCCAACTGGCATCTATTTGGTCGTCTGTCTTGCTGGCTCCTGTATCTCTTCACTTATCAGACAGCAGACGATTCTAGAAAGACCTCAGGAGATCCGTGTTTGCTTAAATGCCTGGATGCCTGTGCCTGGTGATTTGCAAATTCCTGATCTCCAGCCTTCCCCGGGTTCCCAGCCTTACTTAGAAATCCGCCTCTTTTTTGGGGTCTCTGTGCTGTTCTCCCGAGTACCCGTCTCATTGGCATCTAGTGCCGTCAGATCTCCAAACTCCCCTCTCTTTATAATGGAAAGTGACTCATGGGCTGGGCCACTGCAAGCAGGGCAGCCTGCCCACCTGTGACTGTATGTCCCCCTGTACCCACCTGTCTTCTGGCCATTGTAGAGATTTACCATCTCCAGCGTTAGGCTGACCCCCTACTTTTCCTCTGAACCCCAACCCCACCCCCCTTCTCTTGCATCCGCCAACTTTTCCCCTACCATTTTCCCATCAGCTTCTAAACATATTTAGTATCTTTTATCCAACCACCACCATTTGGCCCGGCACTTCTTCTAGCTATACCCTATCTCTGTCCCCATCTCAACCATATTTCATAATAGGGGTGTGTTCATCAGGACTACTGTCAACATAGTGACGCTATGTACTGAATGTATGATACTAACTCACGTAGTAATAGTTTATTTGCCACTCACAGTCGTTCTCCAATGAATCGGCACAAAGTGACTTAACAGCTAATGAAAGCACAGGGAGATCAGGTAACCCGCCCAGAGTCAGACACCAGTGTGGGATTGGATCCCAAGGCAGTCTGATTTCAAAGCCAGCGTCTACACTCGCTGACACAGTTCTCTCAGCTTTGGTTACTCCTCCCCAATCTAATTCCCACTTCCAGGCCAGCAATGACCCAGCCTGCACTGTTACATCCACTGGAAATTTGGGGACTTGACTTCACCTGACGGCCCATCGGAGAGCACCGAGCTCTTTGTTTATTTTTGGAATCCTCCCTCGTCTGTTGTTCTCGAGACCCCACACTCCTTGTTTCCCTTTGACCTTGCCGGTCACTTCACAGTCACATTTGCAGGCTTCTTCTGTCTCTTGGTTCAAACCTTACATTTTGGGGTGCTCTTGGATTCCATCCTCTGCCCCATTTCTTTTTTTTTTTTTTAAAGTAATCTTGTCTTCTCTTTATTTTTTTTATTTTTATTTTTATATATATATATTTTTATTTTTTACAGGGACAGAGAGAGAGTCAGAGAGAGGGATAGATAGGGACAGACAGACAGGAATGGAGAGAGATGAGAAGCATCAATCATCAGTTTTTTGTTGTGACACTTTAGTTGTTCATTGATTGCTTTCTCATATGTGCCTCGACCATGGGCCTTCAGCAGACCGAGTAACCCCTTGCTGGAGCCAGCGACCTTGGGTCCAAGCTGGTGAGCTTTTTGCTCAAGCCAGATGAGCCCGCGCTCAAGCTGGTGACCTCGGGGTCTCGAACCTGGGTCCTCCGCATCCCAGTCTGACGCTCTATCCACTGCGCCACCACCTGGTCGGGCCCCACTTCTACCCTACGCTGTCCTAGGTCTTCAGTTGCCAACTACATTCCAAGAACTGCCAAGTCTTGGTCCTGATCGCTAGGCCAAAGGTTTATTTACTTACCCGATATCTCAAAGCAAACATTTCCTTAACTTCGTTCACTCTCTTCCCAAGCCAGCCCCTTCTTTTCTCTTGCCTGACTCAGTCAACAGCCCTCATGCCTTCGTCTAGATGCCCGAGCTGAAACTCTCCTAGTGGTTTTCACTTTCTCTCCCTCTCACCCACTCTGTCCCGTCAGTCATCAAGCTTGCTCAACTCTACCTGCTAAATTGCCTCTACTCTTAGCTCCACCCACTTTGCACGGACTTCCTGAAATCCTCTTGTCCACGCCCTGTCACCTTAATCTTGTCTTATTGCTCTAGATTTCTCATCGGTCTCCTGACTTCAGTTTTTGCGCCCCCGCTGGTAATTTTTTCTCCTTTGAAAATAACTATGAACTATTTAAAATATACAAAAAAATTTACCTAAAGTTAGTGTATAGCCTTTCTTTCTATGCTCTAAAACTTTATATGTAAATATTATCCACAGATGACATAATGTTTGGACATTTCAAATTTACAGACATTGTGACTGACTAGCTGTATAATTCAGAAAAAAATTTAATGGTTGTCCTCTTTTTGAGATTTATTTGTGTGGATACATAGGAGATCTGGTTCATCCCTGGCGTAGCATGAGATGATTACCATATTGATTTCGGTGGCTCCAGTCCACCTTAGGGGATGGATCGGAGTGGGGATAGAACTGCAGCCAGGGAGCCTGGTGGGATCCCAGCAGGGAGGCAGCAGGGGCAGGTGTCCAGAGGCTGTGAGAGCAGAGACTGGGGCCCTGAGCTAGCGCAGTGTCCGTGGAGATGGAGGACAGGCAGTAGGGCGGACTGAATTTGGTGCGTGACTAAACATGGGGGTCATGGGGGTGGACAGAGGAGCCAGCATCCCTGTCTTGGCCTTTGGTCTGAGTGACCACTCCCATGGCCAGCAATGGCTCCCTCAGCCCCATGCGGGCGTCTTCCTGACCTCAGAGGCATTTTTTTATTACTTTTCAAGTGTGCAGAGTAACCAGCAGTGAACTAATAAAGTGCAGCAGCTCTGCTTTAATGAGCAGAAAAGAGTAATTTGTAATTAGCATCTACATTATTTGTACATAATGAGTGCTTCCTAAGTCCTTGCGCGGGCTCTTCGTCTTCCTAAGTGTTTTAGCCCCCGCCCCCAACCATCTTGTTTATGCTGTTTATTTGTACACGCAGCTCCTAAAAACACACACAGGCACACGGGCACACGTCGGCACACCCGTTCACCTGCGGCCGTCTGCAGATAGTCTGCAGCCAGAGCGGCACACGTGGGAGCGTGCAGCTACTCTGTTTACTCGTTCACAAGTGAAATCCCATGCTTGTGTGCACGGCACAGCACACACACACCTACACGTGAGGCTGTGCACACACACCTATCCACTTATCCATTCTCTGTGCACACACGTGTGTACTCACAGGAAGCCCACATGGGCAAATTTGCATCCATCAGCTTGCCCAAGCATATACGCCTGCGCATATACACAGGTCAACACGCACGCATGTCCACGCAGGTACTCACATATATTCCCTACATACGTTCCGGGAAGGGTCAGGGATTCGGGTGGTCCTCTTGCCTCAAGTGTGGGTGATGTTCCTTCAGCACTTTGGTCTTGTCCAAAGGTTTGACACCTTGAGGCTTTATTTTCTTGCTCCCTGCTGGATCAGGGAGCTGCCCTTGCCTGGATCAGCTACCAGGGTAGCTGACAATATTCCTTCCCTGGCTAGCTGTGCCTATGAAGGAAGCGACAGATCAAAAGCTGGACTTCTGCATCCTTGGGCCTAGGGCTCTGCTTGGGCAATAAGCGGTAAACTACCTTAGTTAATACCATGTGTTTTGGGCCCCAAGCAAAACTCTGCATGGTGATCAGGAAGACGCAGAAGCCAACATGCGCTGAGCACTAATTCTGCACCGGGGTTTTCCATCTGCATTCCTGTGGACACTCTTCCTACCGGGATTCTGAGGTCGGCGTTAGGGTTCTCGTTCTGCAGACGTGGACACGGAATCCCGAAGAAATGAAAGCACTTGCTTGAGTCCAGCTGAGTCTCTTGCACGTTTTAATCTCTGCTTTGGTACCCCCAACAGAGGGTCTGTGGGAGCAGACACGAGAGGATGACAGAGCCAGAGCTCGTTCCTGGTGGCTCTGACCTGGCAGGATGCTTTCCCCTGGGGGCCGACGATGAGGCGCTCTATTCAACCCAAGGGCAGACACACTCCTTCCTGGGGAACGCATCGCTCTGCCCTTCTGACCTTGATGTTTGCTTCTGACGTGATCCCAAACAAGCAGCTGGTCAAGTCCCCCTTCCTCTGAGGATCTGAATGGGTGCCACACAGTGGGGTCTCCCGGAAAGTTGTTTCTAAGAGCAAGAAAATTGGGTTTGTGATTACTTAGACTGACATATGCATCCTAAGTGAAGAGGACTTGTGTGTGTGTGTGTGTGTGTGTGTATGTGTGCATTAAAAATGTCACTTTCCCTAAAAGCTGCTAAGAGGTGTAGTTGGTCACCTGCTGGTGCTTGGACCTGGGCACAGGCAAAGCCGAAGAAGGGACCAGGTCACTTTTGGTTTACATTATTAGAAGTATTTTAAGAAAAAAAATATTACAAATGTTTTTACAATTCTTTCATTTGAGCCTTAAAATACCCTACGAGGAAAATAATAATAATAATAATAATAATAATAAGTGACACAATGGCCTTGATGTGCTAAATGCTTCCCAGATCATCATCTATTCAGTTCTCATAAGGGCCCCATAAAGTTCTGGCCTTACATGGGGATATTACGGCTCCTATTTCACAGCTGAGAAATGAAAGATCAGTGAGATGAATGACCTGAACAGCGTCTACAGGTGTGATCCGGGTCTACTGACTCTTCAGGCTGACCTCCTGTCCCTGTACTGCTCAGGGTGAGAGGCCAGCACAGATGAAGTGGTGTTAGGGCGCTGGGGATTATACAGCTGATGTGCATTCCAAGCTTCTGTGGTTCTAGAGCTCTCACAAGCAATACTTTCCAACCAAGTCGTCGTGTGTGTGTGTGACTTCCAGCCAGGGACTAGGAAAGGGGCTCATGACGCCTTTGCCGGTACTGCTTGGTTGAATAGTGTTTGCCAATTTTCATGGTGTAAATACTTACACCATGATCGATTTCAAGCTGCCAGCTGTTTAACAACTAGGAGACAAAGGGGGGGGGAGAGAGGCATATGTAACAATTGTATAATTAACACGGGGTCCTTTGGCTCCGGCCCACTGTGGAGCCCAAGGCCCCAACAATTAACCTTTGGCTACTCCTGGACTCAGAGGAGGCCAGGCCGTGGGAACAGAGCATCAGAAGGACATTTCCAAGCAGATTCTCCATTGCCTCAGCCTGAATGAAGCTGATGGTGTTTTTGCTTCTTCCTTTGCCTCCCTCAGGGAGAAAACAAAGAGTGGATTCTAGAAAGGCCAGGGCCTCTAATCTCTCAGTAAAAGCCTTTGAAAGAAGAGGAAGGTGGCTAGGTCTGCCACCGCGAGCTGGCAAGGCTGGGTCTCCCGAGGCCAGGGCCGGGGGCTCCGTGAGCGGCGTATGGACAGAGCTGGCCAGCTGGGAGGAAACGGCTGGTGGAAGGCCTCCCAGACCCTCTATCCTGTCTCTGCCACTCCCATATAGATTGACGAGCCCCAGGCTGCCCTTGGTGTTGGCCTGCCATGCTTGGGGCCTCCCCAAAATAGACAGGACGCCTGGTGCCTCTTGCCACTGTCCCAGCTATTGTCTTTATGAGCCTTGTGAGTTCAGGGATCACATCCTAACACTTCCTCTTCATGCTTAATCACCGCCCTGATGGATGGACGCTTGCACAGACAGCCTGGGGGCTGTCACACGCAGTGTGAGCTCTGGGCAGCCAGAGCCCCATCGTGTGCATGTGGGGTGACCTGGCACCTCTGTGTCTGTGTCTGGGAAGGAGGAAGTGGGGTAATGTGCAGCCTTTGCAAGGACTCAGAGGTCCTTTATGGCTGAGGCTGGCTCAGGGGGGCACCAGGCTCAGAGTTGGTGTTTGGGGTGGGGGTAGTGTATGGGCTAGATTCAGCCACTAGGGGGCAGGCCCTGACAGCAGGTGGACAGGGCTAAACCCTGTCTAAGCTCAAAATGACTGTAGGACAGACACAACCCCACAAAGTGGGTCCTCTCCAAGGTCTGGTCAGCTGCAGAGAGACCCAAGGTCTAAGGAGGTCTGGGAAGTGAGGACAGACAGTGGAGGCAGGGGGCCATTTGTAGGTTCCCTCTATCTTCTTCGTCTGTGGTAACGGGATGATGATGGACTGCATCAGCGTCTGGACAGGGATGGAGACGTGGCTGCCCTGTGTTATGAAAGGTGTGGGGCAGGGAGAAACCAGGGACTGAGAAGGACGAGCCTGGGAGAGTCAGGCACTGGTGGCTGCTGCCCAGGGACACGACCCAGGTGTGTAGGCTTGTGTCCTCTTGGGCCTGCCAGCCAAGGCCAGCTTCCCGTTAGCCCTGCAATGCTGAGATTAGCTTTTTTCCCCAGATTCTCCAAAGAAGTCCCTGTCCTTCCTGCTCTTTGCAATGGCTGATTCTGGCAGTTGCAGTTTTGAACCCTCTGAGCTTGCTACCTTCTCAGGATGGAGTTTTGCAAGGATGTGCTATAGCGCTGAAGCTGAACACCAGAGGAGCTTGGGATTACCCCGAGGAGAGAAGACTGGGGAGCCCACATACTGCTGGGGGGCTTGATCAAGCCAGGGGCCTGGAATCGTCCATCCATCCATCCATCCATCCATCCATCCATCCATCCAGTCAATATACAATAAATGTCATTGAAACTTGCTCTGTCCCAGGCCCCGTTCTAGTGCCTGAGACCACAACGGTGACCATGACAGAAAATGTCTCTGAGCTCATGGAAACTGCATTTGCAGGGCACCACCCCAGAGACAAGCCAAAGCCCTCACTATGCCACCCAGATGGAAACAGATGGGTCTTCTCTTAGCTCTCAAGGCAGCGCGCTCCCATCGCCTCTTGCCCAGATATATACAGGCACATTTACAATGTGTGTGAACGGGCCTCAAGATGTGCAAGCCTTTGTATATTCCCAATGCATTTCCTCGGACATCAACACATCCACAAGGTCACTTCGCACACGCACATATGCACTTGGATGCATGAATATTAAAATAGTAGTGCACACATCACATGCACACATATATATATATGGGTACACTAGGCACTTGTACATATTTGCACATATGTGCATACATGCCCAGGAATATACAGGCACATACACAGGCACATTTGTGAGCGTGCGCGCACACACACACACACACACACACAGTTGTGTGTCCAGTAATGCAAGTGCACTGGTGCATGCACATACACATATAAATAAGCACACCTGGGCACAGTTTGGATCTGTGTGCATACAAGATACAGGTGCCTGCATATTCACAGTTCCATGCACACAGATCGCATGCACACGTGCCTGTGTGGGTGCACACACGGGCATGGAAACGCCCCTCTGCCTTTGCCTTTTCCCCAAAGCCCCTGCAGCCTACTGTTTCCCCCTCCTGCCCTGGGGAACTGTCCGTATCTCTGACAAGAGAATGGGTTACTAATGCAGCCACAGAGCTGTTTTGACACTTTTGATGAATAACCTTCAATACTATTAATTGGAACAATTGCTTTTCATTTAACTAAATCACGGGAATTGCTAAACTAAATTGAAACAGAATGTAATTTTGCCACGCACTGCTTTAATATGGGCCTCTAAATGTCTTCTCCCTGAAGGATTAGTAACTTAATCACCCACCAGTGATAACTGCTTTCTAGGCGCAGCTGGGAGGCTTCCTGCTCAGAGCAGCCTGGCTGGGAACAGGCTGGGGGACCGGTGCCCCCCCCCCCGCCCCCACCCTGCGTCCTCTCTCTGCATTATTCATCTTGGCGAGTGCGGTTCTTTCCCTTCTCTATTCCAGAGGGACCCTTGGAGACCATCCCTGTTTTTCCTTGGTCCTGCGCCTCTGTTTGCACTCTGGCTTGGGGTCTGTCAACCAGGAGTCTGAATGTGGGGTGCCTGGACCCTGTCTCTCAGCCTCTCTGAGTTTTGCTGAACTCCTTTATCCTCAGAAGCCTGACCCTGGAATCCTGAGATTTCTCAAACTCCAAGGGCACCCCAGAGCTTTCCCGGCTTCCAGAGGCTGACACGGGCTGGAAATTCCCCCGCACTGCCTGGGGTTGGGCAAGGAAGGCCCCCTCCTCCCTCCCCCCGGCCAAGCAGGCTGTTAGAGGTGTTAGAGGGTGACCAACTGTCCCCGTCTGCCTGGTTCAGAGAAATCTGAAATCTCCAGGACATGAAATTTTGGTGCTAAAACCAGACAGTCACTGGCAAGAGGGACAGCTCATCACCCTAGCGGTGGGTGGGGGGTAGGGGGGGACTCTGTACCTCAAGCAAGAATCAAATAGCATTTATTGAATGCTTACTGTATGCTAGGTGCTTGACATAATTATCTAATTCGATTTGTGTGTGTGTGTGCATAGATGTGTATGTGGGACCGAGACAGAGAGACAGAGAGAGGGAAAGACAGACAGGAACGGAGAGAGATGAGAAGCATCAATTCTTCATTGCAGCTCCTTAGTTGTTCATTGATTGTTTTCTCATATGTGCCTTGACTGGGTGGGGAGCTACAGCAGAGCGAGTGACCCCTTGCTCAAGCCAGCGACCTTGGGATCAAGTCTATGATGCCACACTCAAGCCGGCAACCCCACGCTCAAGCCAGATGAGCCTATGCTCAAGCCAGTGACCTCAGGGTTTTGAACCTGGGTCCTCAGCCTCCCAGGCTGATTCTCTATCCACTGCGCCAGCACCAGGTCAGGCCCAAAATACACACTTGAAGAGAAAGGTGCCCATTTAGAGAGGGAGGAACATTATTTAGACTTTCCTAAGAGCTGGACTGTGCCAGAGACTCTGTATACATTCTCATTTAACCCAACAATATCCAAGGGGTTGGAATTTTCAGACCCATTTCTTAGTTCGGGGAATTGAGGCACTGAGGGTAAAGAGATTGCCTAAGTTCAGGCACTTAGTAAATGGCAGGCTGAGGTTTAGGAATCAGACTCTTCGATTCCACAAACTGATTCTCTTCCTAAGGCTGGGGGCTGCCATCCTCCAGAGTGTAGCTACATCCCACTTCCAGCTTTCTCCATCTCTGCAGGGGCAGCTGGGCAGGGTGGTGAAGCACTGTAAGGTCTGAAGGCAGATGCTTGTGGGCTCAGAGCCCAGGGCTTCCCGTCGCTCAAGGGGCCTTGGGCTCAAATCGGCTTATCGTCTCATGTGACTGTCCCCACTTCGTAGCCCTGTTGGGATGGTTGCCTACGGGGCTCAGCTCAGGCCCTGGCTCAGAGCAAAAGCTTAATAAATGGTGGCTACCTTTATTAGTGTTATTATTTCTGATGGTTTGGAAGAAGGTTCTTTGGAGTTCAACACTGCAGACTGCCAAGCCCTGCCTCCCTGCCACTTCTACGCTGCCTGTGCCCTTGAGTTTCCCATTAACTTAATAGGCCTGGACATAAAAGCAGCCAGTTGTTCATGGGATCCTGGAGTCAATCAACAATCCACCCTTCACTGCTCCCATTCCCTGAGATCGATATGTATTGATTGAACACCGAGGCTGCGCGGGGCCCTGAAGCTGTCCTTGAGGGTCCCATCCTCTCGCTGAGCCGGATGTAAAGCTCAGACAGCAGATCTGCCAAGTGTGGCCCCTGGACCATCATCATCATCATCATCATCATCATCATCTGGGAACGAGTGAAAAATGCAAATTCTTGCACTCACCCCAAGCCCTACTTGAATCAGAGACTGTGGACGTGGGGCCCAGGAATCGGTGTTATAACGAGGATTCCAGGTCATTCTAAGGCTTGAGAACCATGGGTGTCAGAGGAGAGAACACAGCTATTCTCAGAGAGGGATCATCTGAGCCTGTGAAATGTGGGCGGGCAACGTGGTAGCCAGTGCGGAGATTCCTGGGGACTGAGGTGCCCTGATTCATGAACTTGGGGCAAGGGGACGAGCCAGGGTTGCTGTGGCTCACATGGCCCCTTTGGTGAATTAGACAAAGGCGCCCCTTTCTCTGGGTAAATGAGTGTTGCTGGTGAGTGGAAGATGGACTATGGACTATGTTTTCATCCTCAGTCACTTTTCCAGACCCTTGTGTGAAAGTCAGGGGATCTATATGGTGAACCTGGGAGTATTTGTGAGGTCGAGGCCGCACCATGCCTGTCGTCCCCTGCAGGGCGGCTCTTGGAATGCCGGACAAGCAAGTGAGGCGAGTCCCCTTGCTGCGGGGACTCTCCCCAGGCCCCAGGCCTCATCAGTCCTTGAAGTGAAACAGCCTGTCCTTGGGAGTCACAGGGAAGTTCCATTGCAGTTCTGAGGACAGCACTCCATGGACTGGAGGAGAGACATCCCGCCCTGAGCCAGTGCCGTTTGATAGCTTGTCGACACGCAGGACTCCCTAGAGCATCGTCCTCCTGGCAAAGGCAAGTCAGCCGAACACTGATGGAGAAATCAAACAATCCACTGAGCCTAGCGGAGAGCATGCCCTTGGCCCCAGCCTGTCCTAATCAGCCCCCAGACAATCAGCCTTCTTCTTCCCTTTCCCCTTCCTCCCCATCCACCAGGGGTCCCTCTCAAGCCTCTCTTGGTCCTCCTGACCCAGGCTACCCTGGGCTTCAGCACCTCTAAGCCCCCCTCTGGGAACCCTTGCTCTCTCCCTTGCATACATTTTCTTAGGGGCTGATGCTCTCTCACTCTATCCTAGAAGCCTCTCTACGTTTGGCTTCACATGGCACCTGGAACATTTCTTTAATTGTTCTGGGGCTTTAAAGATTTAGTCAAGTACAAATAATTTAACTTTTTTGTATCTAGCTATTGGCATATATCTTCCTTTTTTAAAATTAATTTCAAAACAGAATCAATTTTGACATTTCGTTTTATATTATCTATCTATCCATCTATCTATTATCTATCTATCTATCTATCTATCTATCTATCTATCTATCTATCTAACTATCTATTTTAAGTGAGAGAAGGGGAGATAATGAGACAGACTCCCATATGCACTCTGACTGGGATCCACTTGGCAAACCCTGTCTGGGGCTGATGCTGTAATTAGTTGAGCTATTTTTAGCAACTGAGGCTAATGCTCAGACTAGTGGAGCTATCCTCAACATCCAGGGCCAATCGAACCACTGGCTATGGGAGAAGAAAAGGGAGAGAAGAGGGAGAGGGTGAGGGAGAGAAGCAGATAGTGGCATCTCTTGCGTGTCTTGACTGGGAATTAAACACGGGACATTCATACACCAGGCTGATGTTCTATCCACTGAGCCACTGGCCAGGGCCCCCAACTCTGACATTTTAAAATGAAATAAAAACTATTTAGAAAATTAGAACACACCAACATGTATGATCTCAGTGGCCATAGCTGTAATCAGATGTCAATTCATAGCTATTGGCACCTTCATTGCTGCTTGCACAGGAGATAGCCTACATACCATCAAAATCCATCCTCTCTTTTTTCCATTGTAATAGTCTATATGTTTGTTTTTATGTCAGTACCATACTGTTTTCAATGAGAGAAAATATTTGCGAACCAAATGTTTGATAAAGGATTAATATCCCAAATATAGGAAATCCTACAACTTAATAGCAAACAATCAAGCAAACAAGCTAAAACACTTTATATAACCTGATTTAAAAATGAGGAAAGGCCTGACCAGGCGATGGTGCAGTGGAGAGAGCATCGGATTGGGATGTGGAGGACCCAGGCTCGAGACCCCGAGGTCGCCAGCTTGAGTGCGGGCTCATCTGGTTTGAGCAAAGCTCACCAGCTTGGACCCAAGGTTGCTGGCTCAAGCAAGGTGTTACTCAGTCTGCTGAAGGCCCATAGTCAAGGCACATATGAGAAAGCAATCAATGAACAACTAAGGTGTCGCAAGGAAAAACTAATGATTGATGCTTCTCATCTCTCTCCATTTCTGTCTGTCTGTCCCTATCTAGCCTTCTCTCTGACTCTCTCTCTGCCCTGTAAAAAAAAAAAAAAAAAAAAAAAAAATGAAGAAAGGACCAGAGTAGACATTTTTTTCCAGAGAAGACCTATAATGGCCAACAGGTAGAAAAGTTGGTTGATATTACTAATCATGGGGGAAATGCAAATCAAAATCACAATGAGATAGCACTTCATACTTGTTAGGATGGCTATTATAAAAAAAACAAACAAACTAAAAGATCACACATGTCGGTGGAGATGTGGAGAAATTGGGACCCTTGTATGTGATAGGAATACAAAATGGCACAGCTGCTACAGGAAATGGTATGGTGGCTCTTTAAGAAATTAAAAATACAACTACCCCATGATCCAGCAATTCTACTTCTCGTTATTTATCTAAAAGAACTGAAATCGGGATCTTGAGGAGATATACACTCTCCCATGTTCACTACATCATTATTTACAATAGCCAAAGTAAGCAAACAACCCAAATGTCCGTCAACAGATGAACGGATCAAGACAATGTGGCGTATACATACAGCGCATTATTATTCAGCTTTAGAAAAGAACAGTCTGACAGATTGTACAACATGGATGAACTTCAAGGACACTCACCACACTGTGTGAAGTAAGCCGGTCATAGAGGGAAAATACGGCATGACTCCGTTTATAAAAAAGTATTGAACATAGTAAAAATCATAGAAATAGAAAGTAGAGTGGAGATAGCCAGGAGCTCAGAGGAGGAGAGATCAGGGAGTTGTTCAATGGGTGTCAAGTTTCTTTACGCAAGGTGCGTAAACTCTAGAGAGCTGTAGTTAACAACACTGTGTCATACACTCAAAATTTTGTTAGGAGGGTAAATCTCATGGTGAGCATTCTTACCAAATTAAAAAAGAGAGAGAAGAAAAGAAAAGAGCCACTGTCACTCCAGATGCTATGATACTTCTTGGTTGCTAGGGAGATGAATCCCATACAAAAGGTCTCTTATCCTTCTCGGTTTTGGGGAATTCTTCCATCCACATGCCCTTAGCTGGCTTGTCCTCTTTCACGGAGGCAGGCCTGGCCCGAACCCCTGGCAGCAGGATCAGCCTGCAGCCCCCGGGGGGTGGGAGGCCCCCTCAGCTGGTGGGTGTTCAGCCCTCGCCTTTGCCTCTGAAGCGCAAGCATTGAGCTTCCATCCCCGGCCAGCCTCTGGCAGAACTGGTACATCGCTTATGGGTCCGCCTGCCCATCCTTCATGAATTTTTATTAAACAAAACTGTAAGCAGATTGATTTTGTCCTCTTTTATTGCATTTTTATTTAATTCCCTTCCATGGTGGAGGCTCCATCATGTTACCGCAGAGTAAATTACTCCGGGGCATCAGGCCAGCGCCGTGGAGAAGGGCAGGAGCTGGCTTCCCAAGAGCACACTTACCGCAGAAGAACCTTTATTAGCGGAGAGTCATTGATTTTTTTTTTTTTCAGGTCATAGCCCCTTCACCATCCTTTAAATAAGAGAGTATCACAAAGTTACGGTGGAGGAGAGACTCTGGGAGGACAGCGTCATGGGGTGCCGGCTTATCTCCAGGCCTGACAACACCCTGCACCATTCATCAGCCTTGACTCTGACCTACTGTGTGCTGGGGCCGGTCATATGACCTACTGTGTGCTGGGGCTGGTCATATGAAAAGTGTGGAGAAAGGCCAGTTTGGGCAGAGTACTGGGTGGGAGGTAAGGGTGGAAGGGATGTTTAAGTCCAGTACCAAAGCAACTTAATACCATTAAAAAAACAAAACGAAAAGTGTTATATAGTCCAGCCGAAGAACTCTGTATACAAAATCGAGACCATCAGCATTATAAATAAATTTTTCTTCTTTTTTTTTGGAGCTTCTATTTGTACACTTTTGGAAAAGGACATTGGGATTTTATTCTTAGGTTGCTAGAAAGTCACCGAAGGTTTTGGGGCAAAGCAATAGCAGGATATTATCTCTGCTGCAAGGGGGCTTAATCTGACTGCGGAAGGGGGTTGGAGGGTAGAAAACAGGACATCTGTTAAGGGGCTCACGCTGAGTCTAGGCACAGGGCCGAAGGCACCAGAACGAACTAATGAAATGGTAGCGATGACGAGGTAGAGAGAGATTCAACCAGAAGGGAGCAGTGGGCATTTTTTCTTTTTTCAACTGCAAAAGGATGTTTAAGCTGAGAAGCAGGTCTGAGCAAAGAAAAAGAAGAGCTGATATTTGGGTATGTTCAACTGAAAAAAATAAAAATTACACATGTACTTGTTATTGCACAAGTAAGACATTGCAGAAGGGCAGAAAAATGTAGAAAGTGGAGACAGGCGTATAAAGAAAATAAAACCCATCCTCAATCCCGCTGTCACGGTTTGCCTTTGTAGTGGTTAATGCATTTCGGTATATTTCTCTCTAGATAGCTAAATAAATAAGGGACCTGTGTTACTAAAGGTTCTTCAAAAATATGACTCTTAATGGCTGCATGTTCCCTTATCATCTGGAAACACCAAAATTGATTTAACTGTCCACCTATTGTTGGATTGACCTTGATTTATGGTTTCTCCGTACTATAAATAATGGTGTGGTGAACATCTTAGTGTATACATCTTTGCGTGCATCACTGATAAATTTCTAAACTGAAATTATTGAGTTAAAGGTTATCATCTTTTTAAAGGCTCTTAATTCACATTGTCAAGTGCTCGCTAGACACTGATATAGTGTATGCACGTGTTCATGTCACAGTACATTCATCAATGCTAGGATTATTTTAGTTATTTTTTCAATCTTTGCCAACTTCAGAGTAAAAAAGCAGGATATACACTGTTTCTTAAGTTACTCACTTTTTGGATTGCTAATACTTTTATAATAATTTTGGGTGTGCCTATTGGTCATTTTTTATTTTTGTGACAGAGACACAGAGAGGGACAGATAGACCCAGAAAGGCAGGAAGGGAGAGAGATGAGAAGCATCAATTCTTTGTTGCAGCACCTTAGTTGTTCATTGATTGCTTTCTCGTATGTGCCTTGACGAGGGGGATATAACAGAGCAAGTGACCCTTTGCTCAAGCCAGTGACCTTGGGCTCAAGCTGGTGAGCTTTGCTCAAACCAGATGGGCTCGTGCTCAAGCTGGCGTCCTTGGGGCCTCTAACCTGGGTTCTCTGTGTCCCAGTCCGACACTGTAACCACTGCACCACTGCCTGGTCAGACTTTTTTACCTTTTGAGAATTGTGTCTTTTGTTCATATTTCTATTGGAGAGTTCACTTTTTTTTTTTAACACCGATTTATAACAAATTTTTGTATTGAGGCTATTAAAGCTTTGTCTATTATACACATAAGAATTTTTTTTTTTGCTCTTTCTCATCTCTTTCAAATTTTATATGGTATTTTTGACAAGTAGAAAATTTAAAGTTTTATGTGGTTACTGCTACCAATCTTCACCTTTTTGTTTTTTTCTTTTTTGTTACACTTAGAAAATCCTTCTCACTGAAATCAAGTAAACATTTACTGATAGCTCCTTCTAATTTTTTGTGATTTTATTTCTTTTATTTATTTCCTTCACTGAGGTATCAGGTTGTGGTTACCAAGAATGCAGGCTCTAGAGTCCATTAGATAGATTTGAATTTGGATCCTGATTCCCCTGGCTACGAGCTGTGCTGTCTTGAACCAGGTACTTAACCTCTCTGAAACTGACTTTTCAAATCTGAAACGGGGCCAGTATTTATCTCATTAATTTGTTGAAAGAATTTCAAGAGATCATGCATGTAAATTGTCAATAGCCATTCAAGGTTAAGTGTTGTTAGGCTGGGTCTCTGTTAAGTGTATACAGTTTTGATCTCTATGAGGGCTGAGATCAGGACCTATTTATCTCTGCATCGCATCTTGCACGGAGAACCTGTCTTAAAACACATTCTCAGTAAATATTTGATGAATGAATGAATATACAAAATGACACGAACAGATTCTTTCATAAGTTGTAAAGGCAAACGATGTCTGTCTGCTTCTGAGAATCCACATTAAGACGTTTAACTCATTTAGAAATGACCAGAATTGTAATATGTGGGTTTAGAATGCAGAACACCCCCCACGCCCAACAAATGAACATTGTTTCTTCATTAGCCACAGCTCACCACTCAGAGCTGTGGGTCTGCTCAGTCACCGCAACCCCTGACTTCTGACCCTGGCCCAGGCATAGACCATTGCTCCACTCTGTTGGGTCTGTCCAGAGCTGTGGGTCTGTTCAGTCACCGCAACCCCTGACTTCTGACCCTGGCCCAGGCATAGACCATTGCTCCACTCTGGTGGGTCTGTCCATGGAGGATTTTAAGAGCTGGTAGGGTCCTCTGAGGTCATTTGGTTGTCTAGACTTCCAGCATTTATGTTTTAGCTGTCAAACACTTTTTGCTAAAGAATGTTGTCTTGGAAGGCCAATGTTTAAAATAGATTAAATGTAAAGATGCTATAGTTGAAAGATTGGGTCACAGTTCATACTCCTTCTGTTGGATGGTTTTGCACATGCTGTTCCATATTCCCCTGTCCCAATCACCTATTTAAGTATTACTTTTCCTTTGGGTCCTACCTGAAATAATACCACCTCCAGGAAGCCTTCCCTGACATTCCTCTCTATTTGCTAACACATGCCTCACTTATAAATTTACATCTATTTAATGTTCATTTTATCATACAAGACTTTGAGCAAATAGGGGCATGGCCATGATGGGTCTGTTCATCATGATTTCCTGGCACACAGTAGGTGTTCACTTAATGTTTGATGACTTAATAAAACTGCACGATCCAATCTCTTTCTTTTCTGATGAAACAAATCTTTATCAGGCCCACTATGTGCTAGATGCTTTTCTGGGTATCAGTAATACGTTTGTGACAGTGACAGACCAGCCCCCTGCCCTCGGGGCACACATGTAGTCAGGATGACAGGCAATCAAGGGAGAGTCATTAATTTCACTGGTGATAAATGCATTGGATTTCCATGGAAGATTTCAGCATAAGATAAATTTCCTTTATTGAAAAATAATTGGCAAATTTCTAGGCCAGCACATTTTGTTGGTGATCAAGTCAGCGGTTAAGAGTGTGGTACTTAGACTCCTGTCATTCAGGGTGGGAGAGGAGCCCAGCCGTCTTGTCAGCACGCAGTTGAATTACCCTCTGACGACTACTGGATGGTGAGCCAGTGCGTCCCAAAGTTGCCAGCTGGGGCACCTACTGCGTCTGCTCTAATAACTGAATAGGAACTCATGTTCCTTGTGAGTTCATCAGATCGAATTTATCAAAATCAGCTGTCATAGGCTCCTTCTATGTTATGATAACTTCTAGGGAGGGAGCTGGTGTAAAGGAAAAAACAGGCCCTTCGTGACTGCCCAGGGCACTTGAAAAAAAATCCAAACTTCTTATCGTGACCCACGAGGCCGTGCTCATCTGGCCCCATCTCCATTTTGTTTCTTGCTCTCTCCTCTTGTAGATGTCAATTTCAGGTCCTATTTGAACTATTGCCAGTTGCCAATCAGGAAGTCATTGATTGACATATGATGTGTAAGGGCTGGACCATTAGGGTCTGGGACACGGGTTTAGAAAGTAGCACCTCCTCCCCTTTGGCTCTTGTCTTCCCCCAGCCTTTCTAGAGGTTGCTGGGCTGAAGTCTGCACCTTGGCAGGCCTCCCCTCCCCCCCAGCAAACTTCCTCCCATAGGAGTGCTGCCGAGGGCTCCCAGCCCCGCCCCCTTGCTGCCAGGCTGCCGGTGCCACGGAGGAGGCCCCTCCTGCCTCTGCTTGTTTCCCTTGATTGTTATGTAATGTTCGGCAGCAGGAGGTAAATTCCTCTCCAATTTCCAGGCCTGTTACAGCGCATGAACCCCACTGTGGGGAGCCACAGTGATTGAGTTCAACAGCCAGGTTTCATGCTGAGTGTCATAAATCAGGCCTATTACCCGCTCCTCCCTGGCAGATGCCACTACCATAACCTGCCCACTCCGCTCGGGAGACCCAGCCTTCTCTGCACAAAGTATGCCAGGGCTGGCACATCCACTGGGAGTTGGGAAGCTCTACATGACACACTGGCTGGGCATCATTAGACTCCTATTCTGAAGGAATGGGAAACTCGACAACCCTTGCTGGTGCATCTCTCAGGCCCTGAGGTCCTGCAGCCTGAGGCTCCAGGAGAAAAATCTGGGCATGCTCACCTGCCACTGGGATTTCCTGGCTTGATGGCCTTCTGTGTGCTTCCCTATACATGTAAGAATCTCTAGGGGGCTTTTAAAAAACACGTTTCCCAACCCCATCCCAAGATACCTGGATGTGATCGGTCCTTCGAACATGAGACTCAGCATGGGCATGACTTTCCTGATGGTGATTCTGATGCAGGTGGTCCCTGGATCATTCTCTAAGAAGTGCTGCTTTTTAAAAATTTTTATTTTATTCAGTGAGAGGAGGGGAGGCAGAGACAGACTCCCGCATGTGCCCTGATCAGGATCCACATGACAAGCCCACTAGAGGGTGATGCTCTGCCCATCTGGGACATTGTCCCAATGCTCAGCAACAGAGCTCTTCTTAGAGCCTGGCAGGGAGGCCATGGAGCCATTCTCAGTGCCGAGGATCAACTCGCTCCGATTGATCCATGGCTGCAGGAGGGGAAGAAAGAGAGAGAGAGAGAGAGAGAGAGAGAGAGAGAGAGAGAGAGAGAGACAAGTGAGACAGAGAGGGGTGGAGAAGCAGATGGGTGCTTCTCCTGTGTCCCCTGACAGGGAATTGAACCTAGAACATCCACATACTGGGCTGATGCTCTACCACTAAGCCAACCTGCCAGGGCTAAGAAGTGCTGCTTTAAGACCAACTGTATCCCCAAAGCAATGCCTATAAAATGAACGCTTATAAATCAATCCTTTTTTTTTATTTTTTCCATTTTCTTCTATCATTTTGCCGAAGATGTGTTTCCCTGGGGAGGAAGATGTGGCTGCAAAAATCAATGGCAATCACACTGAAGAATGAAGCAAATCTTTGACTATGACATATTTAATGGGCAATAATAATGCTAATAGTTGAGGGGAGAGTCCCCCAGTAGGATGTTCTGTTGACAGTTAAAGTGCTACAGGAGAATCCAGACTCCTGTTTCCCATTGAATCTATCCGTGTGACCCTGGGCTCTGGTTAGACAGGCAGGGTCAGTAGCATCCTAAGCAGGTTGTCTAGTGTAATTTTTAATAATTATCCCTTTGACGCTCAGAAGTTCCAGTCTGGATGACAAATTGTTACACTATGGATAACATGTGAATTTCCCCTGGAGACCCTTCAATGTCTTCCAAAGGGGTCTGCCTTGTGGGCGTCTCTGATGCGCTTCATCACATCCTGACTCTAAGGTGTGGGATGAAAGGCACAAGGACCCCGTTGGCCAGGTACCTGGCCAGGTACATTGGCTAAGGTGTGGGATGAAAGGCACAAGGACCCCGTTGGCCAGGTACCTCTCCCCCTTTCTAGAATAGGTGTTGGGGGGGGAGAAGAAACTTCTCATCTAGTGAGCAGAATGAAAGGTGGAGAATTTGGAGGCAAGGCGAGACTTCTTTGGGGGTCCAGTCCCCACTTGGGGTGTCTGGGATAAGGCTACATTTTCCCGTCAAACATTAAAATGTTCAGTGATAATAAACCTTAATCTGCACTAGCCAGGGCTCGATTTGTTCCTGTGCTGCCTTCCAATGGTTATGTGATATCAGGCAGGTTAACCAGTTGAAACCTCATTTTTTCTCACCTGTAAAGTGGGGGTAATAATTTTCAACCTGGCAGAAGACTTGAGATATAATGTTTGTGAAGAGGGGATACTTAATAGCTAATCAATAAATAGGAACACTTATATAATCATCATAATAATATCAATATTGAAAATAAGGTTTCATATTCCGAAACGTTTCCCAACATATATTTGGATGATGTTTTTGCCTTATTTATTTATCCCATTCTTCCCCTGAAACTTCTGCCATGAAGACTAACAAAGAGGAGATTCAATTAAGCATAAAGATGTCCAAAAAGCAGCCATAGAAGACCCAGGCTATGGTAGATGTAAGCAGTCATTTCCTGGGGAACTCCAGGAACAGAGGGACTTGCTGTTCAAGGATTTCAGGGTTGCATGGGGACTGTCCGGGCCCCTTGCAGAAGTCCCAGGTTCGGCAAGGTATCTGAGGTAGGTGCTACCATGAAGTGGGGGGGGGGGTCAGAAATGGAAGAGGTGGGAATTCAGGAAGCATAGATCCAGGATGGCCACCTCCACCCCTGTGACTTCTGAGAGAGCCCACAGTACGCCCCAGTGGGGACATGCATGTGCCGAGAGCGTACTTGGCTACGAAGGGTCTGCAGTCAGGATGAAGGTCCTGCAGTGTGCATGACCAGAGGTTGTGGCTGCATACCTCAGTAGTGGGTGGTACCAATGGGAAACTTCCAAAGAGCTAGCTGGGACCAGCCACACCTTGGCGGATGCCAGCACCATACCCAGGGATGAAGCCAGAGGCCCGTGCCCCATCAGAATAATGCTAGTCTCCATCTCTCCTTTGGGAAGAATCATGGCTGTGGGGCATACCAACCATGCTTCCAGCTGCTGTATACTTAACACTTTAACACTTGTCCTGCATGCATCTCCCAAATGTACGTTGCTCTTCACAACTCAATGACATGCTTAAGTCACCTTGCCTTGGCTCTGGGCCTCCCTGGTCACCCACCCATCATTCTTCCAGAAGAGTCCTCTTCCCAAGGATGTACTTTTTAAATACAAACTACTCAGTCCAGAACTCATACCCCGATCCCTTCCCTTTCTGGGGCGCTCACAGTCCAGGCCACTATCTACCTGCCTTAGTCACCCCAGGGCCAGGTATCTGACAACGACAGACAGCCCTTATACCCCAGAGCCCAAAGAAACTGTTCAAGTCAGCCAACCCTCCGCCTGCTTGCCCTGCCTTACCCATTCCTTCCTGCGGAAGACATCACCCCTCACCAGGGCCGGCTTAGCCTGGGGTTTTGCTACCACTTGATGTGGGTTTTGGGGGAGCCCCAGGGGATGTCTTCACACACTGACTGACAGGTCCTGGGACGCTCCCCAGAATTATCTAGATCATTGTAGTGTAATAATATCAAAGATGTTGATGATGATGGTGTTGATAGCAACAGTGACAACTTCAAAGTAAGGACTTGTCACGCGTCAAGAACAGTCTTGAGCATTTTACCTGTATGTGATCTTGGAATCCTTACAACAACCCCACAAGGTAAAAACTGTTACTATCCCCACATTGCAGACCAGGATTCTGAGACCCAGACAGATCAAGTTTCTTCCAAGTTCATTTGGCTGGATAGTATTGTAGTCAGAATTCAACGTCAGGAAGTCAGACCTAAGCAAGTTCTTTTTTTTTTTTTTTTTTTGTATTTTTCTGAAGCTGGAAACAGGGAGAGACAGTCAGACAGACTCCCGCATGCGCCCGACCGGGATCCACCCGGCATGCCCACCAGGGGCGACGCTCTGCCCACCAGGGGGCGATGCTCTGCCCCTCCGGGGCATCGCTCTGCAGCTACCAGAGCCATTCTAGCGCCTGGGGCAGAGGCCAAGGAGCCATCCCCAGCGCCCGGGCCATCCTTGCTCCAATGGAGCCTTGGCTGCGGGAGGGGAAGAGAGAGACAGAGAGGAAGGAGGGGGTGGGGATGGAGAAGCAAATGGGCGCTTCTCCTATGTGCCCTGGCCGGGAATCGAACCGAGGTCCCCCTCACGCCAGGCCGACGCTCTACCGCTGAGCCAACCGGCCAGGGCCTAAGCAAGTTCTGATTGATGGTGGAGGTACCATTGATACCTTGTGCCAGGACCCCTCATAGCTAATTGTAGCTCTATTTATAAATTCCAGTCAGGGGGAACGGAATCAACTATGAGAGCTCGCTACCCTGAGTTCTCCTTTGAATCCATTGTAACACCTTAAATAAAGATGTTAAATAAAATCTCAACCCGTCTTCATTTTATATTTATATAGGAGTCATTATTATATTGTCTTTTCAAAATTTACTCTTGAATAATTTGTTACATGTTGATACAAAAAAAATTCAAAAATGCATTTTCCCAGCCCCGTGTGAACCCGGTTAAGTCATCATCTCCAGGATCAGGGCTCCAGGAATCTGCATTTTGACAAGTTCCCTGGATGATTCTGCTGTCATCGCTCGTGGCCGGGTAATTGGGACTCTGCACCCCACAACCGACAAGGCCCCTTGCAGCTTTGATCCTCCAGGATTTAAGAATAAACTTGAAGCCCCAAGATATCATTTTACAACATTCATTTTCTTCCTGTTGGGGGTTCTCACTAACAAGGAGTTTCTGGCCAGGATTTGTAAAAGAAAAAAAAAAAAGTCAAGCTCCTGTTAAGGGATGTTTAAAAAGCCTCCTCCTAGCCCTGGCCGGTTGGCTCAGCGGTTGAGCGTCGGCCTGGCGTGCGGGGGACCCGGGTTTGATTCCCGGCCAGGGCACACAGGAGAAGCGCCCATTTGCTTCTCCATCCCCACCCCCTCCTTCCTCTCTGTCTCTCTCTTCCCCTCCCGCAGCCAAGGCTCCATTGGAGCAAGGATGGCCCGGGCACTGGGGATGGCTCCTTGGCCTCTGCCCCAGGCGCTAGAATGGCTCTGGTAGCCGCAGAGCAACGCCCCGGAGGGGCAGAGCATCGCCCCCTGTTGGGCAGAGCATTGCCCCTGGTGGGCGTGCCTGGTGAATCCCGGTCGGGCGCATGCGGGGGTCTGTCTGACTGTCTCTCCCCGTTTCCAGCTTCATAAAAATACAAAAAAAAAAAAAAAAGGCTCCTCCTAGACAAGACTTTTCCTTCATTCTTCTCGAAAATCCAACAAAGGCGAGTAACGCGAGTAACACGGCCTCAGACAGTGCAGGCCCCCAGCTCAGGCCGCTGTAGACAGAGCTGAGGAAGCCCCCGCTCACCCTGCTTGTACCTTCTTTTCTTTTTTTTTTACAGAGACAGAGAGTGAGTCAGAGAGAGAGGGATAGACAGGGACAGACAGACAGGAAAGGAGAGAGATGAGAAGCATCAATCATTAGTTTTTCATTGCTCATTGCAACACCTTAGTTGTTCATTGATTACTTTCTCATATGTGCCTTGACCGCGGGCCTTCAGCAGACCGAGCAACCCTTTGCTGGAGCCAGCGACCTTGGGTTCAAGCTGGCGGGCTTTTGCTCAAACCAGATGAGCCCGTGCTCAAGCTGGCGACCTCAGGGTCTCGAACCTGGATCCTCTGCATTCCAGTCCGACGCTCTATCCACTGCGCCACCGCCTGGTCAGGCTTGTACCTTCTTATTAAAGCTGCAGCCTCAGTTTTGCAACGGAATTGTTACTTTTTATCCTCCTTCCTTCAATTCCTAATGCAAACAGCAATCCTTAGAAAAAGCAACATTTATTAAATCAAGAGGATTACAATATCAATGGGAAGTTATCATGCAATAACCTTCTATTGATTTGTGTATTGCCAGTAATGAAATCAACTGGAATATTATTTATTAAACATATTGATTAGCAAAAAAATAATTTGCAGGGATGGAAGCCTGACTCTGCAGGGGTCTCACGGAGCTCTGTGTGTACGTATCATTTCTCTGTTTTGCTGGGGGAAAAGCCACCGTGAGTGACTGCTCTGACATAGAACGGGCCAGGAGGCGCAGAGTCCTCAATGACATCCCTGGTGGGGCGGCGGGGGCAAGCACAGCTGCAGCCTGTCAGGATGACTCTTGGTGTTTATTTGAACGATCTGCCAGGGAGGGTTCAGGACTAGCTGCCATGGTTTCTCCACTAAAAGTCTGGAGAACCAGTGGTTGGGTCTTAACGATCCTCACTCCTGCTTATCCCAGGGAGAGAGAGGCAGAGCGGGGAACGGAAAGGTCATTCAGGGGGTGGGGTGGGGAATAACAGTTTGGTTTTGATTCTCCCAAAAGCAGACCCTGAGACAAGGATCTGGGTGTAGACAGGTTATTTGGGAGGTGACTCCAGGGAGGAGGAGAGGGAGACAGGGAAGGAAGGAAGGAAGGAAGGAAGGAAGGAAGGAAGGAAGGAAGGAAGGAAGGAAGGAAGGAAGCACACTTATCACTGATGGGTTATTGACGGACTCTTGCCCCCTGGGCAACAGGGGCTCAGTTTTGCTGGAGACTCTCTGAGAGATGTGTGTGTGACAGTCCTCAGAACTGCTCACCAAGGGGCAAGGAAGCCGGGGGCATGTCCACTGGGCCCCTCGCCGGTTGAGGGCTGCTCCTTGCTGTCTTCCTTTTCCAGAACCTCTAGCATTTATGGACTGTCTCCCACGCTGGCAGAACATGTCCCCCAGCTAGTGTGTGGCGTCAGGCACAGAGACACAGGTGCTTGGGGCAGGAGCCTTGCCTGGGTATGTGAACGGCCCGTGCAGCTGCAGGGTCTCCGGGGGTGCCCAGGATGGGGGGGGTGCCTCCTCACAGACATACAGAAATGTTAGTCCAGGTTGTCTCCACAGCTGCCTTTGACTTTGAACTCCTGCCTCGCGGGATCTCTGCCGTTTGAGTTCCCTTCACCCTTGGGGAGGAGCTGGAGTTTCCACGGACTGATCTGGGAAGAGCAGTCACGACAGGAACAACCCGCTGCTGCACGCTTACTCCACGCAGCTCTCTCCTTTGTCCTCACGGCATCTCTGTGGGCGAAGTGATTATTATCCCTACTTTGTAGACGAGGAGACAGAGAACACAAGAGCACTCAGAGCAGGAAACGAGAGGCCTGGAATCCAGGTCAGCTGGCCTGACTCCGAAGCACATAATCTGGTTCCGAACAGAACGGCTCCGAGCGTGCCACCCGGGGCTGGATTGCCGGGTGTGGAATCTCAGCTTCATTCCTCTTAGTTCCGTGGCCTTGAATGAGGAGCCTAAGCTCTTTGATCCTCAGTTTCCTCATTTGCTACGGAAATATCAACAGCCCCCGCCCCACTGGCAATTGTGCGGCTTAAACGACATAATGGAACTTGGTTATGACATCGTGATCGTAGTTAAAAGTAACCTAAGTATCCTCACTGTTACCCACCCTGGGACTTCGTGGCTTTAGAATGATGACTACTGTGCTGTGCCTGACCGGTTCACTCTATTCATTCCTTGTCCTTCCCCTGCTCTGTTCTGTTATTGGGGGGACCGATGTGCGTCAAATTGCCCTGGCTGGATTTAGCCAATAGGAGACATGGATGAGAGATTGGAGGGCAGGAGGAAGGAGAGGCCAGGTCACCTCTCTCTCTGCCTTTCATAGCAGTAGCTGTGTTTCCTTGACAGCTCCTGTTCTTATGGGGTACTTGCCATCGATGACCTTGGCCTTGACTCCAGAAATGCCACCTCCTCTCTCTGTCCTCTGGGGTGGGGGAGTAGGTGGCATCTTCCCGTTGCTGTCAATCCCCCCATTCCCCCAACTTTTGTTTCTCAGTCTTCTCATCACCAGAGCAGCCAATTTCCGGGAATAAATTCTTTCTTATTAAAGCTGCAGCCTAATACTACCCTAAATACTTAGGGGGCTTGCTTTCCTTTGACCGCCTTCAACATAAAACTGTCCTGTCCGTCTCTGACATAATCTCACGGTTCCACGGCTGAGGGCTTTGGGCCACACGCACAGACTGGTGGGGAGAAACAGGATTCAGGTGATAGAAGAAAAAATAGCCATAACAATGACCACTCACCTGCTCCATACCCGCTCTTCTCCCTACGTCTCTCTTCAGGGCTGGCTCTTTCCATCGTTACTCTGAACAACTGCAATTGGCATCGCTGTGTCCACGTTGCAGATGAGAAAGTTAGATGCTCAGAGAAGGCCAGAGAGCTGTGCCGGCTCCGGGTCCTTGCTAGATGTGGTACAGAGGGGTTCCAATGAGACTTGTCCAAGGGGAAGCCACTCTGCTGCCCCTCAAGCCAGGGGAAGGCCTTCCTCCCCACCACCATTCATACAATTTCCAAGCCAGACTCTCTCTTTAGCTCAAGTGTTGTAGATGATGACTCATACGATTGGCTGGAAAAAAGTTGCTGACACGTCCCAAGTTGACGGGTGGGAACAGAGGGAGCAGGGCAGTTCCTGGGTGTAGGAAGCCTTGAAAAGTCTTTCATGCCACACTCTGAGAACTGGACGTCATTCTCCAGCCCAGATATCCACCTGTGTGGCAAAGGCTCATGGGTGGACCCAGGTTTTGACCCAGATGTACTTGGACACCAACACGACACGTGAGCTAAATGGAGAGTTACCGAAGTAAGCGTGCCTTGGGGGCAGTGGCTCATAGTGGGCTGTGATGTGGGGACAGAGGTCGCCCATTTCCAGGGTTATGGTTTGAAAGTGTGGTGGGTCTAGGACATGTGTCAGATCAGGAGGTGGAGCCTTTGTCCCTCCCCTCAGTACGGGCTGGTCTATACAAAGAGCATCCTATGGAAGTGAGGTTGTATGACTTATGAGTTTGGGTCACAGAGATATACAGCTTCCTCCCAGTTCTCTCTGTCCTGAGGTCTGTGATCTGGTGGCCTTGAACTTCATTGTAAAAAGTCCAGCTAACCTGAGCCTGACATCTGGAGAGACCACAGAAGACAGGGACAGATGCCTAAAGCGCTCCAGGTGCTTCAGATCCCAGCTGTTTGAGTCCTCCCAGGGTGGACGCCTGGCAGAAAGGAGTGAGGTTTCAGATATTTTTAATTGCACAAGAGAGAGTAAGAACCAGCGGGAGGTCAGTGTTGTGCGGGGTCATATTGGAGCCTGAGGCAAAAGGAAAAAAGAATCAGTAATGCCGACCTTGCCTTTATTTACAATTTTGATGTCTTGATTATCGTGGCGTTTCTGCATGAATTTTGATTTTAAAAAAAGTACTGGTTAAAGTATCACTTGGCTTCATGATCGAGTTTATTTAGCACTCCTACCTCCTTTAAAATCCGTGTCCACGGTGAGTGCCTCATTCACCTCGTCTTAGTCCTGGCTTGTGAGGAAACTTAAGCGAAAGCTGCCTGGATGGCTCCAATCAGTTCGGAAGAAACATGCCAGACAATAATAGTGGGCTGATTTGTTTTGCAGCAGTAGCTATCTAATACAGAATGCACTCAAGTGCCATGGTCAGTTTGCCTGGATTTGTTCATTTACTTGTTTGTTTCACTTAGGTTTTTAAATTTATCAAGTCAGAATTAATTCAACCAAAACAATAACGCAAGCTGCCAATAAACAGAAAGAGAAGAACAGGATCAACTGTGATGATGAGATTAAGGTGACACACATGGAAGTCTGGGGACTAACATCAGGCGTCTTTGCACTCTGAGCCCAGCTCTGTCAAAACCCCGGATGTTCCTTTTTTCCTGTGATAACAAAATAAAAGGTTAGTTTTATTTAGTCAACTACCAGTTTTCAGGGTGTCATTCGGTGTCATCTAACCTTGCTGAACTTCAGTTTTATCATCTGCACAATGGGCAGAAAGTCCTCATGGGATTGTTGAGAGAACGAAATGGAACGGTCCAAGTAAAGCACTCAGCACATTGCCTTGCCTACGGTATGTGCTCAATAAACGTTAGTTCTTATTATTTTTGCTTTTGCTTTTGCTGTTGTTGTTAGACAGACATGAAGAGTGCCTAGGGAGCCTTCTGTCGGGACAGCTTCAGGCAGAAGCATCCTCTCATTAGGCTGTGTTGCACCATGGGAGAAGATTGTGTTTCTGCTACATTTCCATTCCAAGGTGGCATACAGTTGCTGTATTTTAAGCCCAGACTGGATATTAGCAATCGAAAGTGTTAGATATAGAACTGTCTAATAGATGACCCGAAGACAAACCAAGCTCTTGCTAAGAGTCTTGAGCTGTGAACTTCTGACTTAAAATAGAGCTGTGTTTTCAGAATTAAAACAGAACAAGACAGTTGATTAGTTCTTCATCTGCCCTCTGGCTGGTGTTGCAGCTTAGTTGTGAATATGCACCAAGTGTGTGCATGCAAGTGAGTAGACGGGTTTCTGTTTGTCGGTCACGTGTATGCATGACTTGTCTGTGTGCTTGTGTGTGTGTGTGTATGTGTGTATGGGACTGTGAGTGTGCCTGTGCACATGTGTACGTGTTTGTGTGTGAAGGTAAACTCCAAGAAAGCAGGGACCGAGTGCCTAACATAGTCACTGGTACAGAGTAGGCACTCACTGTTTGTTGAATGAATGAATGGATGTATATGAGCGTTTGAGTGTGTGTCCATGTGTGAGTGAAGATTTGGGATGTTTTTTTGTTTTTTGTTTTTTGTATTTTTCTGAAGCTGGAAACGGGGAGAGACAGTCAGACAGACTCCCGCATGCGCCCGACCGGGATCCACCTGGCATGCCCACCAGGGGAGACGCTCTGCCCACCAGGGGGCGATGCTCTGCCCCTCCGGGGCGTTGCTCTGCCGCGACCAGAGCCACTCTAGCGCCTGGGGCAGAGGCCAAGGAGCCATCCCCAGCGCCCGGGCCATCTTTGCTCCAATGGAGCCTTGGCTGCGGGAGGGGAAGAGAGAGAGAAGAAGGAGGGGTGTGGAGAAGCAAATGGGCGCTTCTCCAATGTGCCCTGGCCAGGAATCGAACCCAGGTCCCCCTCACGCCAGGCCGACTCTCTACCACTGAGCCAACCGGACAGGGCCTTGGGATGTCTTTTTGAGAGTGAGAGTGTAAATGTTCGAGCAAGCATGGTGGTGCGGGGCGATGTCCTACATCTGATTGTGTTTAGGTTTTCCTAAGCCAACCTATGTGGAGACAATAGCATTCTTTTGCAGTCCTTGACCCCGAGTTTGCTCCCATCCCCTCCCTTGGGGCTCCCCCACCGGCAGAACCTTCCTTCCCAGCAGCTCGGAGCCAGCCCCCCCATGTCGGACCTTCGCTTCTGGGTGTCTTCTGGAGGACACAGATGGCGGGAGCAGGGATTCGGAAGCACTTGCCAACGAAGCAGCAATTCACATCGCAATCCCTTTGGTATTCATCACAACAATGCCCGCTCTGATGGGCTCCACGTGCTGAATGCCGCTTTCAATGTGCAATCCGGCAGGAATGCGCGCTCCTCATCACGTCCGTCCGCTGACTGCCTGTCAAGTGTTGCTGAGAATTCTCGCACTCAGGATGGGGGAACCACTTGTTTTAGCAACTGACTTCCGAAACCTCCTCTGGTTGGGGCCTCTGCTAAGCTGCCCATGATGTGGCATTTGTTCCTGGCTTGTGTTTTGGACACTGATGTACTCCGTTGAAGTACGTAAATTGCCATAATGTGAGGAAATGAGATATAAAAAGAACTCCAGGGCGGCAAATGCCGGAGGAGATCTGAGATTGGTGCAGCCCTTTCTGGTTCCGCTTTGGAGGCCAGGAGCATCCCTGGGAGGCAGTGCTGAGAGACGGGACCCGAGATGCCCTGGATGAGGGCGCTCTGGGCTGGAACGGGCTGGCAGCTGCCCGGCCCCCTGCAGCTGCTCAGCTGGTCTGCTTGAAGGAAGGGAGGGGCTGGATGTCGACTGTCACCTTCCTGCAATGTCATCCATCAGCTTGGGCAACAGAACTAGAGGCTTTGCTCTCGCTGGGGGACTCTACTGCCCTCTCAGAGGGTAAATTTACATCCTTCTTGGCCCATGATCTGTTTACCTTGCCCCCTTCCCCAATCTGAGCTGTTGGCAGGAGGCTGACTCCTGTAGGCTAGGATCACAGGTCAGCCGAATTCAAGTGGGTTTGGCCAATAGGCTGTACCTGTGGGGACTGGAGGGCAAAGGAAGAGAGGCAGGGGAAGGGGGGTGCCCCTCTGACTCAGATAGTGTCTCTAGTGTCCGTGGTCCCGGTTTCTAGCAGATGCCCGTCGCCTCTGGTGACCTCCCCCTTCCTTGGGGCCCCAGCCATGGCGACGGTCTCTTACTGCTGCTTCTCTCTGGCTTGACTCACTGTTCCCCGTTTGGCTTCTCAGCTCTTCCATCGCCCGTGTGACAAATTCTTGGCATTCAAGTTCCTCTGTTCTAAATTCTCAGTGGTTTTTATATTTTGGTTTAGACTCTGACTGATAATGCTTATCAGAGACACCACGGAGCAGGAATGTTTCCTCCATTGCCTGTTGAGGGTACGGAATAAAAGGGCCACGAGACGCAAGGAAACAGACCACTTCTCTACAGGGCTAGAACTGAGAAGGAGTTAACAAGAAGAATGACAATATCTAACATTTACTGAGCCCCACGTGTGGGTCGGTGTGCTCAGCCAGTTTATTCTCATTATCTTATTTACTACAATAACCCTCTGAGGTGGGTATTACTCTTATTCTGGTCTATACAAGAAAGTGGAGGCTCACAGAAGTAAGGCTAATTCACCTAACAGTGTGTATATGTGGTTGGGATTGGTACCTGAGATCTATTTTTGGCACTGGACAGAGAGTTTTGCCCCTCTATGAGCCAGGGACAGAGAGGAGCTTTATATCCTGGTCCATGCTTCAGATGACAATGTCTTCTTTCTTCTCCAGGAGCAATTTCAAAGCTAGAGTTGGTGACACTGTCATTCTACCTGACTCTGAACAGAAACAAACAATCAAAAAGGCTGCCTGGGAAAAAGAGCATGTTCTATCCCCGCCCCTCCTTCTTTGAGATTTACAGTGCCTATTGCCGGATTAAAGGCTCTGATAAGTCCTGTATCAAAGAAGCACGTTTATCTCAATGAACCCCCAATTTTCCACTAGGAAATTGTTGGGTGAAACATTTTATGACATCCTGCAGGAGGGTGGGTAGTCCAGGGAACAGAGTTTTTGGAAATAGTGTTCTAGAGAGGGGATTCATCTTCAGTTTATTATCTATATACATAGAGTATAAGATGAATCAGCTGAAAATTCTCTTTAGGGAGCAGAAGGTCTTAACATTGCAGATCGAGAGGTGGCTTAGAGATGATCACTTTTGATGTGGTGCTTGGTTCTTGAATTATTCTCTCCCATTAAGGTGGCCCTGGTTTTTGCCTGGGCTCCCCAAGGACTTAGTTAGCACCCTCCCTCCCAAGCCATGCAGGCTGTTGTTGGGAGTCTACTGTCAGGTGGCTAAAAGACACTCACCTTTCTGTAATTCCCATCCATGCGCCCGACTCCTTTTTCCACTGGGCAGTTCTTTGACTTGCAGAGTGAACCCATTCAATACACCTTTTCTGTCTTACATTTTTCTACCTAAGGTGGTTCAGTTCATTGGTGGATTCACTCACCATCCAGAGTGCCCTCTTTCTTGGGGGTAGGTGCTCAGAGCTGAACCCACCAAGTTGAGGGGCCCCAGTCCAATGCGTAGATGAGAATAGAACTTCCGTCTTTTGAACTTTCTGTTTCTATTCATATTCATTAACATGAGTATTGAAAATGCTGTTTTTTCTTCCAGCCACCAGATCACAGTATGTGATTGAGTCTAAGGTCAGTCCAAGCCCCAACATATCCTATGTATTTTTTATTTTAAATTTCAAAGAAGGTGCTGCCAAGCACAAACGCCTGACCCCATGTTTCTGTTGATGATTTTGGGGTCCTACTGCAGACTAGGCTAGTGTTTCCATCCAGTGTTATATCCTTAGTCTGACCCCTCATCCCTATGTGTTATTAACTCCTGCAGCCTCATTAACTCATTTCCTCTTCATTATCATCCATAGTCTGTATGTTCATCCAAATCACTGATATAAAAAATGTCAGTGGATATAATGAAACCAGCTGACCTAAGAGTCACCCATAGGCATTGGCATTTGTCTAATAGACAATGACTTCGTTATAAAGCTACATATTGTATTACGTGATCAGTCCTATCTCCAGTCAAGACTTATCCTTCTAGAACAAAAGACTTCACTTCTTCAAATATATAAGGGTATAGGTTTTTGGAGAGAAATTGTCAAAAAGCCTTTTGGAGCTAAGACCTTATGGCCCGACCCTCATCCCATCTACACTCTTTCTCCAGCTTATTTTAACCATGTCTGCGGCTCCCATTTACGTGTGTGGTCCAAATCTTCTATGCTCAACATCTACTGGAGAAAATCTCCAAATTCCTCTTAAGCCTGTCAATGTGTCATTTCCAATATGGACCCTCAATTCTTCCTCCTTAGACTCACTCCTCTTCTTTCCCTGGCTCATAGAAGGGCAAAGCTATCTGTCCAGTGTCAAAAACAGATCTGGATATTGGAAGGCATCTATCTGATCAGTGGTTAGACCTGCAGATTCTCTGGCAATACCACAGCCTTCTCTCTCTTCCAGATGCTGTCACTGGGACTGGGCTACCATGCTCCTTTGTTGAAGTGACATCAATAGTGACCTTTCACCCCCCTTCTTCCAACTTTTGTTCCCCTCTAAGCCATTCTACAGAGCAGGCAGAGAAATATTTCTAAAATACATATTCAATCTCTAGTTACTCTCTTGCTTAAGACTGTTCAATGGCTCCCTAGTGCTTTCTAGATAATGTATCTACTCCTTAGCTAAGGGGTTTTAGAATGACTTTTATGCTTTGGCCCCGGCATGTCTCTCCAGCTTCATATTTATTCACTCCACAATTACATGGAGGCCAGAGAATGATGCAAATCAAGCTTTTGCTTTTCTGGCTGAGTCTATGATCAATGTGTACCATATCCTCCCCCGCATGGGAATGAGGGTCCAATCTCTTTGCTTTCCCTCCTTTTCTCTCTCCTCTTCTGTGATCTTCATCTCTTGCCTCATTGTCACTAGCTTCCAGACACTGAGTCTCATTCATTTTATTTTCCTGATAAGGAGCTTGGAGAAGGGCTGAGGTGCAGATTTGGGGTCTTGTAGGTTCTACTGCTATGAAGGAAGTGGTCCCTTCAGGTCCCTCCTAGCTTTAGACTTTAGAGTGAGACATTGCTAAAACACACACACACACACACACAGATACACACACACTTTTTTGCTTATATTGATTGCTTATATTGTTATGCTAGCTGATTCTGTCTTTTTTCTTCCCCTCAGCAATAATCTTTTATATTCTCCAAGGGATTAGCAAATCTTTCATCCAGGAAGCAGATTAAAGGGTTTCAGAAACCTTACTCTCTGTCATGCTAAGAAGGAAAGAAGACAGTGACAATAACGATAGGAGAGCCAAAACATTTGCTGTCCTTTATATATTGCATGTAAAGCCTTGTCAGAGGTGTTCCCATGTTTCCACTTTCTAGTGATCAGACTGGTGCTCGAGTACGTGGAGTAAATTGCCTAAGGACCTACAAGGAGGATGCACTAGACGTAGCCCGATGTCCATGCTTTACTCAAGAAAATTTTTCACTTCTCAATAGGAACGTGCCTTACCCTCCATCCAGGACCATCGGGAACATGTAGTCAGACAATGCTTTGCAGGCTGTGGCAGAAGCTACCTCTAGGTCGTACAGTGATGATGAAAGATTTCAAGTCAGGTTGGCTCATATAATAGGATGATGGGTGCTTCCAGCATCCTCATGCCCCTGTCTTTGCAGAGGTTGAGGTTATGGTCACATTGCATCTGTGGCCCTTCCACTGAAGCATTAACCCTTACAGACCAACCTGCCCGAGTTTCCTGCCTGACCTGTTTCATTCAACAGACAGAATAGCAAGGGTCAAGGGTCATACCAGCACAAGCAGGTTTTCAGGAAGATCTCCTGAATTGCTCATTACCATAGTCATGTTCAGCTTCCCTACTAAGAAGTGAGCAAAGTTAAGGCTCATTTAACTGGAAGTCTAAAGGACAACACCTGCCATAGCTTACACGGGATTTATGCATGTCTGTCTTGATGAGCTGGGAAAGAATGGGATGATTCATGATGGGACCACTTTTCTTTCCATTAATAGCCCATCATTTACATGTGGCTGAAGTCAACGGGCGTGTGTGGAAGGTCATGCTAAAGTAAAAGGACGCTCACTGAATATCTGGGCACCTGGCCTTACAGTGCTTGATCACAGGCCCCAGACTCCTATGACCAGAGGAAATGACAAAGATCTGGCCAAAGAATCTCATCATGCACAATGGCCAATCCTATGGGACTCTGGCCTTCTAATTATCTTCACAGACTTGGGAGACTGGGACTCTGAGACTCTGGGTCATTGTTAAGAGTGTGAGAGCTGGAGGGAGAACGTCCCCTTGTTAGCCCTATGACCTTGGGGAAGCCATCTAACCTTTCCTAGCTGTGGTTTCTTCATCTGTAGAATGGGAATGGTAACAGTACCAGCCTCCCAGGACTATGTAAATTAAATGAGGTACATTAAATATTTAGAACAGGGCCTGGTGTATGGTAGTGCTTGATTATAAGATGTTGCAGATATTAAAGGGTCCATTTTTGGAATTAAGATTACTTTTTGTTATGGGCTGCTTGCTTGTGTCTCCTGACCCTTACCCAAATTTATGTGTTAAAACACTAACCCCCAATAAGATAATATTAGGAAGTGGGGACCTCAGGATGTGATTAGGTCATGAGAGTGGACCTTATAAGAAGACATCAGTTTATTTTCTTTCCATCTAAAGTCTGCTACACAAGGACAGAGAAAGAAGGTAGCTCTTTATAAACCAAGATGAGGTCCCTCATTAGAACCTGACCTTGATCTCAGACTTACCAGTGTCCAGACTGGTAAGAAATAAATTTCTGTTCTTGAAGTCACCTAAGCTATGCTATCTTGTTATAGCACCTTGAACTGACTGAGACGCTTGTGCTCAAATCTTGGTTCTGCCATGTAATAGCTGTCAAACCCAAGGAAATACACGTACAGTCTCTGAGTCTTGATATTTTAATAAAGAGTGTATATGATAGTGGATAATGGTGCTCCTTACTCTCAGTGCTGTGGTGAGTTTGCACTGAAAGCAGTCATATAAGCGGAGGACTCAGCATGGTGTGTGACCTGCCGAGTGGACATTCAGCGTGAGCTCCAAGGCCATGAGGAGTCTAAGTCTGGACTTGGCTCGCATCTGAGCAGAGCTCGTGTCACAATGTCTCCTGCATGGACTGGGAGCTGGCCTGTTGGCTCTATGTATATTTTTGACCACAGTCATACTTCTCATCTATAGGATCAACAATTCTCTCTTTTCTCTTGACATACTTCTGGAAACGTCTGCACTTCTTCTAGTTCACTTCATTAAACCTTCCCCATCTTTCCCCCTTCTATTGGCAGAGCCCGTATGGCCACCTATTCTGACTACTGGGCAGCCCGTCCACGGCTGAGCGGGCAGCCAGCTCAAGGCAGGCACAGAGTGGTGCCGCTCAGGAAACTTGTGCTGAATAGGGAAAATGATGAATGGGGATGTAAGAATTGGAGGGTATTTTCCCTCCTTCCTCCTTTTTCTTAAAGAGAGTCAATAGGTGATGCCTTTTAAAAGGTATAACAGGATCAGCATTTTCCTAATCAAAATGTTATTTTCAACATTAAAGGAAAATCTCCGTGGGTTGAAAATCTTTTGGAAAAGTTGATTGACTTATTTCCAATAGAGTTTCCTTTAGAAAAAAACCTATAAGCAACTTAAAACACATTTTATGATCAAGTAGCCATAACAGTTAATATTGACGGCTTTCTATGTGCCAAGTCCCGGGCCTGGTGCTCTTCACACCAATCTCCTTCCATCCTCACAGTGACCCAGGGTGTAGATATTTGTACTGTAGTAATTACTCCAGCTCCCCAAAATACAAACCCCCAAATCTCAGTGGCTTAACACAGTAAAGTTTTACCTCTCATTCTTGCACACTTCCATGGGGGCTGTAGTTACACTGTCTGGAACGATGACACCCAAGGTCACCAGGGTAGAGAAAAGGACTAGATACTTTCTTAGGATATGTTTAAGAGTTAGGTTTGCAAGTGGCTGACATCATTTCCACCCACAGCCTATGGCCCAGAACTCAGTCCATGGCCCAACCCAACAGCACGTGAGGCCAGGAACCCAACCCAACAGCACGTGTGGAGGGCCATTGGCTGCTTGGTCACTTAGTACTCTCTGCCACACGTCATTTCCATTTTATGAGCAAAGAAACAGAGGTTCGTAACTGAAGTCAATTTCCTCTCAGCACACACATGGTAAGAGGAAGGGCCAGAAACTGAAGTCAGTTCTCCTGACCTCAGTGTCTTGTGTTCCACCAAGGATCAACAAACTAGGGCTCATGGCCGCCATCTGACCCACTGCATGCTTTGTAAATAAAGTTACATTGGAACACAACCATTCACACTCATTGATGTGTTGTCTGTGGCCACTTTTGTGTTACAACAAAAAATGTCATATAGCTGAGACAGGGACTACACAGCCCACAGGGTTTAAAATACTATCTGGCTCTTTGTAGAAAAAGCTTGCCGATCCCTGTTCTATGACACTATGACAAACACACACACACACACACACACACACACACACACACGGCAGGGAAAGAAGTAGGTTTCAGTTGTGAGTATATACAACATGGAGTTTATGCTTGTATTATATTTATTATTGTATTATTTTCCATATGAATAACTGTAAACCTACTTTTGCCCCGCCTGTATGCTCATTTGGCATCGCACTGACCCAACTGGTAGGAAACGAAGAACTTGGAGGTTCTGACCTTGGTTTTCATTTGAGGTTGCCCCACATGAACTAGGTTCTTATTTCTGCCTTTTGCCAACCTTGAGGTTCTTTCCTGGGACTAAGCCGTTTCCAGGACACGGGACACTCCGCGCGGCAGCTGAGACCGTCCCAGGCAAACCACACGCATTCGCCCCGAGTGACGGTGAGGACAGAGGACTCTAAGCTCTCCCAACACCCAGACACCCGGGCCTCTCATTCTTGCCCGTACGGCCAGCATTTCCTGCCACATCAGCACTGTTTGTACCTTTTCAAAAGCCCATCTGTGCCCGCAAAGGAGTGACTTCCGGTGTGCATGGGCGGCCCCTGGGGAGGCTGGCTCTCCGAGAGAGCCCGTTTTGGATTAGAAAAGCCTTTGAAGACATCTGCGGGGAGTGAGTAATTCATTCCAGAAAAACGGCTCTCTCTGCCATGCAAACCAGAGACCAGGAATGAAAATGAGATTTCTAATTACACAGGGCATGTTCGGAGCCACCTGCTGGCGCGGGCGGCAGGGTTGCTTCGATGTGGAGGTGCCTGGGCCAGGGCGCGGCTGCTGCCTTCAAAGTCCTCCTGCAGCCGCATCCCGCTGGGTCCCCAGGGGACTGATGCCAGGAAGGTGTTCTCTGAACGGGGAACAGAGCGGTCGTGCCCTCCCGCTGCTTGGTGAGTCCTGGACGGGACTTTTTGTCTCTCCATGTTCACAAGCGCCTGGGCTATATGCAGGATTCCTCCGCACAGGGCTGAAGGGAGCCGATCGGGCACTGGGCACTGGGAACCCGGGGGGCTTCTCAGAAGCACCGGCTCCTGCTCCTTCCTGGCAGATTCCATCGCGCTGCACATTCAGACAGATTCAGGCTCCGATCTCAGCGCCCCAGTGTCTCAGGCTGGGTTCCCTGGCGAGGCTGAGATGCAGGTCGGGAAGCAAGATGCTTGTACGGAATCAACGCCTGAGATCCTGAGGCGGCAGGATTGGGCAGAAGGAAAAGTCACCGTGGTATACAGGTCCAACATAGCCTGGGGTAACCCCGAAGAGAGCATGGCCCATCAGAGCTGTCCTGGGGGAAGCTGACATGGCTGAGCCTTTGTCACTTTGCTCTGCTTCATCATGGGATGGGATGTGTCTTCCTCAGGAAGGATACGACCTTGGGTGGGGTGACCCAGTGCAGCTGAGACTGACAAGGACGAAGTTGACCATTGGAGTCTGTCCCTTGATTGTATCCTCTGCATATAAGCAATGAGTAATTCACTTGAAGGGGAGCAGCACCATGTGACATCTACCAGAGCCTGTGAATTAGCTCTTTGAACTTAGGAAAGGAATTAACCTTCCTGAACCGCAGGTTTCACAAACATAAACAGGGCTAATAGTGTACAAGTATTGTGAAATAGCTTTTAACATATAGAGATGTCTCCACGGTTCATACTTTTTCATGTTGATTTCTTCCTTCTTGTCTTACACAGTGTGGTCAGTCAGGTACCATCATTCCTATTTTACAGATGTGGAAACTGAGACCCAGAGGGGCTGGTGATATTTTTCTCTATAATTAACATCTTAGACATGAGGTCAAAGGGCAAACTGAGTGCCTTGGCTCTGAATGACATCGACGCTTCATAACCCTGGGTGTGTTTTATATTCATTAACAGAAAATGAAGTTTTGTATTAATGGCAATTATCTAAAATTCTAGGTGAATTTTGATGAGGGGGGATGGTGTTCTGTTTACCATTAGTGTGTGGTAGGGGAAAGGGAAGATTGGTTTTTGGAATCACTAGGACTTTGGGGAGCCTGACTTAAAAACCACCATGTTATACCAGTAGACACAGGGTATAATTTGACTAACTTTGGGTATAATTCCATTCTTGAGAGTTTTAATAGAGTGTTTAGGGAATCACTGGTTATGATAAGTCTGTATTTTCCAACCCTCATTTTCTACCCTTTAGAAATGTGAGGCTTATTATTTGCTGGGAGCAGCTGTCAGGGTGAATGCGGTAGTTTCTGGATCAGAAGGTCTTCTGGGATCAGACCTTTCACGGCAGCGCTGTCCCCCTCATGCCTGGCTTCAGCCAACAGGGGAATGAAGAAAAGGGGACTCTGAGCCTGTGATCTGAGTGGCCTTGGGCTAAGACCTTCACCCAAACGAGGCTGATACTAACTGCAGTGATAGTCACAAGGGCGATTCTTGACTGTTTGCCCTCTCTCTGTTTATACACCATGCAAAACAGACATACCACTTAATTCCCACAACTGAAGGTTGTATTTTTATTTTATTTTAACAAACTAGGAAGATGCCCAGGGTCATGTTGCTGGTTTCCTCAGCTCCAGTTCTCCCGCTCCCACTCATCTCATCCATCCTGACTCTTTAGCTTGACTCTTCTGGGTAACCCTTACCATAGCCGTCCAGATGGGCAACTCTCCTTCCATTTGTTCTAGGTCATCTGTGCAGGGAGGAGAAAGCACGAAGGAAAAACACAGGTGCTCTGATTCTGAATCATGAGCTTGGCTGCCTTCAGAGAGGGGGGTACTGCAACGAGCAGGAGACGGTACCACTGAGAAAGTCCCCTTTATGTGGGGGCTCTAGTTTACCCCCTAAGTGTTGGTGAGTACAGTGTCTTTCTAGAGTAGAAGTATCTGTTCTGCCATTTATTTTTTTTTTTGAGAGAAAGAGAGAGATGAAAGGAGAGAGAGAAATGAGAAGCATCAACTTGTAGTTGTATCACTTTGGTTGTTCATTGCTTGCTTCTCAGCGACCTTATGATTTAAACCAGTGACCTTTGGATCACGTTGATGCTCCCACACTTAAGCCAGCAACCCCACGCTCAAGCTGTCTACATCAGGGGTCCCCAAACTACGGCCCGTGGGCCACATGCGGCCCCCTGAGACCATTTATCTGGCCCCCGCTGCACTTCCGGAAGGGGCACCTCTTTCATTGGTGGTCAGTAAGAGGAGCATAATTCCCATTGAAATACTGGTCAGTTTGTTGATTTAAATGTACTTGTTCTTTATTTTAAATATTGTATTTGTTCCCGTTTTTTTTTTTTTTTTTTTTTTTTTTTTTTACTTTAAAATAAGATATGTGCAGTGTGCATAGGGATTTGTTCATAGTTTTTTTTTTATAGTCCGGCCCTCCAATGGTCTGAGGGACAGTGAACTGACCCCTTGTGTAAAAAGTTTGGAGACCCCTGGTCTACATAGCGGTTTTAAACCTGAGACCTCAGTGTCCCAGGTAGATGCTGTAGCCACTGAGCCACCGCCTGGTCAGGCTGTTTTGCCATTTTTATTTGGGAAAACAATGTATATATACATGTATGTATGCACATAGGTATGAATGTATATATGTAAAAACACAATAGAATAAGAGAAAATTGTGTTAGTCTGTCTTTTATAAACTCATAGTATGGACAGTCTTCTGGCAAGTTTGGGCCAGAAAAAGAAAGAAGGTAAACTTGACAATAGAAAAAATGAAAAGGACATAGAACTATTATAGCTAAAAGATTGTAAATAAGAAACTAATAAGAACAATATTATGTCACTTACTTTAAAAACATATAAAATGGGAAAATTTTCTCAAACGTTATAAGTGATCTAGATTATCATAAGAAGAAATAGAAACTATGAGTAAACCCATGTTCATTAAATAAATTATATCAGTAATAAAAGAATATCTTCCCACAAAAGCACTTTTTCTCTATACATTTTTCTTAAATTTTTTTATAAACCATTTTCAAAGTCACATGTGGCTATGACACTCCTTAACCTCTAAATATGTTCTTCTGCATTTCCTAAAAATAAGGACAATCTATTGCATTATCCCAGAAACATTATAAAAATAAAGAAATTAGCTAGCAGTAATACATTATGATTCGTGTATCATAATCTACATATCTTACTCAAATTTTGCCAATTATCATTTTAAAGCCCTTCACAGCAAAAGAAAAAAAGACCTGACCCAGTATCCCAGCAAACACAGCTTATTGCATTTTGCTGTCATGTTCTTCAGCCTCCAAAAATCTGGAATAGCTCCTCATACTTCCTTTAACTCTGGTTGACCTTGACATTTTTGAAAAGAGGGCATTTATTTTGCAGCATGTTGCTCAGTTGATGTTCGTCTGATGTGGTCTCATGCTTCTCATTAGTTTCTTTCATTCTTAGACGTTTGTTTAATTTTTAAATAAGTTAATATCTGTAAACTGCTTAAAGCCCCGCCTGGCACACTGTCAGCCCTAAAAGAATATTTGTCAAATACGCTTTGATCCTTTCCTTCCCAGCTGAACATGTGCCGGACTGACTCAGGAACAATGAGTGCTTGCAATGGAAGATGTGCCACTTTGGCAAAGCTTAAACATTCCCATCTCTGTTTCAATCGCTTCACCTTTCTGAAACCTGTGTTTCTCATAATCAATATCAGCATTTATATTTCCCCCCTTTCGGCACTCAGTGTAACGTAATAACAGCAAAGCGAAATGCACCATTAGCTCATCACATAGATCCTGGCATATGGACGATGATGCTAACATTGCCAAAGATAAATGGTTGGACCCTGGGCAGAGCTACATTATTCCTGGTGCTCAGGATTTTAGAAGTGACACTTGGAAGGTGGAACTAACATTTGTTGATTACCTACTGGATGCGGGACACTGTTAGAGACATTGATAAGCATTATTTCATAATCTTGTGTGTGTGTGTGTGTGTGTGTGACAGAGACAGAGAGAGGGACAGATAGGGACAGACAGATAGGAGGGGAAAGAGATGAGAAGCATCAAGTCTTTGTTGCGGCACCTTAGTTTCTCATTGATTGCTTTCTCACAGGTGCCTTGATGGGGGGGGGGAGGCTACAGCAGACCGAGTGACCCCTTGCTCAAGCCAGCGACCTTGGGCTCAAGCTGGCGAGCCCATGCTCAAACCAGATGAGCCCACGCTCAAGCTGGCAACCTCGGGGTTTTGAACCTGGATCCTCTGCGTCCCAGTCTGATGCTCTATCCACTGCGCCACTGCCTGGTCAGGCTTTTTCGTAATCTTCAGCACAACCCTGGAAGGTAGGCAGCTACTAACGTCTCTGTTTCATGAATGAGGAAATTGAGGAACAGAAACGTCAAGTGACTTACTCAAAGGAGCACAGCTCAGAGGTGATAGATGTTTCCGGAACATCAAGCTAAATCTAATAACACAAAGCTCCAATCCTTTTTCCTTGTCTTACAACAATGCCTTTACTCTCACATCGACGTCAACTCCACAGTGTAATTATTCCTGCGCTGAATCCCCATTGCCTCACCGTGTCTTTTAGCTTCAGTGTCTCCTAGCAGATCCTCCCAGGGCAGGCTTCTGGGACAGTCAGGGAGGGGGACAGGAGGAGGCGTGTCCCTGCCCTCTCCTCCCTCTGGCCCTTCCTGATGGAAGGCCACTTGTAAGGATGGCCTGCCGGGGCTCCCTGTAGTCTTCCCGGAGAGTAATGCTTTGCTCAGAGGTGATAGAGAGCTCTGTGGCCTGCCCAGCCGAGGTATCGGAGAAAGATCCATCACTTTTGAGTGATTGGTGACCCACAGGTACTGCGCATGGAACCTAATGACCAGTCACTCAATTACTGGCTCAGTGACATGTTTATAAGGGTGAACTTTAGAGTGCTATTAGGGCGCAGACAGATGAACTATGGCTGTGCCTGCAGGGCAGAGCTCACCCAGTCCACGCGCCTCGGCGGACCCATTACCCAGTAATTAGGGAACTTTTAAGTAGGAAGCAAGGAGTTAAATTATTGCTTAGATTATTGCTTCACTTGTCACAGTGGAAAGTGCTGCTTTGGGGAAAGAAGGAAAGAGGGAAGGATGGAAAAAAACAGGACAGGAGAGAGGAAGCAAGAGAGAAAGGGAGGGAGTGAAGAAGAGGGGAGGCTCTGGAAAGTCGAGGTTTGAGATGAATGCTCCATTTATTATTCCCATTGGTGACTATAACTGAAAGGTGCCAGGGGTGACCAATGAGAGAGGCAGATGGATCCAGAATCTGGGCCACCAGCTGTGGTTCCTCTGAGTTACTATGCCTGCAACATCTACTTGGGCAATGGAAGATGAAAATAATAATACAAGAAGAGTTGCCGATTATTTTTATTTTATTATATTTTTTATTAAATGAGAGGCAGGGAGGCAGGGAGGCAGAGAGACAGACTCTCGCATGTGCCCCAACTGGGATCCACCTCGCAAGCCCCCTAACAGGGCGATGCTTTGCCCATTTGGGGCTGCTGCTCTGTTGCTCATTGCTTGGCAAACTGAGCTGTTTGAGCGCCTGAGGTGACCATGGAACCATCTTCAGTGCCTGGGGCCAACTTTTGCTTTGCTAAGCGTTGTTATGCATCAGCTCAGCCAACCCTCTCCTTCACAGACAAGGTGGCTACCATTGTGATCCCACCCATCAGAGGAGGACACTGGAGCATCTCTAAGTAACTGAGTGATGGACCTGGGTGACCCACCTAATGCTAAGGCCCAGGCTTTGAGTCCCTCATCACGCAGATCTGGGAGGTCCTCATGATCCTGGATGGCACTAGACCCGCCTCCTCTGCAGAGGCAGACCCTGTGCTGGGATGATTCTGCTTTCTGCAGACTTGCTTCTGCCTGGTTCAGTTCCACCCTTACTTCCTCTCTGGGGAAAAATTTGCCATTGCTATTCATTTTTAATGTGTGTGTGCCTGCAAATGTGCACATTAATTATGAATGCTATTAAGCAGAGCTCAGGTAGATGGGATGGTATAACTGACTTCCATGTACCCATCACTCAGCTTAGAAAATTACTAGCTACTGATCAATCTTCTTGTGTTGTATCCTCCACATACTTCCTTCCTCCCTCCTGTATTAGTTTAAAGCAAACCTCAAGTATTATATCATTTTATTTTTAAATGCTTTAGTATGCATCCCTGTAATATAGTCTTTTAAAAACAATAAAAATATTGGCCCTGGCTGGTTGGCTTAGTGGTAGGGCATTGGCCTGGCATGTGGATGTCCTGAATTTGAATCCCGGCCAGGGCTTCTCCACCCTTCCCCCTCTCTTCTCTCTCTATCTCTCTCTTCCCTCCTACAGCCAAAGCTCCATTGGAGCAAGTTGGACCAGGTGTTGAGGATGGCTCCATGGCCTCCGCCTCCGGTGCTAGAATGACTCTGGTTGCAATGGAGCATCGCCCCCTAGTAGCTTTGCCAAGTCGATCCTGGTCAGGTGCATGCGAGAGTCTGTCTCTCTGCCTCCTGGCTTCTTACTTCAGAAAAATACAAAAAAAGAAGAAAAAACAATAAAAATTTTAATGGTTATTATCCAAGCTTTTCATATTTCCCAAAATTATTGCATAATTTAAAAATTATTTATTTGAATCAGGATTCAAGTATGCTTTCTATATTGCAAATGGTTGATAGGTCTCTTAAATCTCATTCAATCTAGTTCTTTCCCTTGAGAACTACTTGTTGAAAAAAAAAACTGGATTGTCTTAAAGAATTCCCAAAAGTCTACATTTCATTGGTGGCATTTTAGTGGTACAATAAAACCACTAAATTCTTTGTCCCAGTATTTCCTGTAAATTGGTAGTTACATCTAGAGTTTTGAACAGATACAAGTTTTGTTTTTTGGCAAGCATACTTTGTACTTCATGGTACTACGTACTTCTGTAAGGAGACCTGGTTGACTGTCTTCTGATAGTAGCAACTACTGATGATCATTTTAATCCAAGACAATTTTAATCCCATCACAACTTTCTCACTCATTGGCTGAGTCAGTTGTTAAAGAAACACTTCTCATCAACTACTTGCCGTGTATATTTTATATGGGAAAGACGAGTTCATGCTTATTTTTTTTCCTTTTATTTTCTAGTTTTCAAAATGATAAGTCAGTTCTCTCATATTCAATGTAGGACACTCACACACCTATTTTTATTGTTACTGTCATTTTGTACTCATGGATTTGAATGTATTTGATGGGTTTCAAACCTTTGCAGTTGTTTTCATATTGAGGTCCAAATTCTTCTGTGTCTGACTGGTGGGAGACTCCTTTAAGTTGATTCCCATGTCCTTATGATGTGGGCTAAAGACCACATGGTCTTTGCTAGCTTCTGGCTGTCTGGTTTGGTGGTATGCTCCAGGCTCATCTTGTATATTTTCTCTTTCAAACCTAGACTCAGCCTGTTTCTTCAAGGCCACCGGACACATGCGTTTTATAAGCTTAAAGATTCTTTGGATGGTAGAACACAACACATCAACTCTTTGACAGATGAAAAGCTGAACTCTCTGTCGCTTATGGCTCCGAATGAAAGAAGAAGAGAAGCTTACCATGCAGGGACACATAGGAGGCTGCCCCAGGGACAGGGTCACAGCAAGCTGGAGCTGTAGAAGGTGGGCTTATGTATGGTAAACCGCATGTGTTTTGAAGGCTTCTTAGAGATTAGAAAATTCAAAGAATTACATGGGCTTCTGGGCTTAAGGGCTATCACTAGCTAGTTGTTTGGTAACGGCCTTGGAGGTTGGTGTAGAGGCTTAGCAAATGACCCATAAAGGGGAATTGAGACTTTTTAGCCACAGTTTTACAATGGGGCCAAGGCAGTATTTGTGAAATATATTATAGCCTATCAATTGGATTCAAGGCAGACCTTCAACCTCTGAAGAAATTCAAGTTAAAGTTGGGCTAAAACACAACCATAGGCTTAAGACCAAATGTTAGGAATTAGAACAGAGAAATCAAATATGTGGTATACGTGACATGAGCATCCTTTCCCTTGATCATAGCAGACATTGCTAATCGAACACGATTCTTGTCCTCACTGAGCCTGGATTTAACATGGCATCCTTCTCAGCTACCATTCCTGACAAGAAACGATGTTGGCATGTAATCGGAAACCCACCAACCATCCTTCGTTAGAAGAGGGAAATAAATAAAGGAAATATAGGTATCTGGGTCTTCTGTACTTTGAAATCTCAGGGCAACTTATGTAATTCTAGATCTTACCCATTGGTGGGCTGAGAGTCTCTCTTATCAGCATTTCTCAGAGACAGTGAAGGGTTGAGTCAGAAAGTGCTGGGATGCAGTGCAGGGCATTGCATGGAACTGGAGAAGGCTGGGTCTAAAATTCATGCAAGTACAGTACCTAAGAAAAACAAATGTATCTCTAATGGTGGAAACATGGACTAAAAGACCAGAGGGGGAGATCATTTTAGAAGCCAGTATTTTCCCCATAGAGACAGGCCAAGATCCATCAGCAAGGCACACTCTGGTGTGGAGTTTGGGCCAGTACGTCAAGGTGGGACAAGGGTTATTTGATCTTTTTCGAAAACACAGCTGCCCAACCTCAACTTCTCCCCAAAGCAAGGCTACATCTGTGTACTTTCCTGAAGTATTTTATTAATCATTTCATCCATATTTCTCTTTACCTCAGGCTTCAAGTTCTGATTTCCTCTGGTATTTATAGCAGCACCCGTGGTTTCTCAGAGTGCAAAAGGCATGTTTTAGGATGAAGATATTTTTCATAGAGGTTGGCTAGATGGCTGAGATTCACCAACAGGCCATTGACTCAGATGAAATTGAGCCAAAGGGAAACTGAACTTTGTTTACTTGACTTTTGCTTCCATGCAGGGAGAGAGGGAGATCACTGGTCAGTCTCACTTTATGCCTCTTTGCCATCAGCCATCCCGATTCCATCAGCAAATAGTTACCAGACCTCTACCATGGGTCAAACTGTGTACTAACCACTGGGAACACTGGGAGGGAACACCACCAGGTGTGGTTCCTCACCTCCCACCCGAGTTCTCCGGAGAGAGAAAGAGATGGATTCTACAGTGTGTCCATAAAGTCATGGTATACTTTTGACCGGTCACAGGAAAGCAACAAAAGACGATAGAAATGTGAAATCTGCACCAAATAAAAGAAAAACTCTCCCAGTTTCATACTTATTCAGAGCAGTTCGATGTGGGGTCATGCACAGATTTTTTAGGGCTCCTTAGGTAGCTATCCCGTACAGCCTCTACAGACTCGTCACTGACTGATGGCCTACCAGAACGGCATTTCTCCACCAAACTGCCGGTTTCCTTCAACTGCTTATCTCACCAAGTAATGTTATTCCTATGTGGTGGCGCTTTGTTATAAATGAGCCGATATTCACATTGCACTTTGGTCATGGATTCGAATTTAGCGAGCCACAGAACACACTGAACTTTCCTCTGTCCACATCTCCAATGGCATGGCTGTGGGCTGCTCCGCTGTATACACGGTGTTACGTCATCATCTGCGCATGTGCACATGCTGCCACATCATCCTACAGAAACTGGGTGGGTTTTCCTTTTATTTGGTGCAGATTTCACATTTCTATCATCTTTTGTTGCTTCCCTGTGACCGGTCAAAAATGCATCATGACTTTATGGACACACTGTATTATCCTAGAACAGGGGTCCCCAAACTTTTTACACAGGGGCCAATTCACTGTCCCTCAGACCGTTGGAGGGCCGGACTATACAAAAAACTAACTATGAATAAATACCTATGCACACTGCACATATCTTATTTTAAAGTAAAAAAACAAACAAAACGGGAACAAATACAATATTTAAAATAAAGAACAAGTAAATTTAAATCAACAAACTGACCAGTATTTCAATGGGAACTATGGGCCTGCTTTTGGCTAATGAGATGGATGGTCAATGTACTTCTCTCACTGACCACCAATGAAAGAGGTGCCCCTTCCGGAAGTGTGGCGGGGGGGCAGATAAATAGCCTCAGGGGGCCACATGTGGCCCGCAGGCCGTAGTTTGGGGACCCCTGTCCTAGAACAACATAAAAGCTTGGAATATGAGACTGGACGTAGTGAGGGAAGACATTCAGAAGAGGATGAGGATGGAGTCTAAAGCAGAAACTGAAGGCGGGAGGGAAAGGAAAGGAGTTGTGTTGCAGGAAGGGGACTCCAGGCAGGGGGCAGAGCTGGTGTAAAAGTCAGGCGATGAGAAGAAAGCATGGCCGTTAGGGGAAAATAAGAAAGACAGACTGAATAAGGGAGATGTGACAGGTAAGGGGTTGGAAGGGGCACGCAAGGGCCATCAAGGCAGGGCCCTGGAAGCCAGTCAGATGTAGAGTGACTGAGAAACTAGTGACATTTAAACTTCAGGGACTCTCACTTGCTTGTGGCCCTCCCAAAGCCCTGCTTCATGAGTGTCATCAACCCAAAGGGCACTTATTGTACCCTTTACTTATTGTGGAGTTTACTTATTGTACAGGAGACCTTTGGATGTCCCTTAAAATCTCACAGCTCATATGCGAAATAAACTTGGTAGGAGATTTCTCAAATTTGTTAATAACCTCCCAAACTTAAAAGGCATTTTCAATAATGAATCTCTGAAGCTGAAAAAAAAAAAATTACTCTACCACACCAGGGTAAAAAGAATCCAGAAACTCTGAATTCCCTTTATTGTATCTCTATAGGAAGAAAATATTGCAAGTTCATTGTCATCTGAACAGGAGAGCAAAGAGTCCGCAGCCACCAAAAGGTAGAAACAATTATTATAAAGTTATATCAATGTGTTAATTAATAAAACAATGCTATTTGCCAGAATTTTGTAATGTCATCCGTCACTTTAAAATTGTAGTTTGTTGTGATTTGTTTTCTTATTCTAAATCAATATTTAATTCTGTGCCCGATTTTGGATCCAGAAATTTGAATTCTCAGCTGATCTGCCCCCCTGTTAGTTTTTGATCTTTATTCTCAACCCTCCACCCAATTGCCAGAATTATTTTGAAGTATAAATCTTTCCCAGGTCCCTCTACCTCTTAAACTCCTTGTCTGATGGGAGGGAGTTGAATCAGGGTCACCCTCAGCACTGGGGGTCGGGGTTCAGTCATTTGGAGGCAGAGGGGAGTGATGAAGAGGGAGACTGGGTCATAAGACAAGGTCCCCTGGCCCGCCCATCCTTATTATAGGATCTTCCCAGCATGTTTGGCTTTAGGCCAATAACTAAGATTCCAGGTGATGTCCAGGAGTGAACACCGGGCTGCCGATCTCAGGGTGAAGTCTGGCTGTCTCACCACGTGGTCAAGGTTCTGCATGTGTGAATCAGACCCAGAGATTCTGCGAAGGACCTGCACGAAGAGAGTGATTGACAGAAAGCCAGCAGCAGACCTGCATCAGAGCACCAAGTATCCTTATCGACAAGTGAAATGGGAGAGTCTGTGCAGTGACAAGAAGCACACAATGGGAGACAGTCTGCAAGGTCCCCATAGGAACACACACTCTTACTCCCAGTTCCTCTCTTCCTGCTACTAAACAATAGCACTAGAGCGGCGGGAATGTGACTGGTACCCACAGGTGAGGAGAACGTGCTTGTTTCTCCATATTCCAAGAGGCTCCCCTACCTTGCAAAGTGAGAGCATCAGAAACATCCTTGCTGTCCTCCCAAATGCCAAGGGCCTCTGCTTCCGCTACTCCTTCTACCAAGAACGGCCTCCGAGATTTCCACGTGATGGCTCTTCACCTTCTTAGGCCTTTGCTCAAAACCCTCAGGATGCCCTTCCAGAACACCCCATGTAAAATGGAAGCCTCATTGCCTCACTGCACCCCAGAAGCCTTCCCTACCCCCTGGCCTGCGTTGTCTTTCTCATTCTTACTGTCTTCGGGCACCATGTACGTTCTTGCTTATTTCTTTATGCCTGTCTCTACCTACATGAACGTAAGCCACAAGGAGGAAGAAGCTTTGTTTTTCTAACTGCTGGATCCCCAGGGTCTAGAACGGTGCCCGCCACATGGCAGGAATAAGTAGCCATGGAATGAATGGGAAATGGAAGGCAGAGAGAGAGAGAGTTGAGATGCTGATTGAGTCTGACCTGGTGGCAGGACTTGTACTTACAGGATTTCAAGTAATCTTTACAACCTTGAGATGAAAGTCTTCTTCCCATTGTACGGATAAGGAAACTATGGCCCTCAGAGGAGGACTTGATTTGTACAAAATCAGACAACAAGTAGGTAGCTGAACCTTATTCCTAACCTAAGTTGTCTGAATCTGTATCTAACGCGCTCCTTCTCCAATGCTATGGGTTTTTTTCTCTTTTTGGCCAAAATGGCCTTTTAAAGATGAAAGAAGGGATTTTCACACACATGCATGTTGCCCTAGATATGTACACAGTCACACATGTGTGCACACCTTTATACCCTCACACACACACTCTTACACACACACACATTCATACACATAGTGATTGCATGATTGCATATAATTTTAGGACTGGCAACCCCCGATGCCCAGTGGTAGGGCCCCTTCCTGACGCCATGAACAAGAAAGGCACCTGCTTCTTGCAGACTGGCGATCGGTGCTTTTTCTTCAGCTCCATTGGGTTATTAACTAATTACTGTTTGTGAAGTCCTGGGGAAATACCAAGCGCTTGTTCAATGCTAAATATGGTTATTAGTAAAGCTTTGATTTTAGAGAACAGCCAGGGAGCCCTGAAATAAGTAAATAACAGTTGTGTGGGGAGGCTGGCAGCCGGTGGGCATGCTGCGTTGTGTAATCAAACTCGGCTCGGTGCTCTAAGGTGCTCCAGCTTGCTGCTGGCTACATCTGTCCTCACGGGGAGCTCGCACGTTTCAAGAGAAAAGGATTTGTTACTAATTGATTGTCTTTCTGAAGCCCCCTGGGTTTCATCTTCCAGTATGTATTCACCTTTCTTTGGCCCTCTCTCCACCCCCAACCCCTGTATTCACAGCCCCTAGGTCTACCTGTCCTTTGGGGAAATAGAGGCTCCATGTCAGTTTCATTCCTGCCACCCCTAAATGTTTCTGTCATGTGCCATCTCTCTTTCCCGACCTCCCATCTCATTGGAAGTGTGCCTCCTTTGAGCTGGCTTCAGATTTTCCCCCTTGGTTGGTTTAATGCTCTTGACTGTTACCATCTTGAAATTCTTAATAATTTTTGAACAAGAGGCCCCCTCATTTTTTTTGAACCGAGCCCCATTAATTATGTATCCAGTTCTGACCCCCCTCCAGCTCGAACGTTCGACATGAATTCCCATGGTTGTCTCTGAGTTGCCTCCAAGACCTCACTCCCTCAATAATACCTCGTTCTTTCAGAGCCTCTGACTCTACTGACGTCTTTCAGTCTACAATGTGCTCGTCCGAAGGAACCGAACAAAATCCCCTCCATCAATGTAATGGCCCTCTCTGCCTTCCATTGGGCATTCTTTGGGTTGCCAGGGCTGGAAACCCAACCCAAACTAGTGGAGGCAAAAAAAAAAAGGACATTCACTATATCACATAAACAAACCGGGGAAGAGGCCAAAATGGAGCCGGCTTCAGGCACAACCGGACGCAGAGGCGCGGCCGCTGTTTCAGCACCCGCACTCCGGCCCTCCCGCGCGCCTTGTGTTCTCAGGTCAGTTTCTCTGTGCGACGAGAGCTTTTCTGCAGGGACTGCTAGACCAAACCCTGCGGCTCATGATCAAAGAGGAAAGGGACCACGGTCATCCCGTTTGAATTAATTAAAAGAGAGGGAAACAGAACAGCCTTATTTTTTTGTCTGCTCTCCACTCCCCCCAAGAACTAGGACACTTGGCCCTGGCCGGTTGGCTCAGTGGTAGAGCGTTGGCCTGGTGTGTAGAAGTCCTGGATTCGATTCCTGTTCAGGGCACACAGGAAAAGTGCCCATCTGCTTTTCCACCCTTCCCCCCTCTCCTTCCTCTTTATTTCTCTCTTTCCCTCCCACAGCCAAGGCTCCATTGGAGCAAAGTTGGCCCAGATGCTGAGGACGGCTCTATGGCCTCCACCTCAAGCACTAGAATGGCCCCGGCCACCACAGGGCAACGCCCCAGATTAGCAGAGCATCGCCCCCTGGTGGGCATGCCGGGTGGATCCCAGTTGGGCACACGCAGGAGTCTGTCTGACTGCCTCCCCACTTCTAACTTTGGAAAAATACAAAAAAAAAAAAAAGGACTAGGACACTTCATTGAGCACTAAACTGAGATTTAATAATTTAGCTAGTCTTTGATCTATCTATCCATTCTTCCTCTTCCTCCTTTTTCTTATCAGAGTTACTATTTACTAACCCTGTGCCCTGTGCCAGGCTCTTTACTAAGTGTTTTATCTCTATGAGGCTGGTGCCATCATCTCCTCTGTATAGGCGAACATACTTAGGGCCAGAGAGGTTTGGTAACCTGTCTATGATCACACTGCTCAGAAGGAATGAGGACAAGATGCCAATCTAGACTGGTCTGATGCAGCCCCACTTTCTGGCCCTGCACAGTCCTGTTAGGTAACCCCTTCCCCCCAAAATAGAAAAGTTTGTTAAAAAATGAACAATAGTGTTACTACTTAGAGAGCCATCTACTAGCAGTCTTACTTTCCCAATGTGATATATATATAGCATATATAAATAGGTGAGGTTTAAGTATTTATGATCTATTATGAATATAATTGATTTTATTTTAAGTTTATATAATTTGGTGTTTAATAATGTCCATGTTTAAAAGCTAGTTTGAAAAATTCCTGATGATTTAACAATTTAACTTAATTGTTAAATTATTTAATAGATCCCTATTGGGATGTTTCAACCTCATGAGCCTCCTAAAAGGTGCCAGCTGTATCCTGTCTCGGGACCTTTGCACGTGCTATATCTTCTGCCTGGAACACCCTTGCTTAACACCTCACCTAGCTGGTGCCTTCTCATGCTTCAGGTCTCAGCTTAGCTACTGCCTCCTCTAACAAAACTTCTGCAGCTGGACTCTCTCATAAAAAGCCTCAGTTTCCTTCCTTTTCCACTGTTTTTTATTCTCATCTCATTATCATGTGTTGACACTCGTGTGCTTAGTTATTTAATCTTTCATTCTATTGCGGGACTTTTAGCTCTACTGGTAGGTCCATATCTGTATTGTCTTCCCGATCTTAGTATGAAAACTGAAACACAAGTTCAGTACCAGCCTTAGCAAGGATGACTGATGGAGAAGGACCGAGCTTAGAATGGGAGAGGGACCCACAACTCCAAGGGAGAGGCAGAAGCGCCCCGGCTGGGGCAGCAAGCAGGGCCCAGGCTGAGCCCAGTGAGGGCAGCCTGGCTGTGCCCCATCCCGGGCAGTGACTTCAAAGCCCTTCACAGGAAACAAGTCAAGACGGGTCAGTCCCCAGAGGTGTTCCTGGGCCACAGAAGGCCTTCGCCGGAGTTTGATGAAGCACCTTCTTTGGCAGGTCTGGTAATTAACTGTGGCCGTGCAGTGTGTTCCTGCACATGTAAATCATCGGTGACACTTGGGGGCTTATCTACTAATGAAAACTTCGTGGCATTTCTGTAAGCATATTATGGTCAATTACAATTAATTCAGTTCACATCGACTGCCTTTTTCCTTATGCAAAGATTGTGCAAATCGAGTGCATGAGCCGAGGGCTGCAAGGCCCTTAAAATCCATAATGGTTAGCTTTCAGGGCTGGTGAGGAGAGAATAAAAACCATGGACTGTTTGAAATTTAAATCAGAGCAAGGCGGGTCAATAGAAGCAGGTTTGCTGCGCTCAGATTAGCTGGACTGGGCCTGCGAGAGGACAGGGGGCACTTCCCGGCTGCCCAAGGTTACGGGGTCACAGACAGCCCCTTCTCCCAAGCAGTTCTCCTTTGGGCTCCACCTCTGCCTTCCTGGCTGCAGTTTTTCCGAGCCCCCAGGGACCTGGTTTCCTGTCTGAAGGCTCAGAACCCTGTGATTCATGAGGACATATTCCTGCCACCGGGGGAGAGCAGGGGTTTTCTCTTTGTTTCTTTCCCACAGTTCCAAGAGCCACGTTCAGAAAACAGCAGGTGTGAAGTCAACTTTTGGAAATTCAGTTTCTGGGCCAGATGACCTGGGATGGATATCAACAATGTGCCGGGGACTGTGCCCTGTGTTTAGGCGTCCTTCCTAAGTGCGCATGGGCATATCACACGAGCCTAGGAGGTAGACGGTCCCACTTCGTAAATTTCACAGATGCGGCTTAGAGAGGGAGAGCCACCTGTTCCTGCCATACAGCCAGGACACTTTGTATTTATTGGTTTTGTCGTCAGATTCATCTGTAGCCAATGCCTGAAGAAGGAAGGGATGTTATGTCCGTGTCTTTTCTCATTTCCTGCAAGGGAAGCTGAGATGTGAGGCTTCCCCGGTTGGTAGTCAGGGAGGTTGGCTGGCTGGGTCTTCCTAAGCAAAGCCGTACACCCTTGTGGACTTCTACCGGTGAGGAGCGTTGGAAACTTCCTCAGAGATGTCACTGTCCCTGAAAGGTGACAGCCAGGGCTGACATCCAGAAAGAACGTCAGAGTCTGCATGAACAATACCGAGTTACAGAGGGGTGCGGATACAGCTCCTGCGGATGTGGTTGGTGTCTTGCCCACATCTCCTCATTGTTACCTCTCAAGTGCATGGGCGCCCAACTTCCAAAAGCCAGGCCCTTCATTTCTTTCTTAAAGGGTTTCTCTCTCTCTCAGGGACCACGCGGCCCAACTCTGTGCAGGGAGTTGATGTTTCCCGGGAGCAGTCTTCAATAATGAGTGATGGAGTTCGGTGTATCTACCCCAGTCCCCTGCTCCCAAGCCAGAGGACACTGGGGCACACTTTCCTCAGCCGATTACACCACAGCTGCCCACGTGGTAACTTGCTGGCTCACACACGCTTTGCTGACTACTTTCCTCCCTCTGTCTCGCTTCTCCATTCTTTCACTGGTGTTTCTTGGGATCACCTCCTACTTCAAACAACTGCACTCGAATCTTCTGCTCCTGGCAAAGCCCAGCTGGGACAGTTCTTAACTTTAAGTGTAAGCCTGTTGCAAACAAAACAAACCATGCATTGTGCCTTTAAAAATTACTTATTTATAATTACACAAGAAAACATAAATATAGTCTCATTAAAAATAATCAAATGTTAAAGTTCCTGTCAAAGTTTTCTCCGTGATTCTCCCCTCCGTTACCTTCCCTGCCCAGACGTGACCATTGTCATTATTTTAGTGTTTTTTCCTACAGACACTTTCTACACATTCACACACAGACACAGACACACAGACACACAGACACACTGCACTCTACATATTGACCTGCAATATACTTTTTTTTTTGGAGTTTTTTTTCCATGCAAGTACACATGGCCCTATTCGTGTCTTTGAAATGTTGCATAATATTACACTGTATGAATGTAGCTTAGTTCATTGAACTCCTCCCTTATTGGTAGACACTTAGACTATTCTTATTCCTATAATGGCTTCTACTTTGGAGCTTCCTCCTTAGAGCATGGACTGTCCCCAGGAGGGTCAATTCTCTCAAAGGAAGGGCTCTGTTCTGCAATTCTCTTGTGAATCCTTAAATAGCTACAATGCTGGTTATAAAATGAAGAGATTATGAGAACTGGAAAAAATTTCTGGGGAATTCCAGACAATGTAACAGGACTCTTCCAAGTCCCTAGAGGATGCAGACCAGACTCTAAAGAGGTGGACGGGGACAGAACACCGGAGAGAGAAGGGGAGGGGAGAAAGCAGTGGGGATGACTGAAGAAGAGGAGTGAGTCCTTTTTGGTCCCTGACTCTTGAGGGCCCATTTGCTAATTTATCACAAGACCGCAGAAAAATTGATCCCTCCTGCTCCATCCAGATGTTGCTTTCTTGAGTTCTGGACTTGTCTCCATAGCTCTTACCACATCAAGGAGGTGAACAGCAATAAAAAGAATATCTTTTGCTTTAGTGTGATTGAAATCCTCTCTGTTGGACTTTTTTTTTTTTTTTTTTTTGTATCATCTCAGTCCTGAAGTCTGGGAAGCATAAATTATTAGGTTGAACCATATGAAAGTGACATGTTTGTAGATCAAAAATCTTCAGTTTTATGTGGTTCGGTTAAATATTTTTAGGGTCAATTTAAATTTATCTTTTTGGTGATGGAGTTAGGGGATGACAGTGTGACTGCAACCTCATAACAGACCCTGGGACGGAACCACCTAGCTAAGCAAGTTTCTTTACTCCTCTGTTCCTCAGTGTCTTCATCTCTCATATAAATATAATAATGCCAGTTCACAGCACTGCTGCAAAGAAGATTGAAGTAACATATGTCAAAGATTTAAAATCCTGCCTCTCCCACAGTAAACACTTGATAAAGTGTAACTAACATTGCCGGCAGCATTAGTGAGCAATAAAATGCCAGTACTAACAGGTACAGAGACTTTGTATTTACTGCGTGACTATTGTCTAACAAGAATGTGTGAACACTTTATATAAGCTTTGTTTAAACACACACACACACACACACACACACACACACACACACACACTGCTCTTGGGCTATTAATATCCCTCTTTCCAAATGCTGAAAAATTAATTTCAGAATTGTTAAGTAATTTGCCAAAGATGGAAAATCTAGAGAAGTGTAAGAGTCATATGAGACATGGTGAATGCATATGTTTAATTGGAATTCCAGAAGATGAGAGGAAAAGAAAACGAAGCAGAAGCAACATTTGAAGAGATTAATCGTCAAACCTTTTCCAAAGACGATGCAAGACACCATCTGTAATCGACCAAGAAGATGAACCCGGAGAAAACCACACTTGGTTGATCACAGTAAAACTGGTGAAAATAGAAACTAAAACTAAAAAAATAATCTTATATACGGCCAAAGGAAAAAAGGCGTATTACCTTCAAAGGTTTAAAAATAATATTTAGAACAGGCTTCTTAATAGAAATTATGCCAGTCAGAATGCAATAAAATGATGACTTTAAAATATTCAGAAAATAACTGCCAATCTAGAATTTTACACCCCCAAAAAATATTCTTTAAGAGTTAAGGTGAAATAAATGCATTTTTACATGAATAAAACCTGAGATGATTTATACCGGTAGACTTGTACTAAAGGAAAAATGATAAAGAATGTTCTTTAAGTAGAAGTAAGTTGATCCCAGATGAAAACATCAAACTTATGAAAGAATAAAGAGCCACAGAAGGGGTAAATATGAAGGTACATCTAAATTAACGTTGACATGACAAGGAATGGTAATGTTTTTTTTGTCACTGCAACATTAAAACAAAAGGAGACAGAGCTTAAATAGAGTTCAAACATTCTAGGAGTCTCATGATATCTGGGAGGTAGTAAAAGTGTTAACTCTTCTGTCAAACTAATAATTCAAGGATGTGTAATCTCTAGGGTAACTTGTAAAGAAAATTAAAGGAGGAAGACTCATGGACACGGACAACAGAGTGATGATTGCCAGGGTGGGGGGGGGGGAGGAGTAGAAGAGAGTATGGGGGAATTAATGGTGATGGACAAAGACTTGTCTTGGGGTGGATGAACACACAACATGGTGTACAGAGATGTGTTATAGAATTAGGCGCCTGTAACATGTATAATTACATTAATCAGTGTCATCCCAATAAAATTCAATTTAAAAAAAAGAAGAAAAGAACACATAGCTAAAAATGCAAACATCCTTGAGAAAAATGTAAAAAGAAGCAGATAAACTTAGGGATAAGGAAGATTCACTTCTTTTTAAGTCAATAAGTTTAATTCAATCCCATGAAGAACATCAGGTTTCGTATGTGTGTCTACTGGGTGTGTGCATGTGTGTATGTGTATATGCATGCAGAAATGAACAACTGATTTTATTATTTGTTTGGAAATATAAAAGGGCCAGAATTACCAAGATAATTTTGAAAAGGAGCAAGGTTGGAAGACTTACACTTGAGGTCAAGATTTATGTTCATGTTATGGTAACTGAGATGGTGTGGAATTGATACAAGACAAACTAGGTGTGGAACAAATAGATATCCAGCAATAGATCCAAACATCTATGTCCACTTGACTGATGGCAGTTGTGACACTGCACTGCAGTGCAGAAAGGATGGCCCCTTCAATGAACCATACTGGGCCGACTGGATATAAACGTGAAGAAAAAATAGATCTGGAGTTGTGTTACACATACTACACAAAAATCAATTCCAGATGTGTTATAGCTCTAAGTGTAAAAGGCAAAAGCAATGAAACTGTGTAAAGATGAACTTGTATTTTCATGACCTTAGAGTGTGACAATATCTCTTAAGGAAGATACAACATAACCTATAACAAGGAAGTCTGTTAAATTGATCTTCATTAAAATTAAGAACTTGTGTTGCTCAAAATGGACCATCAAGAATATGAATGTGCAAACCACAGGGTGGAAATATTTAGAATACACATATTCTACGAGGAATCTTAGCTGAAGTATAGGGAACACTTTTACAAATCAGTGAGAACAGAAATAGACAACCCAGTAGCAAATCAGTATTAAACTTAAACAAGTCTTTCACAGGAGAGGATATCTAAGTAACCAATAAGCATATTAAAAGATGTTTAACATCATTATTTATTAATAAAATGCAAATTAAAATTGCTGTAAGATATTTAGACTCTTCTCAGAATGGCTAAAATGAGAAAGATGGGCAATACCAAGTGCTGATGAAAATGTGGGGAATTTGAAACTCTCCTACTCCGGTCGTATTCAATTAATTTCTCTCAGTTACAATGGTGAGTGAAGGAAGGCAGACACACAAGGACACATACTAAGTGCTTTCTGTTATATAAAGCCAAAAAACGGGTAAAGTTAATTGGTGAAAAATGTAAAAATAGTTGTTGATTATTATAGAACCTACATCCTGTTTCCCTGATATGCCTAGTAATTACAGAGGTTTATGAAATGTGTTATATGTACATATTTGCTTGTTCTTCTGTATTAAATGTTTATTTAAAATGAAGTTATCTCTAAGTAAAGAACTTCAGACAGTTGGGAGGAACCAAGTTCTCAGCTTTAAAAGGTTGAGATCCTTGACGGGTAATGATAGCTGAGGGACATTCAATAGCTGTCTGGGGAGGGGAAGCTCCCATCCCCAGACCTGTTGCCAACACTTTTTTCATGATAATAGAACCCATCTGACTCATAAAACTTTGAATGCAATATCCTTGGAAGTTTGACAAGTCCTAACTGTCTGGTTCTCCCAAAGCAACAACACTGGGAATATGAAAGAGAAATGAGGAGGTGGGAGGCGGAGACTTCTGCCTGTCAATCTAGAGCAGTGTTTCCGCAACTTGAATGTGCAGGACCATCAGCTCAAAGGTTTGTTACAACTCAGGGGTCTGGACCCCACTCCCAAAGTGTCTGATTCGGTAGATGTTACGGACTGAATGGTTGCAACCCTCCAAAATTCAAAAGATGAAATCCCAACTCCCAATGTAATGACCTTTGGAAATGAGACTGTTAGGAGGCGATGAGGTCCTGAGAATGGAACCCTCCCTCACGAATGGGATTAGTGCTCTTATGATAAGAGACAAGGGAGTATTCTCTCCCTCTGCTCTCCACTGTGTGAGTAGACAGCTATTTGCAAACCAGGAAGATAGCTCTCACCAAACCTCAGATCTGTGGATACCTTGATCTTGGACTTCCAAGCCTCTTGAACTGTAAGCAATAAATTTCTGTGACTTAAGCCAGCCGGTCTATAGTCTTCTATTACAGCAGCCTGAACTGACTAAGATGGTAGATATGGGGCAGTCCACTCCAATTCTGCACTTGTGGTGCTGATACTAATACTGTTGGTCTAGACACCACGCTTTGAGAACCATGGACTGAAAGCACCCGTTGGTGAGAACTCTATGGGGATATCAAGGGGTTTCTCATGGTGGGAACTGAATCCTAGTGCACAGATATCTAGCCATGAGGCTTAAATTTCATTGTTCACAGGTTCTCCAGAAGGATCCTCCTTGCCCCAGAGCTAGATTTTTACGAGTGAATTACATGAGAGATTTCGTAAGGGAATTCAATTACAGTACGCCAATGTCTTGCTCTTACATAAGGCAAGGCAAAATGGCAAGAGGAGCCTTTCTCAAGTGGACTGCCCTCCCCACCCATGATCTCATTAGGAATTTGGCATCTGACTAGTTCAGCGTATAAACCCAGGGCCATCTGGGTATGTGACACAGCCTTTGTCTCTGGTGATGACTGTCACCCGTAGTACAATGCCTGTGACCTGATTTCTATTTCTGTTAGAAAAACTGACTTTATACTTGGCGTCAGCGCCACGCTTGGGGAGAGGGGGTGCAGTGGAAATGGCCGAGGAACAAAGAGGCAGCGGATACAGCTGCCGGCGCCCTGTTTACTGTGCAGAATATCATGCGTCTCAAGGAGACCAGATGATTCTGTTACATTTTCCATCCCCAAACGATTCTTGTCTGCACATGGATTTCAAAGGCTTCAAGTTGTTGCAGAACACTGCCCCAGCTACACAGGCTTACCCATCCTGAGGCTGGGGAGTGTTGTACTCAAAAGGACCCGCGCCTTCTGAGTGGGAGATGTCCTATCTATAGCAGCATTCATCACTCCTCTCCCGGGATTGGTTTGCCACGAGCCACCCCTAGTTAAAAGGACCAGCCATAGTATCTTCATCTGTTTGGCCTGGTCACTGCCATTACCTTGGGCACCCTAGGTCCGTTTACCTTGGACTGCATTGCCGGCTAAAGAATTGCTTTTCCCCTGTTCCCACTTCCGTCCACAGGATCCCCTTTCCCACAGACCTGCCCTCTGCCGGCTCTCATTAGTTAAGACCATCCACCTTGGGAGCTGGCAGCAGAAATCTTGGTGCCCTGCCCCGCCCTCAGACTTTCAGCATGCTCTCACTGACTTTGAGCTGCTGCTAACTGCATCTCTGTGCCTAAGGGCGTCCCCATCCCCGACCCTGAAATGTTGCTCTGTCTTTTTTTCAATGCAGACCAGATGTTCCAGGAAGAGCCTCCGGTCCCGGATGGTCCAGGCATGGGTACACAAATGCCCCCGATTATTTGCTTTCAGGGTGAAATAATTCACACGGTTTCCTAGAATTATATGTATCGGCTTCCTGCTGAACAACTGTGTATTCAACAGCTAAATTTACTGAGTGCCAACTGTTTGCCAGGCACCGTGTTAGACTCAGGATATCAGTGATAAGTGGGAACAGCCACGGTTCTTGTAGTCCAGCTGGAGAAAAAGACGATAGTTGCACAAAAATTCCGAAATTGCTCTAAGTGCTTTCGGGACCTAAACAAGATGTATGGTGGAGTAACTAAGTGAGCTACCTGCATGATGCAGTGGTGCGGAAGGCCCCACCGAGGAGGTGAGATTGAACCTGAAGGCTGAACGATGAGGAAGGGTCAGCGTGTGATGGGCTGGGGGAACAGAATATGCAAAGGCATTGGAGAGGAGAGATCCTAGGAATGGAAGGAGAGCCGACAGAATAAGAGGGGAGAGTGGTACTCAGTTAAGTTGGAAAGGCAGGTAGGGATCAGAGATCGTTCATGGGCTTGCAGAATGCCCAAGTGGGTGAGCGTGTGTGTGTGTGTGTGTGTGTGTGTGTGTACGGGCATTTGTGTTTGCATGCATAGGAGTACCTGCAGCATGTGTATACCTCTGGCTCTGGTGTTTGCTCGATGGCGTGTTAGTGAAAGGGATGTGTTTGATCTTTTCTATGTATGCCTCCAGACGGTTGTGCCTCTCTCTGTGTTTGTATGTACACAAGAACCTTTGTATTCATGCTTTCGAGTAGTTTTTTTGTATTCATATATTATCTCATGGTGATGTCTGTGTAGGTGGGTCATTATTTATGCGTGTGTTTGTGAAAACGTAGGGATGAATGTGTCATTGTGCAAGGAAGCTGGAGCACTGATGTGTATATTTGTGTGTGAATATATATGCATGGCATTACTGTATTTATGAATTTGTAACGGCCTGGTTATGTGTTATGAGCGTGTGATTCTGTGGGCATCTGTGTCTCCATGTGAAGCTCTGGATGTAGTCTTGCCCTCATCCAGACCACAAAATCTTGAAATTTTTATAGCCTACATTTGTTAGCAAGATGCAAACTTTCTCTGTAGTTATAGTTATGGCTGGTTTTATTTTATGTTTTCTATATTCCTGGCCTTTTAAAATCTGAATTCTACATACTTTATGTGAATATGTGTGTGTGAGTTTATTTCTCTTGGTTTCAATAAGTTGGCTTCAGCAAGGCCAAAGTCATTACTCTGTCTTCATGACATTAATATCTTTATTTAGAAGTGAGTTTCAGCCCTGGGGTAGTGGTTACCATAGGCAGCTTTTGTTTTTTTTTTCTCAGTTAATTTCCAAGTTGTAAGATGATCTAGCAGCTTGAGTGTCGGTGAATCCAACACAATGGGGCCATCCCTGGACCCCACGGATGTTCACCCTGACTGATACTGGCAGAGAAATGGAGACAGTGGCACCCAGGAAAAGAAAGGGAGGGGCCAGAGCCGGGACTGTCACTTCCTCTTCAAGTGGATGTTCCTGCAGCTCCCTGATCTTGGAAACAGCCTTAAAAGATTCCTGCATCATTGAGGGACACAGGCTCGGGTGTGCCTCTTCTCACGTTTGCTGACCCGTTTGCTCTTCCAACTAGAATAGTACAGTGTGATGAGGCTTTATAAAGATCATCTGCTCTCGTCTACCCTGCAAACGCTTCTCTCATAAGGGGTCATTCAGCTTCCCGTTGAACACATCTGTAGGAGATTGATTGTATTGGTTTCCCTAATGAATGACCTCTGATATTGATGCCCGTTTTCACTCTAACTGTGCAGCTCCGCCCCACTCTGCCTCTGGGCTCGTCTATGGGGCTTGCTTTGGGCAATAAGATGTCAGTGAACTTGAATGGAAGCAGACGTGGGAAAGAACACTTCCTCTGCACTGTTTTTCTGTGATTGCCTTTGAATAAGCCCCAAGTTTCACTTTGGGAGAGGGGCACACAATGCAATATACAGTTATATATCATAGAAATGTACACTTGCAGCCTCTATGCTCCTGTTAACCAAGGTCACCCCAAGAATTGTAATTAAAAAGGAATAAACCCTGAAACCAATTCAGATTACCCTTGGAAGTCAATCAGCATTCTATGGCCACAGCATAGATTTGATTTGGGATGTTAAAAATCAAATGAGGATGGCCTGACCAGGTGGTGGTGCAGTGAATACAGCATCGGCCTGGGATGCTGAGAAGCCAGGTTTGAAACCCCAAGGTCACTGGCTTCAGTGCGGGGTTGCCGGCTTGAGTGTGGGATCAGAGACATGACCCCGTGGTCACTGGCTCGAGCCCAAGGTCGCTAGTTTGAGCAAGGGGACACTGGCTCGGCTGAAGCCCCCCTGTCCAGGTACATATGAGAAAGCGATCAACGAACAAATAAGGTGCTATAACTACGAGTTGATGCTTCTCATCTCTCTCCACTCCTGTCTGTCTGTCCTTGTCTGTCTGTCTGTACGTCTCTCTCTCTCTCAAAAAAATAATCAAATAAGGATGAGCTTACAGAGAGCCTGGAATTGGGGTTGGGGTGGGGGAGAAGTGAGTCCAGAAGGAACTCCTCTCGTCCCATCCCAACCTCTTTGCGTCTTGGTGGTGCAGTTCCAGCTCACCTTTTTCCGCGGCAGGGTGGCCTCGGCGTCCTGAGTCTGAGCACGGCTTCGTCTTTGAGGGGAGACTGCCACGGCAGCCAGCTCAGAGGTTGCTCCGGGTACCCACTCAGATGCGTTTGTGAAGATCTTAGCCCAGGGTCTGGCATAGAGGACGAGTTTGGGAAGTGCTGGCTGTTAGCATCTCCGAAGTCACTCGCGCATCCGTGATAGCGTGCGTGAATTGTTCACCGTCCCGTGGTGTTTAAAACAAAAGACATAATTGATTGCTTATTTCATGTATTGCTTTGATTGCTTCCCTTTTGGGAATATAAAAAATACGTAAGACTTTCAATGGGGTTGATAATGTTCTTACTTTCCTTATCATTATTGTTATTATTATTATTATTATTTTTCACAAGGCATTAGGTTCTTGTATAATGAATTCTCTGACCACAGAAGGTTTTCAAGAAGCCAACCCTAGCACGTGGGGGAAAGCTTCCTATAAAATTTATCACATCGATGGAGCACTTGGTAGTTCCCCCACGAAACTGTCTCACTACTTTATCTCATTGGAGCAAGAAGATATTCCGGTGAATATGCATTCCCATTTTACAGACAATTAAACTGAATGAGCTTAGGACCATATCCTTTGGAAACCAAGTGAACTCACCATGGGCCAAGCACATTGAGAAAACCAAGGAGGAAATTGAGTGAAATTAGCACTTTGCCTTAATTCCCTGTATCTTTCCAGTTAAATGACCTTTTCTCCTCTGGCTGCTGCAAACTTGGCTTTGCCAGGGCAGATCTGACCTGGATCTGTCCGCGCTTTTGCATAGAGGGATGACCTTAATGGGTGTGCGGAATCCACCTGCCGCATACTGAAGGCCGGCCAGCAGATGAAAACGCGGAGAATGGAAAGTGCATTTCGGGTGCAGATCAAACCTGTCCCAGCAAGATAAATAACTGTGGTGACAGGGACTTTGGCCGTCCCTGAAACATGCTGAACGTCTCTGTGAATTAAAGGCAGAGCGCTTGACAATTTCATGTCTTTCTATCTGAAAATTTAATCTTCCAGGAGGTAGAGGAAGGGATCTGGGTCACTGACTTGCTCAGCCGGACTCTGACGAACAAAAAGGCCTTGTTTAGCTGAGTGGAAGTGATGGGACCCGGGGAGAGGCGATAGAGTGAGGAGTTAAAAACAGGGTGCAGTCCGATGACAGAAAGGTGGATTTCAAACAATCGAGAGAAGCAAGTCTGTTTGAATCTGTGGGGTAGAGCTTCGGAAAAGGAGGGCGTCAGTGCCTGGAAAAATCTCTCCCGAGTGCAGTCCCGCCTTGCAAATGTTTCCAGTGGTGGAGATGACGGAATCATACCCTGAGAAACCAGTGCGGTTAGCCAGGCAGCTCCGTGATGAACTCCAGGGCGAATGAGGCACCCAGAGGACAGAAAGAATTCAGGATCCAGGACAAAATTGAAAAGGCGGCCGGGACGCGGGGAAGATGTGTTACCGCAGATGAAGTTCACCAGAAGCCAAGGGTGAGACTCCGCGGAGAAGAAAGGAACAATCATCGTGTCAAAGAGGATCTTTAGAAGATCATCCCTGCAGTTCTGAGAGTCCTCTTTAGAAGAGGCAGTAGATCTATGCAGGGATAAGCTGGTTTTATGGTCCTGGGGGGGGGGGATTTGTAAAGGGAGACTTTAAGCCTGGCAAATGTGGAGGGGAGACTAGTGAGGGATTGGTGGCACAAATCTCCAAACAGGAGAAGGGACTAGAAGAAAGAACCCCCCTTGTCTTCATGATCTTCCCTGTCTTGATCTCAGATTCCAGGAGGCCTATGTTATGAGATTCTTTTTTTTTTTTTTTTTGTATTTTTTCTGAAGCTGGAAATGGGGAGAGACAGTCAGACAGACTCCTGCATGCGCCTGACCGGGATCCACCTGGCACGCCCACCAGGGGGCGACGCTCTGCCCACCAGGGGGCGATGCTCTGCCTCTCCGGGGCGTCGCTCTGTTGCGACCAGAGCCACTCTAGCGCCTGGGGCAGAGGCCGAGGAGCCATCCCCAGCGCCCAGGCCATCTTTGCTCCAATGGAGCCTCGGCTGTGGGAGGGGAAGAGAGAGACAGAGAGGAAGGAGAGGGGGAGGGGTGGAGAAGCAGATGGGCGCTTCTCCTGTGTGTCCTGGCAGGGAATCAAACCCGGGACTTCTGCACGCCAGGCCGATGCTCTACCACTGAGCCAACCGGCCAGGGCCTGTTATGAGATTCTTGAGCATAGCTCATGTACTGGGAGAAAATTCCTGGAGAAAGGTAGGAAGGGTGGGGTTCTGTCCTCCGTGGATTGGATGACGTCCATCCACTTGGGTGAGTGAGATCTTCTTTACTCAGTCTGTTGGTTCAAATGTTGATTTCGTCTAAAAACATTCTCACAGACACACTCAGCAATCATGTTATACCAGCTATCTGGGCACCCCTGAGCCCAGTCAAGTTGACACACAGAATTGAGCATCACATCCTTGAACTATCAAATGTAAAGCAGTCTGATGTCAGCCGGGAGAGAGGTCTCCAGTGGTGAGCCCAAGCATGTGTCCTTGACCTTAATTCAATCAGCACCTTGATTCCTCCACTAAATGCCTTCTCCCACGAATGACACAAAGCTGGAAGGGAGGGAGAACAGATACATTGGATGGCAGAAATGGACAAGGAACTTAACAGACAGGAATAGTGGACTGAATCTAATAAGACAGAAATCACCAAGATTAAACATTCAGCTAAAAAAAAAAAAAATCCTTCTGTTCCAGTGTGAAACAGGAGTAATGTGGTTAAGCAGTTACTCAGATAAGAAGAGTTGTGATTTCAGAAGATGGTAGTACAGTTTGAATCCAAAAAGGGAGATCCCATTGGCAAAAATTGTTATTAGGTATCAGGCCATATTACTAGGAATACAGTGTCTGTAATGGGTGATCGTCTTCTACTTAGCACTGATCACTCCTTACCCAGAGCGCCTTTTCTGTGTTTTAGTGACTTTGCAAATAGGGTGGGGTAACACTTGTTAATATCATGTGTCTGGTTTCCTTTAACGGTTTTGTTACCACATTGAAAATCATATTCAAATTCCTTTCGGTGGCATTCCTTAACCTCTCCCGTCCCCACCCCTGCATCCCCAGCTACTGTCTCCCCCAGTCACTGACTTCTGTTACTGATCTTCAAACAGGCTAAGCCGTGTTCTTGCCTTAGGGTTTGTCATTACCTATCTCCCCGACCTAAACACACTTTCCCTAGAATGTGGTCAGATTCTGCCCTTTTTTTGGGGTCAGATTCTGCACTTCATTCAGGTCCCATTATTCTACTGAGGTACATGCGCATTTATTCTTGTCTGGCTCCCTCACTAGAACATATGCTATGAGAGGGTAAGAATGTAACCACGTTGATCACTCTTAACACAGTGCAAAAGCTCATAGTAGGTGCTCTGTAAAAAAAAGCTCTTGAATAATGGATGAATAAGGAAATGAATGTTCTATGTCCTAAAGAACTCCTGTAGAACTTTCTTTTTTCATGATCTGCAATAGAAAGGCACCCAAATAAAAAGTATTGTGGATTGTTTCTTCACCGTCAAAACCTGCACAGTTTGCTGCTATTTCAGTGTGTGTCTCTTTCTCTGTGTGTGTATGTCCACAAGGGGAGGAAGACACTCTTCAATGTCTTCTCCTGACTAAGCTGGAAGTTATGTTGGTTCCACGCAACAGGACACACTGGAAACCAAGCTTCAAGGGTTGGGAAGAATTTTTTTTTTTCTTTTTGGGAGGAATTTCTACCTATTCAGTACCTCATGTCTCCATCTCTTCCTTCCTTCCTTCCTCCCCTCATTATTTCATTCTGGATTAATGGTGATAATTTGGTGGCTGGCTGGCCTCCCCTCTCAGGCCCCCATGTGTCCCCATCTAACCCCCGGGACACACAGGATGCTGGCCTTGTGTCCCCTGCCATCACCCCTGCTCAGGACCCCCCGCCCTTCCCAGTATGCAACCCCACTTTGAGCTTTGTCCCTGTGGGAAGGAAAACCATGACAGATGGTAAGCAGAGGAGTGATTCTGAAAGATTAAATTGGGAAAGAAATGGGATTTAAAAAGGTGGTGGGAAGACAGCGTTAATCCCAGTCACAAATCCTGGCTCGTTCTCTTCACAGATGTGTAGCCTGGGAGGGGCCCCTTTGCCTTCCTGACTCTCGGTTTCCTCTCTTCTTTAAAATGGGGAGGGGGCAGTGGTCAACCCTATCTCACCTAGTTATTACCTGAATTCAATGACACAACACACCAGACGGTGAATAGAGTCCCGGATGAGGTGTTCGATGATGACTTCCCAGCCTGTCCTTTCCTGTAACACCGGACATTTTATTCAGGGTGAGAGATGGGAACTGGGCCTCCCTGTGGTTCAGATAAGAGCAAAGTGGCTTTATTGCAGGTACTATTGCAATAAGACAGGACCAATTATTTTCTCTTTGTCGTATCCTTGTCATTTTTGGTTAAAGGAAAAAGGAGGACTTGGTCAGGACCCGGAATCCTGTTGTTCATTTCACATCTGGGAGGCCCTCCGGGAGGGTGGTGCTATCCCTGGGAGAGGGGCCCAGAGAGCAGCAAGGGCACCAGGAGAAGCTGGGTCCTCCGGGCCCAGCAATTCCACGGCCGCAAATTCCAGCCCGAGCCCTGTTCTTGGCCCGGCTCCGTCTGCCCACCTATAATTAAAATCGTGTCTCCAGTTAGACAGATTATAGGAAAGGCAAGAAGGATGTCAGCAAGTCATAATTTCCAGAATCGAAGCTCCTTTCTCTCCCATCATTTTCCCCCTCCCTCTTTCGGGTTTGGCAGCCGGTTCCCTAAAAAGTAGGCCATGGTGTCCTTTCCTACAGTTCATTGCAAGTGGGCAGAAAGGGTCGTCCGGGCTGCCAAGGCTGGGGTTCGGGTTTTCGCCGGCAGAGGCGGGGAGCCCTTCCTGGACGCACACCTCCGGCCAGGGAGGCAAACATTTGTCATGGAAGACTTGGGTTTTGTTGTTTTTTTTTCTCTTTCCTTTCTAAACAAGGGGTTGTAATAAATAAGGAATCTTTTGCAAATGTCGGCCCAGGCAGCCCAACCTTCTTTTTAATTTGCAGTGCATGTGTGCTGATGCATTTTTGACATTGGAAATTGTTACAGATGTCAAGTTGGAAAGACCTTTGCTTTTGGGGTCTTGGGATTTGAAAGTTGTGTTGGAACTGTCAGCCTCAGCCTTTTTGTTGTCGAATTCAGGAAAGGAGAACTTTTCAGAGGCAGAGTAGGTAAAAAACGCTTTGATCCAAGCCGTGGCTCTGTTGTTAGCATTACAACCATCCTCCATCTTATCCGCGGTGGATGTGTTTCAAGACCCCCTAGTGGATGTGTAAAACCACAGATAGCCCTGGACCCTATACGTACTATGTTTTCTCCAATATATACATGCCTGTGATAAAGTTTACCTTACAGAATAGGCAAAGTAAGAGGTGAACAATAACTCAGAATAAAGTAAAACAATTATAACAACACACGGTAACAAAAGCTATGTGAATGGCTTTGGGGCCATTATTAAGTAAAATAAGGGTGATTTGGACACATGCACTGTGATACCCGGACAAACAAATGATTCATATTCCAGGCAGGGTGGAGCATGACAGTGAGAGATTTCATCACACTATGCAGAACGGTGCCTGAGGTAAATTTTCTTTTCGGACTGCCATGGACCGTGGGTAACCGAAACCGCAGAAAGCAAAACCGCGGATAAGGGGAGATGACTGTATTTTTGTAAAAATATCCGTAGACCTGAGATGGCACTGTGTGGACACAGAATTCTTTCCTTGTTGGAGGCTGCCACAGCCAAGAGGGAGGCTCCTTGCAGGACCCCAAACAGTGGGTCAAAGATGTGAAAAAGTCCGTCACCCTAGGGGGTGTGTACCTGAGCCAACTTGTTAACTTTTTTTTTTTTTCTGGGACAATATGCATGCTTGCTGTGTGTTTCTGACATCATTTGGAAAAAGACTGAGGCATAGTGGTTATAAAGCAAGTTTTGAGAGACATTTGGACCATGAGTAAAAGTTTGTTTCCTTTGCTCACTTATGAGCCTGGCCCCTTTTCTCCCAGGTTCGCTCCAATTGATTAGTAGGGGATCATTTAGGAATGTCTGCTTTGGAGACAGGCGAGGACAGAAACAGCTTATGTGCAGCGCACGTGCCATTCTAACCTGGGAGAGTCCCAAAGTGCTGGCTGGGCTGCTTCCTGTTCCTAGTCCAGCCAGGGCTGGCCTTCTTCCTGCTTCCGGCTTGCCACCCTGCCTTCTCCACCTCCTCTTCTTCTTCCTTTTCCTTCTCTTCACTCTCTTCTTCTTCTTCTTCTTCTTCTTCTTCTTCTTCTTCTTCTTCTTCTTCTTCTTCTTCTTCTTCTTCTTCTTCTTCTTCTTCTTCTGTCGCTCCCTCTCTTCTCCTAGACAAGTTAACTCATTTTGTGCCTAACACCTGCTAAGCTTCCTGTTCCTAGTCCAGCCAGGGCTGGCCTTCTTCCTGCTTCCGGCTTGCCACCCTGCCTTCTCCACCTCCTCTTCTTCTTCCTTTTCCTTCTCTTCACTTTCTTCTTCTTCTTCTTCTTCTTCTTCTTCTTCTTCTTCTTCTTCTTCTTCTTCTTCTTCTTCTTCTTCTTCTTCTTCTTCTTCTTCTTCTGTCACTCCCTCTCTTCTCCTAGACAAGTTAACTCATTTTGTGCCTAACACCTGCTAAGCCCTTTGACGTCTATCATCTTATTGAATCCTTGAACAACCCCTACAATTACAATGTTATTTTTAGAGATCAGGGAGCAGAAACTCAGAGGGACCTGGGAAGGTGACATAGTGTCAGAGCCAGGAAGGAGACCCAGGACTCTCCGAAGCCAAAGTGTTTGCTCACCTTTGTGGTATTCGTGGCCCCACCAGCTGTCCCCACCCAACCCCCGAGACTGTGCCTCTCCGGCTACCCCCCCCCCCCCCCAGCTGTCAGCAGCATCTTTGTCCCTGAGTTAGGAAAGACCGAGCCGGCTAATGAGAAACGTGGGAGTGGAGGGTTGTTACTTATTTATTTATTTTTAATTAAAAATGTTCCCTTTTTGTGTTCTTCTTTGATTCTATTTAAACAGTCCAGCAAAAAGGTACAGTTTGGACCAAATTAGTCCTCTGGTGGAAGTGTCCAAGAAGAATATTCTGGAATGGCATCTGAGCATCTGACAATTCCCTAGGCAGCACAGCTGGATCATGACGTTAACCAGAAATGCCAGAGCTCAGATTCCTGAAGCCTCACCCTGAGGGGGAAGCTGGGAGGTTGGCTGGGGAGGGCTGGTATTTCAGCCGATCTCTTCCAGGCCCTGCTGCCGGGGGAGAGAAGCTGCCCTTACACGAGCTTGCTCTGCATCCGGGCAGATTTAGGGCCAGGAGTGGGCAGGCTCCGGGCTCTGCCACTTGGGAAGGAGATGCGCAAACTGGCCCAGCTCAGTTCTGTGGAGCCCACACGGCGAGAGTGTTCCCATCACTGCAGGCTCCATGTGGGCCCCTGGCCCTGGCCCCTCCTGCATGGCACCCCACCACTTGACTTCCAGCTGCCTCAGGTGGAGCTGAGTGACTGCCCAATTTTGTTTCAAGACCACAGAGAGAACACATTGTGTCCTTCTTCTTTCCAATGTTCTGATTTGTTAGGGGCACCAAGCCCAGCACCCGGGCCATGTGTCGGGGTGCAAATACCTTTGCGTTCCCATTGGCTACTTTCTCAGTTGGCAAGACGGCAAAGCTCCTGGCCAGAGGCTAGAGCACAGTGGGAAGGTGCTACAGAACGGGCGCGGGGACAATGTTGGTAACATCTGAATGTGCACCTCAGAGCCTGGCTGTTTCCTTCCTTGTTTGTCTATTTGCTACACTGCTCACAAAAGTTAGGGGATCAGGAAACACGCAGATACTCTGGTACCTTCAGCCTTTTGTACAGTGCATTTTCACCAATGGAATAAAAGTTGGTTTTGCATCTCATTTGCATAATCGAACAACTTCCTTTGACTAGTCGTTTGCTGTTCTGATGTTCTTGTTTAATAAAACAAAATCAAACACTTCTTGTTTTTTTATGGCTCCACATTCATTTTTAAATATCCTGTAATTTTTGTGAGCAATAGATTTTGTTTTAATTTCAAAGCACAAAGCATTGATTCCTTTACCACCAAGAAGGTAGCCTAATAGAGAAGAAAGCCATTAGGTGTCCGTTGTCTGAGTCAATCAGTGGTTCTTAGTCTTAAATGCATATGGGAATTCCTCAGGGAGTTTTATTGATGCCTGGGTGCCATCCCTCAAGATTCTGATTTCATTTTTCTTGGTTGAAACTTCTATACCCTGAGATTTAAAAGCTCCATGGGTAATTTGAAGGTTCAGCTAAGCTAGGAAACTGTGGTTCTTGGATGCAGGTGGTGCACTAGTCAGATGTGTTCATCTGTCATCATCACAATAACCTAAGTAGATAACTTTTATTGAGTACTCATGTGCCAGACACTGTGTGAAGGGGGTTCTGCCTTTATCACCTCACTGAATTCTTAAACAATGTGTATCTGAATCACTTGGGCTTGTTAAAGCAGGGGTGCCTGGTCCTTACCCCCAGAGTTCTGATTCAGTAGGTGTGGCAGGCAGCCCCCCAAGATGGTCCTCCCTTCTAGTGTTCATGTCTTGGGTAATCCCCTCCCCTATAGTTTGAAATGGTCTTATTGACTTGTTTCTAAAGAATAGAATATGGTAAAGGAAATGTGATACTGCTTCTGAAATAAAGATATAAAAAGTGTTGTGTCTTCCATCACTCTCTCTGATGTGTCACTTGTCCTGGGGAAGAAGCTCCCATTGTGTGACACAGCCTTGTAGTGAGAGCCATCTGGCAAGGATGTCTAGATTTCTGACACCCAGAGACTGGAAGAATACGTGCTTGATGTGCTTAGCTGCGAAGTCATAGAGCAATTTGTTATGCAGCGATGGATAAGGGATGTCGCAGGTCAGGGGAGGGGCCTGAGAACACGCATTTCTAACACGGTCCTAGGTGATGCTGATACTGTTAGTCTGGGGAATCGCACTTTGAGAATCACTACTTTCCATCAACACTGAGATGATACTATTAGTTACCCATTATACAGATGGAGAAACAGCCCTAGAAGTTTTCAGTAACTTGCTCAAGGTCACAACAAGAGTGGTAGTGCTGGGATTCAAATGCAGGAAAGCTGACCTCCCTATCGAACTGCTCTGCGATGCTACCTCCTTTGCTCACGGTGAAGTTTATTGCCTTCTGTGTTGAATTGTGTTGATTGAATTGTGCCCAGTGGTGATGGTTGCCAATGAGGCACTTTGATTTGGGTCTTTATGGAGGATTATAGTTGAAATGGCTCTCCTCGAGGACATAAATATTCCCCCAAATTAGAATTAGTGCTGGAATTAACCCGAGGACCACTTTACCTTTTGATACAGAGATTCTCAAACCTTAGCACGTATCAAAATCGCTTGGAAGGCTTGTTAAAATACAGATTAATGGGACCCATCCTCGGAGTTTCTGACCTAGCAAGTCTGGCGTCGAATTTAAGAATTTGCATTTCTAACAAGTTTCCAGTCAATGGATCCCACCATGACCACCAGGGACCGCACTTAGAGATGCACTGTTTAAATCAAAGGGACAAGATGCTTGCTGTATGACTGACATGCTTTTTAGGCTAAACCCTCTGAGTTGTTCAGTGCAGAGCGGAGCAGGCAAAGGCTGCGCCCCGTGCTACCCCCATGTATGTTTCCACCCTTGTGCCTTTCTTTTATGGCCAGGACATATGTTTGAAGGAGCCATGCTGCTGGGCTCTTTCTGCACGTCCTATGCATTCCAGGGCGGCTCGGATTCCATTCTAATGATTGAGGGCAGAATGTGGTCATGGGCAGCCAACAGTGTTGCTTTGAGAGAGGTGTTGCCTTTTGGGTTTGGTCTTGAGAAACTGAAATGGGAACTCTGTCAAGCGACTGCTCGGGCATGCCTATCCACATTATCTGTCGCTACAAACAGAGCGAGGGTGGGTCACAGCCCGGCCAGGTGGAGGGAATGAATGGATTAAGCGAAGCCAAGATCAGCCGAGCCAAAGTGCGGGAGAACTGCTTCACATCTTGGACGCCGAGCTGTCTTTCCCTTGCCAATAGGGACTTGTGTTTTTCTTTCTTTTTTCTCCATCTCTGATCATCCCCTTCACTCAACCTGGAGCTCTGGGGCCAATTACAGCCTGGCCAGGACGGAGCCCAGGGTGTTGGCATGTGGAGGTTGAGCCGTGGGCATATTGGAATGTACAGCTGGCTCCGGGCACGGGGTGAGGAGCTCTTACCTCCCTTTGCACCAGCCGTGAACAACGGCCGGTAGGCTAACCTGGGGACGCCAACAGACAGCGTGTCCTTTGGTATCTCCATGTCCAGGGGACCCACTGTGGATACTAAACTCTATTTTTGAATTATAAATAATACACAATGGGCCCTCTGTGCTACTCTACAGACCTGGTTCATATGGTTTGAGAGGCAATGTTGTAGAAGAATGTCCTATTTATTTATCATTTTCCATCCCCTGTTGCCCTTGTCATCCTTCCCTACAGACAGAATATTCTCTCCATCCCACTAACTTTGGTTCTCTGCTGTGACTTACTTTGCCCGATGATCTGTTTGCTGCATTGGAGTGAAAACTTTGAGAGCCATTGAAAGCTTCCACACCATTGCTCTTCTCCTGTCCCCTCCACCACGAGCCCAGCACGGAGCAACCTGGTAGCGACTGCTCCTTGTGCCAGGTCCCGTAATGGGAAGGCAGTCCTCCACCTCCCAGAGCGGTCTCAGAACCCCAGCTAACCAGCAGTGGGAGTGAAAAACAAGTCATTGGTTTTGTGAGCTAAGACTTGAAGGTTGTTTATTACACAGCAGAACGTAGAGAGAGCTGTCAAACTCAGAGGCAGAGCCAGACTCCGGTCTAGCTGGTTCAAGTATGGAGCTCGGCTTCCTTTGTTTCATTAACTCAGGAACACTGGACTGGAGTGACCACTTTGAGGTGTGACCTACATAGAAAAAGCAAAATTTTAAAATCTGCAAGGGAAAATGTTGAATCACATCTGGATGATCTAGCGGGATGAAAAGTGTTCATAAATAAAACATGAAAGATTGATAAATTAAAATGAAATAAAAGCTTTTACATAACCAAAGACACATAAGCAAAAAAGGAAAGGAGGCTCAGAAATGGAGAAGGTATTTTATGTATAATGGACACGTCCATTACATATGTATGAAGGGTTTTATATACAATAAAATCAGAATATGTAATGATGTAGTGAGTTCTTACAAGTCAATAATAAGAGGACAAAGCACTAGAAAATAAAAGGCAAGGCTATCATCAGAAATTCATGGAAGAGGTCACAAGAATGGCCAATATCTGGAATAATTAGAGGAATGTGAGCTAAACCACAACGAGACAGATTTAACAACCATCAGACTTGCAAAAGTTAGAGTTTGACAGTACCAAGTGTTGGGGAAAATGCACTCTGTGGCATGGCTAAGAGCTGCTATGACACAAACCTTGATCTTGAGGAACTTGGCGTGGACTGCAGGAAGCAGACGTGTGAAGAGATGACCCCACGATGGTGCACGTTCTCGGGACGTAGGATCTGGGACGGGGCCCCGATTCACTGAGACTCGGGGTCAAGGAAGACCTCACAGAGGAAGTGACGTGAGAGAGGAAAAGAGAATTTTAGACATAAGGGAACCTGGGTAAAAAGAAAAGGGAAAAGATAAGGGAACGTGGTATGGAATTCCAAGAGAAAGAAGACAGAGAAAGACGAATTCCGTATGATATTACTTACATGTGAAATTTTAAAAAGCTGAACTTATAGAAGCAGAGACTAGAATGGTGGCTAGCAGGAGCTGGAGGTCGGGGGAAATAGGGAGACATTGGTCAAAACATCCAGTTCTAAGATGAATAAGTTTCAGGAATCTAATGTACATTATAGTGACTACAGTTGTAGCTATAGTTAACAACAATAGCTGTATTATATTCTTGAAAGTTGCTAAGAAAGTTCTTAAATGTCTTCAGCACAAAAGAGAAATGGTAATTGTGGAATGTGATGGGGATGTTGGCTCACACTATGGTAGTTATTACTTTGCAATATATTATATAAATGTCAAGTCATTACCTTGTATACCTTAAACTTACACAATGTTGTATGTCAACTGTAACTCAATAAAGCTGAAAAGGGGAAAGAAAAATGGACAACAGAAGGATTGTACTACATTATAAACACAAAATAATTGATTCCAGGTTGCAGAGAAATGAGTCAGTGAAGTAGAGGAGAAGCTGGCAAAACTCTTCCATAATATGAGGGCAAAAGACAGGGATACACGTCATCAGAGAGACAATTTATGACTGTGGAGGAAATCTTAGATCCACACAACTGGCAGGGCTGAAAAAAGAGATCATAATGAGTAGAAGAGAAATGAAAATAAAAAATATAATAGAAGAAAAAATTTCAGGTGAAGAAATATTAGAAAAGATCTAACTGGCAAATATCAGAAGAAAAAAGAAAACCAGCAACCAACTAAAACCCTAGACCTTGGCTGCTTTAAACATTTTTTCCTTTTTTCCCAATTAGTGCAATTTACTCTCATTTTTCTAATTATAAAATGAGTATGTGTTTATTTTTGGAAATTAGAGAAATAGACAATAAAAATCAAATTACCTGGTGCTGGTAACAGAACACTACTAAGAGTTATCATTATTATTATGTTCTTTTACTGTTTCTTTATGCTACTTATCTATACAAAACAGAGAATATATTGTGTGCATGAGAATATATTTGCATACTATATGTGTACACATAGGTGTATATATATATACATGTGTGTATATGTACATGTGTGTACACGAAAGAATGTGTGTATATGTATAATACATACCTATTTACAGTAACAGTTCATTTTTTTTAAACTTAATTTTTAGATGTGTATAGGAAGAAGGACAATGAAACAACATAGGAAACATAGGCGTATGAAATCTTAACTTTTTGGTTTCATTTTCAAGTTTTATTATGCTCCTTACTTTGTGATAATTTTCAAAACATTCTGAATTTGCAGTTTGGATTTCTTACCCAACCGAACAGTACTTTGGAGAGGTTCTCCTGTGCTTTCTCCTGAAAGTTTTCACGTTTTGCCTTTCATATATGTAGGTCACATTTCCAAGTGGTTGTTTTATTGGTTCACGTGCTAGAAAAAAAAAAAATCATCTCTGCTTTTCCTCCACTGTGGTCAGAGACTAGGACCAGAAGAGACTTTTCCTCTTTGGAACATTATAAGGTTTCCATCAAGGCTTAATTATGCATTCATATTTTTGTTCATGTTTTGGGATCCTGGAAAAAAAAAAGTTTTTTGGTTGTTGTTGCTGCTAATGGTTGTTTCTTTGTTTTAGAAGCGCGGCATCTTTACTGACCCGTGGTCTTGTCAGAGTTCTAAAATCTGTGCAGGTCGGATGGCGGTAAAACAGGATCTCATTGTGGTTGGTTTCACGTTTCTCTAATACAGGGGTCCCCAAACTTTTTACACAGGGGGCCAGTTCACTGTCCCTCAGACCGTTGGAGGGCCGGACTATAAAAAAAAACTATGAACAAATCCCTATGCACACTGCACGTATCTTATTTTAGAGTAAAAAAACAAAACGGGAACAAATACAATATTTAAAATAAAGAACCAGTAAATTTAAATCAAGAAACTGACCAGTATTTCAATGGGAACTATGGGCCTGCTTTTGGCTAATGAGATGGTCAATGTGCTCCTTTCATTGACCACCAATGAAAGAGGTGCCCCTTCAGGAAGTGCAACAGGGGCGGATAAATGGCCTCAGGGGGCCTCATGCGGCCCGCTGGCCGTAGTTTGGGGACCCCTGCAATAGCTTGAGAAATCCATCGTCAGTCCAATGCTCTTTGGTCATTCTTGTTTTCTCTTCTGTGAATTTCTGATTCTAGCCTTTGCCCTTTTCTTATCGGTTGGTCTTTTTATTTTTTATTTATTTTTTTTAAAAATAAGTGATTTATAGGCATTCATTACGCGTTCTGGGTTTGATATTTTTCTCTTGTAACATGAATTAGAAATAACTTCGGCCTGTCCAAAGCTCGACTTGCTTTCTTGGCCTATGTTGTCTTTCGTCGAACCGAAGTTTTCTGTTTTAATCTAGTAAGTTTGTCGATCTTTTCTTTCATGTGCTGTACTTTTTATCTTTTGCTTAAGAAAATCTTCCCTTCTGTTAGTTTAGAAGGATATTTCCCTATATTTTTCTTTTGAAGATGTTACCCTTTTGCTTTCTATCATTATCAGGTTTTTAATCTGTAAGGAATTTAAGCTTGTATACAATGTCAGGAATTCTAGCAATTCATTTCTTTTTTTTTTTTCAATTTATATGATCAGTTGTTACATCATTAAATAGATATATTCTTGTCTATTTATTTGATGCCTCCATATATTGGTGGACATTCCTTGGTTCTGTGAGTCAGTTTATTTTTACTTTTATCAATACCACACTGTTTTAGTTTCTGTAGCTTCCTAATAATTCAGGTAAAGATGGGAGTATCACCCGTCTTTATTCTTAAACATTGTCTTGGCTAGTTTCAGTTCTTTACTCATCCATATGAATTTCAACATCAGTTTATTAATTTTCATGGAAAGCTCTGGTGTGATTTTTATTGGAAACATGGACTTATATATTCATTTAAAAGTTCTTGCCTCCTTTATAATATTGAGTTTTTTAAATCCAGTGACATAGTGTATCTATCTCTGCCTTTTAATACTTTTTTATGTTCTTAAATAAAAATTGATCACTTTCTTCATAAATTCCTTGCCTTTCTGCATATCTTGAGCTGCACTTATTCTTAGCTAGCCTGTAATGTTTGTCGTTCTTAAAAGTGAGACTTCCATGTTTATTATAATTTCTAATTATTTTGATGAGTGATACTGACTTGAACATACCATTCCATATCTAGTAATAATGCTAAATTTATTTTATTTTTTGTATTTTTCTGAAGCTGGAAACGGGGAGGCAGTCAGACAGACTCCCGCATGCGCCCGACCGGGATCCACCCTGCACGCCCACCAGGGGGCGATGCTCTGCCCATCTGGGGCATCACTCTGCCACAATCAGAGTCACTCTAGCGCCTGAGGCAGAGGCCACAGAATCATCCTCAGCGCCCTGGCAAACTTTGCTCCAATGGGGTCTTGGCTGCGGGAGGGGAAGAGAGAGACAGAGAGGAAGGAGGGGGGGGGAGGGGTGGAGAAGCATATGGGTGCTTCTCCTGTGTGCCCTGGCCGGGAATCAAACCCGGGACTCCTGCACGCCAGGTCGACACTCTACCACTGAGCCAACTGGCCAGGGCAACGCTAAATATTTTTAAATAGTTCTAATACTTTTTTCCTACGTTGTCTTCTATAATCAATGTTGTCTTTGTGACTAGCAGAGATGTATCTTTCTCTCTAATCGCTCCTTGCTTTTCTTCGCCTGTCTGCATTGACTGGGACCCGCTAGGTAATGCTGAGTGGGTACAATGATCACAGCAGCCCTCTGCCTTTGTCCTGACTTTAAAGAGAATGCTGCTACACTCTCACTGTTCCATATGCTGTGTGCTGGACCTTTTATCTACATCTGCTGCATCAGGAAGTTCTTTCCCTCCCCACTCTGGAGTGCCAACTACCTTTTTTTTTTTTTTTAATAAATTTTATCAAATGCTTTTGGGCTATCTTTTGTGATACTCATATAATTTTTCTTTCTTAATATGTTAATGAGGTGAATTTCATGCATAGATTTTTCTAACGTTTGATCATGCTAACATTTCTGGCATAACTACAACTTGATCACCATTATTTACATATTATTATTATTATTATTATTATTTATTAGTGCATTCAGCTTGCTAATATTTTAATCAAGAGGCTACTGTACAGCCCATGTCTATCTTTTTTAAGTTCTAGAAGTTAAATTCTAAGTTAGTCATTTACAAATTTGCTTCCTTTTTTTTCCCCTTCTCTTCATCTTTTTTTTCCCCCCCTGCTACCATTTCCTTTAATCATCTATACTGTATTTTATCTAATCACCTCTTTTAGGTAACAAGCTCTTTCTTCCTGCCCCTTCTGGTGGTTACGTCTCATGGCTCCCCACAGTTGTGGTCCTTTTTCTCCATTGGGTTTATCATTTTCAATTCTGAGCTCATCTTCAGCAATGATGGGTTGTTCTGCAGACTTCATTGGGTCTGTGTTGTTGAAGCTTCCTTGCTGAACCTTCATGGTGATACCTGGAGCTTCTCTGGTCCCTTCAGAGTTTGAATGAGCTCTTTGAGGATCTTGGCTTTCTATACAATGCTAATCCCATCTTCTGCCTCGGACAAGCCTTGAATTGTATGTTTTCATCCTCCTGTAGACAGTGAAAACTTTGGGTTCCTGAAGATTGTTATTTGAACTTGAACACCTCCTGTACCTTTGCAGCCTCAGCTCATGTATTTTCCTTTTTTAAATTTTTCTTAATTGAGAATCAGAGAGGCAGAAAGACAAACTCCCACATGTGTCCCAACCTGGATTCATCCAGCAAGCCCCTATGGGGCAACGCTCTGCCCATCTGGGGCTGTTGCTTTATTGTTCTGCAACTGAGCTATTTTAGCAACTGAAGAGAGGCCATGGAACCATCCTCAGTGCCTGGGGCCAACTTGCTCCAACTGAGCCATGGCTGTGGGAGGGGAAGAGAGAGGGGGAGGGGTGGAGAAGCAGATGGTCACTTCTCCTCTGTGCCTTGACTGGGAATCGACTCCTGAACTTCCACACAATGGGCTGATGCTCTACCACTGTGGCCAGGGCTGTTTTCCTTTCATATCTCAGAATCTTGGGATTTATTTTTCTTCTAGGACTTCCACGCATTCTATGGGTGTGAGAAGAAACTGGGAGAATTTTCCTTGTGAAGTTGAATGTTTTCTGTGTCTGAGCCTGACAATTATGAAGGTTCCTATTATTTCCCCGTGTGTGTGGTTTCTCAAGTCTTAACAACATAGGTCTTTCAGCCTCGGTAAAGTATGACTGGATGTATTTAGCAACTTAACATTTTTATAAAAGCATTCAGTTGGCAAATTTTGTACTTGTTTTCTAGGAAAAACAGTAAAGGATAACATTGTAAGGTCACATAAAAATGGTCACATTGTTTCTAAAATAATAAGCAACATTTTTACCTTGAAATAGAGGATACTGGACTTTCAAGAGATCCCCGAAGAACATTTTATCTGTAAAAGGGTAAAAAAATAAATATCGCCGCTGTTTAATTTTTCCAAGTTTTCTGTATTTTTACTTCTTCTTTTCTCATGGCATCAACATTTCTGGGCCTTGCACTGCGAGTTGTCGAAAAGCCATTTGGCCTTTCAGCTCCAATCACAAACCCCAAACTCTCACTTCCTCTAAGCTGCAACTTGAGCACCTGCAAACGCGGCCAACTTCAAGCCAGAGGGAAAATGTTTTTTTTTCTTTTAGCCGTTTTGACATCATCCCAAGTAACACCAACTGTAAAGAGGGGACGTGTCATAGGGAGGTGAATGCCCGGTTCAGGTCTGACCTCGGAGCCGTGCGCCCCGGTGCAAGTGAGCGCACTTGGAAAGGAGTGGTGATAACTCAGCCATTTCTAAAAGGGGAACATGGTAACAAGCAGAGGGAGGCTGGCCATAGAAAACAGCCCGGTTGGTGTGTGTGTCAAACCGGTCAATCTGCTTCTGCTTAGGGGGCGTCTTGGGCCTGGTTCAAAGGAAGGCCTGCTCTGTACCATGTGTGCCTGGGAACGTGAAAGTGGGTGGAAACTAGAGACTGTTCAGTCCTTGGTGTTTACTTAATAAGAGCCTAGGCTCCCCAGGAAACGGGCAGGGCCAGGGGCCCGCCAGAGAGAGTCTCGGGGACCAGCGCGGGCTGCGGTTCACTGGCTGGGCCTGGCTCGCCCCTCTGTCTGCCCAGGGACTTCGGTTCCCTTGCGGGATTGTAGCAGTTTCTTGAGACCACCCAAGCACCCTCTGGTTCGCTCCCCTCTCCTTGCCTGCTGTCTGTACGTTCTGATGGGGATGTTTGCGAAGGCTTGTACAGGATGACCGTGCCCATCTTGGAAAAGAACTAGGCTCCATCTGGTAAGGCCTAAGGCCAAAAAGCTTGTAAAGCCTGGATTAAAATCCAGGCTTGGCTAAGGTTTAATAGTGTGACTTTGGCTAAACCACTTGACTCTTCCCAGGCCCTTATTTTCCTCTCTGATGTGGGTTATTGGGAAGGCCAAATGGCATTCATTCATTCATTCATTCAACAAATAATCATCGCGCACCACCTCCGTGCCAGAAACCCTTCTAGGTGCGACGGATACAGCCATGGACATCCCTGCTTTCCGGGAATTTGCCTGTTGATGGAGGCATCAGATGATAAAACAAAGCAAATGTTGTGCTAGTATTTCAGTGGGTGGTAAGTGCCAGGAGTGGGGCGGGGAGAGGAAGGAGCTGTAAAGAATGATGGGGGATGGGTAAAATTTTAGCTGAGGCAGTGACACTGGAGCAAGGGGGCAAGGGACTAAGCCGCGTGGATAATTAGGGAAAAAGCATTGTAGGCAGAGTGAATAAGCCTTGAACTCTCTGACGCAGGAGCAAGTGTGGCATATGGGGCGAGGGACAGCAAGAAGGGGATGTGGCTGAAACAGATAGAATGACAGGGAGAAGAAGAGGAGATGACATTATACGGGTCAAGTTGGGGTATGTGAGGGGGTCATCAGACAATGGAGATCTGTAGGCTGTATAAGAGATGATGCATATCAAACATATGTTGATAGGTGAAGGGATGTCCAAATTTATGTGCTACAACGTAAACAAAATCCCTGCTCTGGGATTTTGGTTCTCAAATCAGTCGACATGGTGGATTCTAGTGTCTCATTCTCGGTTCTGAAACCCTGGCTCCGGTAGAGCCATAGTTCTGAAAGGGGCTGTCATGCTTCCAGGTGTAGTCTGCAGCACGGCAGGCGTGTTGTCAAATTCTCTACTGACATGTCACACACATTTTTGCTGCAAGTGAGTTGGTGGCGATTATGGCTGTGCGTGGACTTTTTAAGCTGAGCGGGGTGATGGTGAAGCGTAATGTCTATAATTAAGAGCTAGGAATTTTAAGAAGTACGGATCGGTGTTACAGAATAGTTGTCGGGATGTAAAGGACAGCACAGGGATTACAGCCCATAATATTGTAATAACTATGTTTGGTGTCAGATGGGTGCTAGATTTATTGGAGGGTGATCGCTTCACAGGTTGTAGAAATGTCCGATCATTATGTTGTACAAGTGAAACTAATAAAATATTGTACATCAACTGTAATTGAAAAATAGAAAAAAGTATTAAAGAAAGAGAGCTAAGAGTCGTAGCTTATTGGCGTCAAGGGAAGACCACATCCTGAGATGCCTGAGGACATCCCCCAGCGAGAGGGGCCAGGGACTCAAGCAGGGTCGCCGTAACGAAGGGAGCAAAGGTACAATCCAGTCACTGCGGGGCTTTTATAGACACCGAGGGACGTTTTTATAACACAGGAGCGATTGTGACACTGTCATGGCTGACTTGTTAAAATCTGCTATTGGGGGATTTTAATTCTGCTAAGCATGCTGCTAAAATTTCAACTAGTCCAAAGTGTGCTGCAAAAACATACCAAAAAAAAGAAAAAAAAAAGAAAAGAAAAGAAAAAGGAAACTGGAAGCCTTGTTTTATTTCATTTATTTATCTTTTAAATTGATTTTAGAGAGAGAGAGAAAGGGAAATATCAATTTCTTGCTTCACTTACTTATGCATTCATTAGTTGATTTTTTTTTTTTTTACAGAGACAGAGAGTGAGTCAGAGAGAGGGATAGATAGGGACGGACAGACAGACAGAAACGGAGAGAGATGAGAAGCATCAATCATCAGTTTTTCGTTGCGACACCTTAGTTGTTCATTGATTGCTTTCTCATATGTGCCTTGACCGCAGGCCTTCAGCAGACTGAGTAATGCCTTGCTCCAGCCAGCAACCTTGGGTCCAAGCTAGTGAGCTTTGCTCAAACCAGATGAGCCCGCGCTAGAGCTGGCAAGCTCGGGGTCTCGAACCTGGGTCCTCCGCATCGCAGTCCGATGCTCTATCTACTGCGCCACCGCCTGGTCAGGCCATTAGTTGATTCTTGTATGTGTCCTGACTGGGGATTAAACCTATAATCTTGGCACGAGAGGATGATGCTTTAACCAACTGAGCTACACAGCCAAGGCTTGGGAGGCCATGTTTTAGAACCTAGAGAACCATATGACTGTATCTGCTATGCAGCTGCTGGGGGGATCACTTTGGGCCCATGAGCAGTCTAGACACATAAGCTGATTAGTTGGATTTGATCATTGCATTATATAAATGATTTCTTTTTTATGTTAGTTGGACACTTGGTTGATAAAATACCTTACCCTTCATTATTTCATTTCATCTTCTTAAAACTCAGTTCGAGTAGGTGGCATGGATTGTTCTCTTCATATTGTGAATGAGAAAAATGCAAGAACAGGGAGATGACTTGACTTGCCCAAGACCACACTGCTATTTAGTGGTGGCAAAGATGGGACATGAATCCAAACGATCCACCACACCTCTTTCCTTTCCGTTGTAAACTGATTTCTAAATGATGACAACATAGTAGAGAAAGACAATTGGCCCAACCAGTAGACGCTTTCAATTTTAACCAATCATTAACCGCATGTGGATGGGGGAGACCCAAAACAGCTCTTAAAAATGAGCTTAATTTAATGTAACCTAACAATCAAGTGTGTACCCGGGCTTCATGATTACCAGAGTACTGGGACTTCTGTGTTCCCCAGTGTGACAGTGGGCTGAACTTGGCGAGCCTGGTCAAGTAGAGAGGAATGGGTCGAGAGTTGTGGTCAGTATGAATCCATTACCTGAGGTTCTCTTAATTATCATTGAGAAATGATCTTTTTCTGCCTTGTAGTTTAATTCTCCCAGCTAGGTTGACCTCTGAGAGGTCCATGTTCACCACTGTTTTATTTTAGAAATCCCCCATAGCTGCCCACTCTCTAGTGCAGTGCTGCCCAGGAGAACGTTCTAAGATAATGGAAAGATTGTCTCTCTGCACCATCCAATAGGGTAGCGCCAGCCACATGTGGCTTTTGGGTAGTTAAAAATGTGGTGGTTCAACAGAGGGACTGATTATTAAGTTTTATTTAATTTTAAGTAATTTAGATCGAAGTAATCATGTGTGTGTGGCGAGTGGCTGCCATGTGGACAGTACAACTCTAGGAATGCTACCGTCCTCTAGATCTCATTCTCACAGCTGCTGGTGACATCTGCGATCCCCAACAGAGCCTGCTCTAGGAACTGCTCTCAGATAAAGAAAGCCTCTTGGCCTCGGATCCCACCACCGTATGGGTCAGCCTAAACTCAATGACTGATCAGCGCACAGTATAATGGTCTGTCTCTTTTTCCCCAGTTTGGGACGGCTCTGAGGGGGCTATCTCAGCTCTAGACCTCTGTTATGGAACTGGCCGAGACTTCTGTTGCACCTGTGTCACCAAGCAGTTTCTCTCCCACCCTGTCTGTCTTCTTGCACCCTTCACAGATGTTGATCCCCAAAGCCCTCCCCATCAAACTGCCCACTCATGACTGTCCATCTCAGACAGAGTCACCTTCTTTTTTTAAATTTATTTTTTTTATTTTTCTGAAGTGAGAAGCAGGGAAGCAGAGACAGACTCCCGCATGCGCCTGACTGGGATCCACCCGGCATGCCCACCAGGGGGTGATGCTCTGCCCATCTGGGGTGTCGCTCTGCTGCAACTGGAGCCATTCTAGTGCCTGAGGCAGAGGCCATGGAGCCGTCCTCAGTGCCTGGGTTAACTTTGCTCCAATGGAGCCTTGGCTGCCAGAGGGGAAGAGAGAGATAGAGAGAAAAGAGAGGGAGCAGGGTGGAGAAGCAGACGGGCACTTTTCTTGTGTGCCCTGGCAGGGAATCAAACCTGGGACTTCTACATGCTGGGCTGACGCTCTACCACTGAGCCAACTGGCCAGGGCCCGTTGTAATTTTTTAGTAGCTTACATTTTATGTCACTGGACAGGATAACACAAGGAAGAGTAAACTCTGAATAAGGATTTATTTCTGCAAGTCAATGGGAAGCTGTGAATAACGTTACAGACCTAAGACTGTCAATTTCACTCTCCCCACCCTGCTAGCTTCTTCCTTCCTCCGACCCACACTGCTGTGTACCACCTGTGCTCTAGACCCAAGTCAAGGTCTGGGGACACAGAGGCAAAAATGGATTTTTGTCCTATGATTTTTGTCCTCAGTGATTCATTGCAGAGCAGCAGAGCAAAATGTTCAGGTGTTAGACAACCCAGCACCCAAAAAGTCATGTTTAAGACACAACCGGGTGTAGGAACGCAGAGGCAGGGGGGACCGTTTGTTTAGTGCCGGTCAGGAAGCTGGGGCCTGTGGGCCACTTCAGCCTGGTGCCTGTTTTGGTATGACTCACAAGTTCAAAAACATTTAAAATTTTTCTTCTGAAAAATTATAAAAGAAAGAATAGCATTTCACAACGCATAGAAAATTCTATGAAATCGGAAGTTCGTTGTATATAAATAAATAATAGTGCAACACAGACATACCCACTGGTTTACAGACGAGCTGTGCGCCTTTCGCACAGCTGCGGAGTTGAAGAGTTGCAGCAGAGACTACCTGTGGCCCACGAAGCTTAAAATAGTTGCTCTGGCCCTTTATAGGGGAAGTCAGACAACCCCTGGATTCCGGCAATCAAGGAGGCCTTCCTGTAAACAGCTGCCTCTGAACTGGGTTTTAGAGCACGCAAAGGAGTTTGCCAGGCTGAAAAGGGCCAGGCAAGGTCAACCTGGCAGGAGAAGCAGCCCATGCAAAGGCTCGGAGGCAGGAGGCGGGAAAGAGAACTGTGCGTTTATAAATAATGACCATCTCAGTGGGTTTTCGACATCGTGGTGAGGAGTGGCTGGAATGAAGTTATCAATGTCAGTAGGAACCAATTATGAAAGTCTTGGTTGTTATCTGAAGGGATTTTTTTCTTTATTCCTTAAAGAACGGGGAGACATCCCAGGGTTTCAAGCAGAGGAATATAGCCCGACTTGTTTTGAGTTTTAAGGAGACCACTCTGGTAAGCCCATGTGGCTGAAGTCCTGGAGGTGGTGTGACCAGCACAGAGAATGTTTCAACAGCACGGGGACACCACGGGATTGTCATGAGGTAGCTGTGGTGGCAATTCCTGTTCCTCTGTAAGCCCAAAGCCCCGGGGAGTGAGGAGCTTACGGGAAGCGCTGTTTGGACAGACTGGTGGGGGTGAAGCCAGGACACGGGGCAGGAAGAGGCTAAGGAGGGAGAGGCTGAGTCAGAGGTGGAGATGCTCTATGTGGACAGGGAGCTGGACAGCTGTGGCTAAAAGGACATGGCTTGGGGTGGCTCTGGGGCTTTGTGGTTATATGCTGGGCTTTGTATGCGGTATGTCATGTGTGAGGACCAAGGGGAAGTGGCCAGAGCAGAGGAGCGACTGTGGGAAGCTGGAACGGGGAGGGAGGGGGTTGGGAAGCGAGGAGCTGGGAGGTAGGGTGGGCCCAGGGTGGCCGTGGTCACAGGAAGGAGGGTAACGGTAATAGTGAGAGCAGAAGGTCAAAGGAGTTCCTCCGAGTCTGGCAAGATGAGGGAGGGCCTAGTTCCCGTCTCTCTTTCATAACCTGGGGCTGTAAGTACTGAAAACCAAGCCTGTTCGGTGGAAGCAGAGGCCAACTGCTGGCCGAGGGGAGAGGAAAGTGGAGGCTGGGGTGGGGTATTTTCCGCATACAGGAACCAAGGTAAATAGAGGAAATAAAACCTTGAACACTATTTGAGCTCAAACAAAAGAACAGCGCAGTGACTTTGGTTGAGTTCCAGGGGTCCTTTCAGCAGGCCAGGAATCACTGAGAGGGTCTTTCTCCTCTAAGCCTGCACCTGAGAGAAACCTGAAATTTGAAGGAGGCCATTGTCCTGAGAGCTCAGGAGGCCCCTTTGGCTCCCTGACCGAATTTATACCCCCATTTTGGGAGACAGGCCTGGGGTGAGTGTTGATCATTTCTACAACAAGGATGTGGATGGGCAGGGCAATTCCATCCGACTTTCCATGAGGCTAGAAATGCATTCCAAGCCACCAAAAGCAGCAGGGGAGACTTTTTTGAGGCGTGTGTGTGTGTGTGTGTGTGTGTGTGTTTGGGGCAAAGGAGCCCAGTATAGAGAGGGTCCTAAACAGGAGCTTGTGTGGAGGATGACAGGGGGTCTTTGCTCTCCTTAATCTCCCTTCACTGAGATGCAATGACATTTTTATTAAGAACTAGTGAATGACTGCTCAGTTAGTGGAGTGGTTTTCTATGTTCACCTATGATTCTTGCAGATGAAACTGAACTTCAGTAAACACAGAATTCATGCGATGCTCAAATGGTTCCCTAATATAGCAATTGCATTGGAACAAGATTCATGTTCAAACTAAACGTCAGTGCAGGCCTGACCAGGCTTGCTTTGTTTCATTCAGAGCCCCTAACCAAGCAATTGGCCAACTTCTTCTTTTTTTTTTTTTTTTGCGAGAGAGAGACAGACAGACAGACAGACAGGGACAGACAAGCAGGAAGAGAGATGAGAAGCATCAATTCTTCATTGTGGCAACTTAGTTCAGTGGTTCTCAAACTTTTTGAAGTCAGGGCACATTTAAAATCCTACAAATAATTGTAGGTGCACTATATACAAATTCCTGAGACATATGTTATAATAATTAAGTCAAATATTAAAGAAAAAATATAAAGTCCAAGCGTGCTTTTATGGCAATTAAATGAAATAAATACTATAAAATTAAATTTATTCTGACATTAAAAAACATTTTTATGTTATATTTTTTGAGTTATGTTTTTTAGAATTTATAAAAAAGAGGGGTTAAAAAAATAAAAAAAAATGACAAAAAGTTATCTTTTTATATATATAGATACATTCTTAGTAAGATTTAGTAAATTCAGCAGGTCCCGGCATGATTATGTTAAGTTTTTCATTCTTGTGTTTATGGGAAACATGAGCCTGATGTGTCCTAGTGATTTCTTCAATGTTTGGGCATATATTTGAAAGGCAAACTCTTATTTCCTCGTCAATACATTGAAGAATTCCTCTCTTTTTACTCTTAATTGTGTTGAGTGCAGAAAATCCCCCACCATACATATCCATCTTAACTTTACACCAAACAAAGGATAGAAGAAACTTGCCTCCAGTCTTTCCGGGGAACATGGGGGTAGTGTAAACAATCCAGCAACACAGCTTAACAGCTTTTTGCAACCTAATCAGGCAAGTGAGGTGGGGGGCTGGGCAGACTGTCAGCTTACAGCCAATTCCCCACACCTCTGTCCCCCCAAAATCTAAACTCCAAAAACTCTGTTGGTTTTTTGGTCCCCAACAGGCACATATTTCTCTGAAATACCGTAGGGCACACCAGGAAATCTTCTAGGGCGCACACTTTGAGAACCATTGCCTTAGTTGTTCATTGACTGCTTTCTCATTTGTGCCTTGGCTTGGGGCTACAGCAGACTGAGTGACCCCTTGCTCAAGCCAGTGACCTTGGCCTCAAGTCAATGACCTTAGCTTCAAGCCAGTGACCATGGGGTCATATCTATGATCCCATGCTCAAGCCAGGGACCCTGTGTTCAAGCTGGTGAGCCCGCGCTCAAGCCAGTGGTGACCTTGAGGTTTTGAATCTGCGTCCTCTGTGTCCCAGGCCAATGCTCTATGTGTTGTGCCACTGCTTGGTCGGGTTGGCAAACTTCTTTAAGGTCCTTTTCATAAATAAATTTTGAGTCACAGTTGACTTACAGGTAAGTAAGGATCACAGACAATAAATGGCAAAGTTTGCATTCTGTATTATTTTTGAACCTTAGGTACAGTTCACGGCATGGTATCCTTACTGGTCCATGCAAGGACAATGATTATCTAATATGTCCCCTTTATCACCAGGTTCTATCCTATAGGCCACATGTCTAATGTGTTTGTGATGTAACCACTGCAATAATCTTGAACATTTTTCAGATTTTTCTGATGCAGTCTGAGAAAGGGTAAGTTTAACGTCATAATTGCATTAGGTGATTATACTATTTTTCTAGAGTTACCACAACAAATTATCATAAAATTGGTGGCTTAAAACAACATAAATTTATTCTCCCACTGTCCTGGAGGCCAGAAGTCAGAAATCAAGGTGTCAGCAAGACCATGCTTTGGAGAATCCTTCGCTGCTTTTTCTTAGCTTCTGATGGCCCCAGTGTCCCTTGGCTTATGGCAGCATCATCTCAATCTTTGCCACCGTCTTCACTTGAACTTTTCCTCTGGGTTTCTGTGTCTCAATTCTCCCTCCTCTTTCTCTCATAAGGAATCCAGTCATTGGGTTTAGGGTATAGTGTGAATCCAAAATAATTTCATCTCAAGATACTGAATTATATCTGTGAAGACCCTGTTTCCAAATAAGGTCATTGGTACAAGGGTTGGGGAGACGGTTAGGACTTAGATTTTTTTGGGGGGAGGACGCTATTCAGTTGAGTACAGTGGTACAACAGGAACACTCTGATCCTTCAAAAAGAAGCACAGTGTTCTTCCTCCTCATCCAAGGAGCCGCTGGATAGTACACTCCATCCCTGAAGATATGGGAAGATTTTAAAACACTGATATTAGTAAGTTCTACCCTTGACAAAACCTTGTTTTGCCTTCTTCTGCGCATGGGGATATCTATAGAAAGGAATGTTATCCTTGGGGATATTTATAGAAAAGACAATAAACCTTAAGGAAGATCTGAAGAGAGGAGCATTTATACTTGGGAATATCTATAGAGAGGACCATTATCTTTGGAGATATCTATAGAAAGGACCCTTAACCCTAGGGAATATCTACAGAGAGGACCATTGTCCTTTGAGATATCTATAAAAAGAACCATTATCCATGGGGGGATAGCTATGCAGAGGACCATTGCGGTATCTGAGAGAGAGGCCTTTGGGAAGGGGACCAGCAGACTCTGAGGAGTCTGGATGCTAGGAAGAACTTTTGGGGGTAGGTAGGCACCCCTGAGGCCTGTACTGATGTACAAAGGATGGATGGAATCCAAGCCTTCCTAAAGCAAAGCGTCTCCCCAGACTCAGGGACAAAACTCTTAGAGCCTCAGCCAAATCACCAAATTGCCTAGGGCACTGGTTCTCAAACTTTAATGCATGGAAGAATCACCTGAGAAGCTTGCTATAGCATAGCCTTCTGGACTTCACCCCCAGGCTTGCTCATTCAGTATGTCTGGGCTGGGGCTTGAGAGGTTTTCCATTTTAACCACCTCTCCCAGGTAATTCTGCTGTTGCTGGTTGAGGGGCAGGCAGAGTCTGAATAGCGGTGAGTTAGGTAGATTGTACAAAGAGCCAGGTGGGTCAGTCTGTGCATGGACCACAGTCAAGGAGAGTACAAAGAAAGACAATAGGAAGTATTTAAAAAGAATTCCCATTTGGACTCCTGTTTCCTAAAGAGCATCAAGAGGACGGAATACATAGTCCAGAGCAACAGTGCTCAAAAGCCTTTCAGTCCTTTCCCAAGTCTCTGAGCCCCGGAGCAGAGCTGGGATCGGCTCAGTCTTGCTGTCCTCCCCGGAGATCTCTGGCTCGCCCTCTTTTCCTGCTTCTCCTTCTCTCTCTCCCTTTCCTCTGAGGCTGATTTCTAAACTCCTAGGATCTAAGCTGTTAAAGAGCACATTCTCCTAGAGGGGCAGGAAGGGCGAAGCTGGTAAGACAGATAACACCCCCAAGTTGGTAAATCTTGTCTCTGTGAAACTTATTAATATTTCACATCTAGACGCTAAAGGGAAATGTCCCTTATTCAAAGTGACCTGCAACCGCTCAAGAGAATGTTTCTTTTTTAAATAATTTAACTATTTTTGTGGTTAAAAAGCAAGGGCAGAAGTGTCCCGAGCAGCTCTATTAACCTATAATTTTTCTTGCCGTGGCACAGAGATTGGAAGTGTTATTTCTTCTAAAAGTCCACTTGAGACTAACCCTGTTGATTATTCCTCTGAATCTCTTTATCCCGGTTTATACCGTATTTGATTTTGGCCAGAAAGAGGTAGATGAATGTAATATTATACGTGATAACATTATAGATGAATTTTAAAGAATTTTAAGCATACTTTTTAACTTGGTATTGGGGTTCAGAGGCGGGAATAATACTAGCAGAGCTGGGAATTAGAAGATGTAGTAGAGTTTGCAGGAGGTCAAGTGGTTGTATCAGGGAAGGCAGCCACCTGCTGGAGGAGGGGGTCAAGCCTCAAAGTATTGACCCAGCCTGGCCTCCTCCTTTCCCTCCTCCGCACCTGGAGCAACCAGCCACGTGTTGCCCCCCCGATCGCAGCACTCAGCCAGGCTGTAGGAGGAGCGGGCACAAGATTCACTTACTGAGGGTCATAGCTTGGATCGGCTCACAGTCTACACAGAAGGAAGGCTGGGTCACTTCTGCTATGACCGTGACTGCCTGCTGAAGCCAGGTCAGGTCCCACTCATCTGTCCCTGAAACCTCATCTCTAGATGACCTATACTCTACAGAATACACACATAGAATATATGTGTGCTATATATAATACAGTTACACACATACTATATATGGATTCTCTAGAATACGTATATATATTCATAGATGAATAGGAAGTAGGTACATTTCAGTCTGCTCTAGCATATATATGGATATATTCTCTATTTAGCATAGATGGGTGGGTATACTTGCTAAAACAAACTGAAACACACGCCGTTGCTCATGTACCCGTGTCTCCCTGCCCAGCGTCTTTCTCTGGCCACATGCAGGCAGCAGAGGTACCTGGGAGTTCCTCCACGAGCTCTATGACCAGTGATGGACAAGGCTTGGTGGGAAGCTAGCCCAGCTCCTCCACGCAGTGGAGAACTCTGAGGCATGCTCCACCCCCTTTGTCAGTCTGTCCCTCGTGGGACTGAGCGCTGGTGCTCACGGCGGGAACTGGCTTCTTATCACACCCTTTTATTGGCTTTTTTTTTTCCCCCTTCCCGTTCTTTCACTGGGCAGCCTGGTTTCCCAAATAGTTCCCACTCTCACCTCATCCTCAGGGTCCGCTCTTGAGGGACTCAAGCTAAGGCAATAACACCGCTGACGAGCCCCACACACATCTTCTGAGCTTTGCAAAAATACATCCAGGCATTTTTTCACTGTTATCACGCGGTTCAGAGAGAGACTTCTCTTTCTTTGTCTAGATGCAGCAGTCATGGTTTGCGTCAATGTGATCAGGTTTGCCTACATCTCTATTAAGTGTCCTTGCAGTAAATCAACTGAGATGTCATTTTTTATGCTCATTTCTTCTTTTCAGTGACTTACAACCTTCAGGAGATTTTGAGCCCAACACATTTTTCGTCACATTGTGTGAAATCTTACTTTCTTTTTTTTTTCTTCCCCTTTTAAATTTTTATTTGGCTCAAGACTTTGCCTGTCCCATATGGTGAGTGCATGCAGAGTCCCAATGGTGGAAAGTGATTCGTTTTATTTGACTTGTTTTCCTGCAAATTTATTGTCAGAACATTTCTTTGGAGCATGTGTAATTCCTCTGGGGTTTGAATGCAGGGGGTGAGCCGTGTAGAGAAACCCTACTTGCGGCTCATCCTGGGCAGAGATGTTCTCTTATCTGGTTTCGAGTATATAGTTAATGCTTACCAAATGCTAATTAATAATAACCTAATAAAAAATGGATTTAGGGCAAACAAATGCAAGGCATCACGACATCCCAGATTTTTCAAAGAACATTCATCACGTTTATTTTAGTCTTCTCAAACTCACGCCAATATTTCAAGTCAGTTCTGTAGAGAAGAGGAGGTTAGATTTGGGTCGGCTTTTCCCAGAATGTTCCATCCCATAGATGCTTATAGTTCCTGGGCTGAGGCCCAGGTAGCTAGCTGTGTGACATGGGGATGCAAAGGATGTGGTAACACGTTGCTCTATAAGGATGGGGCACTTCCTCCCCAGAGAGGATACTCACTAGGATTTAGTGCACTATCCAGGAAATTGTGTCGTTCCAAGAGAAGATAAAGGTTTTATTTAATTAATAGGATGGATGAAACTACACACTCCCTGGTTTATAACTTGGCTCGGGGCCAAGACCAGGGTCAATAAAAAAGCAGACACGACTGTCACACTTTCTTCCCCGTTAGTAACTTTTCATTCCTCCTGATTTCCAGCCTTCTCCCTCCCAGGTTTTCTTCCTGGTTCTGAACCTGCCCTCTGTCACAGCCGTCGCTTCTGAGGGGGTGCGGTCTATCCATGCACAGAAACATAATTCAGGCGAAACAAGAAGGAAACCCCGCCCCGTGTGACACCGTAGATGAGCCTGGAGGACAGCGTGCTAGTGAAACAAGCCAGGCACCGAAGGACAGATAGTGCGCGCTTCCGCTTATATGAGATATAAAATAGTGAAACATGTAAAAAACAAAAAGTGGAGTGGTGTTTGTCTGGGGCCAAGGTGGGGGGGAGGAAAAATGGGGAGTTGCTCTCCGCCAAGGATGAAGTTTCAGTTACGCAAGGTGAATGAGTTCTCGAGTCCCGAACAACGTTGCGCCTGTAGTTAACGCTCCTGTGTTGTACCTTTAAGGGTTGTTATGAAGGTAGATGCTACGTTAAATGTTCTTAGCACAATAATAAAATAAAAAAGACAAATTGCACCAAGTTCTTCTCTGAGCTATAACTCACTTCTCTGGAAATGATGGTAATGCCAACTATGTGTCAGTGTGAGAACTGAATGTGTGATCACGTTGGTGGGCTGTCTGGCGCGTCTGGTAGAGAAGGAAAGTCAGTTTTATGCCCATCGGAGGGGTGTACACGGCACAGTGGCGAGCATGGGCTCTCAAGTGGGACAGCTGCCTGAGTCTGAATTCAGTCTTTGCCACTTGCTGGTTGACGTGATTTTGAAGGAAGTTATTTAATCTCTCTGTGCCTCATTTTTCCTATCAGGGAAGTGGGGGCAATAATAGTGTGTAATTGTCATGAGAATTAAATGAGGCAGTAATGTGAAGTCTTCAACAGATGTTATTAGTAATAATAATAATAATAATTTATTATTATTATTATTGGTTTTTTTGAGGAAATAAATCATCCCCTTCTTGAATCTCCTAACTCGGTCCTATTATTCTATGATTTTTTTTCTTCCCAGGTGGGAAAATGGATCCTCATTGCTAAACTTACTAAGAAAAATGCTGATCTCCCCAAATAGCTATTGAGCAGTAATTTTCAAAATACATAGTAAACCCAAGCTATACATGAAAGGCTCTTAAAGTAGGTCATTGCCATGGGGTTGCTTCGAGAGGGTGCCGCTGGGGTGATTTATGTCTAGGGAGATTATTAATTAAACAAAAGAGGGTCTGTGTTTTTGAAAAATGCTTCTGCCACTAAGGAACCACACATGAGGAGACATACAGGGATAGCGGTGATTAAAGACTCTATCTCTTTATATATATTCAAAAGATTATGTGTTAAACAGATCATTTTTTTTCTGTATTTAACACTTTGGATGTTTCACAGATCTCTGGTTTGAGTTTGACTGACTTTGGCAAACTTGCTGCAAAGGAGACGATTTGTGTCCCCAGAATCGCTGTGTCAATAAAGGATCAGCCCTTGTCTTCGAGGCGGAGCCAGGGGAGGACACCAGTCTGCATAGGTCATATGTGTGTGTGTCCCCGCTTTGCGTGTTTCTTTAAGTGTATGGCCACTGGGGATACTTGTTCACACCGGGTTTCTGTTGGGAGTTTTGACAAGGGCAGGGGTAGAGATGTATATCCCTCAGTAGGTGGAGTTTCTCTTGAGGAATGTTAAAGTTTGAAAAATCATCTTCAAGCCCCCCTTCCCCTTCTCCTCACTTAGTTATTTCCCCCACAGCAGTGACCTCTCCTTTGTCATCGTATTCTTCCTTTTTCCTCTGACTTTATCACCCTCCCACATTTTCCTCCTTCATCTTGTCCTCCAGTCATGATGAAAATATCTTTAATGATTTTTTTTTCCTCGTTATAAAAATCAGGCATAAGTAGAGAGATTCCTTATGTATTTTGGAGATTAACCCATTACTGGATATATGGTTTGTAAATATTCTTTCTCATTTCATTCATTGCTGTTTCACTCTGCTGGTTGTTTCCTTTGCTGTGCAGAGTTTGAGTGTGATAGAGATCCACTACTTTTTGTTGTTGTTGTGGCTCGTGCTAAGAGAAAGACTTGAATAGGCGATTCTCCGAAGATGAGGTACAAATGGTCAACGGGTACATGAAAAATGCTCAGTGGTACTTAATCATTGGGGAAATGCAAATCTAAACCACACACAAAAAATATCACCTCATACACAGCAGAATGGTTTTTACCAAAAAGACAAAAGACAAGTGTTGGTGAAGATGTGGAGAAATCGAAACATTTGCACATTGTTAGTGGGAATGCAAAATGAGGTAGCTGCTATGGGAAACATTCCAGAAGTTTCTTAAATATTAAAGGTAAAACTACTGCATGATCTAGCAATCCCCCTTCTGGGTATTTATCCCAAAGGATTAAAATCAGGATCTCAAAGGAGATATGTCTTAGAAAAAGGCTTCTGTATTGAGTTCTTTCTGAGTCTTGTTGGGTCGTCTGTCTTTAACCTCATCATAAGCTTGTATTAGACAGGACTCTTAGTGACAGAAACCCAGTGTAGACTATCATGGGATTTGTCAGCCTATGTAAGCAAATCTTCAATTAGGTCTAGGGCCAGCGGAATGCGTGTCTTGAATGTCACCAGGATGCCACTTCTTCATTTCACTTCTATGCTTCTTTTCGCCTATTGCCTTTATCTTTTCAGAGTGCTTTCCTCTGCTTGGCTGGAATCATTGTTGATTGTCCTCTTGCCTCCCAACTTATATCTTCCTCATTCCAGTTGTAAAATCTCAAGGGCAGTGTCGTTGGGTAGACTTGAGTTAGGTGCTCACCCCTAAACCAATGAAATACGGCCAGTGAGGTGGACTACTATACTTGGTAGCTCCCCTTCAATCAATGGTTAGAGTGTGGGGAGCAGAAGTTTCCCAAAGAAAAGAGGCTGCTTTTGGCATCCAAGGAGTCGCGACGCCGAGCAGACACCACAATGAAACCCACAGTGGTAGCTGGTTGGCTTGCATGAGTAAGCCAAAGCAACAATACTATGAGCACCTACTAAATAATTAACTACTTTTCAAGGAAACCACCTTTCAGCACAGTAAAATATGGCTTTGCTCACCTTTGTACTGCCTGCAATGATTAACACAGTGCCTTAAACTAAAGAGACAAACAGGAAGAGGAAAAACAGAGCTGGTGATAGATTTCTCCGTTGGGATAATGACGTTTCTTTCTAACCATCAACTCCTCACTGGGCGTCTGCGGGTATTTCTTGGTGGCACTTACCTCCCCTTGTTCTGTTAGGGAAAAGCAAATAGGATTTTTTCACATGTTCCCTCAGCCTGTAGGTCTCTGAGCTGCCTATGCACGGCATCATGGGTAGAATTTGGGTTAAAGGTAATTGTAAATATGGTATTGATATTAACTGATGTTTTCCCAACATTGCAATAATGCTTGTTTTGTTTGTTGGAGAGTTTATTACTTTTTGATCAATAGAATGTGAGATTTGTGGGGGAAATTAGCATAGTGAATAACAATTAGGTAAAAAATCAATGGCATTCAGACAAATATGGGACTTGGAAAAGTCCCATAGGCACATCAACCTTCACACAGACACACACACACACATACACACACACTTTTAGAACTGTAATACATCTCATTTACAATTCTAAAGCATGGGGTGAGGGTGGGGCATATGTGTTGCTCCAGTGAGCAGAAAAGGAACAGGTCCAGAGAAGCTGTCTGAATTTTCAGGAAACACGAAATCTTGCATTCTGAAAAACCTGCAATATCAATATCCACTAATTCTATTTGCTGTTGCCTTATTTTGGGCTTAATTAAGAGTCCCTAAATACTTCCTTTTTTTCCAGTTGTCCGGTGCTGCTGAGGGCTTGGGCGTAAGAGGTGAAGCCAGTAGAACCAGAACCCTCCCATAGTCTTGCTTCTAGTTTTTTTCTCCCTTCAGCTTTATTCCTTGAGTAGTCAGAGCGAAACATATATATCCTATGTCATTGAACCACAGCCAAATAAATTAGAAGAGACCTCAGCAGTCATATGGTCCAATTCATTCTTTTTTTTAAAATTAAATTTATTAAGGTGACACTGTTTAACATAATCATACAGGTTCCAGATGCCCAATTCTACAACACATCTCTGCATACCTTATTGTGTGTTCATCTGTCCCCTAAGTGAAATCTTCGTCCATCACCACTTATCTTCCCTGTATCCTTCTGCCCCTTCCTACGCTGCAATCACCACGCTGCTGTCCGTGTCCATGAGTTCTTTTCTGAGGAGGGTGGAGGGATTGAGCAAAAGTGGTCCAATTCACTCTTAGGCACAGGACAGAAATCCTTGAACTGCCAGTGGGTCCTTATTCCTTTGCTTGAACACATCTAGTGACAGAGAACTCGTTTCTTTCCAGTGCAGTCCATTGTGATGTGGCCCAGCTCTGATGGTTAGAATGTGCTCCCTAATGCTGAAGTGAAGCCTGTTCCCATGCATGTTCTCTTATGGGTCTCTCAGAAGTCAGAAGGAACAAGAGAGGAAGGAAGCTGTGATTCATTTATTGCTTTGTAAGATTACAGGCCATCTTATATCTTTTCTTCTTTAGGACAAATGGTCAAGGCCAAATATTATATCAGGTTTTTTTTTAACATTGTTGTGTACCAGACGCTGGGGTAAGCTCTTTGCAAGTGTATCTCACTCACTCTTACAACAAATGGTAATGGCTATCACTAACCCCATAAGACATAAGGAAATGGAGACCTGATGAGTTTAACCAATATGTCCTAGAATGTGTTAGAGCCAGGATTCAAACCCAGAAAAGTCCAATTCCAGAGCCTGTTATTTCAAATACTATTCTCTATGGGCTTGTTGTCCTTAGGTAAAAATACATACAAAATACATCCAAAACTCAAACAAGTTTCAATATATGAATTCGGGTGAAAGCATTTGGTTTCCTTCTGGCTGTTGGCTATGTTGTGGGCTCCTCTGAAAGGAGCCACACTGAAGCTCTTCCCAATTTCCTCCCTCCCTGCTTGGTGGACAGAAGAAGCCATAGAGTTTGGAGAAGAGAAAGAAAAATTTCCATTTATTTAACAGACTTATTTTTCTCTGGAGTTTAGAGAGATGCTTGCCATGATTTATAGCTTGCAGCACCTTGTATGTTGTCAAAGAGGTGTCCCACATTTCTGTGAATGTCTTCTAGCTGATGTATGACTCTTGCTGAAGGATGAAAACCTACCTGCAAAGGAGGACCTTCTGATCCAGTAGCCACAGCCCAAGGATCCATCCTTTCTGAGCAGAGGGCATTTCCTCTCTTCCGCTAGGAGCACATGGTGACTGTAACCTTCTTGAACTAAAGGTCACGTTTCCTTCTTGTGTCTTGAGCCTCCAGCAAATATTGCTCAGAGAAGTTAATGACTACATATTTGTTGGATTATAATGATTGGCACACACTACAGTTCTCAGCTCTTGCGTTTGATGGTGCATAAGACGTATTTCCTGAACGCATTGCTAAAGTGTATTCACAGCATCGCTCAGTCCCCCTGTGGGCTCGGCCATCTGTATATCATAGTATTTGAGGATTCCAAGGGTTCATTGCCATGTCTGAGAACCCTCACTATAGATCATCCTATCTGATAATTCCTCACGGAATATCTCTGTAGCTGAAAATTTCCTTCCCCTGCATGCCTGTTCAGAAATCAATGTTTAGAATAATGGTCTTGCTTGGCTCTGAATTGGGCTGGTTAATAACCATTGCCAGGGAAATCAATCAAATCTATGATATCTTATTACTTACACTAATTTAATCACAGAGAACAGATCACTGTTCCAGTTCAAAGGGCAAAGTGTGTGTGTGCATGTGTGTGTGTGTGTGTGTGTAAGAGAGAGAGAGAGAGAGCAAGAGAGACAGAGAAAGACACAGAGAGAGACAGAAAGACAGAGAGAGAGAGATAGAGAGAGAGAGAGAGAGAGAGATAGAGAAAGACACAGAGAGAGAGAGACACACACACACACAGAGACATACCTTAAGCAAAGATGGTAGTGAACCCTGGAGGGAATGACCAGTTACTATAAATCTCTACAATGCATTATTTTAGGCAATATTCAGCTAAACTTCAATTTATACCTAAAAGCATGCCACTTTTATTCTACCTTTATTCTGAAAATATTTTGTGTTTTCAATAATCTTTGAGACCAGAGAAGGCAATTGCTAATTCCCTAATCATACAAATTAACTGAGTGTGATCTTGACTAAAATGGGTCCTGTGTGATTGCTGCAGCTAACCCACTGGGCTGAGTTCTAGGCAAGTGATTAGATCATCAATGGGAAGCCCAGAGTCTGTGAATGTGGCCAGTCAATGCGATTCAGTCTGTCCATGTATATCACTTGGTCTGCGTCAGCCTCTTACGCTCCCTTCCATCTCTGAGCTGAGAAGCTCACCCTTCCATCCAGTTTGATCTCAAATGTCTCAGCCTCTCTGAAGCTTTTCCTGAGGCCCCTAAAGAAGTGAGAGCTCTTCCTTCTCCAAACTTCCTCATACATTTTTTTTTGTGCCCCTCGCTTGGCACTGTTTATCTGGCCGACCCTTGTCTGCTTATATTGGGCAACACAAGTCTCCTATTCCATGTGGGCTCTGGTGGGATTTCTAATCTAGGCCCAATCTCCTTGGCCCTGGGCTGGCAGTAAAACACCACCCCCTCCTACCCCACCCAGTCAGAGGAATTGGTTCAGGATGAGTCTGCTTCTCTAACAAGGTAAGAAGAACTACCCTTTGGTGAGCATGTGGAGTTCGGGGGACGAGACCCTCCTGAGGTCTGTGAATGGTAAAGACCATGAAGCTGTAGTTCCCATCCTTTCTCCTCCTCGTCCTTCTTCTCCTCCTCCTTTTTCTCCTCCTCCTCCTTTTTCCTCTTCTTGCATAGCTCTGACTTAGTTTTTTTGCTTCTGTTTCATTCTCTGATCACTGGTTATAAAGCAGAGATGACACATTTTATCTCAGAGTCCCAAGCCTCTTTGGCGGTGGCTGCTGGAGTGCTGTGCTAAGAAAGAACCTAGAGTCATGCTTGGGGGCAGCAGGAAAAGAGATCCGTGATCGATTAGTGATGTCTGACATGGAGAGAGGATCTGCTGTGAGCAAGCCAGGAGTTTGCCATCCTTTATCTTGTGACACATCTTATTTCTTCTCGGCGATTGCTGTGAGTCTTAGATTTAGGCAGCAGCTTGTCACATTTGTCACCAGGAAAGCCACAGTGGACACCACGTAAGCCAGCCCAGCCAGAGTTTTGCCCTTCAGATTTTGACATTAATTCTTTGGCTCCTCAAAGGCCGAAGTCAGTTAGCAGGATAAATGATATTAAAGAGCATAAATCCAAGTGGGGCTGGAACATAAAGAATGGAAGGAAAGAACAACGAGAGCTATTCTGACAAGTTTAAGGAATGTGCAAAAAAGGCTGGGAGGCCTGGAGTGGTATGTTTGGAGCAGTGTGTGACACAAACCCACTTAAATTGGCTTTCAATTTAATTCTCAATTGATTGATTTGGTGGGATCATGGTCCATTGGGGATTTATATGTATAATACATATGTAGTAGTGGACCATGTATGCTTTCTTTTCTATTGCCTCTCCTGTGCTTAGTACATAGTATGTGCTCATTAATGTTGTGTTGAATAAAGGAATAATTGTATTGAGTAATTATGTTCAGTGAAGGAATGAATAAACTAGCAAGTCAATGCACAAATGCTCCATCTCATAACGGAAGTCAAAATGAGAGAATATTGTTAGAATTGAAGCAGTAGCATCTAGATATGGAGAGAGATTTAGGAGCTGGAATCGACAGGAGTTGGTGGTGGATGAGATGCTGGGAGAAAAGGGAGAGAAAGAGAAGAAGAAGCCCCCAGATTTATGGCTGAAACAACCGGGTGGGTGGTGGTGACATTCACCAACATGGTCTTCTGGAGCACTGAGTGCATCCTAGCCAAAGTACTTCTCATATTCTATTTTTTTTTTTAATAAATTTTTATTAATGGTAATGGGATGACATTAATAAATCAGGGTACATATATTCAAAGAAAACATGTCTAGGTTATTTTGTCATCAAATTATGTTGCAAACCCCTCGCCCTAGTCAGATTGTCCTCCGTCACCCTCTATCTAGTTCTCTGTGCCCCTCCCCCTCCCCCTAACTCTCTCCCTCCCTCCCTCCCATGTCCTCCCTCCCCCCCCCCACCCTTGGTAACCACCACACTCTTGTCCATGTCTCTTAGTCTCATTTTTATGTTCCACCAATGTATGGAATCATGTAGTTCTTGTTTTTTTCTGATTTGCTTATTTCACTCCTTATAATGTTATCAAGATCCCACCATTTTGCTGTAAATGATCTGATGTCATCATTTCTTATGGCTGAGTAGTATTCCATAGTGTATATGTGCCACATCTTCTTTATCCAGTCTTCTATTGAAGGGCTTTTTGGTTGTTTCCATGTCTTGGCCACTGTGAACAGTGCTGCAATGAACATGGGGCTACATGTGTCTTCACGTATCAATGTTTCTGAGGTTTTGGGGTATATACCCAGTAGAGGGATTGCTGGGTCATAAGGTAGTTCTATTTTCAGTTTTTTGAGGAACCACCATACTTTCCTCCATAATGGTTGTACTACTTTACAGTCCCACCAACAGTGAATGAGGGTTCCTTTTTCTCCACAGCCTCTCCAACATTTGCTATTACCCGTCTTGTTGATAATAGCTAATCTAACAGGGGTGAGGTGGTATCTCATTGTAGTTTTGATTTGCATTTCTCTAATAACTAATGAAGCTGAGCATCTTTTCATATATCTGTTGGCCATTTGTATCTCTTCCTGGGAGAAGTGTCTGTTCATGTCCTCTTCCCATTTTTTTATTGGATTGCTTGTTTGTTTGTTGTTGAGTTTTATGAGTTCTTTGTAAATTTTGGATATTAGGCCCTTATCTGAGCTGTCGTTTGAAAATATCAGTTCCCATATAGTTGGCTGTCTGTTTATTTTGATATCAGTTTCTCTTGCTGAGCAAAAACTTTTAATTCTGATGTAGTCCCATTCATTTATCTTTGCCTTCACTTCTCTTGCCATTGGAGTCAAGTTCATAAAATGTTCTTTAAAACCCAGGTCCATGATTTTAGTACCTATGTCTTCTTCTATGTACTTTATTGTTTCAGGTCTTATATTTAGGTCTTTGATCCATTTTGAATTAATTTTAGTACACGGGGACAGGCTGTAGTCGAGTTTCATTCTTTTGCATGTGGCTTTCCAGTTTTCCCAACACCATTTGTTGAAGAGGCTTTCTTTTCTCCATTGTGTGTTGTTGGCCCCTTTATCAAAGATTATTTGACCATATATATGTGGTTTTATTTCTGGGCTTTCTATTCTGTTCCATTGGTCTGAGTGTCTATTTTTCTGCCAATACCATGCTGTTTTGATTATCGTGGCCCTATAATATAGTTTAAAGTCAGGTATTGTAATGCCCCCAGCTTCATTCTTTTTCCTTAGGATTGTTTTGGCTATTCGGGGTTTTTTATAGTTCCATATAAATCTGATGATTTTTTGTTCCATTTCTTTAAAAAATCTCATAGGGATTTTGATGGGAATTGCATTAAATTTGTATATTGCTTTGGGTAATATGGCCATTTTGATTATATTTATTCTTCCTATCCAAGAACAAGGAATATTTTTCCATCTCATTGTATCTTTTTCGATTTCCCTTATCAATGCTTTGTAATTTTCATTATATAGGTCCTTTACGTTCTTTGTTATGTTTATTCCTAGGTATTTTATTTTTTTTGTTGCAATCGTGAAGGGGATTATTTTTTTGAGTTCGTTTTCTAATATTTCATTGTTGGCATATAGAAAGGCTATGGACTTTTGTATGTTAATTTTGTATCCTGCGACCTTACTGTATTGGTTTATTGTTTCTAATAATCTTTTTGTGGAGTCCTTCGGGTTTTCGATGTATAGGATCATATCATCAGCAAAAAGTGATAGCTTTACTTCTTCTTTTCCGATATGGATGCCTTTTATTTCTTTGTCTTGTCTGATTGCTCTGGCCAGAACTTCTAGCACCACGTTGAATAAGAGTGGAGAGAGTGGACAACCCTGTCTTGTTCCTGATTTAAGGTAGAAAGTCCTCAGTTTTATGCCGTTTAATAGGATGTTGGCTGATGGTTTATCATATATGGCCTTTATCATGTTGAGATATTTTCCTTCTATACCCATTTTGTTGAGAGTCTTAAACATAAAATTGTGTTGTATTTTATCAAAAGCCTTTTCTGCATCTATTGATAAGATCATGTGGTTTTTGTTCTTTGTTTTGTTGATATGGTGTATTACATTAACCGTTTTGCATATGTTGAACCATCCTTGAGATTCTGGGATGAATCCCACTTGATCATGATGTATTATTTTTTTAATATGTTGTTGTATTCGGTTTGCCAGTATTTTGTTTAGTATTTTAGCATCTGTATTCATTAGAGATATTGGTCTGTAGTTTTCTTTCTTTGTGCCATCCTTGCCTGGTTTTGGTATGAGGGTTATGTTGGCCTCATAAAATGTGTTTGGAAGTATTGCTTCTTCTTCAATTTTTTGGAAGGCTTTGAGTAGAATAGGAACCAAGTCTTCTTTGAATGTTTGATAGAATTCACTAGTATAACCGTCTGGGCCTGGACTTTTATTTTTGGGGAGATTTTTAATAGTTTTTTCTATTTCCTCCCTGCTGATTGGTCTGTTTAGGCTTTCTGCTTCTTCATGACTCAGTCTAGGAAGGTTGTATTGTTCTAGGAATTTATCCATTTCTTCTAGGTTGTTGTATTTGGTGGCATATAATTTTTCATAGTATTCTACAATAATTCTTTGTATTTCTATGATGTCTGTGGTGATCTCTCCTCTTTCATTTTGGATTTTATTTATTTGAGTCCTGTGTCTTTTTTCCTTGGTGAGTCTTGCCAAGGGTTTGTCAATTTTGTTGATCTTTTCAAAGAACCAGCTCCTTGTTTTATTGATTTTTTCTATAGTTTTTCTGTTCTCTATTTCATTTATTTCTGCTCTGATTTTTATTATCTCCTTTCTTCGGCTGGTTTTGGGTTGTCTTTGTTCTTCTTTTTCTAGTTCCTTAAGGTGTGAAGTTAAGTGGTTTACTTCGGCTCTCTCTTGTTTGTTCATATAGGCCTGAAGTGATATGAACTTTCCTCTTATTACTGCTTTTGCTGCATCCCAGAGATTCTGCTATGTCGTATTTTCATTTTCATTTGTCTGTATATATCTTTTGATTTCTGCACTTATTTCTTCTTTGACCCATTCATTTTTTAGAAGTATGTTGTTTAGTTTCCACATTTTTGTGGGTTTTCCCCCCTCTTTTTTGCAGTTGAATTCTAGTTTCAAGGCTTTATGATCAGAAAATATGCTTGGTACAATTTCAGTTTTTCTAAATTTGCTGATATTGTCTTTGTGGCCCAACATATGGTCAATTCTTGAGAATGTTCCATGTACACTAGAGAAAAATGTATACTCTGTCGCTTTGGGATGAAGTGTCCTGTAGATGTCTATCATATCCAGGTGTTCTAGTATTTCGTTTAAGGCCACTATATCTTTATTGATTCTCTGTTTGGATGACCGATCTAGAGCCGTCAGCGGTGTATTGAGGTCTCCAAGTATGATTGTATTTTTGTTAGTTTTTGTTTTAAGGTCAATAAGTAGCTGTCTTATATATTTTGGTGCTCCTTGGTTTGGTGCATATATATTAAGGATTGTTATGTCTTCTTGATTCAACTTCCCCTTAATCATTATGAAATGACCATTTTTGTCTCTGAGTACTTTTTCTGTCTTGTAGTCAGCATTATTAGATATGAGTATTGCTACACCTGCTTTTTTTTGGGTGTTGTTTGCTTGGAGTATTGTTTTCCAGCCTTTCACTTTGAATTTGTTTTTATCCTTGTTGCTTAGATGTGTTTCTTGTAGGCAGCATATAGTTGGATTTTCTTTTTTAATCCATTCTGCTACTCTGTGTCTTTTTATTGGTAAGTTTAATCCATTTACATTTAGTGTAATTATTGACACTTGTGGGTTCCCTACTGCCATTTTATAAATTGCTTTCTGTTAGTTTTGTATCTAGTTTGATTCTTCTCTTTTGTTTTTCTATCATTTGTTTTTGTTTGTTTGTGTTCCATACTTCTTTCCTCTGTTGCTACCTTTTTTAAGTCAAGTGTTTTTGTGGTGGTTTTTTTAAGGGTGGTTACCATTAAGTAATGAAAAGGGTACCTACCATATTCATTGTAGTACCCTATCTTATAAGTATTTCTGCACTTCATCATCCTTTGCTACTGTTAATCTCCATCCTCTCCCCCCTTTTTTTCCTTTGTTGTCACAGTTTAAGTTTGGTTTTATTGTGTTCTTGGTGGAGCTGTTACTTGTGGTGTTGTTTTCTTTTGTTCTTTGAATCTGGTTGGAAAACCCCCCTTAGTATTTCCTGAAGTGGGGGCTTTCTGTTGATAAATTCTCTCATCTTTTCTGTATTTGTGAATGTTTTTATATCTCCTTCATACTTGAAGGATAGCTTTGATGGGTATAGTATTCTTGGCTGAAAGTTCCTCTCTTTCAGGGCTTTAAATATTGGGGTCCACTCTCTTCTAGCTTGTAGAGTTTCTGCTGAGAAATCTGATGATAATCTAATAGGCCTTCCTTTATATGTTGTACTCTTCTTTTCCCTGGCTGCCTTGAGAATTTTTTCTTTGTCATTGGTTTGTGTCATCTTTATTATGATGTGCCTTGGAGTGGGTTTGTTGGGGTTAAGAAAACTTGGTGTTCTGTTTGCTTCTTGAATTTGAGGCTTTAGTTCCTTCCACAGGCTTGGGAAGTTCTCGTCTATTATTTGTTTGAGTATATTCTCCATTCCATTTTCTTTCTCTTCTCCCTCTGATATACCTATTATTCTTATGTTATTCTTTCTGATGGAGTCAGACAATTCCTGTAGGGCTTTCTCATTTTTTATTATTTTTGAGTCTCTTTCTTCTTCTCTCTGTTGTGCCTCAAGTTGTTTGTCTTCTATTTCACTAATCCTATCTTCAATCTGGGCTGTTCTGTTAGCTAAGCTTGTTACCTCGTTTTTCAGCTCGTGAATTGAGTTTTTCATTTCTGTTTGATTTGTTTTTATAGTTTCAATTTCCTTGGTAATATATTCTTTGTGTTCATTGAGTTGTTTTCTGATCTCCCTATATTGCCTTTCTGTGTTTTCTTGTATATCTCTGAGTATTTTTAAGATTTCTAGTTTAAATTCTCTGTCATTTAGCTCCAAGGCTTCCAATATGTTAAGTCTTTTCTCCATAGATTTTTCCACATCTATTTGTGTTACCTCTCTTTCTTTTGTATCCATAATATTCGATTTCCTCTTTCTTATCGGCATCTGAGGGTGGTCTTATTGATAGCACTAATTAGAATTACTAAAGAGTAAAAAGAAAAAAAAAAAAAGGGTAAAAAACCCCACAAAAAAAAACAGTAATAATTTATCATTTCCCCCTTTTTTCTCTCTTCTCTTTCCCTCCTCTCCCCTCCTCAGGGAAATATCGTGCCTATAATGGAGGGCCTGATTTGGGGTGAAGAGTTCAAGGGGCAAAAAAAGGGAGTAGGGACCTACTAAATGCAAAAAAAAAAAAAAAAAAAGGAAGAAAATCTTAGACAAGCATAAGATGATTTGCTTGTAAGTGATGGTCAACTAAGAGATATAATGAGAGGGATAAGAGGGAATCAGAAAAAAGGACCAAAAAAGAATAATAAAGAAGAAAAAATAAAAATAATAAGTAAAAATCTGTTGTATTAAGTGGAGCGAAGACTAAATACAATGGAGACCTTGGGTTGGGAGGACCCAAAATGCCACAAAAATAAACAAACAAGAGAAAAAAAAAATAAAAACAAAAGCAAAAAAGAGAAATAAAACCAAAAAAAAGCCTTGAGTCCCAAATTAACTAATTGTTCGTAATTGAGGATTATATGGGAGGAAAGTAAAATGAGAAAAGAAAAAACGAATAGAAAGGAAAAAATAAGAAAAAGAGAAAAATGAAGGAAGAAATAAAATAGGAGGAGAAAAAAACAAAATAAAGCAAGACAAAAAAAAAAAAACAAAAGAGGAGAGAGTGAGAGTTAAGTGTTTTGGAGTATAACCTTAAAGGAGGGTGAGGATGAAGAAGAAAAATAAAATGCAACACTCATGGGTAGTGTAGTTCAAGAAAGGGGAAGCATAAGATGGGCAGAGAATAGAAGGACCGAGGTGGAGGAAATAAAGGCAAAAAGATAGAAGAAACAAGCAACAACAACAACAACAAAAAAAAAATTAGTGGATCAAGTTGTAAAGTCTGTGGGTTTTTCTTGATTTTGAGAGGTTAACTTCTTCCTTTTTCTTTTCTCTCCCTCTTCCTAGTCGGTGACTCTGTACCCCAGGCTCTGCCCCTGTGTCACTCTTAGTTAGGGATTTGCAGTTGATGGGATTCTATGGCAATGTCATATAATTGGCTTTAGTCTTGCTGGAAGTAAAGGCTTGTTGGCGTTTGCAGGGTCCAACGATGAGAGAGTTTGCTTTCCTGGATTCTCTCTCCTAGTCCCCCCTTTCTGAATTAGCAGCCTGGTGATCCAGCTATAAGGCTGCAACTGCTTCTGCCTGGGGAGTAAGAGGCTCAAAGAGCTGGGAAATCCCCACTCTATCCCCCCTCAGTGCAAGGCTTTGGGAAAGGCTCTGAGAGTCAGGGCCTCCAGTGTAATCAGGCGGGGGTGGGAGTCAATTGTTGTCAAGGTGACTGTTCAGCGCCTATCATTTAGTTGGACCTCTCAACCCAGGCTTTCCACACTTTGTAGCCTGTTTTTGCAGGGAAGAAGAGGCACTAGTCTCTGCTTACGACTATTGTAGTATAGACCTTATTATCTGCCAAGTCCTTCTTGTTAGCGTTTATCCCTGAATATGGAGGCTCTATCAATCAGAAGTTGCCCCCGCCCCTTTAGCGAGAGGCACTAAAAAATATCACGCCTCTTGTCTTGGATTGCTGAACTGAGAGAGATCTTATCAATTAGAACCGAGGGTGCGCAGATTTTATGGGTTAAGCTAATTTCAGTGATTGGGTCGCAGCTGTGTTTCCGAAGGTATTTTAGGCTGCCTGCGCGCACCCCTCCCCCAACGCTTGATTGTTAGCTTGAATGGCTGGGTGAGGTGCCCCGCCCACGGAGAGAATCTCCCAAGCCTCTCCCGCTCGCCCCGCCCCTGGCGGCTGGACCGCACCAGGCGCAGGACAATGGAGCCCCCTGGGTGTGCGGGCCAGCAGGGCGCCCTGGGCGCGTGGAATGCCCAAGGCACGCGCGCGAATGGGGCACTCAGGGCACCGGTGGCCAGCGACCCCCACTTGCAGTGTGCGGGCCGCTGGGAACGTCAGCAGTGCTCAACCGGACCGGGCGCGCGCGCGGAGGCTCGCGGTGGCAGTTCGCGGGGGCTCGCGGCAGCTCGCGGTGGCGGTTCGCGGGGGTTCGCGGCAGCTCGCGGGCTCGCGGCGGCTCGCGGTCGGCCGCTCGCTGCAGCTTGTGGTTCCCAAGTATATGGGCTGACTCACCGCGGGCGCACTCCCTGGCGGCTTGAATGAGCGTCGCTGCGGTAGCTTCCTCCACACCCTCGTCTCTCAGATTCAAGTGATAACAGTCCTTTTGCTTTCAGTTTGTGTGGAACTCCGGAATGCTCCGAGGATAAATTTTTCTGTTTCTAGTTGATAAATTTGTTGTGATTTAGGGGAGAGCTGTCGGACGCGCTTCTCACGGCGCCATTTCCGTTCATATTCTATTTTTATTGGCTGGTTATTTGTCTGTCTTCTTCCCAACCCAGGAAGTGCATTGAGGGAGGCACTGTGCCTATCTTGGTCATCGTTGCACCCCCAGAGCCAACCAAAGTGTTGGCACAAGTTGGGTTTGCAAAAATACTGAGTGCGTCCATGAATTAGTAACACACTCATTGGTGATGACAACCATTTACTCAAAACATAGGATGACACTGCATTTCTATATTCTATTCATTGTAGTGAGAGAACATGTTATCCAAAGCCACTCTCTGCCATTTATGATGGGGAGCAGGACACAAACCTTGTTTCACACAGTTCACAACTGCTCTCTGGTTTACCAGAAACCTGTCCATCTGAACCATGGTATTAAAATACAAATTTTACAAGTTTTAATTACTGAAAGTCTATATGAAGTTTATAAAGCTTAACCCATAGCTGGTTCCTGTTCACAAAGGCCAATGAGTGGTCAATAAAAGCTGTAAACAGTTTTCCATTACTCCTGATGGATTTCTCTGTAAGACGACAGAATGTAATAATGATCAATAGTGGAACCGCCATTCTACAAGGCCTTTCTACCAGATATAATACAGTGACAAAACAGAGGATAGCATGAGGTTTTTTGGGTACACTGGCCTATGATTTTCGGTAAACAAGGGAAAGCTATCCTTGAAAACAGATCACTCTATGCCTGAATCCTTCCAACAGAAAGTGCCACATAGTTGGGGCTCAACAACTGTGTGGCTGTGATGATCATATCAGAAGAGTTGGTTAAGGGATACATATTGGTACAAACCAGAGCCGAGAAATCGAAAACGTTCCTGTGGAAAAAGTTCTCAACTTGATATCTTACTGAATTGTAAGCTTTGAAATAGGGATGAGCTAAATGAGGTTGAGCACGAGCTGTGACCTGACAACAGGGCTTTGTCACTTTTCTTCCTCGATGACTTCTCAGTAGCATTGAAACACTTTTATACTGTCCTTTTGGAAAAGGTCACTCCAGGTGATTTCCATAGCCCCTCTTATGGGTTGAAGTATGTCTGTTTCAAAATTATTTGTTAAAGTTCTAAGCTCTAGTACCTCAGAATGTTACCTTATTTGGAAATGAGGTCACTGCAGACATATGATGGAAGACACAAGATGTAAGATGAGGTATCCCCTAACCCCGTATGACTCGTTGTCCTTATAAAGAGGGGAAATTTGGAGGCAGGCACATACAGAATGTCATGTGAAGATAAAGACAAAAAGATCAGGGTGATGTGTCTACAAGTCAAGGAATGTCAAAGATTGCCAGCACACCCCAGAATCCAGGGAAAGTCATGGGACAGATCCGCCTCTCACGGTAGGCTCATGGGTTGATTCTTGTATGTGCCCTGACTGGGGACTGAACCCACAACCTTGGTGTATCAGGACAATGCTTTAACCAACTGAACCACCCAGCCTGGGCCAAAGGCTCTAATTTCTCCAGATCCTTCCCAACACTTATTTTATTTTATTTTTTAGATAGTAACCATCTTAATAGATGTGAGAAAACACTTTTTTTTTTTTATTGCCTGAAACATTTTCCAATATGTCTTTCGACTTAGAACCAGTTCTCTTCCTTCGGTTAACAAGACAGTGAACCTGCCATCCCAGTAGCAGCTAGGGTTCTGAGTGGGTGGCTTGTGTGCTGAGAATTTGAAATAGGCTCAGTGTCCTGCTGCAAACGTCTCTTAGCGCTTCGCTCTCGGCGAGTCCACAGCAGAACTCAGTTGTTTCCCTCAGAAACCTGCTCCTCCCGCCTCGTGTTCACCAAACTGATGACCCTCATCACCATTCACAGTTGCTCCGTCCAGAAAGCCGGAGACCTCTCTTTTCTTTCCCCAGCTCCAAATACACATTCCTGACCAAATCCTGCCATGTCCGACCCCTTCTTAAATATTCCCCTCCCCCCAGAACTTGTTCTAGGCAGCAACGCTCTTCGTTCAGGATACCCGAATCTCTTGCTAAAGTAGCTACAATAACCATCTATCTCTGCTCCCTTTCTGAACTCAGTTTCTCTCCCTATTTTCTTCGGTATCCACAGGACAGCCTGGTGATCTTTGTAAAATAAAAAAAAAAAATGGATCATGTCACACCTCACCCCAGTGAAAACCCACAACGCCATGTCCTTGCCTTCAGGAATGAAACTGAGCATTGTCACAGGGCCCTTCTTCATCAGGTGCCCACCTACCTGTCTTATTTATCCCAGTGACCTCCCACCCAGGAAGAAAATGGGTGGAAACATCTCTTTATTTACTGAATGGAAGACAACATTTCACCCCTATTTGTTACACAGATGCTCAGCACCTTCTGGCCTAGGTCTGACCCTGGGCGAGTTGGAACTGAAGGCCTCTCCTTCCGCTGCTACACGACGGATGAAAGATGTAACCAGCCACCCTAATCCAGGAGGTCCTCCAGCATCCTCTGTTGTACAAGTTGGCTAATTCGTTAGTGTCTCAAAGATTTTCTGAAGGCACTGAGATTTGTATAACCAGATCCACCTGGTGCGGTGCTGTGGATAACCACAGAAAAAGGAGACCCTTTAGGGTTTTGCTAAGGGATGTGGGTGACTCGCTCCTGAGTATCTGGGTACATCCAGGTCAAAAAGGGGCCATAGGCAAACACTGATCACAGCAGTGCAGGGAGAGCCTTCGCTTGCTAAGGAGGGAACTAACATTCTCCTGGCCACTCAGTGACTACAAATTAAAAAAAAGAAAGTCTGCTGGATCTGAGAATACCTCTATTTCTGCCATTGCTTTCAGATTTAATATTATTATTAGTGGATACATTAAAAACGGGACTTGTTTTATTGTTTTAGGCAATCAACTGACTCCTATAGGTGAGTGTTGTACAGTAAAGGCAGGGGTTATAGTTCTGTTAAAACATAAGCCTGTCTGTCTGTAATCATGTATATCCGGCTGGTGGTATGCTTTTTCCAGGTCTATCGGAAGGGGTTAGATGACTCTCATTTGACTAATGAGTCTACTGGGACTTGGTGGGAGTTGCCAGGGAGCTATTAAATAATGCGGAAATGGAGCCTTTTCCCAGGAGGCTTCTTTGCAGGGAAGATGAGTGGAGGCAGAAGCTCGCTGCTAAGAAGAACCACCAGGACAATGATGTCCAGCTCCCTGCAGGACAGAAAATACCCATAGACTGAAGGATTGTCACTGTCCCTTCTCCCTCCCATTGTCCTCGAGACCTCGGCTCTGGAACCAGGTCCTCATTCTTCACACTGTGTGACTCTGAACAGGTGGATGCAGTGGCAGAGGGAGATCCACAGAGCATGCGTAAGATCATAAAGGCGGGGACCAGAGAGGGTCTAAGGTGGTGTCTACTAGTGGCTCGATGGCTTGTGTATTTGGTTGGCAGCCAGAGAGTCATCTGAAGTGCTCCCCCAAGGGAGCAGACTTCTTGGGCTCAACTCTCTGTCCTGCCACTTTTTGACCCTATCATCTTGACCATCAGTTTCTCCATTTGTATAATGAGGTGATGACAGTAGTAAACCTCATAGTGCTATTTTGAGAGTGAAATGAATAGTTCCAGGCATATATATATATATATATATATATATATATATATATATATTATATACACACACACATAGTAATACTCAGCAAATATTTATAGAGTGAATGAATGAATGAATGACCACCCATTTTAAGAAGACATTGTTGCCAAGGCAGGACATGAGGCTTACTGCACGTTTTACTAACTTATGCAGAACAAATTTATGCTTTACTTTATTATTTATGTAATCATCACTGTCACCATCATCGTCTTCATCATCGCCATCATCACCGTCATCACAATAGAGAAGACCACCCTACCAGTGGTTCTCAAAGTGTGGTCACAGGTCAGCGGTGTTAGCGTCACCTGGGAACTTGTTAGAAATGCAAAATCTCAGAGCCCATCTTAAACCTAACAAATCAGAAACTCTGGGAATCAGACCCAGGAATCTGTGTTTGAACAACACTGCATGTGACTCTGATGAACACTAAAGCTTGAGAACCATGTGCTAGACTGTGTGTAGGGCTTTTAATGCATTATCTCAAATTTTCCTCCTAATAACCCTCTGTGATCAGTGCCATTATCATCTTTATTCTGAGAAAACAGACTGAGAGAGGTTAAGTAACCTACACAGTTTGCGAGGGGTGTTGCTTGACCCAGGACTACATTGATTTGGTCGCACCATATCACGTTTGCAATGAAGTCAAGATCTGTGTCTCTGCTCCTTTTAATAAATTCTCTGAGCTACAAAAGGAAAAGCTTAGCAAACCTTTTAACAACCACCCCCCGCCCACCTATGTCGTGTGTGGGGCTTGAGGTGGTGGCCCGACTTCAAATCCTGCCTCGTCTTCCCTTGAAGTCAGGCCAGAGATGGATTCCTGCGCAGGGTCTGTGGCCAGCGAGGTCTGTGGTGGGGAGAAAAGGAGTGGGCAGAGGAGGACGAGGCTGGGACCAGCTGCAAAATACGTGCTGAGCAGGGAAAGGGGATAGAGAAGAGAGGCCCAAGGATAAAATAAGTAAGTAAGCAGGGACTGCTCTTCTGTGAAACAAATATGGTGATGTCGATCTAACTGATGGGCGTACGAAAACCTAGGGAGGGGGCATGACATGTGTGAGTCACTCACTGGGTAACAGGGGTTTGACTTTGGTGGTTGTGACTCTAAGTCCTGTGCTTATTTCACCGGAGTGCAACTGGAGCAAATGTATGCAAACCCCAGCGGTGTTAGGCGTCCAAGGAAGACCTTCGGCAGGGAGGGGTTCTTATCTTGGGGTTTACAGTGACCCTCAGAGGATCAAAGGACCCAGTGACATTGAATGCAAAATTATAGTGTTGTGGTGTGTGTGGAGGTGGTTGTGAGATATATGTGCACATATACATGTACATATGTGTATGATTGTGTGTGTATGCATACATGCACATATGAATCTGCATTAGTCAGGGTTCCTAGAGAAACAGAACCAGTAAGGGAAGTGTATGTATGTATGTATGTATGTATGTATATATCTATTCATCCATCACCTATTTATCTATCATAATAAGGAATTAACTCATACTATTATGAAGGCTGAGAAGCCCCTGATCTGTTATATGCAAGCTGGAGACCCAGAAAAGCCAGCACTGTAAGGTGCAGTCCTAGTGCAGAAGACCAATATATATATACATATAAGAAAGAGAACTAGAGAGAGATTGAGCGGTAATGATTTTCAGTGTGGATTCTGCAGCAGACTGCATTTTCCAAAGATGGCTGCACCTACCAACCCCTATACACACTCTTCCACTAAGTCTTAGTGACTAAGAGATGGGACCTGTGTTCTCTCCTCCCTGAATCTAGACAGAGGTTTGTGAATTTTCCAACCAACAGATAATGGTGCAAATGCTATCCTATAACTTCCAAAGCAAGGTCATAAAGAGGATGCAGCTCCGTCCCCTGGGAACCCAGCCTCGGCCCTGTGAGGGAGCTCAAACTAGCCCAGGTGGAGGGACCAGGGCACGGAGCTGAGGTCACCCCGCTGACATTCGGCATCAACCACCTCCTGACCTGGGAATGCGCGAGCCTTCAGCTGGTCCCCGCTCCCAGCCTCGGAGTCTGAGACCTCCAGATTGTGGAGCAGAACCAAGCCATCCTTTCTGTGTCCTGTTCAAATCTTGACCCAAAGGACCCAAGAGCATCCTAAATGACTCTTTTATGTCCGTCCCTTACACTGAAACACCGCGCAGACTATGGGACTGCTTCGGGTTCCCTGCAGCCATTACTTCCTGAAGCCACGTCTAAGCAATCGTGCACTTTGGCCAGGAAGAGTTTCACAGATTCACAGCAAAAACAGTGAGCAAGCCATTCGTGTGGCCAGGCTTTCTTAAAGGGACATCTATTAAATCGGTAGAGCTGTACTTCCCATCCTTTCTCTTTCTTTCTTCTCTGTAAAAAAAATTTTTTTTTAACTAAAATTTATATCCTCCTCCATTTTGGATCTAAAAATGTTCTCTCTTTTATGAAATAATGAGAGCAGCTTGTTTTGTTGTTTCTGCCGCTGATGTCTTTTGTGTTGTTAAAAGTCCTTACTAGGCAAAATAAAAAGTTGGTCCCTAAATGCTAAACTCCTGATCCTTTCAAAACATTTTATTTTTGGTACTTGAAATAAAAGTCTGGGAACCACTGGCCCATACGATGAAGTCCAAGCTACTTAGCATGCTATTAATAGCTTGATGCTGTATTAGTTGAATCCTATTCTAACAGTATAATGAATAATCAGGCCCACCCACAATGTGATTCAACACTATGGCCCTCAGGTATGTTATAGCATTCTTCAAGAATGAGCATTATGTCTTTGGGAAAATGTATGTTGAGACACAAACTATTGACTTGAGTTAATGTAAAAGGCCAACACTAAAATTAGGCATAACTAGTTCATAAATAATTAACACAAACCATATATATGTTCATATATACAGGGACATACACATAGAGTCCTTGCCACGTCACACGGATGTGACCCACTGCACTGAAAAGTGAAGATGCATGCACACACACAGAGACACGCAAGGCAGCTGGAAGGATGCAGGACTCATTCAAGTGACCCAGGGAGGCCACTAAGCTGCGCTCCGCTTCCCAGTTCCCATCTAACTGTGTGGTGATCTTTTAATCTGTGCATGTCCACTTGCAGGAGCTCTTTTCCCCAAAGTCCTTGAAATAAATCTGTGGCCTGACATTTGAGAAAGGGCCAAGCCCTGGCTGGGTAGCTCAGTTGGTTAGATATGCTGCGGTTGCAGGTTCGATCCCTGGTCAGGGCACATAGAAGAATTAATCAATGAATGCATAAATAAGTGGACCAACAAATCAGTGTATCTGTCTGTCTCTCTACATACTTAACAAATAAGAAAGAAAGCGAAAGGGCCAGTAGGGTTCCGGCTTACTTAACTCATCCATGCCCTTGACATCCCCAACTTGGTTTGTCCATAAACAGCTGCCTAGGACCAAGATGAGACTATCAGCTCAGGCCCTCTGGTGGAGGAAGCTTATGCATGTTTTTCTGGATGTGCGGCCACCTGGACTTGCTTCATTTAATCAAGCTGCCGACCACCTACCCGGGGTAATAGTTCATTTCAGCTTTGTTGACCTCTGTCTCTTCCAGTTGCCTGGTGTTTGGTGATTCAAAGAGTAATAAATAAACATAGGATTCATAATCACAGCATGCATGATTAGGAACACTGCCCAAACATTTCAATCCAATTTTCATGTAGGACTGGCTAACGTGAGGAGCAGGAATGTTAATCTTTGCACAATACGGATTGATTACTGTCTTCTCTAATTTTTCTTCCTTCAGATGACAAGCCCCAGCAGCCCGGAATTTGTCAATTTAGGATAGCACCCAAGGAGCACAACTAACTGACTTCAGGGGGAGGAAAAAATTAACTTGGAATAAATACATTACTTCTGTACAGAGCAAGAACATGAAATTATACGTCAAGGAAAGGCACAGCCTATAACCTACTGCTCTCCTGAGATATCTCGGAGCCACTATTAAATTTATTAATGAGGGTTGGGAGGTCTTAGTGGCGATGCTGGCCCATCACTTCCACCCAGCCTCATTGTTTAATAGGATCAGTGGACATTTACCAGCACAGATGATTAATTAGAGAGAGGCTTTATCGGTGTAAGGGTTGGGACTGAAGAGGCAGGTGGAGATGTTTTCTCTTGACCTCATAATCCTTCATCTGTCTTCCTTGCAGTAAGATTTTATTACTCAGAGTGTGCAAGGACCCATTGCTTACCCCTGAGCGTATCTAAAAATCTGGGGATGTCTTGTGATCGCTGTGGAAGACCTTAGGAAGTCCACCCACCCAGGTCTGAATGTTTCCCTGCTCTGTCCCATGCTTAACAATGGAACCACGGAAGAGGCAAGTCTTAGAGGTGTTTATTATAAGTCGCTTGCATTTTTTGAGGGCAAAAATCAGGCCTTATGGCCCTCCATTATCTTAGTAACTGGCTTATTTTATGATGGAGACAGCGGTGCTCAGGCAATGGGTATTGAATGAATGGACTTACGGAGTGTTTGGAGTTGATGAGCTCCTCGCCATTGGTTGAATAAAAGTGCTAGAGGGTATTCTATTGTAAGAAGAGATGCCTGGATAGTCTCTGTAGTATTTCATCCCCCCCCCTCACTACTCTTCCCCATCACATTTCACCCATCGTCTTTCATCTGGTCCAGAAGAGATTCATGGCTGTTCTCCCCAGACAATGGAGTTTTTATCCCCCCCTCACTTTCTTGGTTTTCATGAACTAATATTAACTCTCTCCTGTCTGGCTGTCTATGGTGCTCAGGGCCACATCAAAGTACAACATAAGACCAAGGACTATGAGCTAGTAGTGATCGTGGGCCTCGGTTTCCTTCCCCGCCTCCGGAGAGAAGCCACGTTTAAAAAAAAAGTATTGTTTGCTTGGAGGGTCTGCAATTCACCTTTTCCTCCAAAATTTTCTAAAACATTTCCTTGAGATAAACGAGGCCAATGGAAAGCTGGGCACCCGGACAAGCTGCTGGGTCCTGGAAGTCTGTTTCCCACACATGGCCTCTCGGGGTTCTGATACAAAACAGATCTGTGAGGCTTAGAGTTATATCCGTTTTAATGATGCTGTAAAACGCGTTTATGATCGCATACGTTGTCTTCTTTACGGAGACTCCTGGGAGAAATTTTCATCGGGCCCCAGCGCCACGAAGAGTTGGATAATTAGCGAAGAACAGGGACTTTTTACCTTTATGAGACGCCTAAACTTTCCTACGTGTTTAGCGTGGTGAGGTTTGATTACTCATGCTTCGTTGTATTTATTTGTCTATTTAAATGTAGACTTACTCGCACGCACATGTGGACATGCTTCTCTTTTCGGTCAATTCCTCAAGCGATTCAAAGGCAAGGTTCTCATGGGAGAGGTATGCCTAGCCATCCTGGAGGACTTATCTTAAACAGATGCCTTGGAGAAGCCTTTCTAAACTGCTAGTAGGTCGTTAGAAACTCCTGCCTGCTGGGCCCCCAGGTCGCTAAGATTCATCCATTTCACCGTAGTAGTAGGATTTGTGTGTCCCTGGTTGTCACCCTCACTCACCTGGGAGCTTGTAACGGACACAGACAAGGCTTTTTTTTTTTTTTTTGTAGCCCCCAGAACATAGCGCATAACTAGGGACAGGGTTACTCAGAAATGTTACCTAAGCCCCTTGATCTTCATCTGACTGGTGGATTCTCAACTGGACTTTGTATGTGTGTGACTTTATAATAGAGTGTTGGAGGAGGGGTGGGTGTTTCGGACAGGGAGGGGTTCATCTGTTATTGAGTCCTTGTAATTCTAGAGAGAGAGAGAATTTGATTGATTAATCAAGACATACCTCAGTTACCAAACAGAAGAAGACTTGTAAGTTGGATCCAACCCATAAAATTACGTGTCTGTTTTGTAGAACAAGGTGCTCTTTTATATCTTTTCTTAATAAATCTGTAACTGGGTCATTCTAACTTTTGGATTTTGGAGCAGGTCTATGGTAGGTAAAAGCCATGCTTCGGAGGTTGGCTTTCTAAAACACAGCTGTTCAAATGCCCCCCTGCTGCACCCCCGTCTCGATTTGCTTTTAATCCCACCCTTTCTCCAACCACTTCCTTCTTCCTTTCCAGGAGCAACACGAAGTTCAGACACGTTCTGTGGTTGAGTCTTGGTGACTCGAGCAGAATGTCAGCAGAAAGCTGAGAATTTTCTTCCCTTCAGACTGGTAATGGAGGGTGATGATGGCCATGTCTCTGGACCTGTCACACATCTCCATGGAGTGGACTGTTAGCATACCAGAAATGTGAAAGCTCACCCATCTTCCAACAGCATCGCCGAGTGGCATGAGAAACAATGGGCACCATAGACTTGTCCCATGCCAAAGGGATCCCTACCCTGCTGTGGGCTGCTCTGACTTCTGAGCCCCTGGGGTAGGGAAAATTGGGGAGGGGACAGTGGAGATTCCCAAGAGGAAAGTACTGGATATCTTAACAACATATTAAAGGGAACTCAAGACTTTAAGAACATTTATGATAGACATGCTTTCTGAGCTCCTAAAAATGTAATAAGTTCTTTCTTTCTTTTCTTTTTATTTAAAGAAAAAACCTAGGACATTGCTGAAAACTGAGTGTTTGCATCCCCCCACAAATTCATGTTGAAACTCGAAGCCCATGTGTGGTTGCACTTGGCATTGCAGTCTTTTCAGAGGTACAGTAATTAAAGTTAAATGAGCTCATAAGGGTGGAGCCTTAATCTAATGAGATTAGCATCTTTATAAGGAGAAGCTGGAGAGAGCTTGCTGTCTTCTGTGCACGGAGAGAGGTCTTACGAACACACAGAGAGAGGGTTGGCCCCTTGCAAGCCAAGAGATGAAGCTTCTCCTTGATCCTGGACTTATGGCACCTTGGTCCTGAACTTTCCTGCCTTCAGAATTGTGAGAAAAAACTTTCTGTTGTCTGTGCCACCTAGTCTGTGGCATTCTGTTACGGCAGCTGGAGCAGACCGATACTATAGCAATCTTTGTGAAGCTAATCTTCTTACAGGGTGTGCAGGCTTGGTAGCTAGAAAGACCAGGGTTCAAGTCCTGGCTCTACCATTTGTTTATTATAAATTTTAGGTGCGCTTCCTTGCTTCCCAGTTGTGTTCTGTCATATGCAAAATAGAAGTTGTTTTTCGATCTTCAGTGTGAAGGTTAGATGAGATAATGGATAAGAATGCAAATCTAAATGCGAGACTAGCATAACACATTGTCTAACAGGTGTCAGTTATCAAGCGTCTGCTTGTCTACAGTGGTGCCATCAGATGTGACCATCTCTTTGACCCTTATTCCCACCCCAGAATCGGTGGCAGGGAGATGGGGGTGGGAACCCTGTTTCTGATTTCTTTCTCTTCGCAAACTGGAACCAAGTGGATTTTAAAAATATTTCCCCGAAGCAATTATCCTGTTACCTTAGGACAGACAATAAGCCTTGTGGTTTTGCTGAGTTAGTAGGAAGAGAAATTTTATCTTTTAAGGTCGTCCCTTCAGAAAAGAGATGACACCTTCTAACAGGATAAGAGAGTTTGAAGGCAGGTTAACAAAGAGATCAGTTCCAAAGGTATGGATTCCAGGAAAGGGCAAGGGGCAGAGAAGTATCCTGGGGTTAGCAACAATGGGGAGCTGATATCACCTCCAGGTCTACAGGGGCAAAGGGTGGGAGCCGTCACCGGGAATGGCTGGGATAACTGCAGGTAGAGGGAGGTCTGGAAGGAGCTGTGACTGGTGATACGGGCACGCAGCCCATTCGGGGTGCCTTGGCAGTGAAGGGGCTAGGCTTACAGATACCCAACAACTTCTTTTTCTTCCTATCTTCTGCTCCCCTGCTGTCCTCCAATTGGCTAAACCCAACCAGAAGCCAGGGCCAAGGAAATTAGTTGATGGATGTCATATAAGTTAGTCCCCTAGCCTAACTCAGCAGGGTGGAGAAGTTAGAGAGTGAACCTGGGAGGGTACAAGGAAGTGATTCAGGACAGAAATCTTCTCAACTTCTCCGTAGAGAGAGAAACTCTATATTGGATTCATCCGGATTTGATTCTTGTTACATTAAAAGAATATAGAACATCCTCTCTCTTTCACAAACTTAATTTTCAAGTTGAATGTCTGTCCTGGAGTGATAAATTTCTACCCCAGAGCAGAAGACTGCAAAGGCACATGATTTAAGAGAGGAATTAAAACGACCAGGCTTAATGGTTGAAAGATACTTTCTCCACGACAGGGACTTGTCCTGCTGGCTCGTCCGTGGCTAAGGGTCCTTTCATCGCTGTGTGCCGGGGCCACACGTGTCTGTACTTTCTTGTCCTTGCAAATAAAGATTTATTTCTTTGGGCATTCTTCCTCTCTAATGGAACTTTTTAGCTTGAGCTCACTGTAGGTTCATATGAAGTTATAAGCACTACGACAGAGAGATCCATGTATTCTTGGCTCAGTTTCCTCAATGATGACATATGGTGAAACCATAGTGCAATCTCACAACCAGGATATCGGCGTTGATATAACCCACTGATCTTATTCAGATTTCCTTACTGGGGTGAGATTGGTTAATAAAATCACACAGGTTTCAGGTGCACAAGTCTATAATACATCAACTGTCTATTGCATTGTGTGTTCACCAACCCAAATTCAAGTCTACTAGCCTTTTGGAAAAAGAAAAAAGTGGAAAGTCAGGTACTTCCTGTTTATGGAGGGAAAGGGCTGTTTTGTGAAACTGTCAGATTCCCTCAGTTTTACGTGTGCTCCTGTGTGTGTGTGTGTGTGTGTGTGTGTGTGTATGTGTCTGCTGGTGTATTAGTGCCATGCAATTTGATCACGTGTGTGTAGTTAGTTGTATATAGTTTTATCACATGCTCAGGTTGGTGTAGCCACCCCCTGGTTCAGTTCAATCATGATGCTCTTGTTGCTCTTTTATATAATTACATCTACTTCCTTCTCACTCCCAACTCATCTGTCTTCCATCCTCAGTCCCTAGCAACCACCAATCTATCCTCCTTTTCTGATTTTTTTTGTCATTTTAAGAATGCCATGTGAGTGTAACCATCAAGATTATTTTTTTTTTACTCTGCATGATTCTCTCGAAATTCATACGTTTCGATCATTCATTCCTTTTCGTTGCTGAGTAGTATTCCATGACATAGATGCTCCACACTTGTTTGACCTTTGACCCATCAAAGGTCATCTGATTTGTTTCGAGGTTTTTGCTGTTATGAAAAAAGCTACAAAAATTAGTCTTGCACCGGTTTTGGTGTGGATATGAATTTTTATTTCACTAGAATAAATGCTAAAGACCGCAATCACTGGGATATGTAATTTCATGTTTAGTTTTATAAGAAACTGCCACACTTTTTTCGACAGGGAGCCTGTACCATTTCACCTTCCCACCAGCCCAGCATGCGTGGTCTAGTTTCCCTGCATCTTTGTCTGCATCTGGTCTTGTCACTCTTAAAAGATTTTTTTTTTTTTTACCCTTTCTGAAAGGTGTGTGGAAATATTGCATTGTGGTTTTAGTTTCCATTTTCATAATAGTTAATGAAGCTGAACATCTTTTAACGTGCTTCTTTGCCACCTGTATATCCTCTTCAGTGACATATCTGTTCACGCCTCCTGCCTGCTTCTTAATTGATTGTTGTTTTTTATTCTGTTGGGAGTACTTTATATACTCGAGATGTTAATCCTTTGTCAAATATGTGGTTTACAAATACGTTCTCTCGATCTGTAACTTGTCTTTTCATCTTCTTAACAGGATATTTCACAGAGCCAAAGTCTTTAATTTTGATAGGATCTAATTTATGATGTTTTTGCCCTTTTATGGATTATGCATTTTTTTTTCCCTTGGTTCAAATACTTTATTATTTTTTAAATATTTATTTATTATTTAAGTTGAATTTGTGGGGGTACAGGTTCAGGTGTGCAACTCAACAAAACTTCACCTACACACTGCATCGTGTGCCCATCGCCCCACGTAAGGTCTCTTTCATCCCCATCTTACGCCCTTTGCCCACCTCCACCCACCCCTTTTCCCTCTGGCTGTGTCTATATGTTATACATACATACATACATATATATATATATTTTTTTCTTAATCCTTTTACCTTCTATCATTCAATCCCCAAACTCCCTCCCCTCTGACAGCTGTCAGTCTGTTCCACGTGTCCATACTTCAGTTTCTATTTTGTTCGTCAGTTTAATTTGTTCATTAGATTCCACATAGAAGTGAAACCATATGGTATTTGTCTTTCTCTGACTGGCTTATTTTAGTTAGTGTAATAATCTCCAGGTCCGTCCATGCTGTTGCAAAAGGTAATATCCCCCCCCCCTTTTTTTACAGCCATGTGTAGTATTTATGGGTCATGCTTTTGACGTTGAAACTACAGCTCTTGACCTGCCACTTGGCTGGCCTATGCCATTATTCAGTACTTATGCTTCCGATGCTCTGCTATGTTTTTGTAAATAAAGCTTTATTGAAACACAACCACACCCGTTTGTTCACATCCTGTGTGCAGCTACTTTTATGTTACGACAGTGGAGTTGAGTATTTGTTAAAAAGACCAGATTGCCTTCAAAGTCAAAAACTAAGTGGCTCTTTAAGAAAAAGTTTGCCAGTACCTGACTTAGTACATAGTAATTAATTATTTCAAAATTAGAAAAATTATTTTGTAGACAACAGAAAATGGAAACAATAATAAGTTATAATTTTAATAAAAACTAATATAAATGTAGACTCACATGTTACAGTTAAAACTATGTTAACTTATGACTCCTTAAGAATATGAAAGGAAGAGAAACTTGTTAGATCTGTAGAATTCTAAGAAGTTTTCCTTCCCCAGATTTCCTGTATTTAAAAAATAAAATCATTATGCAATAACAATTATCATCTAAAAATCATGTCATCTCTTCAAAAGTTCAGAAATTGAAGTCCTCCTGAGGTACAGTTGTGTCTCTAGGGAAGAACCCTGCAGGCGATTAGGGGGTTTGCCCGGAAGCTGTTCCGGAAGATGTCCCAGAAAACACTCCCGGATGGAAGGGCGGAAGGGCACAGTGAAGTCCTTTCCTTACTCACTTTCCATTTGCTTCCTGCAAGGCCAAAGCTTTTCTGGCGGCAGAATACGCCTGGGCTTATTTGATATGCAAAATGAGTATCTAATAGTAAGCTTTTTAATAGAGCTGTTCGTAGCTGTCAAAAGTGGATTTATATCAGCACATTGATTAGTTGCTGAAGACATGCAAAGCTTGTATTTCTGATGAGATTGGGACCTTGTGGCTATAGTTAATGGTTTTATGACTGGTGTATACACCTTAAGTTTTCTCTGTGTGTGCGCGCGCGCGCGCGCGCACACACACACACACACCTATGAAGGCCAGGGACAATTTATGCGAGCTCAATTTGTCCCTCGGCTGAACATTTTTAAGCTTTGTCCCAGAAAATGCTTTGGATTAAAACTTTTAATGTGACTACCTAGTAGACAGATGATGTCTTTCAGTTACATGCAGCATTTTTTTGCTATTGAATCTTTTAAACATCCTACAAGCCATTGTTGAGACATTACACAGAGTCCATGCTGATTAGCTCTTTTATTTTTTGTCTGTTTGTATCACATGGGCTGTGTGGCTACATGATAGAAACTCTCTGGTTGTGAGTTGACATCACTTTGGAATTTGAAGGGGTCTGAACAGCCATTCTCAGTAATATCCTGGCTAAATGGCAATCCAGCTTTGAATGGGGCACATCTAACCCAGAGGAAGCCAGCACTTCATAGGGGGCTCAGTTCACCACCGAGCACTTCACTTATCTGTGAGGTTTTCATGATAGTAAACAAATCCGATCTCCCTGCTAAGTATTCTTATTTAACCTTTAGAATGCTCTAACAGCATCTAATCCTCTTCTGCTTGGTGGTGTTAATTATTTAGTAGAACTACCAAAGGATCCTCAGTCTTATGAACTCCCTGCAAAACACCAACAGTCCTTTCACGGTTTCCAGATGCTTACTGGTAATTCACCGCGAATGGATGCTGAGAGTCAGCAAAAGCTACCTGGAAATGTGAATGGTGTGCTCTAGATTCTAGAGTCTCCTGGCCAGCATGGGACACTAGAATAAAAGGGTAAATGGCCACATGGCTGGAGACACTGTAAATGAAGCCCGAGGTTGCATTTGGTCCTCAGCTTCCTCTTCATGTATGTGCTTGATTCACAGTGAGTCTACCACCATCAACTTGAACCCCTTAGCGGTTACACCCACAGTTTCTTAGCCATGTTTTCCTTAGTCTTGTCCTTTCCCAGCTGACTTATATAGACTTAGCTACAGTAATTTACATATCTATTATCTTATCTAGTTGTATTAGATCTGACCCAATCTTCCAACCCGTTTAAGTATTTCTGTCAATTGTGACTCATTTGTTCATTCATTCATTCATTCATTCAACAAAGATGCACCAAGCACCTATTCTTTGGCTAAAACAAATGGTGGAGATTAATTCTAGTTCTTTACCAGATTCACTGCCACTTAAAGCTTTGGCTCATCTGTGACTGTGATGCGCATACCTTCATGTGACAAAATAACCAAGTGAGATGACGCTCCCCCTATATAGAAGGAGGTTTAGTGTCAGAGTGTCTCTAAATCTAATTCACCACATTAGCATGTTAAAAAAGAGAAAAAGAATATTTTCAATAAAAATAAGTATAGAAACGAAATGTGACAAAGTGATTCACATCTACTTTCAAGCTAAGATTAAAAAAAACAAAAACAAAAAAAGAAACACCTCTTGGTCCATGCTTAGTCAGGAAAATAATTTCTTAACCTGATAAAGAGTACCTTCTGAAAAATGATGGCAAGCCTCATATGTCATGTAACTAATACAGAAGTCATTTCTTTAAGTTTCTGAGAAAGATATGGATGTCTGTTCTCACCACTATGTCTAACACTCTATTGGACACTTCAACCAACGCAGTAAAACAATGTAAAGAAATAAAAGTTACCTGTATTATGATAAGAAAAAAAAGAAATAAAACGTCACTATTTTTAAACAACATGATTGTTCACATAGAGATAATCTATAATATTACTATTAATGAGAGAGATCAGTAATGTTTTGGTATATAAAATCAATGTACAAAACTATAAAATGTTCATTCATATCATAAACAATTAGAAATTATAATAATCTAAATATATATATTATTTTAAATGGCAAATAAAAACTGCAAATAGCTTAGGAATATGATATGTAAAACCTTAGGGAAAAACTATAATACTTTCCTGAAAGTCCTAAACAGAAAAGGAAATCTAAGAGAGAGATTTATTATGTTTATGGATGGTAAGAACCAGAGTGTAAAGATGTCAGTTTCAAAGAAGTCCCACCTGTGGGGAAAGGAGAGCCTCAGAAGCAAAAGAATTGGATTAAAGGATCAGGCCAGCCATGTACAAAATCATGGGTTCAAATAATCAGCCGTTGGGACATCATATATAATTCTAAGCTGGGGAGACAAGATGGCTAAAGTTTGGTGAAGGAAGGAGATAGGGTTAGCGTGTAAAATAAAGTTCTATTCCCAGTAGGAAAATGGAGGAACTAAAAAAAAAAAAAAATCTCAATCATATGGACCATGTAAGTATGATAGAGTGAAAAATAGAGGCTATTAGTCTGTGGCTCCATTGTATATAGTCAGGGTCTTAATACAACACAGATGGCATACTCAGATGGGATAGCTTGGGGAGAGTCTGAAGAGCTATTTTTAGAAATATAAGCAAGGTAAAAGGAAAACCAACAACCATGGAGAAGCAGTTAGGGAATAGCAGTGGAAAGAAGCATTATATCCCTGTGCTGAAGGAGCAAGGGGTGGGGCTGCTATGATCATTACAGAGAGAGGGGTAGCTACGAAAGGTCAACAGACTGTAACTGTGGCTTCTGGTAGAGGAACACCACCACTGCTCCACAATGACCCAGCAGAAAGGGCCCTGGGGGAATAAATGTCACAATCTCACCTTCTTCTCTCTCTCCAGTCACCTCTAGAAGTGCCTTCCATTGATCAATTCCCACGGGAAGCCAGAGATCTCAGTGGTGTGGTCCATAGTGGTCAGCATCCCAGAGCACAGAGGATGGTGGAGAAGGGCAGCTAATAGGTTTGGAGAGGCAAAGGGAGACCGGCCAGCTCGCAATAGTTGCTCTCCACCAAGCTTTTATGGTAGCAAATCTATTTTCAGATGCCATTCAATGGTGATAATCAACTCTGAGGAATGGATGACTTTTGTACTTGAACCCAAACTGGACTAGACCAGAACAGACCTTCTGCAAAAGGGTCTCAGTGTCTATTGCTGAACTGGACTGGGGAAAGCAAGATCTGATCTAAGAATAAGTCCTGCGGTGAACAGATGTGAGCACCTGGGTATTTGCCTTGTTAGTGCAGCTGAATACGCAAGGCAACCAAGTCTGATCTTGTGAAATCTCATTTGGTACATACCAACATACCCGGGTAACTCCAATGAGTAGGAGTCGTTTTATTGGCGACGTGCTTTGCCTTCATTTCATTCTCCTTCCTACTGCTGTATCAACCAAGGGTGGAACAGAGCTTTCTGCACGAATCGCCTTTGTTTGGATCTCAGCTCCATCATTAAACAAATATTTATTGAGTGCCTGCTGTGTACAAGACACCATGCGTGCGGGCGCAGTGGGAATATGGCAATGAGTAAGACACTCCTTACCCTCAAGACTTTCTGGCTCGGTAAGAGATAAAACATAACGAGTTCATGAGAAGCTCCAATTCAAGGCTGTATTGATCAGCAACTCCTCCACCCTTGCTTTTTCCAAGCTGCTTCTCAATGGATGAGATGGTTGTTGTCCCCTTTGTTTGTGTTTGATATCTCAATTCAAACCTTACATGAGAAGGACTATGATTCCATGTTTCGGGGACCTGGAAGCAAGAGGCATATAACTACATCGTCCTTTTACTGAGGGGAGGGTGGGAGTCGGAAGGTGGGCTGACTTCCCTGTGTCTCAAACCGGCAAGAGGAGGGCCATTAGCACAGCCAGAGAACTGCAGGTTTATAAGGTGTGACCCGTGCCATTGTTAGCTTAAAGACACATAGCTTATAGCATTTAACTCTTGCAGTTCCAGACTCATGCAGTGTCCTTTGTCAGAGGCTGCAATTAGGCCTTCAGCTATAACTTCCTAGCAACAGAGTCAACCTACTCAGAGAGAAAGGAAGTGAAAAGGGGAAGAGGGCCCTGGCCGGTTGGCTCAGTGGTAGAGCGTCGGCCTAGCGTGCGGAGGACCCGGGTTCGATTCCCGGCCAGGGCACACAGGAGAAGCGCCCATTTGCTTCTCCACCCCTCCGCCGCACTTTCCTCTCTGTCTCTCTCTTCTCCTCCCGCAGCCAAGGCTCCACTGGAGCAAAGATGGCCCGGGCGCTTGGGATGGCTCTGTGGCCTCTGCCTCAGGCGCTAGAGTGGCTCTGGTCGCAACATGGCGACGCCCAGGATGGGCAGAGCATCGCCCCCTGGTGGGCAGAGCTTCGCCCCTGGTGGGCGTGCCGGGTGGATCCCGGTCGGGCGCATGCGGGAGTCTATCTGACTATCTCTCCCTGTTTCCAGCTTCAGAAAAAATGAAAAAAAAAAAAAAAAAAAAAGAAAAGGGGAAGAGTGTGTGTTTTGGGGGGAGGGTGTCTTTGCAGTGAGCTCTGCTCTACCTTAATATTTTTTTGTGTGGCCCTTAGCTACTTCTGGTGGCCCCAGAATTCTCTGGCTCTTCAAGCTGTTGTCACCACCCAAAGACTCTAGCAGAAAAAGTCCCAGCTGGCTACAGGTTCACCCCAACCTGAGTAAGAGGCACCTAGAGGCTCCAGCACATAGCAGATTGCGGCTGACATTAGCTGTTGTTAGTGTTACCAGAAACCCAAGTACTCGTGTGTCTGGGTTGAGGCTGAGATCCTTATGAAGCCCCTGAATTCCAACCTGCCTGTGAACCTTCTCTCTTCGCCCAGACTAGGATCCCCTGAAAGCGGTCCTCAGAAGAGCCGTAAGTGGAATTTAGAAAAAAAGAAAGTGCCATGGTCAGAACTGTTCAGGAGACAATGTTCACCTTTACCCCCTCTGAGGATGGCAATCTGAGTATTAAAGGCTCTGAGAAGTCCTTCTAAGTACCAAGGAGATAGAAAAAAAAGGGCCCATTGCAGTTAAACTCACAATTTACAAATCTGTTTGCTATATACTCCCCCTCCCTTTAGGGAAAATTATATATGCTGGGTTGTAAGGCACACAGGAAGTGCTCAGTAGTTATTGGCTGCTGTTGGCTGTTGAAAATCTGCTGTGAACTCTAAAACTTTTAGGATGGGAGTTCTAGGGCTGCCTTCACGACTGCCTCTCATAGTCGATCCCTACATTCATGAGCTTCTGTGACACCTGCTCAGTAGCAACTCTTCATTGAAAGCCCCCTAAGTGCCTGTACGGGGCAGGGTGTTCAGCTGGACACAGCAGGCACAAAACTAGCTTGAGGTAATGCCTGGAGGGATGGTTTTCACGGACCTCACCCCGACCCCAGATCCCGGAGACACACATAGGTAGGTGTCTGCCCTGTTTTTTCCCACTGTGCTTGCTCCTTCTGGCCCAAACTGGGGTCTGACGATTCCCAGCTCTACCATTAATGGGTTGTGTGACCTTAACGTAGTTAACTTTGGGATCCTGTTTCTTCAACTGTAAAATAAGGAGCTTGCATGGGGTGGTCCGAATGGGCCTGCCAGCTCTGCACGCTGAATTTTGCAGGCACAGAATTGTAAGTCCCCTCTCCATATTTTGCCTTGCAAATAAGAGCGTGAGCCCCCTCGCCCTCCCCCCCCCCCTCCCAAACGGGGAGGTCCATAGCGTGGATGGATGCAGGACCGCTTAAGCAGGAGTTCCAGTTACGGCCGGCACTTACTTACTTGTATCTTGCTTCCTTCCAAAGCTGAAGTCTGCTTATTGTCAAACATCTGGAAGAAGCACACGCAAACAAAATTAGAGATCCAAAGAGAAGCTGACCACGGGGAAGCAGAGCCTTACGCAGCTGCTATAAAGTGAAGAACCGGGAGGCTGCCAGGAAAAGTGTAAGAGCGAGGTCTGGTTTTGAATCTTGGCAACCGCCGCTTAACCTCACTTGATCTCCATTTCTTCATCCTCTTAACTCCTGGCTCTCTGGGTCATCCTGAGGCTGCAGTGAGAAGCAGAGCGGCGGAGGCAGACACCCTGAGTTATAATCCTGCCCTGCAACCCACTCGCCCTGACCTTGAGGAAGTTCTTCACTTACCCTGCACGTGTTTCACCTCCTAGGGTCTTGTGAGCATCAAGGAGACCTTACAAAGCGCCTCGTTCGTTATAAGAAGCACTCAGTAAACATTAGTGATCACCGGCAATCTCATCGCAGTAGTCTCTGTGCTACGATTGCCATTGTTGGTTGGAGCACGCTCAGTACATGTTGCTTCTCTTCATCCATCTTTATTCTGTTCTATACTTTCCCAGCCTCAGAGATTATTGGACACTGTTGTTCATTTTCTTGCTTACAAGCGTAAGGGTTGGCCGGATGCAAGGAAGGTCTTGACATAAAACAAAAATAGAGGCTGATTTTTTGAGTCATTTAAAAGTTTCCTTTACCAACAAACCCCATTTCTTGAATCATCTTTGGTTCCATTTAACTTGTTATTTATTTGCCTGTGTGGTTTAGTCTCAGGAAGGGTGAGATGAAGTCAGGGAACTTCCTCCTTTGTGTCTGTCTAAGCCCAGGGCACAGAGGGCTGAGCCTGCTGGGGGCGCAGACTGATGGGCCCTCCAGCCCTGGTGGAGAGGCGGTGGGCGCTGCCTGGTCTTCTGCCCCACACAGCAGGTATGCCTTGCCCATCTCTCTCGGCAAAGACCTGCCAAGTGACAATGGACACATTGTGTGGAAACAAAAGCAGTGGGCGAGTAGCTGCTGTTTCTAACGGCAGCGTGGGTAGTGGGGGTGGGCCAGCTCCGGCAGAGTGACAGTTGTGGTGCCCAACACTGTCACGCAGGTGCTGAAGGCCTCTGTTCCCTCTGCCCACCCACACTTGTGCACCCTGTCATAGCAGTGTGACAAGCCCAAACACAAGGGGCCTTCCTTTCTTATGTTAATGCTTCGTGGTGACAGCTTTGCCAGGTGTGACAGCCACTCCAGGAGGCCTCCACCCCCACACGGTTTCCCACGCCGGGCCCCTCCCTGGGCCTGATGCAGAGAAGAGCCAGTGGGGGACAGACACCCTTTCCGCCAGCCTTGGAGGTCTCTTGCCCACAAGTAGCTGACCCTTTGCCACCTGGATCTTGACTTGTTTCCACTTAGTCTCATCTTGTCACTCCCCTCCCTGTCTTCCTCTCCCTCACCCTTCACTGACTGTGTCACCACTCTGACCTCCACGAACTTCTTATATCCTTAACACTACCTGAACTTCCTTGTTCCGGCCTTTCCCTAGCTCTTCCTTCTGCCTGGAGACCTTGATCCCTGCTCTCTTTCCTTAGTTAATTCATTCTTGTCCTTCAGGGTCCCGGTGAATGTCAGCTCCTTCCCGGACCACGCGGTCCCATATTGATAACCCTGCATTCTTTCCTCCACATCACTGTGTATTTCCTAGATAACATTGACTTCTGTCTTCAGTGACCTTGTCCGCTAATGCACTCAACTTGCTCACTCGTCTCGGTCTCCGTCAAGGCAGGAACCTTATCTGTCTTGTTCAGAGCTCCCTTCCCAGAGCCTAGACCCGATCTGGGGCACAGTAACTAACTACTCAGTGAACACAAATGAAGACAATGTGCACACAAAACTTCTCCCAGAAGTGACCGAGGCTCACCCAGCAATGCTTTTTAAATGGGAGCCATGACCTCAGGGTCACATACTGTCTTAAAAAACGCCCCAAGGACTCTACCGCTCTTCCAGGAAGAAGAAAGGAACTTCTGCGCAATTGACTCTCTTTCCCCCGCCTTCTGCTGCCCTCCTAACTCATCTGTCTGATCCTTCAGCTCTGATTTCCACCAGCTCAGGAGACACTAGTTAAATGTTTAACATTTGCTCCCCCAAGCTACTCCAGCCTGAGGGTGGTGGGTAAAAATCATTTAAAAATCTTGTTTTCTTTTCCAGAACTCTTAAGGATCTCTCTTTATCTTTGAAGTCTGGGACTTGCATGAGATACCCTGGGTGTGTGTCTTTTTTTATTCGTTCTGCCTGGGGCTCAGTGAACTCTTTCCGATTGAAGACTAGACCAGCAAGCGCTTGTTCTTCTATTCCAAATGTTCTTCTATTATTTGATGATTATTTTTTCTCCCCTCCATTTTCTGTTCTCCTTTCAACTCTCCTGCTAATTACTTATTAAGACCCCTGGATCTAATCTCTGAGTCTCTTGTCGTTTCATCCCTGAATTTCTGTTTAAAATTTTAACTCTTTTGTATTTACGAATGTATCTGTGCCCTGATTTCTGAGGTGTCTCCTCTAAGTGGCCTTCTGAACTTCAGTTCAGATCTCAGGAGTGACTCTTTGCTTTTTCAAACTTTCTGTGACAATTTTAAACCTGTAACAATTTTTTTTCCCAGAAAGCCATTCTCTTTCTTCAATCACCTCTTTTTGAAATTTTATTTTATTTTATTTTTTTCTTTATTTTTATTTTTTTTTTAAAATTTTATGTGCCAGGTCACAGATCAATCATCAGTTTTTTGTTGTGACACCTTAGTTGTTCATTGACTGCTCTCTCATTGTGCCTTGACCAGGGAACTACAGCTGACCGCTGACTCCTTGCTCGAGCCAGTGAGCTCATTGAGCTAAAGCTGGTGAGCTTTGCTCAAGCCAGATAAGCCCACACTCAAGCTGGCGACCTTGGGATATCAAACCTGGGTACTTTGCATAAAAATCAAATGCTCTGTGCTACCACCTGCTCAGGATGTGAAAATTTATTTCTTTTACTTTCTCTGGTCTTTTTTAGTATCCTTTTTCAAAGTATGGGTGGAAAGGCTGTGTATTTTAAGGTTTCTTCCCATGAAAATGTATCCATCACAACATTTTTCCATAGGTTTTTTATGTAGTTTTTATTTCCATTAATTTAAAGTATTTTGTAACTTGAATTTTGATTTTGAGTGCAGGTTATTTAGGAGTGAATTTCTTAACTTACACATGAAAATGTTTTTTAGTTAGTTTTTATTACTGATTTCTAGAGTAAGTGTAATGACAACAAGAAATATGCTTTATATGATTTCAAAGGTTTGAGGTAGTTGAAACTTGTTTGAAAGAAAATACAGGATTGTCTGTGGGAAATATTTTCCAAGTGCGCTTCTCCGCTGCCGTTTCGTGTGCACCTTGTGAATAACAGCTCAGAGCAGTTCACCAAACATATGCCCCTCATTTCTTCTGAGAAGTCCCATGAGAATGTAATAGAGGCCACGTGTTCTTCCCATTCTTTTCCATTGGGCAGTAGAGTAGTTGTATTTCCTATCTCTGAAAACCTTGCTGTTAATTTCAGACATCCATGCAATGGCAGCGGAAAAGTTTGTTTGTTTTTTTCTAGAAATGCCCATGGCCCTGTTAATCCAAAGGTGTACAAAACGCAGCAGTAATCATCCTGTCTGGATGGCTCGCTGGGCTGGAGCATTGTCTTGCAATGAAGAGGTGGATGGTTCAGTCCTTGGCTGGGACACATACAGAAACAGATCGATTCTTCCTTCTTCCCCTTACCCCCCTTCCTCTCTCTGGATTCAATAAAAATAAAAAATTAAAAAATAGAAAAAAAACAAAGACAAAAAAAGGCAACAGAAAACATTTTTCCTGCCCACAGCATTCACTGAGAATCCAGACATGGTATTCATTCCTACTTTTTCTATTTTATTTTTTGAGAGAGAAGTTTCTTCCTTACTAAAGTTGCTTTTATTCTGCTTACTCTAATTTCTCTGACTCGTAAGAACCACCTCTTCAAGCCCGTTCTTCAGCATGGTCCCCTCTCTCAAATGACTTGAGTCTCTTTGAGATTTAGGTTTAATTTTAAGCTTTTTTTCTCAGTTTTTATTTTTAATGTGATAACTGTTGATAAAGTCAATCCACCTAAGTACAGTATTGGAGCTTCGATGCTTTTGGAAGATGTCAACAATCCTGAAACAAAAAAGTTTAACATGATACATTCACTTACTTAAGAAATATCGGGTACCTGTGTTACAGGTGCTATTTATTGTGGGTTATGGGGAACAGAAAAGAATGGGAAAAAAAAAACCACACCATGGTTTTGATGGACATTCTAGCTGGGGAGGCAGATGATAAAATGTTCATAATTTAAAATAGAATATAATTTCCGCTGGTGACCAGTACAGCAAAGGAAACAAAACAGAGAAGGAAGAATGAATGCCTGGGCTTGAAATTTTAGATGCGGGAGTCAGGGGCATCTCTTTGGGGAGGACTCATTGGATCAGGGACCTGAATGGGTCATATTCTTTGTGCTCTTTCTCCCAGGAGGGCCAGAACCTCAATGTGCCCACAGACAGAAAGTGGGGAGGGCAAGGAGAGGTTTGTTGCTGATCCTTGCAACAGTCTTTACATTTGAAAGAAGACTCTCTTCTCCATTTAAATCTTGTCTGGCCAAGCAAAAAATAAAGACAAGATTGGGGTCTCCAAGGCCACACTCCAGGAGGCTTTGCTATCGCTCTTCTCTGAAGGCTTCCCTCCCCTAGCCCTGTGCCATAACCCAGTATCCCAGATCACAGGGCTGTGAAACTCCTGGGAAACCTAGACAAGGAGTCAAATTAAATTCGTAACTCAAATTGTCTTTTTGGTTTCCAAGAAAGCTACATGGACAAAGATATAGACCGGTCTGAATTTAGTTGTCTTTTTCCTTTCGTTGGAAACTTTGTCGAAGCATCCCAAAGCTGTGGGATGCACAGTGTTCTGTGGAGATAGTCTCTTTTTTGGTGTTGTAATTGGAATCAAGTATCTCTTTGTTACTCAGGAAACTTTTAGTGGCAAAAATAACATTAATATGACAGGTTAGACGGGAGTTTCACTGAAAGATCAGTGACAAGGGCTGGCTCCTGTAAGATAAATAATCTTCATTTCACATGGCAACCTAATGACAGATGAGGACAGATGGTGACAACCCTCCACCTGGAATTCTGCTTCAGTCAATCAATCAATCAATCAATCAGCCACTGTTTATTGATCTCCTACTTTGGCAAAGAACACAGACCTTGGCATCAGATGCCTGAGTTCAAAACCCAAACTTCCCATGTACCAGTGACTTATCCTTGGAAGAGTTTCAAAACCTCTCAGAGCCTCAATTCCTTCTCCTAAATAATGAAGAAAACAGTTGCATTTAACCTGCTGTTTTTAGTTGATTACCACTCTTTCTATTTCATGAATGACTGAAGTCGCCTTTATTTTATAAGTAGCACTCCTAGATCTTCTTTCTATAAGGGGAAAGGATCTTAAAGGCCTTTCTTCTTATTGGTTTTTGCCTTACCACATATTCTTTCCACATAGAAAAGGACACATTATTAAACTACTCCCCTTTCTTCCTCACTCCTCTTGAGGAATACTCAGACACATTTGCCAAAGCCTCTTAGCCCTCCAAACCTTGCAACTTGCTCAACTCAACCTGCTTTGAAAAAGAAGAGCAGGTTCCTCTCTCACTGCCAGCCCTTCCCATGAACATTGTGAACCACATATGAATACAGAGACTCTGTTACAATAAATTCCTCGTAGTGTGCCAGGACGGACAGCTGCTGCCCACGTCCTTAACAGCAAACATCTGAAGAGAGAGGGAAAAAGTCAGTAAACCATCCAGATGTTTTGCTCAGGCTTTGCCACGCATTCAAGGTTGTGCAACATCTGGATGACAACCTCACATGTTGGCTTGCTGTTGGGCTGCTTGGGTATTGTGTAGACACAGGCTTTATCTTAACATGGTCATAATTTACGAGTTCAGGATTTCTAATTCAATTCAAATCCTTTGGAGCCTGAATCCACTCACCCCTGGCAAAACGTGAGTATGTGTTTTTAAAGCAGTAAGACTTGGACAGTTTATTAAAAAGTCTCAAAAGGCATTTGGACATCAAATAACTCTCAAAACCCAATGTTTTTGTGATTTAAATGAATCAGAAACATATGGATTGAATTTCCTTTAAATTGCTCGCAAGATTAAAAAATCAAGAGAGAAAGAGCTCAGGGCCAAACGTGCTTTGGGTTTTTTAGGACAAACTGTGGGTGAAACAGAGCTGGAGACAGGCACAGCACCCATACCGCTGCTGGGGTACCCACTCCTTCCCATTGGTTTAGAGACCAGAATTTCACACACAGAGCATTTGTTCTCACTCTAAGTGGTGACCACACAGACCACCAAACACAATGGCAATAACAAACATCAACAAAGAAGATGTCTGCTAATTTGCAGTTAGCCAAAAACAAACAGCATACTTCAAAGTCGAACTAAAGATGTCTCCTTTTCAAGTTCCCCTGCAGGATCTGAAAGTGATTAAAAGAGAAATTACATCTTGAAAAAGGAGCTGTTTTAAGCATTATTTAACAGTGGGCAGAAATGGGGCTTCTAACAGCCAAGCCACCTCAAGCAGCAGTGCAGCTCCAGGCTTGTTATCCTTGGGCTCAGTGTCAATCTACATTCAGCTCCGAAGGATCCCAAGTCAGCCAGAGAAAACCAACCTGAAAGGCAGCGTGGCCGAGCACGCGAACTTAGTTTCTCTGTCGGAGGGTGGAGGGTGGGGGGGGGTGTCTCTATTTGGTTTCTACGGCTCCTGACGCTCTCTACTCTTGCCAACCAAAGAGCAGGATCAGTTTGATCTTGTTGGTGAACAAAATACATCTTAAAATATAAAACATATGTTTTAATCTGATGGCCTCTTTTATATCAGGTTATTTTTTTATTGTTTTGGCTCCAATTTTTTTACCTTCCATTTCTGCTTCTTTAGATTTAAAATAACAGCTCTCTTTCCCCAAGTTCACCATTCTTGATTTGGACCAGCCCCCGGAGGCAAAGAGATCTTTGAAGGAAGAAGCACGAAGTCAGACCTTCTCGCCTGTCTCTCAGACGTTTTTGACACCGCCTCTCCTCTACTTCCTAAGTCCCCTTCCCCCAGTTTTTGTATTATGGCTTATATTTAGGAGTTTTGTGACAGGTAAGGGTTGTACTTGCTATCTTTATCAAATCTCCCATCAGGTCTCTCAAATACATTTCAGAAAGCTATTTATGTGTTCAACAGATATGTATTAAGCTTCTACTATGGGCCAGGTACATACTGTATTTATTGAAGATATATCTGCAAACAAGATGACTCAAAGTAGATGAATAAATAAATGAGTAAATAAGATAATTGGAGACAATGACATGTGTTATTGAAAATATAAAAAGATGTTGGTGTGATGAGGATATTAATGAGTGTCTGAGTAGTGATGGAATAGAGCAGTGGTAGTCAACCTGGTCCCTACTGCCCGCTAGTGGGCGCTCCAGCTTTCATGGTGGGTGCTAGTGGGTGCTTACATATAGTAAGTTGTTTTATAAAGATTTATTCTGCCAAACTTAGCGAAAATCCGACATAAAGTACTTGGTAAGTAATTATTATTATATGCTTTAACTTGCTGTAACTCTGCTTTATAAATTCTATAAAGTAAAGTTACTTCCCTACTTTATAAATCACCATTACTGTGAAACTGGTGGATGGTTAGAAAATTTTACTACTAACAGAGATACAAAAGTGTGCAGTAGCTATAAAAAGGTTGACTACCCCTGGAATAGATAGATACATGATAGATAGATAGATAGATAGATAGATAGATAGAAAGATAGATAATAGATAGATGATAGATAGATAGATAGACAGATGGATGAATAGACAGATAATAGAAAGATAGATAATAGATACATGATAGATAAATAGATAGGTAGACAGATGGATGAATAGACAAATAATAGAAAGATAGAAAATAGAGAGATAGAGTGGGAAGTAAACTTATGATGCTATAACCAAGAAGAGGCTAAGTAGGCTGTATTAGACTTGAGCCCTGAATGGAGGAAGCAGCAAGCTTTATGAAAAGTTGGGGAAGAGCGCTCTTGGCAGAGGGAACAGTAAGAGCCAAGACCTTCAGGAAGGAACCAAGTTGGTCCATTGAAGAAGCAGAATGAAAACAGTGCAACCAAAGTCTACGGTGTGGGTGAAACACAGGACCATGGAGACTGGAAAGGTAAGCAGGTGCCAGATCCTGGAAGGTCTTGTAAATCACAGTACAGTTGCATTCTACATGCAACATGAGGTGAGGGTGTTTTAGTCAAGGCAAGCATGATCTTTTTGCATAGAAAGTATCATTTTGGCTGGTATTTGTAGAATGGACCATAGAGAACAAGTATTTAAGACAAAAGACATTTGTGGGTTCAATTTATGCCTTGTTCTCTGTCCCTTCATTTTGCTGAGACACTCTGGACATCTCTAATTCATTTTAGTCTTTACCCACAGGTGATAAACTGAGTTCTATTAGCCAGTGTCTATCTTTTGCTGTGACAGGGGTGGTGTAAGTGCTTTCAAAACCCCTCCCCGCTTGCTGGACATTAAGATATGGTATTTTATTGACTTCTTTATAATTGCTGTGACTTTGTGATTTATAGATCTGCCTTAAAATATATTAGCAGTTGAACCAACTCATGGTTTACTTCAGATGCAATAAAACAACCTTAAAAATCTCACCAGAATTGAAGTCTGATCCTGTGAGGCACTTCTCCATCTCTGAAATGGGTATAACAATACACTTTAGAGGACTGTTGTAAGAATTGGATTCACTGCAGAGAGGAGAGCAAGTGAAGGCACTCCAAGCACAGAGACAGCCTGGCACTTAGTGAAGGAGTCCTCTGTAGGTGTTAGCTACTATTTTAGCTCCAACAGATTAAAACAACATCTGAACCAACCAGATCACGATAAGGATAAGACAACAGGTAGATGGTAGGACATGGGCCAATATCATTTGTGACTAATGCTGTAATAATATTTATGTTAGTGGATAGAATTCTGTGCTAAAAGTGTAATATCCTGTGACCAGTCCTGTCTGGGTAGCTCAGTTGGTTAGAGCATTGTCCCACTATGCCAAGGTTGTGAGTTCAATCCCTGGTCAGGGCACATAGAAGAAATCAACCAATGAATGCATAAATGAGTGGAACAACAAATTGATGTTTCTTTCTGTCTGTCTCTCAAATCAATCAATAACTTTTTTTAAAAGTATGATATTGTATGACCAGATACGGTTTACTAAAACTTCAGGGCAACATTAGTATGAGAAATGCCCTTAAATGCAGAACAATTCATCTCCCAGAATCCTTTGCTAACTCTTTCACTTTTGGCTGCCTGTAGACATCTGACCCCGAGAGCATGTATTATAGTCCGTTGTGATCATTTACTTGAAGGAGTAAGAACAACTTTGGATTAGTGGTTGTAGCTTTCAAATAACATGAAGAGGAGAAAAACATTTACATGCCCACTTCAAATCACTTGACAATTTCCGCCTGCTTCTGATGCTATCATTTTAGTATTTATAATTCATGTTTTCATATCTTTTAAACATACGCTGACAATTCCTTCTATTACTTTTCTGAAGAAACAATGATCTGTTTCGGTGCTGGAGGAAAAATGAGCTGTGCTGATCACTTCATTGAGGACAACTTCTAAAGGTGAGTTGAAAGTAAGTTTGACTTTATGTGATTGTCATGGTATTCTTTATAACAGGAGAGGCTACACCGTGAACGAAGATGTACTTCCTGTTCAGGTTTCACTTGCAGGAGAGATCCACCAGTCCCTCAGATTCCAGGCTGACAGTTTCCAATGTCTGGATTGGCTGGCCACCGAGGTTATCACAGAAGGGTATAAGAGAACAGATTCCCTTTCAGAACCAGAGCTGAGAATGGTTTGCAGTATCTATGAAGTTCTCAAGTTTGCTGCACCTTAGGATCATTGGGGGAACTTCAGAAAAATTTTATGCCCCACACTGATGAAATCAGAATTCCTGGGACTGAGATTCATGAATCAGTATGAGATGTGTCTGAGAGAAAATTTAGGAGATTGAAGCAATGGGATTACAGATCCTAACCATAAAATGAACAGAGGGAATGAGAGGCCTTTATCGCGACTCATGTTCCTTGCACAAACAACCAGATGTGGCCTGGTGGAGAGATGGGGGCAGACACGAGATCCGAGTGTGAATAAGAATGAGGTGAAGTAATGGAGGTGATGAACTACTTTTAAAAAGTGTGTCTCAGCCTGTGGTGGCGCAGTGGATAAAGCGTTGACCTGGAATGCTGAGATTGCTGGTTCAAAACCCTGTGCTTGCCTGGTCAAGGCACATCTGGGAGTTGATGCTTCCTGCTCCTCCCTTCTCTCTCTCTCTCTCTCCTCTCTAAAATGAATAAATAAATAAAGTCTTTAAAAAGTGTGTCTCAGAATGAGGTGGGGGGGTATAGAACTGGGGGAATTGACTTGTCTAGCTGTTAATAATACAATTTTTGCTTCCGACTTGTTCTTCATTGTTCTTTTGGTACATAGCTGCTTGGGCTACCCCTCCAATGGAAGAAGGTGGATGTGAGTATTAGAGCCCCATTGCCTCTCTATTCTTAACTTACGCCTCCTGGCTGGTCCAACTGTCTTATTGCATGCCTGCTTGGCTTAAAATCTGCATCATGTTGAGTATATTGAAGAATAAGAACTATAGTTGAAGAATGAAGTAAGTGTTCAATATACTCAACAGAGGTAAGATTAAGAGCCACACTATATTCTTGACTCAGTTGGCTTAGTCTTGGCTAACATTTGGTGGCTCAGGAAAATTCCCTTGTAAACCCTCGCTTTCCTTTCTGGTCAAAGAATATGTTGTCTTATGTGAGTCAAAATCTGGAATGGAAATTTGGAAATTTTGACCCAAGGAGTGGCCTACTTCTTTATTTGAAATTCCCCCTTTTTTCCCTTTATATACACACCCGTCCCCAACACCAGACCAAAATAGCATCCAGTCTTGTCTCTCAGTGTTTAACAAATAACCTGATATACAGTAGGTGTTCCATAATTATTTCTGATAAGTGAATGAATGGTTTGTGAACCAGAAATGACCTTTGAGCTTTCTCTTCCCTCTATGGCTACTTCCCAGGGGGTTCTCTGAGAAATGTAAGGATGTCCTCATGTTGGCTCAATCCACTCCCAATCTCCCAAAGGAAATATTTTCTCTAATCTAATAGTTTTTTTTTTTAATTTAGATATAATTCACATACCATAGAATCCAACATTTGAAAACATACAGTTGTGTGGCATTTAATATACTCAAAAAGTTCTGCAACCATCTACTTCTAGTATCTAATTCCCCCAAATTTCCATCCTCCTGAGAAGAATCCTCAAATCCTATATCAGTCACTCCTGAGTCCTACCTCCCCTCCCCAGGTGGCAACCATTAATCTATTTTCTTTCTACTGAACACTTCAAGTAAAAGGGATCATACAACACATGGTCCTTTGGGTCTGCCTTCTTCATTCACTAAGCTTAATGTTTCAAAGTTCACCCTTGTTCCACCACATTTCAGTTCTCTATTTCCTTTTATGGCTGAATAATATACCATTGTATGGAGATACCACATCTTGTGTACCCATTCGTCAGTTGATGGACCTTTGGGTTGTTTCCACATTTTGGCTATTATGAATAATAGCACACTGTTCTAACCAGTTTGGACTAATTAGAAAGATGCAGGGCACAGGACAGCTGGGGTAACCACACCGTGGGTCACTTTTCCTTTTGATTTCCTTTATAAACCTACAGATGTTTCGCTTCTAGGGATAAGGGTCCGTTGATGCAGTAGAATCGCACTTATGATATAGTGAACGTTTCTTTTTCATCAACCCCTAGCTCAAGGAAAACTGCAACGAGCTCAATCAGCCTGCAGCTCATTCTGTGGACAGCTGCAGCACCGGTCTCAGGATCCGGGCTTCCCTCAGTAGGAACAGGTGGTTGGGAGTCTGTGCAGCCTTAGTGGGAGGGTGTGTTCCTTTTCTGAAGCAGGATACAGGAAGAGGGAAGAGAAAACTGTTGATTGCGCCAGTGCCTTAAATGACATTTCAACGCCCTTGTTCCATCCAGCTTCTGGCTTCTAACGACTCCTAAGCACAAGTTGTTCTGATAATTCAAGAAGAGCCTCATTCTGAGTTGATGAATTTTTGGACGGATGTCTTTTGGACCCAAATTATAATATTAAGATCTTCCCAACGGAATACATATTTCTCTTGTCAACTCAAGTTAGCATCTCATCTGTCTCCCTCCCTCCTCTGCCAAACATGGAAAGGTTTGCTTCCTAGTTAGGGCGGCATTCTGTGAGGTTTGAGCTCAGCCATCGTCCTCACTCTCCCTCACGCTGAGACCTCCGCACTGACCTACGAGGTCAGCCCTCGTGGTCCTGTCTAGGGACCCCATCAGGCCAGATGTTTGAGGCCCAGTGTAGGAAGTCCCTGGGCATGCACCACTTTTGCACATTCCATGTTTGAGGGTGCAAAATTGCACAAGCAAACCGCGCTGCCCACAACTGGCTAATTGCAGAGGCAATCATCGTCCCGGCTCCTTCCAAATGAGCAGGGAGCAGCTAATTGTGCTCACAATCGACTGATTGAGCTCACAGTCAGTAAATTGCTGCTGCAACTGTGTGTGCATACAATTTTGCACCTGGGAGTAATCGCGGGCGCTGGGGTCTAACACACTTCGAAAGCACATTAAACACTGAAACATCCGAGAAATCCAAGTTCAGCCTGCGTGGGGAATCTGAGCTGGGTGGGGGGGGAGATGTCCTTCTGAAATCAAGGTTGGGGGTCACTCAGACCCTGAAGTGGCGCCCTGGAGCACGCGTGTGACGACTCACAGCTCCGGTTGTACCACATCATATGTCTCTTGCCTCACACTCTGAGCTCACCGCTCAGCCAGCGAAACATCTCAGTCGTGGAAGGGCCGTAGAGTGCTTGGCCCTTGGAACGCTGAGTTCAGAACTCAGGAGACCTTGGTTCAAACTCGAACTCTTCTACCTCCTTGCTGGGTTACTCAGCAAACTTCAACTTTTGTACAAGAAGTGACAATGACAAAGGGACTTGGGTCCCAGGATTGGTGGGTTGATAACGTGAGGTACTGCTTGTGTGAACACATAATATCTACTAAATCAATGTTTTCTATGTTTTCTTTAAAACTCACAGTGTCAGTCAAAATGTGAACATGAGTTAGTGTCCCGACGGAGTACCTCACACTCCGATTTTGAAGACAGTTGTGAATACATTGGTGCCAGCATCAAAGTGAAGCTGGTTTTCCTCCTTATCTGCTACGTGACTGTGGCCAAGTTGCTTGGTTTCTCTAGCTCACACTTTACCAATCTGCAACATGAGGACAGATACGTTCTCTATTTTCTAGGTCGATAGGTAGCCCCGCCTCATAGGGCCATTGTGAGGAGTGAATAAGCCGAGCGATGTGAAAGTGTTAACACTTTGTATGCACTGTAAATGCTAGCTCTTGCTCCTGTTGTTACTGTTATTGTCATTATACAGCTGTGCGAGAGCAGGATGGCACAGGGCCTGGCATATTGGAGACTTTGAGCTAATACTGTTATGTAACTCATGCCCCCAATCCATCAGGCTTCTATCCATCGCCTTGACAGAATGCATCCTTTTCGATAGGAAGTGAGTGCGTGAGCTCCGCGGCTCCTGGCATGCTTGGGACCCTCCCAAATCTATATGAAGAGCCACGTGAATATTGAGCCCAGAGGGACACGAAGCCTCCTGTGTTTGCCTTGCCTCGCCTCTTTTCTTTGGTCCCTGAGAGAGATGGTTTTATAGGGTTCCTACTCTCAGCAAGAAAAAAAAAAGAGAGAGAGATAAGGACAAGCTTTGGCAGGATCCGGAAATTAATCCAGGGGAGGCAGACATCGTGTCTCTAAATGTAATTGAATCTCCCTGGTGTCTGGTGGGGGGTGGGGGATGGAGCACAGACCTTCTGACTTTTAAGTCTATGGGGTGGGGGTGGAGGATAGAGGGAAGATACGGGGGGCGTTGCTGCTTCAGGCCAGGCAGGCAGCTCCTTGAGTAATTCCTTCCATCCTGGGACCCAACCTCTTCCCCTTTCCTCTTTAGGACTGTCGCCCCTCATCCTGTCCCTTAGGGCATCGCTGGCCCCTGACGCAGCTACAATGTAGGGTCCACACTCCCTTCGCCTCGCTGTCCAAGAATGTAAGCACATAGGACTCTTTGCGGTGACATGGGCTCTACCATTGATCTCCGCAGGGATGCAGACAGGGATGGAGGATCGAGATCTCAGCAGCCCAGACTTCTCGTCTGCATTGCTCTGTGTTTCCAGCTCTCACACAGTGGTGTACGAGTCTGACGAGGCTGCCGTATCAAACCGTGGGCTGAGGGGCTTAAACAGCGGAGATTGACTCCTCTCTGTTCTGAAGGCTAGAACGCCAGGATCAAGATGTCATCAGGTTGGGTTTTTCCTGAGACTTCTCTCCCTGGAAGGCAGATGGCCTCTGTGTTGCACACACCCCGGCAACCTCTCTGTGTGTTCAAAGTTCCTCTTCTTATCAGGACAGTAGGCAGATTGGATTAGGACCCACCCTGAAGACTTCATTTTAACTTAATCGCCCCTTGAACCCTTATGTCCAAATATGGTTTTATCTTTAGATATTAGGGTTACGGCTTCAACATGTGGATTTGGGGGGGAGTGTATAATTCAGCCCATTACACAAATTCAGATTCTCAGAATTTCCAAGACATATTCTCTCCTTAGGGATGACTCCAACTGGACCCTGATTTCAGTTCAGCCACTAATTAGTGGCATGACCTCCTTAGGCAAGGCACGACTAGGGTGACCCCCTGTTTCAATTAGCCTGGGACTTTTCTGTTTTTATTTTTCTATTGTCCCAATGTAATTACAAGAGCACCCTCTTTCACTCCTAAGTGTCCTGGTAAACTATACGGTCACTATTCTTACTTTCAGATCTAAATCACAAGGTGCTCAGGGTTTCCAGGGGATGCTGGAGAAGTCCCCATCACATGCCATGGTTCTTAGTCAGTGTGACTGCCCCTTTTGCTTAACACATTCCCAGTCCCCAACCGAATGCCCTTGGTCCGGCAGGCTCATGTTTTCGTGAGGAAGGCTTTGCCCAGGAGGCACCATGGTAGACCAGTAAACCTGGACCGGTATTCATCCAGGCCCACCTGTGCCACATGTAACTGACATTTTAAGGGCCTCTGGATTGGGCAAAAGCCAAGTTAATGGACCTCTGCCACCCCAGCAAATTGCCTAGCTCCATCTTCGGCAGTTGGCAGTGCCCCTTGAATGAATTAAGTTTCCTTGGCTGTAAGCAACAGAAGCAGGGGCTTGATCAAGCAGAAGGAAGTGGGGGAAAGAAGCTAATCAGAAAGGTAGTTCGCAGACACAAAGCAAAAAATAAAGCCACCAAGCCTAAGAAGAGAAAGAGACCATCGTGGTTCCTGTGACCTCTGGTGTAGGGATGAAGGGGGTTGCCATTTAGTTATTTATTTATTTTTGTTGAGAAATTAAAATCTTACCTGTGTAAATAGAATTAATAAGTCAAACATTCATCTCCCCCCCCCCCCCCACCCAGATTTAACACGTTATTTGTTTTAGCTATATTTGCTCCTGGCGGAGTTTTTGTTTTAATATTGTTAGTAATAGTATTATTATTGCTCTTATTTTGCTTGGATACATAAATCAAATGAGAGCAACTCAACTTCTCAAGCTCCACGGTCGCCTCCACCGTCCAGAGGTGACCGGTGCTACGAGTGTGCGTCTCCATCACCCATATGGCAGACGGTCTCTGTGCTGGTCCTGGGGTCAGTCCAACTCATGTTCCTAGGAGAGTGTCTGATGCATGGGACTTGTATCCTATACTTATTCTTGGGGCTACATTATGACTTTTAAGGTAGGGACCTGAGGCAATTTTGCCTTCGTGGGTCCTGTTCTCCGTTAAAAAAGATATTTGAAGTTATCGTTTAATACTGTGTTGGTATAAGGAGGACTGGCAAAAAGGTTTATAGTCGTTTCTTTTTTCTTCTGATTTGTACAGGAATCAGAAGTCTTCCTCGGGCTCCAGAAAGTACCGCGGGCACTCTGCACAGCGCCTGCTGTGGTTAATGCAAAATTGGGTCATGGCCATTTTCAAGGTCATTCAGGGAGAAGACAAGGCCCATGACTGGTACTCCTGATTGAATCACATGAAGGCCTGCTTCCCTGACACAGTGACACTGAACAGATAAGATCAGGAGACCTCTGCGGTAAGTCTTTCGGGGTTCCTCAGGGGCTGGAGCCCAAGGTCCTAGTCCCCTAGGTCACAGGTCCCTAACTCTCTTAGAAATTCCTCCGTGTCTATCCCTTGGGCAGACTCCAGCTTGGGCCAAGCTTTTGGAGGGGCTCATCTTCCCACCCGTGACTTTCAAACATCCTTGGTCCCCTAGGGTTGCTCTGAGAATTTGTCCCGGGAGCTCCTGCTGCAGAAGCCCCTTCTCCCCATCACCTTTGTAAGTGTCTTCACTTGTTCATTTGCGACAGCAGAACTGCTGCTCTGTGCTTTTTACTGGGCAGGCTGGCAGGTCTCTTAGAGCTCAGGGATGAAGGGGGCCACGTCTGTGCCAGAGGAAACAGACAACTGATTGATGTCCTGGTGGCACAGCATAACGAGGACTTGGCGATAGCTAAGCAGCCATTCTCAGTTCCCCCTGTCACAGAGAGGGACTTCTGTACCCTCCTGCTCCTTCTGACCCGCCCTGCCTCAGCTCGTCTTTGGGAGGCCGTTTTGCTAGGACCTGGCCTATATCCCTTGACTTCTTATTCATCAAGCGAGATACCGTATCTTATCAATTCTATAATGCACGTATTTGAAAAGCCATTGAACATATCTGAAAGTGGGTTATGATTGATGGCCTCCTCCAAGCCCTGTTGGCCAGGTGGCAGTTGTGACTTAGTTGTTTGCTTTCACATGAGTGAACTTGGCCTGGAAAGTTTTTGTTGATACTTTTGATAAGACGAAGAGAGTGTTGGCAGGTAACCTGCATAGTGGGGGTCAGCAATCTGGAAGAATACCCCGGAGACCGTAGCTCTTAACTAGTATATTGAATATAATTTTTTTATGTGTGCCAAGAGCGATAAAATAAATCTAAAAGAGCTTTTTAATAATTGGAAAATAAAATTTCTAAGGCACAAGGAAATACTGTGTCATGATTTAAGTGGCAGCATTTTTTTCTCTCTCTCTCTCTGAATAGTGCACAAAATAATGATGTCTTTAATCAACGGTGACTTAGATTTGATGAAATAAGTCATATCTACAAATGTCACAAGGGCTCCATGGGGACCACCATGTTTTCAACACATAGCATCAGCCTGGTCCATAGCAGATGCTCAGTATAGATGTGCTGATGATGGTCTGACATTATTATTTAAATATTATTTAAAATAATATGTGTACATAAGAGGGAAGGGAGAGGTAACAATACACCTGTAATAGGCCTGGACTATGTTCTTATTTCTCATACTATGACTTTAATTGCAAATATCACAGGGCATTTTATCGAGAGCAAGGTTGGTCCAGTTTTTCTGTAAAGGGCAGTGTTGTAAGTATTTTAGGTTTTGTGGACCATACGGTCTTTGTCCCAGCTGTTTTAACGTGAACGCAGCCACAGACAATACACAAACGCATAGCTCTGGCTGTGTTGCAATACAACTTTATTTACAAAAACAAGGAGCTAGCAGGATTTGACCGATGAGCTTGACTTTGCCAATTGCTCAAAGCAGTGGTTTTCAAACTTGAGATTGTACAATAAGGACCCAGGGTATTTGGTAAGTTTCAGACCCCTGGTGCCCCTAATAGAGATGGTGGTCCTCTTTTTGAGGACTTTTATAATATCTTGAAGAATTAGTTGCTCTTGAAGGTACCTGCCACTCTTCTAGAAGCTGTCCCTGAAGTACGGGTAAGAGCCTGAACAAGCAGAGGTCAGACTTTCTTGATGTCTTATTTACCCTGGCAGGAGTATGTCTTCCCTTGATTTGGATGATGCCCAGGGAAGCCAGATGTTATATAGTAGAAGTTAAATTAAATGGGGAGAGCTAGACAATCTTTTCAAGAAGACAGATGTCATGTCACCCACCTAGGGTAAAGGATAAATGGTCCAAAATTGAAATTATAACCTTTTACTTGTATGGTCAAGAGGAGGCTCTTTTCTTTAATAGGCTACAAGAGTCCTGGTGGCCATGACTGGGCACAGGCTGGGCTTGTGCCCAAAGAAGAAACCACTGCAGGCCAAGCCTTGTCCACTGATGCCAGCGTCTGATGTGGCTGCCACATGTGCATAACTGTGTGGACCCACATCAGGCAAACACTGGATTCAAAGGAACTAGCCCGGCATCATCTCAATGAGCCTATTAGAAGGGCCTTCTCGAAGGGGTGACTTCTTTTTTAGAGAATGGAGCCTTCTTAGATTTGTTTGTTGATTTGTTTAATAGGCAAGTAAATGGTTTTGAAATATCTCTGTGAGATCTGAATCTGGCTAATTGCCTTTAAATACATTTTGCCTGAGGATATAATCCTCTTCAATACTACATATAGTCAGGAAAATGCAGGGAATGAGAAATCATTTGATAATCTAATAATGATAATGTTTATTTGCTGGGCACAAGGCTAAGAACTTTCCTGTATTGATTTATCCAGTTCTTATAGCAGTCCTTGAGGTAGGTTCTACAATGACCCCCTTTTTTGAAGCGAAGGACGAGAGGCTTTGAAAGTTTAGGTAGCTATACAGGGTCACTAGCTGGTAAGCATCAGAGCCATGAATGAAGACTACGAATTTTGACTCTTGTTCCTGAAACATTTCTACTTGATGAGACATTTTACTAGGATCAGCACAGAGAGAGAGAGAGAGAGAGAGTGGACACACCATAAGTGTCTAAGAGGAGAAAGGCAGGATTTGCCCACTCATGGAGATTGGGGATGTGCCCAGCGAACCCCAAAGAACCTGGCCACTAGGACGCGGGGACCAAAAGCTGGCTTTTGTTCGCGAAGAGGAAAGAGGAGCAGCTAGTGGGTAGATGACTGACGATGTTGCTAAAGGTTGGAAACTCTGTGACATCCATCGGTTGAAATTAAAATCTCAGGCATTATGTTTATTAACATGGAACACACAAAAAGCTACATACCCAATGCTGTGAGAATATGGAGCAGCTGGAACTCCTGTACATTGCTGGTGGAATGCAAAATTGCTATAACCACTCTGGTGAACAGTTTGGCTGAATGGAGACAGTGGCACCCTTTATCACGACACTCTGGAATTTCACGACTATGTATTTGCTCGAGAGTAATAAGCTTTCATTTATTGATTTTACAGAGAAAGGAGAGAGAGGTAGGGGTGTGGGAAATATCAACTCATAGCTACTTCACTTTAGTTTTTCACTGATTGCTTATCATATGTGCCTTGACCAGGTAAGTCAGGGCTTCGAACCAGCAACCTCAGCCTTCCAAGTCGTTGCTTTATCCACTGTGCCACCACAGGCCAGGCAAAAATATATGTTAATACAAAAAACCTGTACATGAATGTTTAAATCAGCTTTATTAATTGTCATGCTGAATTGGAAAGAACCCAAATAGCCTTCAACTGGTACATGAATAAACAAGCTGTGGCACATTCATACAATGGAATACTATTCACCAAGGAAAAGGAAAAACACCTGTATACGCAACAGCATAGGTGAATCTCAGATGCGTTCGGTAAGTAGAAAGATGCAGACTCAAAAGGTGAAGCACTGTATGATTTTAACTATATGACAACTTGGAAAAGCTAAGAGCAATGGAACAGAAAACAGATTGGTGGGTGCCAGGAGCTGGGGGTAGGTTACGTACAAAGGAACATGAGGGAATTCTGGGGAGGCGTGGCTAACGGAGTTATTATGCATTTTGATGGTGGTGGTGGTTACATACTATACCCAATCGTCAAATTTCACAGAACTGTACCCAAATAGGTACATTTTGCTATATATATATATATATATATATATATATATATATATATATATATATATATAAAACATTTATATATCTCAAAAACTTGACGAAAATCAAGTCCAGTATACTTGATGAAGGTCCATCCATCTCCTGGGCTGTCATCTGAAGGAGCTGTTCAGTTGGGAACACTGGACTGCTAGAGAGAGCGACGTCAAATCTATATGCCACATGTGGTCAGTGGAGGCTTAGTCAAGGCTGGTTCAGGGATGGGAATGGCTGTGTCTGCTGATGGACGATGTGCAGAAGTCCAGCGGAAACAGATGTCCTGACCAAGGGCCACTATGTTGCAGTCTCCCCAATGTAAGGAAAAAATAATGCTGCAAGGTAAGGAATGGGGCTGGATCAGTGGCTCATGGAGAGGAGTGAGCTAAACTAAACAGGGCTCCCCTTGTTGGGGCAATGTTTCGACAAGCCAACCAAGTGTAGTTATTTCTAACCAGGAAGATGCCTCTGGATAATGAACTCTGCACACCATTCAGTGCACTTGCTTCTTGGCTGTCAGCGAAATGCTCCCAATTTCCTGTTCCTTGTAACTGACAAGGATCCACGTATTTTCTCCATCTTCCGTGCGTAAGGAGAGGGACTCTGGAGGTGGGGAGTGACGTTAGTGGAATCCGATGTCTCAGTCCCCATGATGTGAGTTCCCGATTTCTGTCCCCATTTACTGCAGGGACCTCAAGCCAAACGTGGCCCTCAGTTTCCCCCAATGCATAATAAGGAGAAGGGTCTTCACTTATTTATGATGGACTCTGTTACTTGAATGAGAGATGTTCCTGTGTAAGTGTTATTACAAGGTCCAATTTACTGCCCAGAAAGAAGCAATCCTGATAGAAATCTTTCATTTAATTAAAATTGATTTAAAAATTGCCTGATCGATAGTGAGTTAAAAATTCATCCTGACTCAGTGGGAGGGGAGAGGTCTCCGAGCAGACCCGAGTGGTGTGGTTTTGGCTCAAGAGCCAGGCTGGGTCTCGCTGGCCCTGCGGGGCCGCTGAAGTCAGATGGTTTCCCCTGTGGTCCAGGTGGCCAGCCCCTCCCTGAAAGAGGGAGGATGTGCAGAAGAGTCAACACTCATTTTTAGCATTTTGAGTAAGAAAGTCTTTATACTGCAACTACCCATGCTAGTTAAGCTTGAGCCATTTAATTTACTGAAAACCTATAAAAAACATCTACTTACTTTTTGACACATTTCCGTGAAAGCTACCTCCAGGAGGTACTGAGGCTGTTTCCCTATGTCCCATCACTCCAGCCAGAGACACACGAGCTGTGCCCCACCCTCCTGATCCCTTTGTCCCCACACGCGGTCGTCTGATGAGCTCAGTCGGTTCAGCCTCCGTGTCTCTTCCCCTCTCCGTCCCCATTGGTCCTGCCCGGGTCGAGCTCTCTTCCCTTCTTACCTGGAACATTTTAATAGCTGTCTGCTGGTCTCCCTGGCTCCAGTGACCCATCTGACTAATCCATTCTCCATGCTCTTACTGGAGAGATCGCCTTAGACATAGGCCATCTTGGGTCACGGCTGCTCAGAAATCTTTGATGATTCCCATGTTAATGCAGAATTAAGTCTAAATGCCCCAGTGGGTATTCTAAGACATCCATAATCAGACCCCTTTCCAGCAAGTAACATCCACTACATGTCGCCCAGCAGAGAGCCCACTCTCTTCCCTCCTTCCATACGTCCATACTCAGCACTCTGAGAAGACACTGTCATCTTTGGGTCACCATGGCAATGCTCACACTAGATTCCCCTGATCGTAACATGCGTTCGTTCTCGTGACAACCACTCACTTGGACGACGCTTTGTGCCCAGTCCTGTGCTGCTCTCCTGCAGCTGACGTTTCCATGGGGAGGTACGCTGTTTAAACAAAATCAACGGATAGAGAAATGAAGAAACACAGATTGTGGTACGTGTGGTGGAGTAAGTCAGTGGAGCCTTGCGGTGAAGCTAGCACAGGTTCAGGGTGGGGGAACTCAGCCGTGAAGTCAGGGACTGTCGTTTAGCGCCAAAGCCACTTACACTGAGACATGGAGGGTGAGGTAGTGGCAGACATAAGGCAGAAAAAAGAGTGGGCAGAGGGGACAGTGACATGACAGTGACTCTAGGAAGCTGAAGTGGGAGAGACATCACTATGCTCTAGGAATCCAGTGGTTTTTTTGTTTGTTTGTTTGTTTTGTTTATTATGTTTATAATGTTATGGGGGAACTAGACAGTAAATGTGTAAATCCATATAGGTCATGATGTTGTTTATACATACAAATATTAATATATGCTATTGCATGTATATTTGGGAGGATGACGAGGAGGAAGAGCCCAGGCCATTTCTGAGTGGTAGTGAAAATGAGGGATAGTTGTTTTTTATTATTGTTTTTATTTTTACACGTTTCCTGAAATCCTGAGCAAACCAAGATAAATGTGAAATAAAACCTTATGAAATAGTTACACATTTGTTGAACACCTGCCATAATGTCATGGCCCTTTATGTGGCACTAAAGGATAGAGAAAGACCATGAGGCATGTTCAGGACTTACTTAGAAGGACCCTATAACTTAATCAAAACACCAAAACTAAGCACGTGACAGTAATTCAAGCAATTCATTAAGAGTTTGAATAATGCTGACTTGCTTTAAATCAGTGGTAGTCAACCTGGTCCCTACCGCCCACTAGTGGACATTCCAGCTTTCATGGTGGGCGGTAGTGAAGCAACAAAAGTATAAATAAAAAGATAGATTTAACTATAGTAAGTTGTTTTATAAAGATTTATTCTGCCAAACAGCGAAAATTTGACATAAAGTACTTGGTAAATAATTATTATATGCTTTAACTTGCTGTAACTCTGCTTTATAAATTTTATAAAGTAAAGTTACTTCCCTACTTTATAAATCACCATTACTGTGGAGCCTGTGGGCGGTTAGCAAATGTTACTACTAACAGAGACACAAAAGTGGGCAGTAGGTATAAAAAGGTTGACTACCCCTGCTTTAAATGATCACCTACTACATGCCAGATATATTCTAAGTACTTTACATGTGTAATCACTGTGTATGATGGGGATTAACATTACCTGGCTTTACAGGTGTGATTACTGAGGCTGAGAGAATGAAGTATCTTAGGGAAGGTCATACTACTGACCTGGTGGTGAAGTCAGATTTCCACCCATACTTTACTTGTTTGGTATTGGAGCAGGTGCTCTTCATGATATGCAATGCCAATAAACCACTCTCTAGAGAAGACAAGAGTTAAAGTTGGTCTTCAGGAAGGGTGGGACTTAGGGAGACGTGTAGGAACTACCACAGGGGATAGAACATGTGGGCTAGCTAAGCAGGTGTTTTCTATATACTTATTGGGGTCTACTCTGAACTAGGATATACATCACCCTCCCTGTCCTCTGGGCTCATCCATTCAGCAAACATTTGCTGAGTTTCTGCCACATGCCACACACTGTGTGCAAAGTGTCCTAACCTCTCTCATGAAACTTAGAGACTACCGGGCTATTGACACTGAATATGAAACGAAGAAATCTGTGATGGGGAAAGTAAAATAAAAGTGTCAATAACATCCACACAGACAGCCCCAAATTCATAAACATTGCTGTAACCAGAACATCATTTTCTTTTGTCCTGGCTTGACTTGCGTAGGGAGAAAATGGGGACTCCAGACTGCAAGGTCCCCATGGTCTGCCTTCCAGGGGGCACTGGGATCTTGGCTCAGCTTGGTCAGGCATAAGGCCTGGCCTAAAAGGCATTCAACAAACATCGTCTATATGGTTGGTAGATAAACAAAACTAGATAAAACAAACCAAAATCACTTGCATAGAAAGAAGACTGGGAGGAAATAGAGCAAAGTGATTATCTGTAGTTCCTGTGACTAAGAATTGCTTTATAAACACCCTTATCGTTTTGGTTTTTTTTTCTAAACATTTCTAAGATGAATCTGTACTATATTTATAAAATAAAAAAATCCCTTTATGTATGAAACAAACATTCATTAGTTGAAATAAAGTGTAATTGTCCCCTACAGCCCAGAGGAAAATGTGTTTCCGGAAAGAAAGGGGTAGAGAGAAGTGGAGGTACTCGATGACATCCTGCTCTCGGATTTGTTGGTTAACCTTTTGAGGATATTGTGGTTGACCTCTGTGATCTGTATCCTAGCGCCCTGGACACCTCTCACCAGCAGAGGGACTTCAGGGGCAAGTGACAGGGTCTGTCTGCTAGGCAGGTTAGTAAAATCCTCAGTATGAACATGTTTTTTTGGACAACAAACCCCACGCGCATGTGTTTGGGGTTTGGGATTACTTTCCATGCCTTCTTTCCCGCTGCAGAGAGAGGGTGGGCTGCTCTCTGGCATTAGTTTCTGCTCTTGTGCATTCTTCTGGGTCCTCTATCAGGAAGGAGGGAGCATCTGTAACAGGAAAGAGGGGGACATGTCACACGGGGATGTTGCTGGGGGTGAGAGTAAAGCCGCCAAGCTGACTCATTCTCTGATAAGACATCTCCTATCAGCCTGTTTGCTGATCCCACGCGTTGCCCTGGGTCGGCAGTCCTGACTCCAGGACCCTCGTGAAACCAGGGGGCAGATTCCACGGGGTGGAAATAGAGCAAAGTGATTATCTGTAGTTCCCCAAACTTCCAACTCTCTCCCATCCTCACCACATAATTTCTCATGGTGGGGGGAAAGCAGGTTGTTTATTTAGATAAAAGATATATGGCTATAATAGAATTACTAATTACGTCCAACAACTTTTTCCTTAAACAAAACATTCCGTGGTCGGGGCTGGAAAGCATTAGTGAGAGGAGGAGGCGGCGGGCGAGGGGAGGTGCGGAGTGGGGGGGGGGGGGGCGGGGAGGCGAGAGAAGGCATGTTTTTCTTTCTTCCTGATTGATGATGGCGTGATAATCTTGGCCTGCTCACAAGTTGCTCTTTCCCGTGGATAACTGGATCCTGCTTTGCCAGCTCTAATTTGAAGCAAATTTTGCTCTAACCAATCTCCTCCTCCGCATTAATGTTCATTAAAAGTCGGTCACAGTGCATACTGATGCCTCCAACACCCCAGGCCCCGCCCCCAGGGCCAAGGCCAGGTTACCGTGAGGGAGGTGGGAGCCCGGCCTCTTCTTTGCTTTCGCAAAGCACGCATTGAGTAGGACGGGGAGGGAGTCTGCTGCTCCCTAATGAAGTCTGCAGACAATACCGATTTGGGAGCTGTTGGTTGTGCAGATGTCGCATAAGGACTCAGCAATATCAAGAGTCGCACAGTCTGAAATTCTTTGGGGGAATGTGAGGATAAGAGACTAATTGCATGCGAAGCAAGAAGCTCTGCTAATCGCAGTTAGCTTTTCTCCTTATCTCCTGCCCACGTCTTCCCTTCACTCTCTCCTCTGGGAGGGAGGGTTATCCTTGTCATCTCCCCATGCTCCCTGTAGCCGACTGTCTGAGCTTGGGCTTTCCCAGGAGGAAACCCTGAGACAAGAACGTGAGTGCCGGGAGTCGATTTGGGCAGGGGGTCTCGGGAAGCATGGCTGGGGCGTGGGGACTTCGGAGGGGAGAGAAGGAAGTCAGCATAGAATCCGTTGATGATCACGTCGCTCTGTTTGGGCACCTGGGCTTGTTTTCACTAGAACTCTCTGCGAGGCTGTGTACCTCCTGCTCAGGGCACCCAGGACTGAGGACTCTGAGCTATTCGTCTGCTAACTCTGCCCGTCATCGGCTGAGGGCTGCCCCTGATGGATGCTCCTTGGCACCCCTGTCCTGCGCAGAACGTCACTACGGCAGCAGGAAGACGGAGAGGACTGTCATTCCCCATTCCTCCTACCAAGCATGATGTCAAATCCTGGACGGTGTGTGTATGACAAACATAAGAATATTCTGAACCTGACCGGGTGGTGGCGCAGTGGATAGAGCATCAGACTGGGATACAGAGGATCCAGGTTCGAGACCTCGAGGTCGCCAGCTTGAGTGCAGGCTCATCTGGTTTGAGTAAGGCTCACCAGCTTGAGCCCAAGGTCGCTGGCTTGAGCAAGGTGTCACTAGCTCTGCTGTAGCCCCATGTCAAGGCATATATGCTTCTCGTCTCTCTCCCTTCCTGTGTCTGTCTCTATCTGTCCCTCTCTCTGTCTCTGTCACACACAAAAATAAATAAATAAATAAATAAATAAATAAATAATATTCTGAAAGAAGGAGTCAAGGTCATCTGACAAGGAGCACCTCAGGGCCCGAGGAATGAGGTGGAGGGAATTCCTTTGAATTCCCTTTCTGCTTCATCCATCCCAGACAGGGCACCGAGGGAGCTGGTGACTCGGAAACCCCAACACCTGCTTTCTCCAGTCAAAGGCCCAATTTTTTTTTTGTTTGTTTTATTGCTATTATTTATGTGATTATACGGTGTCTAAAGACTTGAGGGGATTATGACTTTAAGGATGGTGTTTTATAAATATACATTATATACATGTGAATCTTAGGGTTGGAAGGGGCTCGGGGACCATATTGCCCCTTCCCATGGTGTCACCTCCCTCCTCAGACACTTCCCAGCCATATCTAGTGACTGCTGGAGCTGATGACAATGGGCAGGCTAAAACTCCTTCTTCCTTCAGGGCAAAGGCATCTAGCCCAGGAAGTTCAAGGTCAACGTTGAGGTCCAGCCTGTCGTTGTTTCCCCTGGGGAACCTAGACTCTCCTGGACTCAGTTTCCCTTCACCGCTGCCGCTGGCTGAGCTGCCATGAGACATACACAGGGTCATGGGCATCCAGCTGTCCATCAACCAGAACACTGGGCAGGAGGCGGAGCCAGATCTTGGGGGAATCCCAAAGCTGCCGTAGCACCTGCTGCTCCTGTTCTCTCTCTGCTTATCCTCACATGGCCAGCATCCTCCTCACCACCACCATCACCGTCGTCGCTGCCTTGCTCATCCTGCTGCTCCTGTTGTCTCTCTGCTTCCCCTCACATGGCCAGCATCCTCCTCAACACCACCATCATCGTTGTCGCTGCCTTGCTCATCCTGCTGCCCCTGTTCTCTCTCTGCTTCCCCTCACATGGCCAGCATCCTCCTCCTCACCACCATCATCGTCGTCGCTGCCTTGCTCATCCTGCTGCTCCTGTTCTCTCTCTGCTTCCCCTCACATGGCCAGCATCCTCCTCCTCACCACCATCATCGTCGTCGCTGCCTTGCTCATCCTGCTGCTCCTGTTCTCTCTCTGCTTCCCCTCACATGGCCAGCATCCTCCTCCTCACCACCATCATCGTCGTCGCTGCCTTGCTCATCCTGCTGCTCCTGTTCTCTCTCTGCTTCCCCTCACATGGCCAGCATCCTCCTCCTCACCACCATCATCGTCGTCGCTGCCTTGCTCATCCTGCTGCTCCTGTTCTCTCTCTGCTTCCCCTCACATGGCCAGCATCCTCCTCCTCACCACCATCATCGTCGTCGCTGCCGTAGCACCTGCTGCTCCTGTTCTCTCTCTGCTTCCCCTCACATGGCCAGCATCCTCCTCCTCACCACCATCATCGTCGTCGCTGCCTTGCTCATCCTGCTGCTCCTGTTCTCTCTCTGCTTCCCCTCACATGGCCAGCATCCTCCTCCTCACCACCATCATCGTCGTCACTGCCTTGCTCATCCTGCTGCTCCTGTTCTCTCTCTGCTTCCCCTCACATGGCCAGCATCCTCCTCCTCACCACCATCATTGTCGTCACTGCCTTGCTCATCCTGGTGCTCTCTGTCTGCGTGCACCTCCTTCTCTCCTCGTGCTTGACACATGCCCCCAACGACGGCAGCTGCATCTCTGCGTGTGGCTGGGTGTCTGTCTGTCCTGTCTACTCCCAGGCCAGATCTGCTCTGATCTTGTCAGGCTACCTCTGCAGGCCTAGAATCTGGATCCTGAACCCCTCCCCCCACCCCCCGGCAGTACCAGGTACCAAGTTCCTACCCAAACCCAGCTGCTCTCAGATGCCTCTGTCCAGACTGCCGCCATCTCTCCTGAAAGTCTACCGGTCTCTGCCCTAAATCCCTGCCTGTCTCACCTTCACAACAGCGAGGCAGAGGAAACTTGGAACCCCTCATCCTCCTGCTCAAAGCGCTCTGTGCTTCTAAGTCCCACTGAGACTCAAACAGGTCTCAGTAAGGTCCACGAAGATGTGGAGACCCTGGTCTTCCCTTGTTTCTGCTGGTGTCCTTCCAGCCTAGAGCTGACCTTTCTTCTGCTCCAATAACATGTCAAGTTTATGGCTGCCTCGGGGACTTTGCCCTGCTCACTTCCTCAGCCTAGAATGCCTTCCGCCAGATTGGTGTGTGGCTGCCTCCTTTTCAGCGTTGAGATATCAACCAAAGTTCTCTCTAAGTAGCCTTTCCTGACCCCCACCCCCAGCTAAATGACTGAGCCCCTGGCCTTTCTCCCTATTCCTGACCCTAAATATGGCTTCCTACCATTCATCTTCTTTGAAAAAATTTTAGGTCCACATTTTTCTAGTTGGTATTATTTGACCCCCCTTCCCCACCTGCCCCATACAGTAACCTTCCCAGGCATCCCCAAACTATGGCCCGCGGGCCGCATGTGGCCCCCTGAAACCATTTATACAGCTCCCGCCGCACTTCCGGAAAGGGGCATCTCTTTCACTGGTGGTCAGTGAGAGGAGCACAGTATGTGGCGGCCCCCCAACGGTCTGAGGGACAGTGAACTGGCCCCTGTGTAAAAAGTTTGGGGACCCCTGCGAGATGTTTATTTTAGAAGAATGGCACCATTCCTGCTGTGTTTCTGGATCATCTTAGCGGACATAACAAAAACGCTGTGCATTGTCTGCCCTGCCTTCCGCAATGGAAGAGACAGAGTTCATGTTATTCCCCGCCGACCCTCCCTTCCTGTCTAGCACACGATGGCCACTCACTAAGGATTTGGCGAACAGAAGAATCCAATGGAGAGGCCTCCTGAGATCTCAGACCCTTCCAAACAGCAGTGTGGCTGTCCCATGCCTCCCAAAGCAGGTTCTACACACCCGTGGGTACCACTTGGGAGCCCCACCTTGGACCCTAGCCCTCACTGCCGCACATTCCCCAGGGACCCCTGCTCTGTCCCGACTGCTGCACCCCTGAGCATGTGCGGGTTCCAGATCACTCCAGCTCTGTGAGTCTTAAGTCTCACATTAATGTGAGTCCCACAGACAGCTGTCTGGGGAAGCCCAAGGTCGTAGGAAAGATGGGAGGAGATGCTGAGAGAGGAAGCATGGTCGGGGGACCTCTGGCCTCCTCTACCACAGGGCTGAGCAGCACAGGGCTGGGAGCTTTTGTGTTAAAGGGAAAGCTACAGGACCTCAAGGTCATGCCATTGGCTTGGAGAGTCCCTAGAGAGCAAGCAGGATCACACAGGCTCTGACGTCAGCTCTTACATGGGTATAATAACTCACGCTGCGGGACACCCAGCTCACAGAGCACAGAGTGCCACGTAAACTCCACGCCGTCTTCTAATGGACCCTATTTAACACCCCCTTATGGCTGTCTCTCAGATAGGCATTACACCATTACACTCAAAAAGGAGGCTCGACTCGTACAATGTAGGGGGGTGGCTGACAACTCAGGCTCTGAGCCAGTGTGCCTGGGAACTACTGTCACCTTGGCCACTTCCTCATTTGGCCACTTTGGACTTTCTCATCTGTGACATAGAGAAAGGTTGTTGGGTGAGTTCAATGAAATAAACTCATGTAAAGCACTGAGCGTATACTAAACCCCCCACACACGTTTGCTGTTTTTATCATCACACTTCAAGTAAATGGCATGCCTTACACTGAATCTGAGACTCCTGCCCTTAAATTCACTCACCTCCCACTCTTGGAGCGATGGTTTGGTCTGTGCTTACCCTGCGTTTGGTGTACTGACGGCTTCTACATTGGCTCTTGACTTTTGTTTTTGGGCCAGCTTCCGGGGGAACTGTAACGAAGGCACAGTCCCCCTTCTCTGAGCTGACCCAGTGGAAGCGCACGTCCTCCTAAAGGACTAGCCAGGAAGGTGTGACAATTCCAGAACTCCTGACCAGCTCTCGTTAATTGCAGTACCAACAGCTAAGTGGCTGTTCCCAGAGAGGCTGCCTATTCCCAGGGAAATTCGATTCCATCCCACAAACACTCCTCCTCCTCCTCCTCATTAAGACACCTACCACTGAAACATCTGGTCAATTAAATTTAAAACATTAGTCAAACAAGTTGCTGGCATTATAAGGTCTGACACCTGGACAAATAAAATTTGGATTGAATGTTTGGATGTCATGTGGTCTCTGATTCCCAAACGACCCCCAAGTAGAAGTTGCTGCCTTTACTTTCTGCGCCAGATTGTGTGGGCTGGGTTTGCTTATCGATTCACTTTTAGCAAATGTACTACATTTTAATGTTATAGATACAGTAGTGGTACTTCTTGGCTTTACCACAATAACCCTGATTCTTTTGAAAAATAATTTTAAATTTTTATTTATTGATTTCAAAGAGAGAGGAAGGGAGAGAAAGAGACAGAGAGAGACACAAAGAGAGAGAGAGAGAAACATCGGTTTGTTGTTCCACTTATTTATACAATCATTGGTTGCTCCTTGTACGTGCCCTGACTGGGGATTGAACATGCAAACTTAGTGTGTCAGGACGATTCTCTAACCAACTGAGCTACCGGGCCATGACTAGCCCTGTTGTTTCTTTTCTAAAATCCATTCTTCTGCTGGCCCATTGACACACCCCAGGTGTTGTCTTAGGCAATATGCTCTGTATCTGCACGGAGTCCTGAACAGAATGCAAGAAGCCCAACGCTGGAATCTTAGACATGGTTCTGTTTACTCTGAAATATCCAGTGACACACTTAACACATTATTTTCCCCTCAGGTTTCCCATCAATGACATGCAGGAGACACTTTTGTATTGTCTGCCACACGGGGAGGGCATTCCATGGAAATCTATGACATTTTACATGTATGTGAACACACATTTTCACGTACACAGTATTCTAATGACTTCTTGTTTGCCAACCCCTGATGCCCATGACCAACCACAGTGCCTGGTTAAGGTCCTAGCAGTGAACCTGCTACAGAGAAGTAGACAGAGGTGTGAGATGCTCGGAAGGCCACTCTGAGTGTGCTCACAAAGGCTTGGGCTAAGGGCTGGGCAGATTCTGTAGTGCTCCTACTGATAAGAGCAGTATTGGACGGGACTTCTTTGTCAACTTCTCATTTTCCAACAGAGCAAAATGCCTTCTTTTGACACCTCTTCTCTGTTTTTCACCCCAAGCACCCACAATAAGCCCCCTTTAAATCTCTCTTGACTTGTCTTGCTTTCTTGACCCATCAGAACCCTTTATCTTGGCACAAGAAATCTTTGGCCTAAGGTCACAGAATACTTCAAAAAGAAGAATCGCCCTCCCTCCCCCCAAACACAAACAAAAAACAAAAACAAAAGCCCTGTGTGGACATCTGTGTTGATGCGGCCGCAAGAGCAGAGTTCGCGGGGTGCCGGCGTGGCCGCGTGGCCACCTGGCCACCTGCAGCTGTCAGGGCGTGTGTGCTGCTGGCGCTAATGACCTGAGCCCTGCGCACAGCCGCCCTCCAGCCTGCTGATGAGGACCTGCGCCTAGCGGCGGGGCTGGGGCGCTACGGCCTTTTCTCTTGCCTCCTTGCCCTCCGTCATCTTCCGCCCTCATGGCGATTTAGCGCTGTGAGCATTTGTCATCGTGAGCCATTTACAACAAAGGGCGAAGTTAAGGGGGCTTCTCCAGAGGTGCTGGGTAAAGGGAAGGGCGGCCAAGCTGACAGCGGGGCTATGGCACTGCTGATGGAAGGAGTTCCAGCCACCCTCCGTGGGAAAAGACGGACCTCTTTTACCACCTCATCTGTCCGGAGCCAGCGGAAGGACCTGCCCGGAGGGGAACCTGACTGAGACCCAGCTATTGCGGGGAGGCTCAGCCTGTAGGAGGTGACCTCTGGGTCTGACCCCCACTGGCCAGCGGGATGTGGCAAGCACCCACTGATCGAAAGGGGTAGGTGGTGTGACTGGTCGTCAGGGACGAGGATGCTCCCCTGACAACCTAAAGTCACTCATGGAGGAAGTTTGGAATGTCTTGGGCTTCCCCTGAGCACGTGGTTCTGGTGTGGGCTCTTCAGGGGGCTGGACAGGCTTTCAGAAAAAGCGTATGGAAGGGTCACTTGGAGGTGCTTCCCAAAGGTGATAGGTAAGCGTAGCTTTGGGCCACAGCTCTGAAGCCTTGGATCGGATGAATTAATACTGGGAGCTGACTTGGAGCAGGAGCTGTGTTTGCCTTGCCTCAATGGTGCCAGCGCTTAGTGAGGACACCAGCAGCATACAGTAGGTACTCAATAAGTGATTTAATTGTTGGAATGGGCCTTCTTGTAGTGGCCACCTCCTTGCAAAGATTGTATAAGACAGTGGGCGACAAGCGTTCAGCATCGAGTTTGCACACGTCACTACAACCGCTATGGTTAAGTCAAGTTCTAGCAGAGGGCTGCAAATAAATGTCTTCCATCAGGGCATTGTACGCGGTTTTAGACATTGCAGGACATACAGTCAATATTGCGTCATTGACGTCTACTATTCTGGAGTGAACGTTGCCAAAGACAATATATAAATAAAGGGATGCGACTGTGTTTATTCGTTTTATTGATAAAGTTATAAAACTTTATTTATAAAAACATCCTGTGGACCGAATGTGCCCTGTGGGTGATAGCTTGCTAACTATTGCTCTAGCAAATGACAAAGTTAAGAAACCTGCTTTCCACAGAGAGAGTGAAGATGGGAATATACCTGGGTTCAAGGGAAGCTCACGTGAACCCATCAATCACAACTGCAGCCCAGGTGACCCAGGCCAATGCCAAGTCAACTAACATCCCCTCCTCTAGACCGATGGCATGGAGGGTGAGCATCTTCCGTCCTCTCCCCACATCTCTGAGGTTCTGCCAGGGACGGCGTCTGCACATCTCTAATCATGACGGAGCCACTTGGGCTCTGTGAGTGAGCGGCATTCTTATTCACGTGCACAGGGAGCAGAGAGTGCACTGGTTAGAAGTCTATATTGGCCCGTGAGGTTCCCTGACTCATATATTCATATCCCTGGTGGTGTTTAAGGCCCCAGCTCACTCTAGCGAAAACTGGAAGCTGAGAGACTTGGGACAGATTAGACCCACAGTGTTCGTGTGGCCTCAGGCAGGTCTTGGGGTGAAGAAGCTGAGAGAGTAAAACACGGTGAGGGAAAGAGACCCTCCTCGTCCTTCCTGACTTTTAAGTTAATTTGTAAGTCAATTCTCCCATGGTGGGAAAAGACATCCAACAGAATATGCAACAGGATTTATGCTGCAAACTTAAAGGTAGGTACTTGTTTCATGATGGGGAATACAGGTTTGTGGTAGAAGGTTTATATTGAAAAGTTTTACCTTGTTACAAGCAAGGGTAAAGTAATGATTTTCCATGATTTTGTCATCAACTTCCTTTGTCTTTCCCTTACTGTCATCGCTAACCTCATCATTAATGACATCTGTTTGAAACCTAAACATGGCCATGTCACTCCTTGGCTTAAAAACTACCTGTGGAAGCCTTTGTCTACAGAATAAATCCCCCCCCCATCCCTTTGTGGGCTATCTGTCCAGCATATATAACCATACTAAAGTAATAACAACAGGCACCATGTAATGACTGTCTACCGTGGGTTCCATTCCTTTCAGCCATTCGTTTATGTGAGCTATTTGATCTCCACCATAGTCTTAGGAAGCTCAATTAGCTCCATTTTGTAGAGGAGGCAGCTAAGTTTCAGGAAGATAGACTAACTCACCCAACGTCAAGGAAGTAGACATGGAATTCAACCAAAGATCTGTCTGAATTCACTTGATGTTTCTTCTTCAATGTTCTCCTGACAGTAAATTTTTCATTGCATTTTTTTCTCCAAAATAATCTAATCCCCTTTATGATTTAGTTCAAATACTTACTTGCTTTTAAAAAAAATTTTATTTAATACTTTGTTAACTCTGAAGCGATTCTTGATCCCTTCATACCTTTCCTGTTGAGCTGTGGTGCAACTTCTATCTGTGATCATCATCACAGCATGAGGATCATTGTATTTTTCCTATTTTTTTGCCTTCCTATTTCATATGAGCGGCTATGAACATACTGAAGTTTTTGTCGATATACGTAATCTATCTTTCTATTCCTGGGCCTCCAGTGGAGATGATGCATTGAATATGGATCTGATCAATAAATGACAAGAACAGAGTATTTTGGGTTGTGGGTATTTGGATCAGACCTTTCAGATGAAGAAGCAACAACCTTTCAAACCCATCTGCTAATGGAGACTGGAGGCTGAATGCGGAATGAAGGCAGACTCTTCTCTCGTTATGCAGTCTGAGTGGTGGGCTGGAGCCGCGGGCGGCTTGCGGCTGGTTGCGCCGGCCAGCCTCTCAGGACTCTCTGCGAGTCTCTCCCAAACGTTTAAATGAAGTAAAGTGGTTGGCTTTGTAAGTAATAGAAGTCAATTGTGTTTGCAGCATCTAATGCAGGGACGGCATTAGACGGCGGAGACGGGGCCAATGCCGAGAACTGCTGAGTGGGCAGGAGGCTTGATTTTCAGCCTCCCTCCGCATCCATTTGTGATAATCCCGGTCGGGCTTTCAAGCAGTCGCTCCCCTAACGAGACTCGCACAAGCCAGCCTTTGCCCCCAGCACAGACATAGCCTGAATCAGGAGGTCACTTAGGCAGACTTTTAAAAACATCCACACGTCTACACGTGTTCACTCACATTCTCTCTAAACACGTTTTTGTTTTTGTTTTTAAAAAAACCAACTTCATTGTGACCAATACTCTTAATAGGTCAGCAAACTTTCAGATAGAAACCAAAATATTTAGAGGGGCGGGGGGACCCTAACCCCCCTACAACATAGACTTCCAGCTGAAAGACAGACACGGAGGTGGTTTTTCTGCTCTGATCTTGTGAAATCGGAGTTATTGATAAGAGCTGGGTTTTTGGCTTCTGGGTAGAATAGGAAGGCTGGAGACAAAGATTGACATGACTCTCACATTTGTCTTACTTTTGAAAGGACAGCTCTTATTTTCTCACAAAAAGAAGCTGGGCAGTGTTCCCAATTGGGCTGAAAAATAATGAAGACATTAAAGATCAAGATGGACTTTTATTGTCTCACTACATTATTTTAAACTTTGAAGGCATTATGTAATACAACCACCATGTTAATCCTAATAGATTGGTGCTTTTATTATTTCCACTCCACGGATGAAGAAACTGCGGCTTAGAGGGGCTCAGAAGTTGCTCAAGATCACAGCGAGTAAGGAGTCCAGCCTGGAATTGAGTTCATATATATCTGACCCCAGAACCCGTGTTCTTAAACTCTATGCTTTACAGAGCAGAGAAACAGGGTCAAATCTATTTGAATGAGATTCTGAGGACCTCCTGGGGATAGACTCTTTCCATAGAAACAGGATATCAGGTTCATCAAGCTTTGCCCCTTAAGACCCTTAGGAGTTTTGAATGGGGGAATTATTTGAGAGTATATCTTGGTGTTAGTGTCTCTCGGCTCATCTCTCTGTAATCTTGCGTCGGGAACCAATGATGGGTATGAACAAGAAGAATTATTTTAGTAGAAAGTGCCCAGGAGGCACAGAGGACCCAGGCCAAGTTACAGTGGGGCTCCCCTGGAAGAAGCTGACAAGAGAAAGGGACATGAGCTCCCTCCTATAAGCTCTGGGACCCAGGATGTCCGAGTAGGGTCTCATGGGGCCGAGGACAGATGGAAGGGCCCTGGGAGGACATCGTGTTTGCAGAAGTGACTGTCCTGCTGACGGAAGCATTGTGGCTCAGTGGGAAGTGGCAGTCACCGAGGATAGGAAAGACATTATGTGGGATCGGGGACAGAGCCAGAGAAAAGGGATCCATTTGCAGGTGTCAGTAGGTGACAGTGTCCTTTAATTAGCACGTAGGAGTCATTTCTTCGTGGGATGCTTTGCAGGGGGCTCTTCTATCCAGGAGACGCTGGTTTTCTAATATCAGCTAACCCGGCTCATAAGAAGTTTGCCCAGATAGCTCACTTGTCTCTCCTGATCACCAAGTCTCCTCCTCCCCAGCCCCCAGCCCCAGCAGTGGGAGGCGGCTGTGCTGCCCGAGAGAGGCGGAGTCTGTGTTCTCTCTCTTGAATCAGGGTGTGGTTTACTTTGGCCAATGAGATGTTAGTGCATGTGATTTTTATAATATATATTTTTTATTTTTCAATTCTGTATTACTTTTAGATGTACAGCACCATGGCTAGAAAATCATGCACTCTACAGTGAAACTTGAAAGACTTGCAAGGACTTACACTCAGGTTCCTCATGGAAAAATTACCTACTTGTAATGGAGGTATAAGTATGAAAGAGAACAGGAAGAATGTGTTCAGCACAGAGAGTATTGGGGTTTACGTTCTTGTGTTTGGAAAGCTGAAACCACCACGCGTGAGCCTGAGATAAGCTGCTGAAACATCAAAGACCACATAGAGGAAAACCAAGGCCACCGAGCCAACAGCCTGGTTGAGATGGGGCCAGACATACAGGAGGCCATCCTAGATCAACCAGTCCCTGGCCTATCCCAAGCTGATCCTGGACCCAGAAATGCAGCCCAACCCCAGAGCCATGAAATAAAGCGGCCGTTTTAAACTAGTAAGTTGTGGAATGTTTACATGCTTCTATAACAACTCTGTAATATCCAGAAGGGCAAGTTTTATAAATCCCTTATTCAGATGAAGAAATTAAAGTACCTCAGAGGACTTTCCCAAGATGTCAGAGCTAATTCATTGCCGAATAATAACTGGAACTCACAGCAGTTCACAAATGCTTTTCTAAATCTGGGCTCTTACGTCGGATGAGTTATTCCAACGAATTTCTAGGTGATGATTGTAAAACAAAATTATTTCTTGTTCCTTACAATTACAGGGTTGTAAGTAAATAAAAAAAATCAGATTCCATAGACAGCCTTTCCCAGCTGCCTCCTGCCCCTCCCCCCACCGCCATTGTGTCCACACATTCATCTCTCAAAGCTGGTCATCCTCTAGGGCTGTTTCATGTGGATTCCTAGCAAATACAGGAGACTAGCCCGTACTTCAACACGTGCTCAGAGCCATTGTTATCCCTGACCTGGTCTCCAAGCTTCTGCAGAGGTAACAGTAGCCCCTCCTTGTAGACAAACCAATGTCAATACACTGCTCTCATTGCACTCTTCATACTTAGCGTGACTATAGGACTTATCCTTCAAGTGGAACTTCTTTCTTTCTTTCTTTTTAGAATAGAAAGGATGCTACTAATAACTATGCCAGGAATTGCTAAAGAGGCTGAGATGCATGGTCACTGTATCCCTAACTAATAAGGAGAGAGCACTTGGCAGACTATGAAACCTTTTTAGACAATTTATTTTATTTTACATGAAAATTCTACAGTGTAGTTCATCTTGACATCCCTGTTTTACCGAACAGAACTTTGATCTTCAGAGAAAGGAAGTGAATTTTCTAAGGTTCTTGACGCGAAGTAGGCATTCAGGAAATGTTCATTGAGTTGGATGGGTAGTGAGGTGGATAGATGGACAGATGGATGAGTGGAGGACGGATGGATGGATGAATGGATGGATGGATGGACGAGTGAATGGATGGATGGATGGATGGATGCATGTAGGAGGATAAGAACAAGGAAACGGTGCAGAAAGCCTAAGCATAGCTAGATGGATGGTTATCAAGTTAGGTTCCCAGAATGCCAATGTTCTCTACAATGTGAATAGATGTTCTGGAATCATTCAAGGCCAAGGTTTTCCCTTAGTTTCCTAATCTATAAAATTAGGATTAAACCTTCATGTAATAGGAAGATGGGGGGGGAGGAGGAAATAAAACCTTCATGTAATAGAGGAGTGAGGATTAAATATATATAATGCAAATAAGGTATTTGGCACAACGAGTGACATGCAGAATAAGAAGAGAAATAATAGCAAATACGTATTGGTGATTTATTATGTTTCTAGCATCATGCAAATGCAGTGTAAGGGTTAATTGCCTTCAGTATGAACACTGTCCCTTTCAGTCAGGCACCATTAATTGTCTCCATTTCATAGATGAAGAAATTGAGGCTCAGGACAGAACATTTCTCACCCAAGGTCACTCACCATCAAATGAAAAGTGACCTAGGGTCTCTACTATAGTGCTGCCCTGTCACCTGCCTGGAAAATGGCAACCATTGTTATTTTACGATTGCGCTTTTTAAAGGAAGCGCTCCTCACTGTATCTGCAGCATTTTTAATTTGAGTGGGTCTCAATGTTTCCTGGCCACGTCATCCTCACCCAAATCAAAGCTAAGTCCTATCCAAAAAGCCTATCACGTCAAACAAAGTCAAAGCAGAATTGTTCTGATTGCACCCGCCCCTGGGGCCCTGGACCCTTCCCTTCCCGTGGCAACTGCGTAAAGCCTTTTGCCCTCCGTTGAGCACAGCTGGAAAATATTGGTCTACAACACAGTTGAGTGGATTTGCTGCCTGGCACATCTCATCTCACCTTCTCCAGGGACCCCAGCCTGTTGGCTCCTTATGGGATCTGAACGCACATTTAAGCTGCAGTGAGAAGGTCCAGGGGGATCGTGGGGGTAGGAGGGGGGGCTGAGGGGAACGGAGCAAGCACTTCTCTGAGTCTTCGCGGGGAAGATCCAGGCACTATCCTAGGTTTCAGCCAGGTTCCTGGGGAATCTGTAACAAAGATTTCCAAGAAAACTGATTCTCACAAAGCCAGGACTTCTAAAGATAGTGCTGGCTCACTGGCAATGAGAAATGACCTCCTCTTCCCTCCTCTGCCACCCCCTCCCCAATTAAGTCCTTTTCCTTCCTCCCCACCCATACCTGAGGCTCTCTCCAGGCCGCAGGCAAACGTGCGCATTAATCACACGTGGGTCAGCTGGTGCGCTGGGATGGTGGGAGAGGCTGATTTATGAACCAGCCGAAAGTGCAGGGAGGCTGGCAGTGGGCAAGGCAGGCCCAGCTCGGGGAGCATCTGGGAGCCCTTTCTCTAGGACTCGAGCCATATGCTTCCCTGCAGGTCCATATGCTGCGTGGGCTGATGATCGCCCCCTTTGCCTGTGTGGAGGCTGCCTGTTTGCTGTAAGGTGCAAGGAGCCGGCTCTGCCCCACACGCCCTCCTGACATTCGAACACACCCTTGCACACAGTGTGAAAGGTGAGGTCTTGAAGTAGCTCTCGTAGACAAGGGGAGTTACGTGAATGCCCTTGTCAATCTGAGTTATTGTCATTTGTTTACTTAGGGATGTTCTGCCAGAGACCCCATTATTTTTTCCTATTTACTGGAAGAGGAAATTGAGACAGAATACCAGAACCACCACCATTTTTACTAGTAATAATCATAGCAACATGTATTGCACACACATCAGGTACGACGCTTCACTTTTTAAATGTACTTACTAACCAAAGAAGTGGGGACACAGTTGTCCAAGACAATAGATTGAGCGTTAGAGTCAGGAGTTGATATGTTTGCTATAACTCCCTTCGAACTGGTCATTCATTTATCAACTTAGTGAGTATTCATTGAGCTCTTGCCGCCAGTCAGACCCTAAAGGAGGCGCTCAGAACACAAAGAATTAAACTGCCTATCATCAGACATGATACTGTCTCTCGTGGAAGATACAATTTAGTAGGGCAGGACAAACAACACAAAAATTTTAAAAAGTAGTTGAGAAAATTTCTAGTTCAAAAATGACAGTAACCTCAATGAAGAGGCAGCAGGGTGACTGCCTCAGCGAGGGCAGTCAGGAAAGACGGAAGCCTTTGGGATCAACAGAGAGTTAGGACAGGGGAAAGGGCTTCCTACCAGCAGGCAGTGTGTGCAAAGGCCCCGGGGAGGGAAGAAACCTGGCATGTCTAGAAGGGGAAGAGCCCATGAAGGGTGGCAGAGAGTGGAAAACAGTGGGTTGGAGAGGGAGGCTTGGGGCTGACCACAGTGGGCTTATGGTGCCTGCTGAGCTGTATGCTGGGGAGTCACTGAGGGTCAACCCAGCTTAACAGCTATCACTAATTGTTACTATTGGTGAGCAATAGCTTCACCTGCTCATCAATATGTGAGTTAATATGTGACCTTACCCATGACACCACTTAGCACCCACTAGTACCTCTGAACCCCCTGTTGTCCCCCGTGGCAGAAGCCAGTTCATGGAACAATTATTTGAATAGGGAGATGTGCTTAACTGTTTTCTATGGACTTCCTGGGGCATTGTATCGGAAACACGGCGACATTCGTGAAATGTGGGCACATCCTTAAATTTTAAAACCACTCCTGATTCTTTAAGGCTATATCACACTTACTTTTTAGTAAGCTCTAAAATGCTATTATTACTCCCCCCATTAAGTTTTACTATACTATTTTAACATATTTTTTCCTTTGCACGCTTTATTTTCTTTGAAGATATCAATAGCTTTAGAATATTTTTTATTACTTTCTTTTATCATTTTAGAGTTTAGAAACTTTCCATCCCAGTAAGCCTGACCTCAAAGATAAGATCTAGTTGCTTTCAAAGATTAGACTGCATTTCACAAACATTTATATACAATAGATAGAGGTTTATGTGCTCAGTCTAGATCTAAGGGCTTTACAGGAATTAACTCATTTCATTCTGTAACAAGTCTGTTAGATGGATAAGTGATGTCATTCCCACTTTATAGATGAGAAAATCGAAGTAGAGAGATATTAAGTAAAATAGCCCAAGGTCAGACATCCCTAACAGTCTGTCCCCAGTATCTATGTTATGAGCCATTTCATCCTGAAGTTTCCTTGTATAGAAGCAAAGCCCAGTGCTCTGAGGCTTGTCCTTCCTGTGCCCATGAAATAGGATTTGATGTGTGCTGGGTTTTCTCTCCTCCCTCATTCCTAAGGACCCTCCTGTTAGGTGGGGCGGGGTTTGGGGTTTGGAACCCAGTGTCCGGAGGAGATGGCGAAGAGGAAGGTGAGGCTGGAGGAAGGGGGACTTAGGTAGGAATGGACAAGTTTGCTTGGAGACCTAGACTCCAGCTTTAGCGTGCAAAGGCTGAGGTTGTACAGAAATAAAGGGCAATTTTAAGAAGCATGGGTGAAAATTATATAGCCCTTTGATAGGGGCTTTGAGAAGAAAAGGCAAACAGACTCACTTGCCCGGCTCTGAGTTCTCTGGTGGTTGTATCACAGCTTGGCTGGGGATGACACCAGGCTGAGCCCTGGGAGTCACTGTCACAACTCTTGTAACAGGGAAGCGGCTCAACAAACAGCGCCGTTTTATTCTCATTATTTTTCTCTTCTGTTTCTTTTCTTTTCCTCATCAAAAGGCCACATTATTTTCATCTTGTAAGTTATCACAAAAGAGGTCACAGTACCCAGCATTGTGCTGGAGCTGCCTTGTATTGATACCTGCTGACAAGGGCCTAGTGTTGATTTTTCAGGAATGGTGCAAACTAGCCCATGTTACGTTGGTAGCATGAAAATAGCCAGGGTGGGAATATTTACACCATGGAAATTGGCACATGCTACAAATCAGTACACACCTTCTGCATCACCCCCCAAAAGAGCCAACTCTGAAACACTCACCAGCTCACCACAGCAGTGTCCAAGCTCACTCTCTGTCCACCTGCTGCTGCTGGTCTCTGGCACATTGGCTGGGTGAGCAGCAGGGTGTCCAGGTAAATAAATGACTGAATCTGGACTGCTGTGAAATGCTTCTTGCTCTTTCCTCATAGTGACCCACATCCCACTCATGAAGGCTTTCCCTTCTGCCAGCAGGTCTGTGCTTGCGTTAGAGAAGGATGCGTCTGGTCATCCTTCTGCGTTTGGAAATCCATATTTCATGAGATAAATAAAACAATATTTGCAACTGGCACTTTTTCCCTTCCAGACTCTTTGAATATTTTGGAGCGATCGTCTCACCATCTTGCTGAGAGGGAAAGAACGTCCGCCCGATTCCTGGCTGCTGTGTGGATGCTGACACTCACAGGGCATGGGCAGATTGAACACCCTCCCTTTGTTCATCCGCTTTGTTTGCTATTAAAGTCCCCATAGAAGTGAAATCATATGGTGCTTGTTTTCCTCAGACTTATTTCACTTAGGTCCATCCATGTTGTCACAAGTGGCAAGACTTCCTTCTTTTTTATGGGTGAGGAATGTTCTGTTGTATTCATAGACCACATCTTCTTTATCCGTGCATCTAGCAATGGGCACCTACGTTGCTTCCTTTTCTTGGCTATTGTAAATAGTGCTGCAAAGAACACAAGGGTGCGTGTATCTTTTTCAATACACATCCTCCCTGCCAGGGCATGAACCTCCTTCTACAGTAAAGATAATAGGGGTGGCTTTGGATTAGGCTTTTGTGTGTGCCTATGAATGAAATTATGTGAACACGTTCTAAGTAGCTTTCATACTCATTCAACAGACATCAGGTTTATAATGTGAGCTAACAGCCCAGCAGGGGAGACCAGCATGTAAACAACTAGTGAAAATAGAATAGTTTGGCAAGCCCGTGACTCTACGTTGCATGCTTAGTGCGTGAATGGGGGGTGGGGGGCGGGGGGCAGTAGGAGGAAGTTGGGGCTGTACGTGAACCAGATCTCTGCTTGAATCTCAGCTCTGCAGTCCTGTGTAAGCACAGCAAGTCTTGAACTTTGGTTTTGTCATCTGTAATGTGGGGGAAATAACACCCTCCTTTGAGAGAAGAAATGGGGGCTTTACGGGCAAAGACGTGGGAAGAAGTCATTCCAGGAAGAGGGGACAGCTTGTTAAGCAAACTCACGAAGAAGTACATTGGGATAGAAACATTAACATTGGGCAGATAGGATATTTGATTTCTTTTTTAAAGAAACAAGTGAATCTGAACCTCCAGGCGACATGCTGAGAAGAGCCAGATTCTAATTCCTGTAACTGTAAAACCCTTGGACTTGCTCTCACTCACACTCAGGTTTAAGCCCTTTGTGCGAAGGGAGGTCACCTCCATCATCCTCTGTTTTCTGTCCGTCTCCTCTCCTGCGACGTCCAGGCACAAGAACAAGGAAATGGCAAGAAAACATACATCCTGCTTTCTCTTGGTCAAAGGGCAGAGTTTCCAGAGGAGGACTGAACCTTGCTAAGTAAGCATTCCTGACTTGGCCTTGACGGCCAACCCTTGTGTAGAGTGAATGCAATGACGGAAGCCCAACGATCTGTGGCCCCAGCTGGGAGACCCAGGAGGACACTAGATTATTTGGGAGCTTTCCACAAGTTTGGAAACTGGCCTCTAGAATTTTCAGTGGCTGGAGGGATGGGCCTTTGTGTTTGTGAAAAGACTCCCTGGGAGTTTCAGGTGCATCCTTCCTGTCCCCACCTGTCCAATGCCCTTCACCTGTCTACTGGAATGCAGCGTTGGGCAGGGAAACATCACGCTGTAGTGTGATGAAGAAGTCAAGCTCGGCATCCTTCTTTAGATATTTTCTTTATTATTTTGAAAAGAATCCATTTCCCAAACATAATGTTTTACCCTGGAAATAATAAACAGAAGAGGTACTCAAAATAAGGTTTCCCCCCTCTCCTGAAAATCACTTCATTTTTGGTTGAGCTCTTTCATCTTTTAATTTTAAAGTTTTTTTTTATTTACTGTGCAACAACATTGTAATGACAATAACACAAACACCAAATAAAGCTGTTTTTCATTTTTCATGTTTACTCCAGATCGGGGCCACATGCCACCCTCATTTCCATAGTTCTTCTCACCAAGCGCCTCTCATTCTATGTCCAGCTTTGTTCATGAAACAGCGTATCACAAATAAATGTCGGGTTTCTTTGTCGTATTACTAGCTGACATTTTATTGGCTGCATACTATTCTGTCAAGTTGAGATACTTTTATTTCGTTAAGTATTTCCTTGTTGTTGGATGTTTTAGGCTGTTTACAATTGTTTTTAATAATACATTGCACTAACACAGAAATAAATATTTTCATACACAGTGCTCTTCACTAGTCTTCTGTTTTTGTTTTTAAATGGTTATGCTCCTTGAATAAAAATTTCAAACTTTGCAAAATGATCGGAAAATGTTTCCAGGTATGAGGTTACAGTGGGACCAGCAGTGTTTACCACCTGGGTTGGGCATTTGTCCCTATTGGGTGATAGATAGTCCATATTAAGAGGTGTAATTATGGACTGTGATTGAACTAGGAAGATCAAAGGGGAACCTGGCATATTCTGGGCCAGGCATGTACACACACGCACCCAACTCTCCGCTGCAGAGCAGAGGGGTGCCACTCATCATGTGGCTCTGTTTAATGGGCACGATGAGCTCGAGTGTAGCTTTGGGGAAGTCAGGGGAAGCCGCGAGGGTCTACCTGCAATTTTGGAGTTCACAGTAAAGCTATCCAGAGCATCAGAAGCACAGCCCCCCCCATGGTGCCCAACTTCCAAGTCAACCTTCACATCACCTCTGACGCATTCCAAAGGAGACCAGGGAGGCGATGCATCCTGGGAAGGCCTCCCAGTCTTGGAAAGGGGCTGGCAAGCCCATCAAGGCACGTCGAGGCTAGCAGATGGCATGGCACCTGTCCTATGGGACCAGGCTGGAACAGGTCAAAACTGCAGCCGTTGCTTGACCTTCTGGCTGAGCTGGTCTCTCTGCTCTCCCAGAACTAAGTAAAAATATGATTCCTTTCTCACTGGTAACTTTCTGCTGGGTCTTATCTACATTCAGTTGATGGATTGGTAACCATAGGACAACCAGAACTTTTGGCTACAAGTTGGGAAGTTTTGATAACGGCTGATATGTAAATATAAGGGGCGTGGTCAGAGAAAGCCATGCCTTGGGAGCATCCAGGAAGGAACCTAAAAAGGAAGAAGAAAACCTTGGTTTCTACAGCAGTTCTTAATCTGTCTGAGCATCAATTTCCTTGATGTATAAAATAGAGGGAATCATGTCCTTCACAGGGACATGGTGAAAATGAGCATGGGACACTGCTTCAACCTTTCCTGGCCCGGCACAAAAGCAGTCATATCACAGCGTGGTTCTCCTTCTTGGTTTAGGAAGGCCTGTGCTCAGGTTCCAGACTCCACTCCCTACTCCTGCCGCGCGTAGGATTCTCTGCCTCTCCGCCCGCCTAGAATGCAAACTAGCCCGCGAGGAAATCGTTGCCCGCTGCCTCAACAGGCAGCCAGCCCTAAGTCAAACCCGCTTTAAATCCACGGTGCTGAAAAATGGTTTGCATCCTACTGTGAATTTAAATACTTACAACCCAGGAATAAACGGAGCGCACGGCTCATTTATCTCACAGCCATTAATTAATGGTGGTTAATTGTGGTTATGAGCTGTTGGAGTCTAGGCTCTCCCACCCATACATTTTCTTTCATGTATTCAGGGAACCGTCAGGGACCAAAAGGGAGGCTGTTGCGGAGGGCAGAGGCTCACAGCCCTGCCCGGATCCCACGTCTCCTCAGAGAGGGCCAGTAATGTGCTGCAGGCACCTCCCACGCTGGCCCAGGGCTTGGGGCTGGGGTCCCACAAGGAACTGCTTCTGGGCCATGCCCCTAAATGTTTATTGTCTGCCACATTCCCGGACGGGACCTGTGAGCCAGACCTCCTCCTGTTTTCTACAGGCGAGAAGTAAGTTTATAACAACAAGTAAAGACTTTTAAAACCTGGCAGCTTGAAAGAGATACAGTATTGTGATGCCATGTGCAATCAGGTCTTTGGCTAAAATAAACATTATGCTTTTCAGTATTTTTTTTGTCCCATTGATTTGAGAGAGAGAGAGAGAGAGAGAGAGAGAGAGAAGTGTCAACTCATTGTTCCATTTAGTTGTGCACTCACTGATTGTTTCTCTTACATACCCTGAGCCGGGATTGAACCTGCAACTTCAATGTACCAGGACAATCACTTCATCCACTGTGCCACCCAGCCAAGGCCCTTTTTTGTATTTCTATTGTACTGCCTGATAAGGAGGACCTGAGGCTGTGGGGAGCAGCTTGGAGCATTTGGCTATTTCTGAAGGGAGAAGTCCTCATGACTGCCTCTCAGACTCTTTCAAGTGAAACTTCTGGAGGCATCTCTTGGCCTCGCAGCTCAGTACTTACCCCTGGGTTTAGGAATGTGGTGGGCAGAATTCTAAGCTGGTAAGATTCCTACCTTCCCTCCTGGTGTGTAGGTCCTGTACACTACCCTCCCTCCCCAACCATGAGTGTGGTGGGCCTGGCCTAATCAGGTGAGTCCTTAAAAAAAAAAAAAGGTGTAGAAACAAAATCAACCAGATTTGAAGACACAGCAAATGATCATCTTGTGGGCTTTGAAGGGACAAATGGCCAGATTGTGGAGGAAGCCATGTGTCAAGGATCTGAGAGTGGCCTCCAGGAGCTGAAGGGGTCTCTGGCTGGCAGTTAGCACAGACAAGGGGCCTCGGTACTACAATGGCAAGGACGTGGACACTTCAGGGAGCTTGGAATCCAACTGTCCTCAGCTGGACCTCCAGAACAGGTGCAGCTGGCCAGCGCTCTGATTTCTAGACTTGTGAGTCCCCGAACACATAACTCAGCCATCGTGTGCCGGCCTCCTGATCCATGGAAACTAGGAGTGAATCAGTTTGTGTTTCTCTAAGCCACTGACTGGCAGTCTGTTATAAAGCAGTAGATCAGGGGTCCCCAAACTTTTTACACAGGGGGCCAGTTCACTGTCCCTCAGACCATTGGAGGGCTGGACTATAAAAAAAACTATGAACAAATCCCTATGCACACTGCACATATCTTATTTTAAAGTAAAAAAAAAAAAAAAACGGGAATAAATACAATATTTAAAATAAAGAACAAGTAAATTTAAATCAACAAACTGACCAATATTTAAATGGGAACTATGCTCCTCTCACTGACCACCAATGAAAGAGGTGCCCCTTCCAGAAGTGCGGCAGGGGCTGGATAAATGGCCTCAGGGGGCCACATGTGGCCCGCGGGCTGTAGTTTGGGGACCCCTGCAATAGATAATGCATTCATGGAGTTTACGCCATTCCCTGGATTCTCATCACAGCCTTTATCTTTCCCTTTTGCTGCTCTTTCCTCTTGCACAGCGCAGAGCGTGTGCCGATGAATCCATCTTCTTGAAAACCCTGAATTATGCTACCCCATGCTCTAAAATGGTCAGTGGCTTTGCAACTGCCTGCAGCATAAAGGGTGCCCTTGTTAATCTGATCGTGGTTCCATGATGCCCTGTGGGAGCCTGGGTTCATACCGAGTCTGTTCGCTTACTCTGCATTCCGGCCTAAAGGAACTGCTCATGGCTGCCGCCCAGAGCTGCCACCCACACTGTGCCTTTGCCCAGCCTGCTTCTCAGCCGAATGCATTGATCCCAAGGCCGTGTGCCTGTGTTCTCATTGAAGTTCCGGCTTCCCCTGGGCTGCCCTGCACATCGCTCCTCCTTGGACTCTCCCAGCACCACACTGTGCCTCTGGATGTCAAGCTCCTGAGTCTGTGAGGTCCTCGACGAGCTGTCATGCAGGAATCTCTGCAAACGGATGACTGCTCGATGGGCCAAGCTCTGCTCTCAAGATGACTGCCATTCCCATTATCTTGACACCTGCTGTCAACTCTCTGCGAAGCTCCAGATTTCAATTCTTCCAATACGTACAAGCTCGTATCTGCCTCCGGGATGTTGCGGTTCTGGTTCCTTTTGTGTAGAATGCTCTTGCCTTAGATTCTCCCGTGGCTGGAGCCTCCTCAACACTTCTAATGTCATCGCTTAGAGATCCCCTTAAATGGTGGCTCCCCCAGGAGACCTTCTCTGGGTGCCCCTGAGGGCAGCTCCTCCCATCACCCTACCCAATTGCCCGATTTTATTATTGTTAGAGCATTTGTCATCGTCTGGAATCATCTTACCTACTGATGTGTGGCTTGTTCATTTCCTGTCTCCTCTTGAAGGTCAGGAACTTTGTCACTCTCATCTTTCTTTCCTTCCTTCCTCCCTTCCTCCCTCCCTCCCTCCCTCCCTCCCTCCCTCCCTCCCTCCCTCCCTCCCTCCCTCCTTCTTTCTTTCTTTCTTTCTTTCTTTCTTTCTTTCTTTCTTTCTTTCTTTCTTTCTTTCTTTCTTTCTTCTTCCCCTTCCCTTCCCCTTCCTCCCTCCCTCCCTCCTTTCCTCCCTCCCTCTCTCCCTTCCTTCCTCCCTCCCTTCTTCCCTTCCTTTCTTCTTTCCTTCCTTCTTTTACAGTATCTGGCATATTGTAAGCTCTCATCCAACAACTGTTTGTGATCATGGTATCTCCCCTGCCAGGTAAGTATCCAACAACTGTTTGAATGAATGAATCCCAAAACATGTCCCACAGCAAACATCCTTGGGGGCCTCACTGGAGCTTTCCAAGTTTCCCACAGTCCTTCTCTGCCCGAGCTCGGATTGTAGTTCTTCATCCCTGCCTGACCCAGAATAGTGACCCCCGAAACCCTCAAAGACACACTTGTGTTGGAAGCTAATGTAGCACAATGAACAATTCAGTCAAGATACTCACAATGTCATTATTTGTTTCACATTTCCTGTCATTTGCATCCACGTGGACGTTGCAGTGGTCGCTGCAGCGATGAATGGCCAAGGGCCTGAGTTCCTCGGTGCTGAGGGGGGATGGCAAAGGAGCAACTGAAAATCGCTGCCCATGCGCTGACCCGCCCTGCCTAGGTCTTCCTGGTGGGTGGGCTTCTCCCGGCTCAGACTGAGTGAGCACCCAGCTCCCCAGAGGGGGGGCAGCAAGCATCTTGCGACGACGACGTGAGACTAATTGTTTCTAGATTGAGTATTTCCCTGGGACAGCAGCCCAGCCGGTGTTCCCTGAATTAACATACTCACTGAAGGATTGAAGATGGTGATTAGGCCCGACAGCATCAGTTTCGGTGGGACAGTCGCAGCACGCAGAGCTGCACGGGACGGCGAGGAGATTTATTTGTGTGGAATGAAGACATATGGCCGGAATCATCCGCTCCCTTTCCTCTGTAATTAAAACATCTGGAAGCACCAAAGGGCTGGGAAATGAGAAGAAAGCCGTGAGTGTATTCCTGCCTGGCTCTGCACCACCCAGCTGTGGGGCTGTGACATCAGAGGGGCAGACCACCTGGCCTGGGCGGGTCCAGAAAGGGCCACCAGCCCAAAGGCCAGTTGGCTCGTAAACATGACGTTGGGGAAGGGGAGGGGGGTCTTGTCTTTGATGCTTCACTTTATTTTATTTTTATCTGCAAGTACACTTAATGAGGTTTTTTGCTCTTGGAGGATTTTTTTTTAGTGTTTTATAAAAAAAAAAAAGGCTAAAAGACAGAGAAAACAGAGGGCTCAGTCTGAGGGCTGGTGCAGGCTGTGCACGGTGTTTGGCACGCGATGAGCTTCGCTGGGGTCAGTGAAAGTTGTTTCTCCTTGAAACGGAAGGAGCCCTTGGTGTTCCTGGATTCGTCCTCGTGGAGACCTCGTTTGTCTACCATCGGATCTGGTCAGCCTCGGTTCAGGCCCTCCAGCAAATACGTCATGCGTGGAAGAACTGGCACCTGAGGATGTCCTTTGCTTTCCTAAGAAGGGACTGAGGTGTGACAATTTAGGGAGAAGACCATTCTTAGGAAAACTGAATGAACTGGAACTACAGACCAGTTCTTTGTCAGGAGGTTCACCGATTTCCTCATCCACCTCCCCGCCTATCTGCTCATTCATTACTCCATCCTTTTCATCCATTCAAATGGAGGGCCTTCACTGAGCATCCTCTGTGCACCGGGTTCTGTGCTCAGTGCTGGGGAAATAGGAGTAAGAGCCTTCAAGTCTACTTCAACCTGCCTTTGAGCGAGATGTTTATAGATACAATTCATCGAGGCGCTGGACAAGTAGCTCTGTATCCTCCATCTTGTGAAGATACAGAGGAGAACATCCACTTCTGCTTGCTCCATCCTGGTCCCTAAATCAAATAATAAGCATCACCTGAGTCTCTCTGTTCTGTATGTCACACGGGGAGCCCAGTGCCATTATAGGAAAGCCAGAGGCACTTACTATGAGCCTAGCACTTCGCATAATTGATTTTTTAAAAATCTTCAGAGCAACCCTTTGAGGTGGTTATTATTCTGTCTATTGTACAAGTCAGAGAAGGAGATACTAAGTGAGAAAGTGGCCAGGTTGGCATTTGGACCCTCGAGTGCCTAAGTCAAGTGCACGTGGGTTTTTTTTATCCCATTGAGCTGCCTGCCTCCAGGACTGCACCTTTACTGCCGGGAGATCAGCCGCCTTGGGCGATCCACCTTAATGCCCCCCACGGCTCGTCCTGCCCTCAGTCTTGGTCCAGTTACCTGTCACAGGTGCAGCCTCAGTTTCTTTCCCAAGAATCCAGTGTCCTGCACTGACCGGGCGTGGGCCAGCCTCTCTCCCTGCCGGGGCGGCCTCTTTTCCCTCTGTCCAGACTCCACTGGACTGTGAGTAAAGTGAAGATAGGAGTTGTTTCTTCTTAATCTCTTAGTCTTCTTAGTACGTTTATGATTGCTGAGTACAGGACCTGCCACACAGTTTCCACCTCCACGAAATGCAGTTACTATCACAGGGGCCACGTGTAAGTGAGGGCGGACCGCTCTGTGGGCTTCCTCCAATGCAGCCTGCTCCCATCAGTATGTCTGTTTATCCCACACAGACTGCGAGGTCATCTCGTCCGTGCAGTGGAGCAGACAGACGTGGAAAGACCCGGAGTGATCAGGACGTGCTCCCTGTCTCTGTGCCTGTTTAAAATAAGCTCTATGTGTAAAATGCCTTTGGGAAGCCGACTCTAAGCTGGTGGCGTTTTCTTTATCTGCTCCTAGAAAGAAGGCCCTGCCAGTCTCCTTCCAAACAATTTCTCTGCAAACCAGCTAAGTTTCCAACACTCCTCAAGAGAGAGCCTACCTGTTCATATAACAGAGGCTCACATCCCGGAACCCTGGGGGTGGTCCCAGGGAGGACATGTTCAAATGAAGTGAAAAGCCATACAATCAACACTGAACCTCCATTTGTCCCCAAGATTCAATTAAGACCAGGCCAATTCCTGACTAAAGAATCTGACATTCATCCAGGCATAAATATTTATGCCCGATAGGCACTCTTCTTAACAGCCGAACAATGTGCAGTGACAACATTAGATATATGAATACATTCCCCGTGAAGACTCCATTATCAGTACTAATAATAACTTAACAGTTTCAGCACGTGTCACGAGGAGATGTATGCAAATGGGGGGCTCATCTGTCAGAAGCACTTGGACGTGGCCCGGCAGGTCCATCACACGCCTTGGTTGCAGCCGGGGAGACCTCGTTTCACTTCCAGCGGAGCCGGGTACTCATTTGCTGGAATAATGTTCTGTGCTCATGCATCACCCTTCGCTCAAAGATCACAAATCAGCTTGGCAGACTCTGCCAGGGCCGCCATGAAGTCCAAACATCTGGAGGAGAAGTGAAAAATCTCGTCTTTCAGCACGTCAGCCTGGCAGACATTTTTTTTTTTTTTTACCATCCATTTGTTTAGTGCCTACTGTCTTAGATGGATGCTTCATCTACCCGCTGTCACACATGGAGATGAAAGACGGATTCCTTTCCATAATTCATCCAGGAATTTGGGTACCAAGAAACCAAACACAATTCTGCTTCTAACATCTGCGACATCTGGGATTAGTTTGCAGGTTTCGGTTTTCTTGTGGGCACATTTTTTTTTTTTTTTTTTTTTGGAATCGAGCTAAACTTGTGCCAGAAGGTGGGTGACGTCTGGTTTCTGTCCTTGTGTTTTGGACCTCCAGGATATTTAAAGGTAGAGCTAATGAGGGTCATGCATCATCTTTCTAAATTATAAAAAGTATTTTCCAAACTATGAAGATGCAATGTAATTTGCGATGTGGGGGCAAATGACATCACCATCGGGATGTAAGGACAGATCGTATGTCAGCGATGGGAACAAGGGGAAGGCGCCATCTGTATGTCAGAATTACCAAAGAGTTTCTGCCAGGTGTAACTCGGAGGAGAAGGGATAGAAAGAGGAACCTTCCCAAACATTTGCTTCCAAAGTGTGAAGTGGGAGTTTGCCTAAGTGGACCTTGGAAAGAACTTGGTAAAATGACATTATCCATCAAGAAGAGATGGTTGGAAGGAAAGACCATGGGTATTTGGGAAGACCCATCTGGGTCCCACTGATCACTCTGGGTGGTCATGCCGGCCACTATAAACGAATTCCCAGTAAGCAGGCTGGACAAAGAACATTGTCCCTGCCAGTGCTAGCCCCCAACTGTGTAACTGCACTTGTCAAAGAGGGTGGGCATTGTGTAATTAACTGCTGGCCGTTGCCAAGTCAAGGGGAGGAGGAACTATTGGACTTAACGTGCTCTGATGCAACCTGTGTAACTTGAGCCCCATGTGCATTTGTACCAGGCTATTGGATTTCTGAACTGAAAATATTAAAGGAAGTAAAGCTAAACTGTTCTGTATGTGAAAGAGCCAAACAGGGATCGATACCATCTGCCAAAACTTGTTGGCTCCAATTCTGACTCTCAGAATGAGCAAAGAGAGAACATTGTTCAATCATTGGAGAGATAAGAGGAGATTTATTTTTTTGGATAAGCAGAGAAAACATCTCCGTGTCAAATAAACATCATAAGAACAGTTCAGAAAAGTTAGAATTTGCATCTTCTACAACTTTTTAGAGGCTATGACATCTGAAAACTGCGAGAAAGCCGGAAACAATAGAAGACCAGTAAAGGGAGGATTCAGAGGAAACATAAGAATTTAAAACTGTTAGCTGAGTCACTAACTAGCCCGTTCGGTATTCAGAGCATTGTCCAATAGGTATTTCTGCAATGGGGACAATTCAGCAAACTTTTTACGGAAAGTCCCAGATAGTAAATGTTTTTGTCATTTAGGGTCATATTTAGTCCTTTGCATATATTTTCATTTGTTTTACAAACTGTTAAGATGTTTAAAAAATATTATTAACCCATGGGATGTACAAAAGTGGTCCATGGGCATCACTTGACTGGAATGGTGACAATTGAAAAAAAAAAGGTAAATAATGAGTGTTGGTGGGGATGTGGGAACTTTTATACATTGCTGGTTGAGATATAATATGGTGTGGCCTCTGTGAAAAAGAATTTGGCTCTTCCTCAAGGACTTGAACATAAGATGGTCACATTACCCAACAATTCTGCTCCTAGGTTTATACCTCCTAAAACTGAAAAAGAGGACAGATCCAGGAGGAATCCTGAGATGATGGAAAAGAAAGGCAGAGGAAAGACAAACTCAAGGAAGAAGAGAAAAATACATTTTAAATTTGAAGAAATGGATCAACTCATTATGCTAAGATTATGAAAAAAAGTAATAAAAAAAGACAGCAATGCTTAGACATGGCCTGATTAAATTATTTTGAATTTGAAAGTTAAAATAAATGTTGCTACAAGCATCCAGGCATGGATATAAATAAGTTATTTGGAAAGGGGGAAACTCCAGAATGATCTCAGATCTTTTGGGGATGCTAAATGCTTTTAGACAATGCTATAAAGGTTTGAGGAAGATATACTTAGATTTAAAAATTCTTTACTTAGCTAAGATGGATGTAATGTGCTTGCTCAAGAGGAAAGAAAATTTATTTTCAAAATGACAGATGCTCAGAAAGTTGACATTCACTTAAAAGGAACATTTCATAGAAGACTCAACATAAACAAAAAAAATCCCCCACGAATGGGAAATCCTGGTATTAAAGAAGTCAAGGTATTAAAGAATTGGAAGAAAACAATTAAAACTGTATAAATAATTCATGTTACGATAGCTATAATATAATGTTAAAACTAGAGAAATAAATAATGCAGAAAATTTCATGTTAACAATCTAAAAGTCTCAGATACATCAATCAAACTTGACTGTAAGTGGGAAGAAAAGAAAGTAAGCTTGTCCAGACTGTCTCAAATGTGTACATGTTTCACGCGGACTTATTTAGGTCACAAGAAACTTTCTCTACTAGCGCAACATTGTACGATATCCTCCCGATAGAAGTTCTCCTCACACGCCAGCCTTTCACACGGGTCGCACGATGGTGTTAGAGGCAACCTCATCAGGAGACACCAGCAGAGGTGGCAGCTTCCTCCTTGAACTTGGGGAGGTTTCTTCTAGGAGCTCTCCATCTGTCTTTCCTTCATGAGTTCCTGACTTCTAGAGAGAGAGTTGCCACTGTCTCATAAAATGAAACATCCTGAGAGCGATTATATGGCTTTCATTGTTTCCCAGGTCTAGCACAATTGATCAGCTAAATTCTAAAAGTATACACGTTTTCGTATGTCTTTATGGGAAAGTTATAAGCATGATGAGTTACTAAACTAGCTTACCTCATTAATGGGTGGCCCCATTCAATTGATTAAAAAAAGCCCCAGGGCCATGTATATAGAGAGGAGACCAAAGCTTTGTCTAATCCAAAGACTGAAGAGAGAGCGATTTTAACCATAGCAGATGTGTGATTGTGTGAGCTGAACATTTGACTCGGCCTTGGAATTTCACTTGTTATCTCATTCCTTAGCCTCCCCCACACAAACAGAGAGGAGGCATTTAAAAAAAAATGAGACTAGATGTATCAGTTATTACAATAAATGCAAATGGATTAAATCCTTTTATTAAAAGATCAGCTGCGTTAAAGAATAATCCTACTTTATGCAGCATGCAACAGTCACAGCTAAATGTTCATTGACAAATATTAAAACTCAAAGTATTAGAAAAGATGTCCTAGGCATATGAAAACAAATAAAAAAGAAGAGTAGAGAATTACTATCACCTAAAGTAAAATTAAAACACAATACAGTAAATAAGATAAAGGTTTATGTTGATAAAATGTATTATCCTAAATGATGTTATAATAGTCTTGATTCACTATCATTTGTATATATTATTATATAATATAAAATATCCACAAATAAACTAAGAAGTTTTACATAGAATTACATGGAAGATAAAGCACTCATTCTTTCATAGATCATGAAAATAAAAATTGATATATGAAATTTTATATTAAAATGTATTAAGCTGAATACATTTCCATAACAAGAAAAAAAATCTTTGAAATGTTTATAAAAATTTACTAAAATTTAACATGTTCTTATCCATAAAAAATCTTCTAAATTTTATACTAATTATTTTAATGAGTATAAATTAAACAGCTCATAGTCTCTTACCAGAGAATAATAGAATCTACAAATACAAAAAATAGATTTAAATAAAAACCACTTGAAAACCGTGAAACAAAAATAATTATTTTTGTCAATTAATCATATGAATATTAAAAAACTAACATTATTAGCTATTTAGAAAATAATGAACTTAGTGCCTATTAAATCTCCTGGGATATGGTCAAAACTCCAGGAGGCCACAGAGAGATAGCACTGGGTTTCAACAATAAAGAATTAAAGGAGAAGATTTCACCTGAGAAGTTATTTAAAGATGAGCAAAATCAACATAAAAGTCACACAAGAAAAGAAATAAAGAAAACGTTCTTGAAAAAACAGATCTGAGAAACATTTGTTGAGCACACAGGTGTATCAGACAGACGTGAGGGCAAAGTCGCTTGCACAGGTGGTCCGCATGCAGGTAGGGCACAGAGGGTCAGAGACTCTCAGGAAGCTAAGTGGCCAGCGGTCTCTGCCCCAGACACTGACATCAGCCAGGTCCTTTGCACTTTCCATTTCATCTGCCATGCGCACCTGGGAGAGGTCCTGCATTTCCCCAGAAACCTCTCTCCAAATTAAATTCTTTTAGCACAATGGGACCTGGACTGCACCATTTATAAATTACCTATGAGGACCTGTAAACATCAGATTGCTTTTTAAAAATTTAATTGCCCTTTTCAATTTTTAATTCAGAGACAGGGCCGGGGTTGGCGGTGGGGGTCAGGCGGGAGGTACACAGGTGGACTCCGGAACTCTTTCCCGTCCATCAAATGGACAGCCCACCCAGGAAGATTAACCCAGATTCCCCTAAAGAAATCTGTGTCAGACTGATGCTGAGTTGGTCTGGCATCTGAGGAGAATCTTGACATGACAGGATTAACCCTCTCAGTGCCCCAGGGGGAGCAGAGAGAAGGGCTTTCAAAGGTTTAGTTATGCATATCGCTCAGCGGAAGGCAAAATAGCGCTGAGTTCAGTGCATCAAGAGTGCGGCTCGGGAGGAAGTCGGAATGAGTGATGAAGAGGTGTTATTCTTGGGGTGGGGTGGGGGGTGTTCCCACCTGATTGCACTGGATTTGTCCCTGATGTTTTCTCACACTGTATGCTTGCTGTGTCTTTGCCATAGAGCAGGGGTCCCCAAACTACGGCCCAAGGGCCGCATGCGGCCCCCTGAGGCCATTTATCCGGCCCCCACCGCACTTCCAGAAGGGGCACCTCTTTCATTGGTGGTCAGTGAGAGGAGCATAGTTCCCATTGAAATAGTGGTCAGTTTGTTGATTTAAATTTACTCGTTCTTTATTTTAAATATTGTATTTGTTCCTGTTTTGTTTTTTTACTTTAAAATAAGATATGTGCAATGTGCACAGGGATTTGTTCATATTTTTTTTATAGTCTGGCCCTCCAACAGTCTGAGGGACAGTGAACTGGCCCCCTGTGTAAAAAGTTTGGGGACCCCTGCCATAGAGAAAGGTTCTTACCCTCTGGCTCCAGACAGGACAACCCACAACCGCAGCTGTGACACCCACCGGCCACCAGGTGAGTAAGCCAGCATTCTAGATCCTGGCCCTCAGCGAGACTTCTGTTTAATGCTGACAAACCTGTTTCCCTCTTGGGCTTTTGACTCTAGACTCATACTCCTGAGTGGGTCTTCTCAATGGAACAAGTGACCTCCTCTCCTAATTCTAGCAGAACCACTAAAACCCTCCTCTGGTTTTTTTTTTTTTTCTTCTTCCTTTTCTTTTTTTTTTTTTAAGAGCCATAAAAGTATTTATACTCCTTAATCCCATTTCTTTTTACATTCGGTATTATTCCATATTAGTTTCAGGCGTATAGTGGTTAGACAATCATATATTTTACAAAGTGGTCCCCCCCCCCCCGCAATATTTTCAGTACCCTCCTGGCACCATACGTATTTATTACAATTTTATCGGCTATATTCCCAGTACCGTACTTTGCATCCCTGTGACTATTCTGTGACTGCCAATTTGTACCGAATCCTGTCTTCTTTTTTACTCAGTCCCGCCAACCCCCTCCCCCTGTGACAACCATTAGTCTGATCTCTGTATCTTTGAGTCTTAAGACCTTTTACTGGTTCTTAATTGTTAAGTGACTGCTTCTCTATACCACGTGGGTCATCTTACCTTCGTCGGGCTTCTCTATAAGCACGGATACCAAGCGCTTGTTACTAAATAGAGGCTCAGGGAGAGGAATCTGAGACAGAGAAGATGGATGGCTTAGGGCCCGGAACTCTCTGGTTTCTGGCTGTCAAACCAAGGTCCTCACATAGCTCGGTAGTGAAGGTCCAGGATAGGTCCCCAGAACTCAGCCAGGACAAGCTGCTCTAAGACTGAGTTCGGATGGTTCAGAAACCAAGGCCGTCCCAGCTCTGGCCACTCCACTGAGCTTTGTTTGCTTGTTTGAGTCAGATTTACGGTTTGAGCCGAACTTGAATGGCCTCCAGCTTACTTACTCATTTGTCAGTCTACATATGGGATAAAAATCACCCTGCCAGTTTCTGCCAGGCAAAGAGTGGATGGGGAAGTCAGTTTTGAGCTGAAAACCAGGCTTCAAGATAAATCTGGCATCTTCAGCTGTGATTGCAATTGTGATTGGCATGTCAGGAATTTACTGTGACATAGCCGTTAAGGTATTACCCATGAAGAGAAGCATCCAAGGGTTGTCCTGACTTTCAAACGGGGCGCCCATGCCATCACAATTCAACTTCTTCCTCTGTCCAATCTTGCCTCCACCTCCACCCTTCTGCAGGTGTTGATTACTGTTTCCTAATAAACATTCTGTACCCCAAACCTCATCATAACATCTGCTCCCAGAGAATCATCAGAGAGCAAAGCAATGAATATGTCAAGATGTGACATTGTTTTTTTGTGGTGAGTGTACAAAGGAAAAATTCATCGGATTCTTTTTCCCAGACCTAACCCTTGGAACTTGTTTCTCTCTCTCCCACCTGGATGTCAGTCTAAACACGAGACTCAATTCTCTTCTTTTATTGATGTACACCTTTATGCCTAGACACAGACGGAGTCGTGCACGTTCCCTGAAACTCAGCAGGGCAAGTTCTTACCCAGGTAGAAGCTTCTTTTTTCCTCCTTCTCCTCCTCTTCCTCCACCTTCTTCTAAATATTTGGCAAATGGAAGAGTTGTACGATGGGAAAGGCATTCAAATGGTTAAAACGGGGAATGAGAGATCCCAGCTCTTTAAAAAGTCCTCCCCTGATTCCCCCCACCTGGGCTCAGACTCCAACTGCATCCCAGGCGTTCTTTGATTCTGTCTTGTCAACACCGCGCCTTGTTATGCCGAACAGAATCAGCTTCTTGCTTTCGCTGCTCCTCCTCAGCCCCTGAGAGCGGCGCGTCCTCTTTTGCTTACACAGATGTATTCCTTTGAAGAGAACTCATTGAACTGTAGACTGACGATCTGTACATTTTTCTGTATGTAAATTATAATACCTCCATTAAAAAGAAACTGTCCCTTCAGGCCTATGGGAACGAGAAGCAATTGTGCTATCTAGGGGTAATCCGTACCACCCTTTCCTCTGCGGCGCTCTGGCAAGGTTTCTAAGGTTGCTCTTTGTTCGTTAGCGCCTAATTACAACTCGTGGGAAAGGTGGGACTCCCCTCCCTCTGATTGGTTTGGTTTTTCTGGTAATATCTGTTTCCTACAGAGCATCTTTTGCTAGACTGTGAGCTCCTTGAGCGTAGGAGCTATGTGCTACATAGCTATCCATATGTCTCTATCATCTATACCTTTCATCAAGCCTGAACTAGAGAAGGTGTTCAGGGGATACTGAGGACTAAAATAGTATCAGTTACTAAATGGATGAAGGAGTGAGTCCTAAAACCATGTGTAGGCCTCAGCACCATCCATGGAGACACAGTCAGGGACCCCTACAGCTATGATTAGGGCCTTGGTTGTTGTTAGCACCCAGGGTGTGGGCCAGGGCTTGAGCCTCCCTGAAAACCTCTCAGGGTTGGACCCAGATCACCTGGTGCTGCCCTACGGTGCCGTGTGCTGCCGGCAGCCCCGAGGTTTCCCTCCTCTTCAAAACTCTCCTTCCCCAACCTCGTGTTCTCTATGTAGATTAACATTCTACAAAACACTCAGACAATTTCTCTCTCATTCCTTAATAAATATAAAACTTAATCATGTTGAGAACTTTTGTGATCTTGTGTCTTTTTTTCCCCATGGTGTCTTTTACGCAAAATTCTCTTACCCTGAATATTGTCTACAGATGGTCATTTCGAATAACACGGGTGATAACTTCTGTGCCTTGAGAATGCTTGTGACTTTGGGTCTATAGTGTCTTGTCAGTGGCAGGAGATGCAGTGTATTTGGGAGAATGGCAGAAATGCCCTGCAGAAAGAGTGGGCAGTCATGTCTGAAGGGAGCAATCTTAGTTTAGCCATCACTAACTCTTGGAACCGATAAGTCATCAAAATCGGTGACATAATAGGCATTCATCTCTCACCTAAGAAAATGGAGATCCAACTATTGAGATCAAGGCTTCTTCCATCACGGGTCTCAGAGTCCCCTGCATTCGGCCAGTGGAAGAGGATCACATGCGAGATGTGGCCAGGACTAAAGAAGGAGCACATCACCTCCACTCACATGCAATTATCACATGACCACACTTGACCACAAGGCAGGCTGGGTGGTTTAGTCTAATTCTTTGCCCAGAAAAAAGAAAAAAATAGATTAAATTGGTCAGCAGGCGATTTCTGCCACAGAAGAAAATGTTGTCAAAAGTAGGCGAGTTGGGGTAGAGGCAGCAAGAATAGAGACAGCAGGAAAGGTTAACAAGAGCTGAAGTCTTGCCACGCCCACCAGGAACACCTGGGAAATGTCACATGTGACTCGCAGAAGTCCTTGTGGGAGGTTTTCAAGGACCCTAGTGGTCCATCCCAGAGGGGCAGTGTCCATAACAGCACTTACAAGGGACAGCTGCCGCCTTGTCCTTTCCTATATGTCATAGATTAGGTTATCCAAAGCAGGCGGTGAGACAGGTTGGTGTGTGGGACGTTGATAAGAAACCAATGTTCATGGACGGGAAGGAGCAGGATTGGGCCAAGAGAAGGTTTGAGCTCAATGCACCCAGAACACCTTAGCCAATTCCACAGGAACTTTTGGAGCATATATGGCCCATCAGAGCTGTCCAACGGCGGGCTGAGGTTATAGCTTCTGTCATCACTCTGTGGCTGTGAGCTGCCCCCGGACAAATGCATTCTTGTTGGGGGCACTGCTGCAGCTGGGACAAGTGTTTGGGGCAATGAGTCCTTCCTTGCAGGGGGATATGGGGACAGCTCATCTTCCTGTGCCCTCAGTATAATTTTAGTCCACTGCTCTGCTGTCCAGAGAAATAAGACAGATGTCCTCCATGTTTCTGAGGATGGACCCTTAGGTATTTACAAACACTTAACTTGCCTACTCCGTTTCATTCACAGCTACTCCTGGGGGCCATTTACATTGAACATGTGCAGGTAGCTCGCCTGGTCCTCATGGAAGGTTTCTGTCTCCCTTGTGGGCAGTTCTCCATCAGTCTACGGGACTTTGGTGTAGAAGGTTTGAACGGGTCCCACTGGGCATATGGTTAGGGTCTCTCTTCCTCTAAACCCGATGACAGTGCCCCTTTGATGGGACTAAAGCACCATGAGGGCCTTGACCTGTTAAATTAGGCTGACAATGAGTTCATTAAGTATGAGTCTTCTCTTTTCCTGCCTTTATTTATCATTAATATGTTGAACTTCTCAGCTGGCAAAGGATAAAATCGTTGATAGCAAATGAATTAGATATCAATTAATTTCTAAAGCAAACCTAATGGGCATTTAAGAAGAGAATTTAATGTCTCATTTACTCTCTATAGCTATCTTGTTAAATGCCAATTAAGTATCTAAATATTTCCTACAAGCTTAATGAATTATAATAAGTAATAAGTGATTACCAGTTTTTCCTAAGATCTTGGCTCTCTCGACTTCTGGCGCAGTGATTGAGGGTTGTTTTTCTTGTCCTATTTACCATACATAATAGACTCAAACCTTCGTAAAGAGCATTGGTTACCTTACTTAGCCAAAAAGGACAAAGTTGATAGCCAATCCTAAAAATAAAAAAATAATATTGAAATACATACAGCTCTAGAGAATGTGTGAGTAATAAAGATTTCTACTTGAAAACTAAGCAAGCACTAGTGAGATGCTACCTATAATAAGTGCTTAATGTCTTCTGTTCCTAGGACTTTACCATGTCCCCTCACCTTCCCTGCAAACTATTTCTAAATACCAAGGCAGAATGTGGGTTAACAGACACAAAGCATGAACTGAAGGGGCCTGGCCTGGGGTCCCATCCTTCAGGGTTCTCTCTGCCACTCTGGGGGGATAGGGAAGACCCCAGTTTTGCTCAGCCAGACGTTGCTATCTGACACTGTCTCATATTGGCCGGTGGGGGCTGGGAAGGACTAGCGACAGTCCCAGACGGCAGGGTCCATGAGCTGCCATTCCACTGTCCTTGGTAGGGGGTGCAGAGGGCAAAGCTGCAGCCCGAGGAAGCGGAGGGTGGGGGGATAGTAAAAGAAGTGGGGGGGGCCCTGATATAAGCAGAATGGAACTCCTGAGCAGTCATCTTGGCATGTCATAAAGTGTGTGGACATGTCATTCAGATCAGGCCCCAATGCAAGTGGCACTGCACCCATGGTGGCTGTTTCCAGACCCAAGGTCAAGGGTATGGAATTTGGGATCAAACAGTCCTCAATCTGAGACCCAACTTGTCACCTACTTGTCCTGTGAGCTTAGGCAAGCCACAGTCTCTGAGTCCCAGTTTCCTTGTTTGTAACATAGGGATAGTAACTCCCCCAGGACTTCCTTACAAAGCCTGAAAAGGAGAATTTATGTAAAGCAGGAGATATGATGCCTGCCCAGTGGTGCACATCCAGGAAGTGCCAACATTATTAGGGTGAATGATAACGATCATTCAGATACGAATAGTGACCAGGTCACCTTATCTCTGTTTCTGAGGCTGTGTCAGGCTTGGGGACTCACGGAAGTGAGTGCAGTCATTAATTGTCCTGACACTTGCACAAGTCCCGTGAAAAAGCCCTGTGTGCTCTTCCTGATGATAATGGCACTGTGGACAGCATTTACAAGGTGAGCCTGAGCGAGAAAAAGTCCGTTCAATTCTTTCAGAAAATGCAGATAACAGGTCCTAACTGCTGCAGGACAATGGTCACTTCTCCAACACCCTGGTTAGGAAATATCTTGCTCCAAAAACACACAGCAAGGCAGAGGAGGATCCCTCCACGGGGCACAGAGGTGCAAGGCCCAGCCGATTTCAGGGTCAGCTCGCTCCTCAGGGGGGCCCTGCAGTCCCGCCCTGCACAGTGACTGCCCTCTCTACACAAACAGCGATGAGGCATTCCCACGGCAAATGCCCGGCAACCATTCAAGTCACGTTTTTGAAAAATACTTTTATGATAGGAAAATGCTCATGATGTAGCATTAAAAAAAGGGCGGGGGGGGGGGGAATCCAGGAAGTAAATAAAACAGCAGCAGAGACAATACCTAGAATAGATCTTTGAGTTAAACGAGGCCTCCTTGAGTCTCGGTTTTCCAAAATCTCAGTGAGAGGGAGGAAAGGCAGAGAGACGCTGCTGACTCCGAGGGCACTGGCAGGCAGTATGGGCCCCTGCGGAGGATTCTCTGGGGTACAAAGGAGAGGGTCCCACTGCTCATTATACGGGGAAAATTCCTAACAACCTCCCTTTTATTGGCTTTCTCCCGAAGTCTGATAGCCTCCAGTGGCTGCTTAACTGGCACGTGACAATAATAACTAACAACAATGACAACCGCAATCACAATAATGGTTAACAGTTATTCCGTTCTTCAGCCAAGCGACGTTCTATGTGATTCTCGTGCTCTTATTCATTTCCTCCCTTGTCTCTCTCTTTCCGCCTCTGAGACACCCTGATTCCTGTTAGCGTCTCTGGCCAGGCCAGCATTTACTGCCTGTCTTCCCTCACTGCCATCTTCTTCTTTTGCTTACTCTGATGCCCAGCTGTGATGGTTCATTTTGTGTCCCCTTGACTGGGCCAAAAGGTGCCCAGGTTAACGATTGTTTCCACGTGTGTCTGGGAGGGTGTTTCCAGGTGAGGTTGGCATTTGAATCAGTGGAGTCAGTAACAAGCAGATGGCCCTAGCCATGGTGGGTGAGTGTCACCCAATTTATTGAGGACTCTGAATAGACCAAAAAGGTGGAGAACAGTGGAATTTGTCCCTTTTGTCTTCCTGCTTGCCTGCCTGCCTGCTGGAGTTGGGACATCTCATCTCTTCATCTCCAGCTCTCACACAGGGGCTGAAACCACTGTCCCCCAGGTTTTTGGATGCTGACTGATTTACAGGACTGGCTTTCCTGGGCTCCCAGTTTACAGAGGTAAATGCATGTGTGGTTAGTAGAATAAGGGCCCCCAAAATGTCCACATCCTAATCCCCGGAACCTGGGAATATGCTACCTCCATGGCAAAGGAGACATAGTCAGTGTGATTAGGTTAAGATTCTTGAGCTGGGAGATTATCCTGGATTATCTGTGTGCTCCAATGTGATCGCAGGGTCTTTATAAGTGAAAGGAAAAGGTTGGATCTTTGGCGTCCAGGAAGGAGGTACAGCAGAGAGGGAAGGAGCTGTTGGAACAATGCCATGAGCCAAGGAGTGTGAGCGGCCTCTAGAAGTTGGAGAAAGCATGGAACAGACTCCCTCCTGGAACCTGCAGAGGGAACGCAGCCTCTCTAGCACCTTCATTTCAGACCCAGAAGGCTCCCTTCCAGAATTCTGAGTTTCAGAATTACAATATAACACTAGGAAACAATTTTTTTTTTCATTTTCTGTTGCATGAGGTTTTAGAATTGTTTCAATATATTTCTGCATCGCTGATTCCAAATATGAAATTCGTTTTTTGGTGCATGCTCTAGTTTTTATACAATTTTAATTTCTTTTTACAGTTAATGGCATGCATTGGTTTTTAAATTGGAGTTAAAGGGCAACGACTCTTGGATTGAACATAAACCACAAGACAATTAATGTTTTACAAACATCACTTTTACATAATTGTAGTTGTTTTTAAATGTTAAAAATTATTATCTGATAAAACACCCTCTTATTTTGTTTTAAGATTGAATCATGGTTTCTTTGAGTAGGCGTAAATGTAAGAATAGTCCTGACACCTTCTGTTATATATGTGGCTATTACACACTTCAACGTCATAATATTTTATCATTTGTGACATGTGCATATATTGCCTATTTTCAAGTCCCCCTTGGTGATCAAGACAAGAATTGGGCTCCTCATATTGTGTGTCATAATTGTGAGAAAATGCTTCGTGACTGGACAAAAGGAAAACACAAAGGAATGCCTTTTGGTATTCCCATGGTTTGGCGTGAACCTATGGACCACAGCAGTGACTATTATTTCTGTCTGATCCATACAAAGGGCATCGGCAAGAAAAAACAGCATATGATCGCATATCCTAATATTCCTTCAGCAATACGACCTATCCCACACTCTGAGACACTCCTGGTTCCAGTTTTCAATGGTTTTATTTCTTCTAAAGACGAAGAAAGTGAACATGGTGGTCAAGTATATTTTGATAAGATGCATGAGAAAATGGTTGTAGAATCTGAAGGGTCTTCTTCTGATGCCAAACAGTCATTAACCTCTCAGCAGTTTAGCCAACCCGAATTGATTGACTTAGTAAGAATGACATAAAAATTGTCCTCGACTTTCTGAGGTATGAGAAGCATAACTGGATCATTTGTGTGGATCTTAAAACGGTAAATTTCCTGCTAGGACAACAGAGAGGTTTCACGAAGTATCCTTGCTTTCTGTGTTTGTGGGTCAGCTGAGCTTGGGAGAAACACTGGACACAGAAGGAGTGGACGAAACATGAAGCTCTGGAAGTAGGGATGCAAAATATTGTGAATGAACCTGTAGTTAATCGAGACAGGATCATTTTTCCCCCACTTCCCATCAAACTTGGCTTAATGAAGCAGTTTGTTCAAGCTTTGAATAGAGAAAGTGAATGCTTTCAACACATTACTTCTGCTTTTCCTGCCTTGTCTTTCGAGAAGATAAAAGCAGGTGTATTTGATGGACCTCAAATTCAAACCCTCATACATGATGAAGAATTTGCCAGGAAGATGAATAAGGAAGAGAAAGCAGCATGGCAGTCTTTTTTGGCAATTACAAAGAAC